>NC_053047.1:23659230-24299316 GCF_003473485.1 Medicago truncatula
AAATCTGTCAACTCATTGGTTCTGTGTTCAAACAATGATAAAAGTTCTTTTAGAGAATCAACAAGTTCTTGTCTAGGGATTTTGGAATATACCTCATTTTCATCTTCTGAATCTGATTCAGATTCTGATACTGCTTCTGATGATACTGTTGCCACTAACCCCATGGCTGCCTTAGCATCATCATCAGCTTCTTCTTTATCAGAACCAGATTCACTATCCAAATCTTCCCAGGTCGCCATCAAGCTCTTTTTGATTTGCTTTCTGAATTTACTGGAGTTGAAGCTTGATTTCTTGGATTTGTCTTTAAACTTCTCCTTCTGAAGATCAGGGCAATCAACAATGAAATGACCAGGCTTCTTACAATTGAAGCATCCCTTCTGATCTTCTTTCTTGGAGTTCTTGTAGCTACCTCTCTTGCTCAAAAATTTCTTCTGCTTCCTTGCCAGATACTCAAGCTTGTTGGACAGCATAGCCATCTTTACAGATTGATCTTCATCAGAATCTCCATCAGGTGATTCTTCTTCAGATTCACTGGCTTTGTAGGCTTTGGAAGATTTTGAGGTCTTTCCTTTAGATGGTAAAGCGATGGATTTACTCTTCTTAGAGGTTTCATGCTCATTTAAACTCATTTCATGCACTTTGAGTGAGCTAACAAGATCTTCAACACTTAAAGTATTTAGATCCTTAGCTTCCTCAATAGCAGTTACTTTGGGTCTCCATCTTGAAGGTAAGCTTCTCAAAATCTTACTAACATGATCAGAAGCAACATAGCTTTTCTTCAGTATTTGCAATCCAGAAACTAAAGTTTGAAATCTTGAGTACATTTCTTCTATACTCTCATCATCCTTCATTCTGAAAAGTTCATACTGATGAACTAGCATCAAAGCTTTAGCCTCTTTCACCTTCTTGCTGCCTTCAAAGTTTGCACATAGAGAAGCAAACATAGCCTTCGCAGTAGATTTGTCACTCATCTTCATGTATTCGGTGCGAGGTATAGAAGCCACAATGATTCCTCTTATCTTGTGGTGTTTCTTATAAAGCTTCTTCTGAGCAGGAGTATGTATTCTTCTGTCTATAGCAGCTCCTTCTTCATCCAAATCCAGATCATCAACTCCATCTTCCAGTATGTCCCATAACTCTTCATCCAATCCCATGATAAAGCTGTACATATTAGTTTTCCACCATGAAAACTCTTCTGGATCTCCATTAAACTTTGGAGCTTTTCCAGAGTCTGTTTTCTTGTCAGCAGTATCATAGTCATGCTTGACACTTGTGTATTTTGTAGTAACTGATTCCTCATCTCCAGACATGTTTTTCTAATAGATCTTGAACTGTAACACGGTTAAGTGCTGTGATAACAGAGCAAGCTCTGATACCAATTGAAGGTGAAAAACACAAGAAGGGGGGGGTTGAATTGTGTTTTCTTTTTCTCTTAAAAAATACTTCTTCTGATAAAACTTCAGAAGCAGTTTGATTGCTTCTGATGAAATGATCAGAGTCAGATTGCAGCGGAAAAGAACAGAGCAGAGAAAAGAAAGACAAAGACACAAGCAGTTATCCTGGTTCCTTCCACAACACGGAAGTAGTCCAGTCCCCCTTGCACTTCCAAGGAGATTTCACTATAATCACAAAGATTACAACTGCTCAATACTTTCTAAGTATGAGATTTCACAAAAATGCTCAAGCACACACGCAAGAGTCTTCCAATGCTCAAGCACTAAGCAAGAGACTTCTAATGCTCAAGCACGCAGGCAAGAGACTTCTAATCAAACAAAAATACAGAGAATTGAGTTTGAGTTGAACACTTGATATACAATCAGTGGTATTCACAATACAATACAGTAAAGACTCTAGACCTTGAATTTCTAAGATGTATCAAATCAGTGCAGAAATTCAGTGTGCTTTGTAGAATCAAATTGACAGAGTTTTGGCGCTTTTGAACTTGTGTATCTCTCTACAATCTTCAAGTCTTCACTCCTTTATATAGAGGCGTGAAAGAGACGTTGAGATAATCAGCACGTCTAAAGAGTCGTTTGAAATCCTTTGATTATCCACCAGTGATCCTTTGCCTGATTTGGGTGTAGTCCTTTGAAGAATAAGCTTCAAATTCATTCCCATCTTGAGTGTACAAATTCTGCAGGCATGGCTGTTGTTTTGTCTTGTAGCGTAGACAGAAAACAGAGTAGTGGAGGTAGTGGTTGTACACTTGTACTTTGTCAACTCTATTAACGAGAGACAAGTGCTCAGTGCTATCCATATATCCGTTGATACCTCCCTTTCAATTCTTCGTTCTTCTTTGATAAGACTGAATTGAGAATCAACTACTTTGAATCTTCAGTTTGATTAAAGGATCAAACGTAGCTTCTGGTGAAGATATTGCTTCTGATGAAAACTTTTGCTTCTGATGACCTTCTGCTTCTGATGACGTCATCACTTCAGAAGCACTTCAGCTTCAGGAGCAGTTTTCTTCAGATGCTCAGAATTTCTTTTTCTTTCCATTGTTCTTCCAAGACCTATTGAAATAACTTGAGTAGCCTTTGGTCCTGTACACTTGAACAATTATTAGTAATAACCAATTGACAATTTTTAATACCTTGTTATCATCAAAACTTAATAAGGTTCATTGTGAAACACATTTTGTTCCAACATAATTTACTTTAATAAATTAAGTTATCTCATGTAAATGCAATGATGTCATGTAATTAAGACAAAGTACATGTTTAAGTGATGAAATGAATAACTATGATGATATCATGTAAGTGAAATCAATTGTATTATTTAGTCACTTTGCATAAAATACACTACAGTCTCATTACTTCTCAACAAAACCTAACTTTTGTACTTTGAGAGGGAAAAGATAAAGCTCTTTTTTATTTCAAATCTCTGGATCGTCAGATATCCAATCAATCAAAAACATAACACTACTACCACTCTAACCCATCACAACTTCATTATCTGTCCTAAACTCAAACGCTCCCTATTCCATGGCTGGTAAAGGTTTCACCTTTCTCACTTCTTCTCTTTGATGCTTTCTTTTGATTTACACAAATCTTTGCTGGTAGATCTTTTATTCATCATCTTTATGTTTCGGGTTCTTGGTTTTGTTTTAAAATGACAATATTTTTTCATTGTTGAGAAATCAACGTTTTAGAATACCAAGATCTTGTATGTTAAATGATGTTCAAACGAACTCGTATTTCAAACCTATTTTGATATTGAAATGATGTTGAAACAAACTTGATTCAAACTCACATTTTTTGGTGTTGTCATTAAGGTCAAAATACGAAGATCTTGTATTTTATTTGATGTTGAAATGAACTCGTATTTCAAACCCGTTTTCATGTGTTTCATTAAGTTCAATATGTTTTTGGTTCATTTCTTCTTTATATGGAACCATAAAATTTTTGTTTTTAAGCGGTTCTGGTAGTTGCTTTTTAAAATGGATTATGAATGTTATCATTATTTTCATTTTTAAGATATTATTCAGTTTATTATTTTGTGTGTTGTGAAAGTGCCTCAAAATTGAAGAAATTGGAATTCTGGAAGCAGAAAATTGGTGGCCGATTTTCAGGGCTCGGTGGCCGATTTTGCACTCTGGTTTTTTGTCTGTTGGTTCGGCAAAAATCGGTGGCCGATTTATGGATTTCGATGGCCAATTTTGATAGTAGAAAATAAAACAGAAACGTATTTTCGGGCCTAGATTTGTTCCAATTTTATTGAGGATTCTTTTACTATAAATATAGACATTGTATCAGTGTAAACCTTGAGATAGAGGGGGCTGAAACAAGGGTTTAGAAAGGCAAGAACAAAACTAGGGTTTGTATAGAGTTTGTCTCTTGGGAACAAACACTAGGGTTTGAGGGTTGATTCACCTTGGGAAACACTATTAGGATTAAGTCTCTTGGTTACGGGAAGAGATTGGGACTTTGGGTAGAATTAGGCGGGAGACTTATTCTTGTAACCCATTGATATCTCTTTTGTAAGGTTACTCATCATTATAGTGAAACGGAGGGCTACTCTCTCCCCCAAACTAGGTCAATTTGGACCGAACTCGGTCAACAAATTCTTTTGTGTTCTCTCTTTCTTTTCTCTATCTGTTTTCTACTTTTGTTTGTGATTATAATTGTTGCCCACTTTTATTGGTTGCTTGATTATCCTTTGCTCCACACATCAAGTTTGTTATTGGTGTGATTTTTCATCGAATTCGCAACATTGTGTTATAATATTTTCCTAAAATATTATCGGATCTTTGCATTCTTTTCATTATGGTTCTTAGCTATTTACATTTTTAGCTTAGGTTTTACACCATATTCCAATGTGTTTTTACTGTTCTATTTCTTTTTTGTTTAGGCTCAACGATGGAAAGACCATTTCAACTTATTTCTCATATCAATGACAAGAAGGACTTTTGGAAACTAGCTGTGAAGGTCAAGATAAATGGACTGTTGTGAAGGATGGCAAGGAACACTTGGAGCTGGTGACGGTTGGTGGAGCATTTTCTGAGTTGATTTACAGGATTCGAATCTTACCGGAATTCAATCCTCACGATTCACATCATTCCACCGGGATTACACTGTTTCATTCCCGTCGCAATCCAAAACAGCAACCACATCGCCGTCGCTTCTCGTCAGAAAGAAAGCGATTCCACACACACAGAGATAAGAGAAGAGAGAAATTAACAGAAAAAGAAAAAGGAGCAGAAAGTATGAAAATAGAGTGACAATATGTGGCGGTGGCGGCGGCCAGTGAGGGTGAATGAAGGAAAAGTGTGGACCGTGAATTGGGAGAGAAGAGTGAATTGGGAGTGAGGGAGTGACATCAGAAGAGAGAGAGATAGAGAATTGAGTTTGCATTATTTTAAAATAAATTAAATTAAAAGGGTGTACAAAGGTATTGCCACATAAGGTGGTATACCTATCATCACTCTTTTATAATATATACAACACCAATCACAAGCATCCACAAAACTCATAATGTCTCAAAAACATATTCTCATCTGGAACCTCTTAGCATTGGTGTCAACAATTAATGACAGTCATTTAACAGAAATGATAAATGAACACACAAAATCAAACACAATACAGACACCGTCTCTACTGTTCTTTATACCTATATTATTTTATTTTATTTTTTAAAATCATTTTCTTCTTCCCTCCTCTCTCCCATGCCTCTCTCTGCCTTTCTCTCTCCCACCGCCTTCAACATATCTCTCTGCCCTCGTCTCTCAGACGCCTCTCTCGCTCTCTCTTTCCTGCTACATATAGAGTAACAAATGAAAGGTCTAATAGTTCAGTTCCATTAGTAATGTTGCCAACGTTCTAATTTGAATAATTTAAAGTAATGCATGTGGCCAGTACAGTGTTAATTGCATCTTTGAATACAACTACATAGATCAAATCAATTTAATGTTCTCTCTCCATACAAAATACTATATTATTTCAAAAATAAGTAGTTTATACGCCAATGAATAATACTACATACTGACTTTAATGAAAAAATAAAAATTACCTGTACAATTTGTGATGTGTGAAAAATAAAACTGTAAAATAGTAATGACAAATATTTTATAATTCTAAATCATGATAATGAACTTTCTGAGACCTATATTATAAGCATGGTCGAATAATTTCAACAAAATAGTCCTTTTTTTCGTGATTTTGACATGCATCTTTTATTGTGTTATACTAGGTTTTCTGGTTATATACTACCTCCGTTTCTAATTATAAAACCCTTATGAGAAAAAAACCGTTTTTATTTATAAGATTATTTTGGTATTTTCATGTACATTAATTATTTGTTTCTAAAAACATACCTTTAATTCTTTTACATCTTTTGTTTCAATCAACAAAAAATATTATGTTAAAAAAATAAATTAAGTCTCTCTTAAGCATAAAATTTTAAAAACATGAGTAGTTATGTACAATTATTAATTTAGTATGTTAACATATGTTGTAATATTTTGCTCAAAAAATAAAAAACATATGTTGTAATATTATCATAGTTTTAAAACCTTGTACATGCATCGATCATCTGTTTATTTCTCAAGTATTATATTATAAACTAACCTATGTAAATATCTATGATACTCGTATAAACTGCTTCATTTGTATATCTCGTAATATATCTATACTTAATGCCAATCCAAAATATTCCTTAATAATTGTGGTAGTTACTATAGTTAATATAATTATAAATATCATATATCATAGTGCAGCTTTTCAATATTTGGAACTCTGCCCATAAATTGGAACTCTGCCCATAAATAGTGTGGATTCCTGGAAAAGCAATAGATTCCTGCAACAATTTGTTCATTCTACACGTTACCCAACAATCAAATTATCATACCTGCTGCACGTTATAATTTTGACATCTTCCTATTCATATAGGAGTACTTTTTTCAAGCAACTATATTAATTTATTATAACTTAATCGGCACTCAATAAATTTTTGGTGTCAAATAACAAACCAGGTCACATTATACAAATACACACAATGACAAAAGATATAGTTTCACCGATTTCTAACTATTAATTATTATTGACCAATATTTATTAAAGTTAATTAAGTAAATGATCTCTATAAATATTTAGAATTTTGTTTTTAGTCTCTATAAAATAAAATCATCTTTTTTAGTCTTTATAAAAATTTTCATCAACTTTTTTAGTCCCTATAAAAAATTTCATCACATAATTAATTACAGATAATGGTCATCAGAAGTATAACCAATTTAAAAATTATTATTATACACGAAACAAGTTGTCATTATTAACTTTAAAAATTATACACGGGCGAAGTCGTACCTGATACAAATCTACTAACATCTACTTCTACTAACAATATATATAAAAATCAATGGCCAGCAAAATACATAAATTAGTTCTCTAATTATCAGTGAAAATTAGTTACACATGACCATTATGCATGATTAACTTTTAAAAAACAAATAAACTTTTGACCAGTTTACATTGTCAAATTTAAATTTTCGATCATTATATTTTGTGTTTATGTAATATTATTCTATTTTATGACAATGTTGTACTGATGCATTAACAATACCTCAATGCTATTTTCTATATTATAATTGGAGTTAAGTTAAGCGTTTTCTACTTATTCTACTTATTCACATAAGTATAAATTATACAATCAATGTAATTTTACTTTTTATTTTTATTTTTTTGTGATGGTTGGGGTTTAAACTTCGGACCTTCCATATATTATTCATTGTCCGTACCAACTGACCTAAGCTAACGAGGACAATGCAATTTTACTTTATTATAGCACCAAACATATAATACACAAATAATTTAAAAACACATACAAATTATTTACATAAACTAACAATTAAATTACACAAATATTTAATGGATTTATTTACAAATAACAAACGTTTATTGTACCCATGCGTCAGCACACGTATGTTACTAGTGAGCTGTGAAGGCCGGATACGAGATATGATACTGCACCGATACGTCGATATGGAAAAATTTCGAAAATCAAGATACAGTACGGCTGTGATACGTTAATAAAAAAATTATATAATTAAATGTACAATATGATTATAACCAGTTTTTTCAATATGCAAATATATTAATAAACAAAAGAAACAAGTGATAGGCTTGTAGCACATCAACATAAATATAAATAATATTGACGATTAAGAGAGTGATGATTAGTCAATTACATACACAATATATCCCAAAAAAACAGCATCAGTGTTATACTATACCCAAGAGGAAGATCATTAGTGCTATACTATATCGATCCAAAAAAGAAGCGCTATATCCAAAAAATAACACATCAATACTCAAAAATTAAGTTATTTTAGTTAATATTAATTGGGAAATACTGGGGCAGGTATTGCTGCAAGATAGTTATCAGATACTCTCCTAATACGTATCAGAAAGTATCAGGCAGATATCGATGCAGGATACGCAGAGAATATGGTACGTCATTCATTTTGAAGTATCGGGTCATCGCACCAAACTACAAAAATAGCAAACAAATTCAAATTATCAACAATTGAGTAGCTAGACTGTTTTTATGATACAAGGCAGAAACAAACAAAAAAAATGGTTGGATTGTAAGTACACAAACAGACAAAAAATGTGTCAGGCCCATTAAGACCCGATCCCAATTCAAACAAAAGAAACAAACAACACATTCAATGGTCAATTTTTTTCCCTTTCTCTCTCTCTCTCTCCGCCCAACAAATACACGGTCATTCACAACACAAACAATCAACAGCAACAAAGCTGCTTCTTCTTCAATCTCTCTCTCTCCCTCTCTCCCTCTCCCTCTCTCTCTCCGATTCGAAATAAATATGCAGATCTCATGCACCTTCTTCCGCTCTGCCTTTCCTTCGCCGGATCTTTGCCGTCACCGGAGCTTCTGCTTCATTGCCATAGCTTCAGCACAATGAGTTATCTTTGTGCTTATCTATCACCGTAATTTCCTTGATTAATTAGGTAACAATTTTCTAAACTTTCTTTATTTTGATGTCTCTCATGTTTATTAACTATGTTTTCAAGCAACAGAACAAGTTTTTATTGGTTAAATAATTCTTTATTTTGTTCTTAAACTCTTATCTCATGATAATGCTGCTTTTGTTGGTCGAATTGCTCAGCACTTTGTTGAGTTAAAATGTTAATTTTTTTTTGGTTAATAGCCCCTATTGCTATGAAGTAAGTTGTGAGATTTTAGTAACTTTTAATCTATATCTATATTGTGAAATTTCAGCTTGTATCGCTTGGATTGTTTTGTTTTGTTTCAGTATACATACATTTGAATATATAATTGTTAAGTTAAATTGGATCATGAAATCAGACTTTGAATAAAATCTAGTGGAACAGAGTTCGATGATTTGAACCGCTGAAGAAGGGATTTAAATAAAATTATAGGAAGGTTAGGGAAACTGATAAACTGAATTGACATTTGATCAAATAAAACTAATCGAAATTTATTGCAAAGGGATTCTAATAAATTTAATGATTGTGATTATGCTGATTTAGTAAGAATTTTTTGATTTGAAGTGCGGTTGAACAATTAAGACCTAACTTGGTTTTTGTTTTTGTTTTTTTGTAGGTAATAATGAATGCATTGAATACTGTGAAAAGAGTTGAACAAACTCATACATACATGATCAATACTAACTTAAGTATGCCTACAAAAACACAAATAAAATCTTGGACTTTAATCACTACGATTTATAGCCCCTAACCTCTAACCAAAGTTCAATGGCCATTCAAGTGAATAAAGAGGGTCTTATCCAATTGTCTAAGACTTTCTCCACTAATGTTTAGTTCTTTGAGAGATTCACCTCCAGAATTATCTTCTGAAATCTTAACTCCACCTGAATTTGAATTAAACACGTTTGAGGGGTTTCGATCTTTATAAATTGCATTCATGGGTGGGAGGGTTAACCGATAGCAGAATTCGGTTTGCTCTAGCTAACTGGAGAGAAGCGAGGCTTGGTATTCAGATTGTGTCCAAATTCTGAAGTTTAATTTTCTGATGTTACTTATGTGAACAATCTTGTGGAACGGACAATGCCTGATTTGAAAAGGGTAGGTGTTGGTGAGAAAATGAAGGGATTTGTGTATACTTTGCAGGGAATTTTTGACAATGAAGGTGCATTTAAGAACATAAAAACGTTGAAGGAGTTTGATGATAGAAACTCAATGACTAATATTCTGTGGTGGATTTGTAGTAGAGGTTGAAATGTTGAGACAGTGAATGACTGTATAGTTTATGATTCTATTATGGCTTTCTTTTTATGTATTGTTTCTTGCAATTCTAATTCGTATTTTGGTTATGAAATTGCAACTAGTTATTTGTGGAACTAAGTCTATTGCTTGTGTGTTCTGGATTAGAATTATGATGCTAACATTGTTTTGAAGGATTACTGCATTTTTTTTTTAACAATTCAACTAGAATCTCAACTTCAGTATGCTCTCTGTTGCCAACATGGCTTCACCATTGTTGAGTGGTATGAAAAATTACCACTACATCATAGTTAAGCAACAAATTATGCCACAATGATGGTAATAATAAGAGTGTAGCAAAGAGGGTCCAACATATAAGGGTGTTACTAAATGCTCAACACAAAAATAGAAGATTAAATCATCTAAGTTTTGTGAATTTAATCAATTTGGTGGACTAATTGGCAGAGGGAGATTCTTTGAATATCGAGCAAAAGTTGTTTGGTTCGCATGTATTTGAGCTATTTGGAAGGATAGAACTGGGAAAACTTTTCTCAATAAGGATGTGAATGTGAAAAACTTAATGGATGAGGTAAAATTTTAACTTGGAATTGGTTGAAAATTAATTCAAATAACATCAATTAATCTATCTCTCAATGGTGCTTGAGTCTGAGTGCTTGTCTTAGTTTGTTTAATTTAAGGGAAATGTTCACGAGTGTCTTCGAGACACTCTTTAAGGACTATAAATAGTAACTATTTATGAAAAAGTGTGTAATCAATGTATTGGAAATCACAACATTTGACTTTTTTAAAAAATTATTGTTTATTTTAGAATATCTAAAAAGTGCCTCCGTTCCGGGTGCACTCGTTAACAAGATCCTTAATTAAATGGTATAATTAAAACGGTAGAAAGTAGTACTATGATAAACTAGAAAACAATATAAATACTACAATTATAAAAATGAAACTTGTTGGAATATGACTTAAGCAATATACAAGCCACTTAATTTATCATGAATACATCCTTTTCTTTCTTACAAGTTTCTTCCAAAATATTACAACCATTCAATCCTCAACCTCTACTATGGAATTATTCAAGTTGTTGAGTAAATGATGAACTTAATTAATTTAAATATAGAAAAAATGGATAACTAGGCTGAGACCAATTTGAGCTAAATATTTAATTATTTTTGTGTGTAAACATATAAATTTATTATAACTGATTGACAAAATAACTAAATAGACAATCTTCTATTTGAGTACCAAAGCTTTCATTTCATAAATTTGATAGCCAAACTTAGCCAACAATATAATCTTGTGGAACAAAATAGTGTTTAACTAGTAAAAAAATGGATAACTAGATTTTTGTGATCTCAAATTTTACCTTTTTCTAGATCTTTTATGCCGGACAAACATAACTACTAGAGTAACAAGTAGTGCTGAACCTGCAGCTATAACAAATGGAACAAACAATTTCTTTGAGATTTTATCTTCACTTGTTTCATCTTTACCTTCTTTCTGTTCCTTGTACACTTGGTCATAATCTCTTTCTTCTTCTTCATCATCAATTTCTTCTCTTCCATGTTTTGATTCTTCATCTTTGTTTATACATTTTTCAACAATTTCTTGGCCTCTTTTACATTTTGTTGACTCTTCAACTTCAAATTGTTGAGTACTTGTTGAGCTTGAAACCTTGGATTCTTGAACATCTGCTACTGCTTCTAGTGTTGTAGTGCCCTCCATGGAATAAAAAGGTTCTGTTCGTGCAGGATTCTTTGATACGCCAAAGTTTTGTTTGGTACCGGTACCCTGTAGTCAAAATTTAAATGATCAAATTATGTATAAAAAAGTTATATGATGTTAAATGATTGAATGTTAGTTACAAACTCTAACAAAACTCTATGATACCGGAGTGTTCACCTCTTTTGGTTCAACTCTATCTTTTTCTTTAGAAATGGTTGCTTCTACATGAATGTGCCTATCCACCTCCTTCTCTTCTACCTTTGGAATTTCATTGTCCTTTTTCCATCCATTTGTTTCACTTTTACCTTCTTTTTGTTCTTCTATTTCGTGTTTAGTTTCCTCGTCTTTGATTATGCATTCTTCAACTTCTTTTCCTGTTTTACTTTTTGTTGACTCTTGAACATCCATTTTGGAGTCCTTTTTCTTTGTTTTCTCTTTTTCTTCAACTTCAAATTGTTGAGCCGCTTTATCTGCTACAGCTTCTAATGATGTACTGCCTTCTGTGGACTGAAATGGTTCTTTTGGAGATGGAGTTTGATTTTTTGGTGGCTTACCAATTTCACCTTTTGGTTCAACTCTACAATTTTCTTTTGAATGAGTAGTTGTAACTTGTGTTCTTTCTTCTTTAGATATGCTTGCTTCTGGTAAATGAATGTGCCTTTCCACCTCTTTGTCTTCTTGTACTTCTTCTACTTTTGGAATTTCATTGCTTATGTTTGGTGGCCTTGTAAATTCATGAGCCTCTTTCCTTTCAACTTTTTTTCTTGGAGGTTTTTCAAATGTAGTAGATGAATCCAACTCAATTTTATAAGTGAATTCTTCTGGTTTTCTTTGATGTTCTCTCAATGGAGTTTCATGTACTTTTTCATGCACTTTATCTGCTACCCTTTTGGATCCACAAGCCTTGTCAAATGGTGTAGTCCTTTCCTCCATTTGATACTTCTCTTTCTCTTCTTCACTCTTTGCAATCTTTAACCCTTCCATTTTCTTCAGAACTTTTTTTTCTTCAATAGTCTTTGGTGTTTGAAATCCTTTCTTATCATTCTTCTCTTGCACACATTGTTGAGCTTTATCCTCTTTTTCTTTAGAAATTGTTTCTTCTAGTACCTGAATGTGCTTTTGCCCCTCAACTTTTTTTATTTGAGTTTTTTCAATTGTAGTTGGTGGTTCAACATTCGTCTTAGGAGCGACTTGTTTTGATTCTCTTTCATATCCTCTCTTAGAAGCCTCTAGCATTTTTTCCGACTCCCTTTTTGATCCACTAGCCATGTCAAACTGTGGAGTTGTTTCCATTATTTTAGGCTTCTTTTCTTCTGTGGTTTGTGTTGTTTTTCCCTTCTCTCTTTTGAGTGTGGAAGTATCTTTAGTTTCCTCACTCTTTTCAATCTTTGGCCCTTCTGTTCTCTTCACAACTTTTTCTTCTTCTCGAGTCTTTTGTCTTTGAAAACTAGGCACATCAAGTACTTCTTCTTGCCCATCAAGGATCTGTGGCTGCAAACTATCAATTTTTTCAGTCCCCACAGTGTTTAACTTTGGTGATTCTTTTTCTTCTTTATGTTCTTCAATAGAAAATTCTGGTTTTCTGTTTATTTCATTTGTGGATTGTTGATTAAACCTTCGACTTTGTAACTTAGATGGTTTAGCGCCTTCAAATGCTTCAATTTTTGGTGCTTTATTCTCTTCTGTTCCTTCTTTTATGTAACCATATTGTTCTCCGTCTCTTAGTTCAAGTGCTCGAACATGATCTTTGGTTTTTGGAAATTCACATTGCAAATTAGGTATTTCTAGTTCAAGAGGCCTTTTAGCTTTCACTTCATCAATATCATTCTTTTGGCTTGATTCCAAGGATTCCGCTTCTTTCTCTTGTGTTTTTTTCATTTTTTCATCAAAGCATTTTCCTTTATCCATCTTTTCAGTAACAACTTTCGCCACATGTTGTTTCTCTTTAGTATCAATTCTATTCTTAGGCTCATCAGTTTCCATTTGCATTGTTTCCCCCACATTTTCACCATTTAGAAATTCAGTTTTTTCTCCTTTCATGAGCTCTTCTTCTCGAGGAATTTCTGGCTTCAAAGTTTCCTTCATTTCAATCAAATTTTGAACATCTTTTGTAGGATCTTCCCTCTTTGATTCTATGGAACCTTTGTAATTTGCTTTGTTACCTTCACAAAATTTATCTTTTTCTTCAACTTCAGATTGTTGACTTGATTGAAAGCTTAGTGTTGATAAGGGTTTAGCCACTTTATCTTCTATAGATTCAACCTCTTTTGCACTCATACTTTCATCTTTTGATTCTTGCGTCTCCTTGTTTTGAAATTTTGGAGGTAGCGCCTTTGTATTCTGCTTCTTATCCTTTGCACTCTTATATTTAAACTCCTTAAATCCAATACTTTCTACTGTTGAATATGTAGTAGGGCCTCTTTCACATTGCAATTCTCGTTCAGACGTTCTTGTTTCTATTCCTTTTTTATCTTTTGCCTTTTGTACTTGAGGTTCTTCCTTTGTTGTAGACTCACCAAAAATAAATTCATCACCTTTTCTTTTTGCCTCTTTTCCTTTCACCTTTTTTGCTTCCTCTATTTCATGATCATTTGGCTCCTTTTCTTGCAAACATTGTTGATCTTTAATCTTCATTGGAATCTTAGGTTCTTGAATTTCTCCCTTCACAACTGGTACAACTTTTTCACTTTCTTCTTTAATACCTTTTGCTTTCTCAATCTTTCTACCCTTTACTTCCTTTGTTGTATCACCTTCTGAGTCTAACATTTTCATTGGAAAATCTTCTTTTGATCTATCTTTACTCATCTTTTCTTGCAAATAACAATCATCTTTTTCCTTTGTTATGTTTTTCTTGAAACCTTCATCTATATTTTGTATCTTCTCATATTTTTCTCCATTCACTTTCTTCATAGACATTCCAATTGTTGAATCTTTTTCCTTGGACAATTCAGTTTCCTCCATCTCTTGAAACTTATTTGGTTTTCTTCCATCAAATATTCCAATATCAACATTCTCTTGAAACTTTTGATTTATAATTTCCTTCTCAATTCTGTCTCTAGTTGTGTCTCCCTCAAAAGGCTCATTTGGTTCAACATTTAGCTTTGTAAATCCCTCTCCTTTCAACTTCACTATAGCATATTCAATTTTATTTTCCTCATCCTCGACTCTTTTGACCACAATTCTCTCCTTGGATTCTTCTTCTTGTTTCTTTTCCATCGAACTTTCACTTTCAACCAATGCTTCTTTCATAACCTCCTTTTGTTCTACCTCCTCTGCAACATCGAATCCAATATTTCCATTGATGTTCTCAACCGGATGCTGTAACTCTTCAGCTGTATTCTTTGATACTTCAGAATTTTCTTTAACAATATTTTCCTTTGGATGTTGTTGACCACTTTCCTTAATTCCATTCTCACTCTCTTCACCTTCTTGCATTGTCTCTCTTGTATTATTTCCTTTCTTTCCTTCAATATTATGCTTGCTTTTGGGTCTTTCACCTTCACTTTTCTCCACAAGATATTCAATTTTTTTGCCCTTTCTTTTGACCACATTTTCCATGACATCTTTGGTTTCTTGCATTTGTTTAACATTCAATCCTTCACTTTCCTCATGAGTGTTTTTAGGTAAGTTTTGAGGAAACTTTTCATTTGTAGTTATCTTTGCATCAAATCCTTCTTTATTAGGCTTTTGTCGAACACACTCTTCATCTCCATCTTCAGTTTCCATCTTAGGCTTTATAATATTTCCAAACAAGGTTTTTTGAACAACTTCCTTTGCTTCAAAAGGTGGATTTTCATATTCCTCTTTGAATTCATTTTGGTTTATAAAATCAATATTACTAGGAGTATGATCAACTACATTTTTTTCAAGTTTTGATGCCTTCGTTGGTTCAAATGGTTCAATGCTACTTTCTTTAAGTCTATCCTTAGTCTCACACTCTAGTTCTCCAAATTCCTTTTGTTTTGAATTTCCAATATCTTCATTTTGTATCTGTTGATATTTGTCTCCATTCAATTTCTTCATAGACTTTTCAATGTTCTCCCCATTTTCCTTAAAATATTCCTTCTGTTCCATCTCTTGAAACATTTGTGTTTTCCTTCCATCAAATACTCCAATATCAACATTCTCTTGAAAGTTTTGATTTGTAATTTCTTTCTCAATTCTGTCCCTAGTTGTGTCTCCCTCAAAAGGTTCATTTGGTTCAATTTTTTTTTCCTCATCTTGGACTCTTTTTTCCTTGGTTCTCTCCTTGGATTCTTCCCCTTCAAACTTTTCCATCAAACTTTGAGTTCCATCTAATGCTTCTTTCACGACCTCTCGTTGATCCTCCTCTGCAACATTGAACCCTTTACCTTTTTCCGCATGTGGCTGTTGACCACTTTCCTTAATTCCACTCTCACGGATCTCTTCAATTTCCTCTTTCGTTTTCTCTTTTGTGTTTCCTTTCTTTGCTTCCACATGCATTCTTTTGAGTCTTTTCTCGTCATCATTCTCCACAAGATATTCAACCTCTTTTCCCTTTCTTTTTACCCCGTTTTCTTTAACAACTTTATTTTCTTCCATCTTTTGAACATTCAATCCTTCCCTTGCCTCATGACTCTTTTTAGGTAAGTACTTATCAAACTCTTCATTGATAGTTATCTTTGCATCATCAAATCCGTCCTTACCAAGTTTTTCTTTAACACATTCTTCATCTTCATCTTGACTTTCAAACTTAGCCCTTGTGACACCCTTTTGGATGATATCTCCAAACTTAGTTTTTTCAACATCTTCATTGGCTTCAAAAGGCAACTTTTTAGATTCCCCTCCATTCATCTTCCCTTCATTCCTGTTAGTTTTCTCCATTTGTGGAACCTTTGGTTTTCCAAATTCATTTAGGCTTATAGAATCAATGGTATTAGGAATATGATCAACTACATTTTCTTTAGAGTTACCCTTTTTTTCTCCAACTTCCTTTTCTTTTGGCTCTCCACTTTTTTGAAGCATTGACCCTTCGACAACTCTTTGGCTTGTATCTACAATGTTTTGTGAGATACCTTTTCCAACTTCTTTCTCTATATCTCTTGTATCGTTAACCTTACTATCCTCAATCCTGAACTTAGATTCTTCTTTTTCCTTTTCTATTAAGCATTTAGTTACGTCCCTCTTAATGCCATCGTCCTCCGCTCCTTTTTGTATCGTCTCTTTATTATTTTCATCGACGTTATCATCAAGCATCTTCTCTATGCCATTGTCACTTCCTTTCATGTGTTGAAATTCAGAATCTTTTGACTCTTTTTGGCTTGTCTCACCAACACTACTAGAAACATGATCAATTTCCCTTTTTTCTAGCTCTGATCTTCTTTTATCAAACTCTTGTTCCTTGACTTCCTCAATCTTAAGACCACAAATCCCTTTTACAATTTTTGGCATGTAAATATTCAAAATCCATTCCTCTTCATTGTAATTTCCTTTGATCTTATCCAAATTCACACCATAAGGAATTTTGAAAACCTTATTGAAGCCTTTGATATCAACTACTTTCCTTTGCATTACCCACCCCATCATTATCATTTCTTGAATTGGTTTCTCTCCACTAATTGATATCTTACTGCCATCTTTACTAATCTTAATGTCGATGCTAATCCTCTTATAACCTATGTTTGCATGGATTTGTACCATATTATATAAAGTGAGAAATAAAAGCCAAAAATAAATTAATAAAAAAAATTATATCTATTTTTGACCTTATAAAAATTGACATAATTTGATTTAATCCCTGTAAATTTTTATTTCTTTTTAGTCAGAACAAAAATTAATTTGAAACTTATTTGAGACTAATAAGGATTGCAAATACACTTTTTTTTTTGTTAAATAAAGTCCAATAATTTTTTTGCAAGAGACTTGAACTCCAATAATTTTTATTTTTTTTGTAAGAAATGAAATCAAAAGTTGTCAATTTTATTGGGATAAAAAAATATATATAATCCAAGAACTAAAAAAGCAATTTATGCTTATTTCATACAAAGGATTTCTAAAAGAAAGAGAAGAATGCATAAACGTAGAATATTTGACTCATTGAATTTTGGCTGATCATACATGAGAGAGTTGATGTGTTAATATTCCTAATTGTTATAGGTTACTATGTAATATTCTTGCATTTTTTTATTATCAAACTTCTCTTGTACCAATAAATATTTTCCAAATGAACAATAAAAAAAAATGAGAGAAGCAAATTACCTTTAAGATGGGCAGTGAGGATGAACATGGCATTTGTTTCTCTAGATTGAAAGATTGGTCCTGTATCCTTCATAAGTTGATATTCAGAGATGGAATCAATGTCATCTTTAGTTTTAGTAATTTTGAGTCCTAATTCCAGCTCCATATGTTGTTTCTATATTGTTTTCTTGCCAAAACTAGGATTAAAAAAGTTAAAGGTTTAGAATATTAAATGAATAATGAGAAAATAATGTGTGGAGATATGAAGCTTTTATCTTAGTCTTAAATAGTTTCAGAAAATGGGAAAAGTATATATTCTTTTCTTCCTCAAGTAGCTCTTGTGGGGAGGTGTTTGTTGCAAATTTGAACGTTTTGTATTTGCTGTTTCTTCGCTAGGAAGCTAGAACATCTTTTACAAATGTTTAAAGATATATATCAAACATGAGCTCAAATGGATTCAGTTTACATCATTCAATACTGATCACCCCAAAACCAAACTAAAACATTGTATTTATTTATACTAGCGAAAAGACAGGCATGCGAGTTGTAACACCCCGTTACCCAAAAGTAATTAAATATAAAATATTCATCAGAGTAATTTACCAAACGGGCATGCTACACTACATTTCAAAATTTCTTAAATAGAAAATAAAACTATTTAATAAACCAACATCAATTTGCAGCGAAATATATTCAACATAGTAATTCTCCAATAGAAAACTTGGCATAAAAGCCTCAACATTAAATCCAACAATCAACCAAAGGGCTACATATAATCCGAAAATGTGATATATAAGGAATGAAAACAAACAAATAAAACTCATCCCGAATGTATCAGAGCCTTAGACACGACAATTGAGCCACCACCGACTACTCAGTGTAACGCCCTAGTTATTTATTTAATTATTTTATTGTGTGGAGTATATATATATATTATTATATATGATGTTGGTGATTTATGTGGAGTATATGCATGTATTTATATATATGTGATTTTTGGATGTTCTATGTGATGCATTATTTTAATATATGGTTTATTATATAATAATTAGATTAAGTGTGAAATAATGATTATTTTGGAGTTTGGGAAATAATAGTAATTATTAGAAGTTATGGGGAGTTAAGTATAATTAAAGGGAGTTACATTTTGGTGGGAGGTTAATACAGAGAAGTTGGAATTAGTTTTTACGTAGAAGCAGTTTTGGGAGAAAACAAGAGAAAACCAGGAGCAAGAGAGAAGAACCAGAGGAACCCTTTTTGCTGTGCAATTTTCATTCTGAATTAAGGTAAGGGTGGGGTTTACTTCAATGGTGTAGAATTTAAAGTCTGATTTTGAGTTTAACAGGTTTTGGTAAAAATTGGGGATTTTGGGTTTTATGATGAAATGGTAGTTTTGATGTTGTAAGCATGAATTTGATGTTAGAAATAGGTTCTAAGTGCATACAGAAAGTTAATTTGCATCTGTAAACTGATTTGGGGAGTGATTGGAAGAAAAATGGGATTTTTGGGTAAAACCAGTTTTCTGCCCGTACAGAAGTTCATCGCTCGCCTCGCGAGCAGCTGTGCTCGCCATGGCGAGTGAGCAACTTCATCGCTCGCCTCGCGAGCAATCCAACTCGCCATGGCGAGTAGCCCAGATTAAAACTTAATTTTTGAAAAGTTGTTATAAGATGTTTTGGGGATGGTTTAAGGTACCTAGATGATTTTAATGATGAATGGTGGAAGTTTTAGGTTAGAAAGATGAATAGGGAGCTTAGAATTGGAGTTTGAGTGAGAAAATAGCATTTTTCCCGAGAGCACCTAATTTTCACTCGCCTCGAGTTCGCCTTGAACTCGCCATGGCGAGCTAGTGTTTTTGTGAACTCGCCATGGCGAGCAGATGTGCTCGCGAGGCGAGCTACTCAGTTCCTGTATGTTGAATTTCGTGCTTGATTGGTAGTACCTTAATGTTGTTGTATTGAGCATAGTTTCATGTAATTATGCATTATTGTGGTTGTTTTGATTTCTGGATTGATGATTGCTGATGATGAATGAAATGTATGCAAAGTAATGAATCATACATGTTGTTTAAGTTGAGTCACATGGAGTTGCATTGCATGGTCAGTTGTATGTAGATATACACAAGTAGATCCATTGCATATGCATAAAACAGCGGTGAGGGCTTCGGTCCTGGAGTACTAGTTGCTCAACAGCGGTGAGGGCTTCGGTCCTGATGAATGCTTTAACCATTCAAAAGCGGTGAGGGCCTCGGTCCTGATTGGTACCACATGCATTATTGCATTTCATTTAAGAAGTCTAAGATGGTGTCTTAGCAGTGGTCATGTCATTTGCATGAGTCTTAGTGGTTATTCAGTTGTTATCTGATAAGGTGAATTTGGTGTTGAATAGGTGATATATACATATATATGATATTCAGGATGATTATGGTGTGTTGTTGATGTTGTTGATGCTTGTGACTTATACCTTCATATGTTTACAAGATAATGTGTTGTTGATTAGGGTGTTAGATTCAATGGTTGATTTTAATATCTATATTTATTGTTGTGAATCTCACCCCTTCTGCTTGAAAACGTTGCCCTTCCTATGGGTAACTTGCAGGTGACCCTGAGTAGTTGGTGGTGGCTCAAAGTCGTGTCTAGGGCTCTGATACGTGGGATGGAATTTATCTTTATTGTTATTGTTGCTTTTCCTTTCCATGTATCAAATTTTGGAACTTGTGGTGTGGAGCCTTTTATTATCTTTTGAACATTGTTGATGAATTATGCTAAGGCCTTTAATGCCGTAGGATGTTGTTGGATTGAAAACTATTCCGCCGCTATGTTTTAATATTTTATCAGGTGGTTTGATTAAATAGTTTTATGTTCTATTTAAGAATTTTGAAATTGCAATGTAGCATACCCGTTTGGTGAAATACTCTGATGATTATTGTTATTTATTTACTTTTGGGTAACGGGGTGTTACAATTTGGTATCAGAGCAGGTTGGTCCGTCCGGCCAAGTAGTAGAGTCTTGTTGAGCCACCTAGGATAGAGTGTCAACTTTATTGTTGCTTTTTGTTGTTGTTCTGAGTTGTTGTTTGTCGTGTAGAATCTCGAGATGACTGGAAGTAGTGATGCTGCTCTTGTTGCTGCGCTTGAGGCTGTAGCTCAAGCTGTTCAACAGCAACCTAAGGCTGAGACTGGTGGTGATGGAACCAGGATGCTTGAGACTTTCCTGAGGAATCATCCACCAACTTTCAAGGGTAGGTATGATCCTGACGGTGCTCAGAAGTGGCTGAAGGAAATTGAAAGGATTTTCAGGGTCATGCAGTGTTCCGAGGTTCAGAAGGTGCGGTTTGGGACGCACATGCTAGCTGAGGAGGCTGATGATTGGTGGGTGAGTTTGCTGCCTGTGTTGGAACAGGGTGATGCTGTGGTTACCTGGGCCATGTTCAGGAAGGAGTTCCTAGGCAGGTATTTTCCAGAGGATGTCAGAGGTAAGAAGGAGATAGAATTTCTGGAGTTGAAACAGGGTGACATGTCTGTCACAGAGTATGCTGCAAAGTTTGTGGAGCTTGCCACATTTTATCCTCATTACAGTGCGGAGACAGTTGAGTTCTCCAAGTGTATCAAGTTTGAGAATGGGTTGAGGGCTGACATCAAAAGAGCTATTGGGTATCAGCAGATCAGAGTCTTCTCTGAGTTGGTTAATAGGTGCAGAATCTATGAAGAAGACACCAAAGCTCATTATAAGATTATGAGTGAGAGGAGGGGTAAGGGACAACAGAATCGTCCTAAGCCTTACAGTGCTCCTGCTGACAAAGGAAAGCAGAGGATGGGTGATGATAGGAGGCCCAAGAGGAGAGATGCTCCTGTTGAGATTGTTTGCTACAAGTGTGGTGAGAAAGGCCACAAGAGTAATGTTTGTGGAAGAGATGACAGGAAGTGCTTCAGGTGTGGTCAGAAGGGTCACAGTTTAGCTGAATGCAAGCGTGGGGACATTGTCTGTTACAACTGCAATGGGGAAGGTCATATCAGTTCACAGTGTCCTGAGCCGAAGAAGACTAGAATTGGTGGAAAGGTGTTTGCTTTGACTGGTACGCAGACTCCTAATGAGGACCGACTTATCAGAGGTACTTGTTTCTTTAATAGTACTCCTTTAATTGCTATTATTGATACTGGTGCTACTCATTGTTTTATTGCTATTGAATGTGCTTATAAGTTGGGTTTGGATGTATCTGATATGAAAGGGGAAATGGTTGTTGAAACTCCAGCTAAGGGTTCAGTAACCACTTCTCTTGTTTGTCTGCGGTGTCCTATATCTATGTTTGGTAGAGATTTTGTGATTGATTTAGTTTGTCTACCGTTGACGGGTATGGATGTTATCTTTGGTATGAATTGGTTAGAATATAATCGAGTTCATATCAACTGCTTTAGTAAGACGGTACATTTCTCTTCTGCTGAAGAAGAAGGTGAGGTTGAGCTTCTGTCTACAAAACAGATGAAACAGTTTGAACGTGATGGTATCCTGATGTATTCTCTAATGGCACAATTGTCGTTAGAAAATCAAGCTGTGATTGATGGTTTACCTGTAGTGAATGAATTTCCAGAAGTATTCCCTGATGAGATTCCTGATGTGCCACCAAAAAGGGAGGTTGAATTTTCAATTGATCTTGTTCCAGGAACTAAGCCGGTGTCGATGGCACCGTACCGTATGTCAGCTTCTGAGTTGGCTGAGTTGAAGAAACAGTTGGAGGACCTGTTAGATAAAAAGTTTGTAAGACCCAGTGTTTCACCTTGGGGAGCACCGGTGTTGTTAGTAAAGAAGAAGGATGGTAGTATGAGACTGTGTATAGATTACCGTCAGTTGAACAAAGTTACGATCAAGAACAGGTATCCGCTTCCTAGAATTGACGACTTGATGGATCAGTTGGTTGGTGCCAAGATTTTTAGTAAGATTGATTTGAGGTCTGGTTATCATCAGATAAAAGTGAAGGATGAGGATATGCAGAAGACGGCCTTTAGGACACGTTATGGTCATTACGAGTACAAAGTGATGCCTTTCGGTGTTACTAATGCGCCTGGTGTTTTTATGGAGTACATGAACCGAATTTTCCATGCTTTTCTGGATAAGTTTGTTGTGGTGTTTATTGATGATATTTTAATCTATTCCAAGAATGAGGATGAGCATGCAGAGCATCTGAGAATTGTATTGCAAGTGTTGAAGGAAAAGAGGTTGTATGCTAAGTTATCAAAATGTGAGTTCTGGTTAAATGAAGTAAGTTTTCTGGGTCACATTATTTCTGGTAGTGGTATTGCAGTGGATCCTTCAAAGGTTGATGCGGTATCACAATGGGAGACTCCGAAGTCAGTAACTGAGATCAGAAGTTTTCTGGGTTTGGCTGGTTATTACCGCAGGTTCATAGAAGGGTTTTCGAAGTTGGCTCTTCCGTTGACACAGTTGACCTGTAAGGGTAAGTCTTTTGTGTGGGATGCTCAGTGTGAGAGTAGTTTCAATGAATTGAAGCGAAGATTGACAACTGCTCCTGTTTTGATTTTGCCTAAACCAGAAGAACCGTTTGTTGTGTACTGTGATGCGTCTAAGCTGGGCTTAGGTGGTGTTTTGATGCAAGATGGTAAGGTGGTAGCGTATGCTTCTAGGCAGTTACGTATTCATGAGAAGAATTATCCTACACATGACCTGGAGTTAGCTGCGGTGGTTTTTGTTTTGAAAATTTGGAGGCATTATTTGTACGGTTCCAGATTTGAGGTGTTCAGTGATCATAAAAGTTTGAAGTATTTATTTGACCAGAAGGAACTGAACATGAGGCAGAGGAGGTGGTTAGAGTTACTGAAGGATTTTGATTTTGGCTTGAATTACCATCCTGGTAAGGCCAATGTGGTTGCTGATGCTTTGAGTAGGAAAACGTTGCACATGTCTGCTTTGATGGTGAAAGAGTTTGAGTTGTTAGAACAGTTCAGAGATATGAGTCTTGTCTGTGAATTGTCACCCCAGAGTATACAGTTGGGAATGTTGAAAATTGATAGTGATTTCTTGAACAGTATCCGAGAAGCTCAGAAAGAAGATTTGAAGTTTGTTGATTTGATGACTTCTGGTAATGACACTGAGGATAGTGATTTCAAAGTTGATGATCAGGGTGTGTTGAGGTTCAGAGGTAGAGTTTGTATTCCTGACAATGAGGAGTTGAAGAAGTTGATTCTTGAGGAGAGTCACAAGAGTAGGTTGAGTATTCACCCAGGGGCTACAAAAATGTACCATGATTTGAAGAAGCTGTTTTGGTGGTCCGGTTTGAAAAGAGATGTTGCTCAGTTTGTTTATGCCTGTTTGATTTGTCAGAAGTCCAAGGTTGAGCATCAGAAGCCTGCAGGGTTGTTGACACCGTTAGATGTACCGGAGTGGAAGTGGGACAGTATCTCTATGGATTTTGTAACGAGTTTACCGAACACTCCGAGGGGGCATGACGCTATTTGGGTTGTTGTCGACCGGTTGACGAAGTCGGCACATTTCATTCCTATTAATATCAGTTACCCGGTAGCGCAGTTGGCAGAGATTTACATTCACAGTGTGGTGAAACTTCATGGTGTTCCGTCTAGCATTGTGTCGGATAGAGATCCGAGGTTCACTTCTAGGTTCTGGAAAAGTTTACAGGACGCTTTGGGTTCAAAGTTGAAGTTGAGTTCGGCTTATCATCCTCAAACAGATGGTCAGTCGGAGAGGACAATTCAATCATTGGAAGATTTGTTGAGGGTGTGTGTGCTTGAGCAAGGTGGAGCTTGGGACAGTCACTTGCCTTTGATTGAATTTACTTATAACAACAGCTATCACTCGAGTATTGGTATGGCACCGTTCGAAGCCTTGTATGGTCGGAGGTGTAGGACTCCTTTATGCTGGTTTGAGTCGGGTGAAAGTGTTGTGTTGGGACCGGATTTGGTGCATGAGACTACTGAGAAAGTCAGGTTGATAAGAGAAAAGATGAAAGCTTCGCAGAGTCGGCAGAAGAGTTACCATGACAAGCGAAGAAAGGATCTTGAATTTCAGGAGGGTGATCATGTTTTTCTGAGAGTCACTCCTTTGACGGGTGTTGGACGGGCTTTGAAGTCGAGGAAGTTGACTCCTAAGTTTATTGGTCCGTATCAGATTTCAGAGAGAGTTGGTACTGTGGCATATAGAGTTGGTTTGCCACCACATCTTTCGAATTTGCACGATGTGTTTCATGTTTCTCAGCTTCGGAAGTATGTTGCGGATCCTTCTCATGTGATTCCGAGGGATGATGATGTGCAGGTTAGGGACAACCTGACAGTTGAGACTATGCCGCTGGGGATTGATGACAGAAAGGTGAAGTCCTTGAGAGGTAAAGAGATACCTCTTGTGAGAGTCGTTTGGGGTGGAGCGACTGGTGAAAGTTTGACTTGGGAGCTGGAGAGTAAGATGCGGGAGTCGTATCCGGAGTTGTTTGCTTGAGGTAAGATTTCGAGGACGAAATTCTGTAATTTGGGGAGAGTTGTAACGCCCTAGTTATTTATTTAATTATTTTATTGTGTGGAGTATATATATATATTATTATATATGATGTTGGTGATTTATGTGGAGTATATGCATGTATTTATATATATGTGATTTTTGGATGTTCTATGTGATGCATTATTTTAATATATGGTTTATTATATAATAATTAGATTAAGTGTGAAATAATGATTATTTTGGAGTTTGGGAAATAATAGTAATTATTAGAAGTTATGGGGAGTTAAGTATAATTAAAGGGAGTTACATTTTGGTGGGAGGTTAATACAGAGAAGTTGGAATTAGTTTTTACGTAGAAGCAGTTTTGGGAGAAAACAAGAGAAAACCAGGAGCAAGAGAGAAGAACCAGAGGAACCCTTTTTGCTGTGCAATTTTCATTCTGAATTAAGGTAAGGGTGGGGTTTACTTCAATGGTGTAGAATTTAAAGTCTGATTTTGAGTTTAACAGGTTTTGGTAAAAATTGGGGATTTTGGGTTTTATGATGAAATGGTAGTTTTGATGTTGTAAGCATGAATTTGATGTTAGAAATAGGTTCTAAGTGCATACAGAAAGTTAATTTGCATCTGTAAACTGATTTGGGGAGTGATTGGAAGAAAAATGGGATTTTTGGGTAAAACCAGTTTTCTGCCCGTACAGAAGTTCATCGCTCGCCTCGCGAGCAGCTGTGCTCGCCATGGCGAGTGAGCAACTTCATCGCTCGCCTCGCGAGCAATCCAACTCGCCATGGCGAGTAGCCCAGATTAAAACTTAATTTTTGAAAAGTTGTTATAAGATGTTTTGGGGATGGTTTAAGGTACCTAGATGATTTTAATGATGAATGGTGGAAGTTTTAGGTTAGAAAGATGAATAGGGAGCTTAGAATTGGAGTTTGAGTGAGAAAATAGCATTTTTCCCGAGAGCACCTAATTTTCACTCGCCTCGAGTTCGCCTTGAACTCGCCATGGCGAGCTAGTGTTTTTGTGAACTCGCCATGGCGAGCAGATGTGCTCGCGAGGCGAGCTACTCAGTTCCTGTATGTTGAATTTCGTGCTTGATTGGTAGTACCTTAATGTTGTTGTATTGAGCATAGTTTCATGTAATTATGCATTATTGTGGTTGTTTTGATTTCTGGATTGATGATTGCTGATGATGAATGAAATGTATGCAAAGTAATGAATCATACATGTTGTTTAAGTTGAGTCACATGGAGTTGCATTGCATGGTCAGTTGTATGTAGATATACACAAGTAGGTCCATTGCATATGCATAAAACAGCGGTGAGGGCTTCGGTCCTGGAGTACTAGTTGCTCAACAGCGGTGAGGGCTTCGGTCCTGATGAATGCTTTAACCATTCAAAAGCGGTGAGGGCCTCGGTCCTGATTGGTACCACATGCATTATTGCATTTCATTTAAGAAGTCTAAGATGGTGTCTTAGCAGTGGTCATGTCATTTGCATGAGTCTTAGTGGTTATTCAGTTGTTATCTGATAAGGTGAATTTGGTGTTGAATAGGTGATATATACATATATATGATATTCAGGATGATTATGGTGTGTTGTTGATGTTGTTGATGCTTGTGACTTATACCTTCATATGTTTACAAGATAATGTGTTGTTGATTAGCGTGTTAGATTCAATGGTTGATTTTAATATCTATATTTATTGTTGTGAATCTCACCCCTTCTGCTTGAAAACGTTGCCCTTCCTATGGGTAACTTGCAGGTGACCCTGAGTAGTTGGTGGTGGCTCAAAGTCGTGTCTAGGGCTCTGATACGTGGGATGGGATTTATCTTTATTGTTATTGTTGCTTTTCCTTTCCATGTATCAAATTTTGGAACTTGTGGTGTGGAGCCTTTTATTATCTTTTGAACATTGTTGATGAATTATGCTAAGGCCTTTAATGCCGTAGGATGTTGTTGGATTGAAAACTATTCCGCCGCTATGTTTTAATATTTTATCAGGTGGTTTGATTAAATAGTTTTATGTTCTATTTAAGAATTTTGAAATTGCAATGTAGCATACCCGTTTGGTGAAATACTCTGATGATTATTGTTATTTATTTACTTTTGGGTAACGGGGTGTTACACTCAGGATCACCTGCAAGTTACCCATAGGAAGGGCAACATTTTCAAGCAGAAGGGGTGAGATTCACAACAATAAATATAGATATCAAAATCATCAATTGAATCTAACACCCTATTAAACATCAATACATCATCTTATAAATATAAATATATATATCTCACAAGCAACAACATCATCTTCAAGAAGGTAAATGCAACCAACAACAGAGACTCATGCATGACATGACGACACCACTAAGACCCCTCAATAATGCAATTATGCATGTGGTACCAAACAGGACCGAAGCCCTCACCGCTTTTGAATGGTTAAAGCATTCATCAGGACATAAGCCCTCACCGCTGTGAACAACTAGTGCTCTAGGACATGAGTCCTCCCGCTGTTTATGCATATGCTATGGACCCACCTGTGTATATCTACATACAACTTGACCATGCATACATTTACATATGACTCCGAATTTATACAACATGTATGATTTAATAAATACAACATACATTACAGCCATCAACAACATCATCAAACAATAATCCAGCAATCCAGGAAGATGCACAATTAATCACAATTATGCTCAAACAACAACATCAATCATCACCATTCATATATTAACAATCAGCATACAAAAACTAGGTAACTCGCCTCGCGAGCACATCTGCTCGCTATGACGAACTCACAAAACGGGTTGCTCGCCATGGCGAGTTCAAGGTGAACTCGAGGCGAGTGAAAATAAGGTGCTCTCGGGAGTTTTGACATTTTTCTCACTCAAACTTCAATTCTAAGCTCCCTATTCATCTTTTTAATCTAAAACTTGCTCCAGTCCTCTCTAAAATCATTTAGGTGCATTAAACTAACCAAAATATATCTTATAACAACAATTTGAAAATCAAGTTTTTAACTGAGTTACTCGCCACGGCGAGTTGTTCTACTCGCGAGGCGAGCCATGAAGTTGCTCACTCGCGTGGCGAGCACAAGCTACTCGCGAGGCGAGCGATGAACTTCTGTACGGGCAGAAAACAGGTTTTTCCCCAAAATCCCATTTTTCTTCAATTCACTCCCCAAATTAGTTTACAGATGTAAAACTAAGTGATGTCTACAACCAGAACCTAATTCTACCACCAGAACAACAATCTCTACCCCAAAATCATCATTTCATCCCAAAAACCCATAATTCCCAATTCTCACCAAAATCTGTTAAACTCAAAAATCATAAATTAATAACTACACTATTGAAGCAAACCTCACCCTTACCTTAGAATTGCAGAAAGAAATGCACAGCAATTTCAGTTCTTGGCACTACTTGCTCTTCTCTCCCTTTCTCCTAAAACTGACAGTTTCACGTAAAAAAATGTTTCTGACTCTTTTCTTACTTTCTTAACTTCCTTCTCAACTTCCCTTTATTTCACTTTACTCCCTCCTAATTCTAATAAATTCTATTAACTCCCCAAAATCCAAAATAATAATTATTTCTCACCTAATTAAATTAATATTAAAACCAACCATATAATAAAATATATCACACCACATATCACCACAATATCATTTAAAATCACATATCAGACTCTAAATAAATTAAAATAAATAAAACAACGACTAGAGCGTTACACGAGTGTCCGTCTTTCCGCTCTTTTTACTGCGTTAAAATTTGAAAATTATGAACTATATTTTTTTTTTTATAAAATTTTGATTTTGATTAAAACTAAAAATATAAATGTTTGTTGCTTTCTAGTTATAACAAACCAAATTGAACATGATTATCTATTTCGATATTGCCAACAATATAACAAAAAAATATAATCTATTTTTTTTATGACCCCAACAACGATCTTTATTATAGAAAAAGTTGTTTAAGGGTATAGTTGGATAATAAAAAAGTAAGTATAAATATATTCATCTAGTTTGTTATACTTTTTAAATGATAAAAAATAAAATAAGACATATATATATATTCATATCGTGTTTGTTACATTTTTTTTATATTTAAATTTATTCTTATCTATTTATTACATGTGTTATTTGTATTGAGGGCATTTTAGATTTCTTTTATTTCCGATTATATTAACAGTAGTGTTGTTCAAAAAAAAAAATGCTGTGTTCAAGTTTTTTTTGGTCAAATGTTCAAGTAATTTTTTTAACTCATCATATATTAATTATTTCTTTCGTTTAGTTTATGTACTTGTTTTAATAGTATAAAATTTTTATACTGCTTGATTAAAATTTTATTACTTTTCAGTTTTTTTTATTATAAGTCAACTGAATTTTTCTTCATCGATTTGTCTCAGATTTCGTAAGAAATCAATTACAAAAACTGAATCAAACTAAGCCTACTATTTTATTGGTTCTGATTTTATTTTATTTTTTACCAAAAAAAGAATCAAACTTACCCATTATCAACGTAGGATGGTTTCCTTTAGGAATTTTATATTTCATCCTAATTTTATTATTTGTTTGTTTTGTTTTTAGTTTGACATTTGCATAGTCAGAAGAACTCCATGCAACGACCATTGAGATGGCTTAATGCGTGAATGAGTTGGATTGGGCGTGTGAGTTCAACTGCTCCTTGTGGACATAACACGATAACTACCGGTCAAACTTTTCTTAACACGGTCCTAAAGTTTTTTTTGGCATAATTCTAATTCTCATTTTTTTTATTAAATAAAATTCCCTCTGTCTCATAATAATTGTCTCTTTATCCTTTTTTTTTTTAAAATAATTATCACTTTAAAACATCAATGAAGCATTTATTATTTTTACCATTATTATACCCTTATTTATTGAATTTCATCGAATGTAATTAATCCACTAACTACAATTAATAAGGATGTTTTAGTAAATGATATTAATTTTATCATTGAAATTAACACAATTAATCACTTCCTTAATAATCGTGCATGAACCTTAAACGACTTTTATTTAGAGACGGAGGGAGTACTATGGAAAGAAATAGAGTTGTCAAAACGGGTGGGGCCGTATGGGCCGGCCCATTTAGCCCGATTAATTATAGGGCTTGGGCCTTAAATATTGAGCCCGAATTTTAATAGGGTTTTTTAGCCCGGTACCCATTAGGGCTTGCCCGCCCTAACGGGCCGCGGGAACAAGAAAAAAATCCTATAAATTATATATATTATTCAATAATTCTTTACTTAGTTGATTATCAAAAGTAAAAAATAAAAGCGAACATTCAATAAATTAACACAAATATAAATGTAATATAAAATATATTTACTCGTTTCGTTATTTATAGTTTTAAAGATCGAATATATAAATATTTATAATCATAACGTATCTAATTTATTTAAAATCATTTTCCTCGTCGTTTTAGTTTACGACGTTTCTACGAAAAATATTTACAATTTATTTTTGTGCTAGACATTATTTAAAGATATTAAAAATATTATTTATAAAAAAAATTATAGGAGTATTTTGTAGTACTTTTTTAAAATAAAAAAATAATAATTTTTAATACGGGCCGGCCATTTTAGTCCGCGACCCGTGTAGGGTCGGACTCGGATACTATATTTCAAGCCCGTTTTCCAACCAGAATTTTTGGCTCAATCCGCTAAAGCCTGAAGTCCTTTAGGCCCGACCCGTTCGTTTTAACAGCTCTAGATAGAAATTTATCTTTTAAGGTCAACATACGAGAAATCCAGGTTTTAGACCCCGACGGTTACATACAGTCTAATTCTAATTTATACATGTGCCAATTTATTTGATTGTTTCCTGTCTTATATTTACCAAGAATAAAAAAATAAAATCAAAAGGAAATCACATAAATTGGACGCATATCTTGTTCTTTAGGCACTTGTTTGTTGTTTGGTAGTATTTTCTCCTCCTTAGGCTTTTGAAATGAGTTTTTTGTTTTTGGAACAACCTTTGTTTTTTGGTACAAGGCTCTTGAAATGAGTTTGAGGATTTTTTACACTGGGATTTATCAATACTATTTTGTCATTAATAAAATTACATGATGCAAATTTACATAGCCTACCAGAAAATGATCAATGACAAGAAACACATATATGTAATTAAATTATCAAATTTACAAAGCCTACCAGAAAATTACTTTATAACTATAAATTATATAGTCAAAATAGAACACATTTTATGTGTAATTATTTAAAGCAACTATATAGAGAATTAAAGACTCTCCAAACTATATAGCTCAAACTTTATTTAGACACCCTTCAAATAACACATATATTTAACTACTACAAGATACATATAAACGGGGTGATCTTGATGAGCTTGATTATATTCATCATGTTCTTCAAAAGAGATGGTGGTGCTTCTTTCCATGTGCTTCCTCATCTTCTTTCTTAGCTTCTTTTTTCTCATGATGTTCATGGAAGACAAAACCACCAGATCCCACAGCGGCAGCCGCCGCAATCTCCTCTTCTATCTTATGCTTGTGAGCATGCTCTGGGTCTTTCTTGGCCTCGTGCTATCATAAATCAAAATCAATTGCAAATTCAATTTTATTATTATGTAATCGGTTTTTCTAACGTGTTGGACAGCATGCATGTTGCATATGATGAACTTTATCAGTTATACTAAGTTTTTTCATGAATTATTCCCTTAATTTATTTTATGAATTTTAAATCAAAAAATAAAAATTATGAATTAATTTCTTTCTAAAGTTTAATTTGCTAGCACAAATAAAATTATGTGGATAATTTATGAAAAAAAGTAACAAAAAGAAAAATGGATAATATTTTGTTTCTTTTATTTAAAAAATTGATATTTATGCTTATCATATACTAATGATAATTTGTTTTAGTTCAAATTTTCAAGAAAAATATTATATTTATTTTTATGCAGGAAAAATAAATAATATATGAAATTAAAGGGTCTTGACCATCTAATATGAACCTCTAACATACCCTTTAAAAAAAATTAACTTCTAACAAATGGTCCAAAAGTGGGGCTTAATTATTTTTAACAAATTTTAATAAACTATTATCTCTCTTCCCCTTTTTTATTATTATAAAATTAATTTTTTTTACTAAACCCTGTGAAAGTATCAACTTATGCAATTTGTGCAAGAGTTCAATAATTTAGAGATTTTTAGAAATAGCATTTGATGTTTTTTGTGTTTGTTTACTTCAATGAAAATCAATTTAAAAAAAAAAGTCATTTATAAAAAATAAGTAGCAAAATATTAAGAAAAATATTATTACCATGGCATAAACACCAGCAGCCGCAGTACCAAGCTCACCAAGGTGCTCAAGATGTTTGTGATGTTTCTCCTCTTTTCTATAGTCAACTTCTTCAACATAGCCAGACTTATCTTCATGGTGGAAATGGTGGTGGTGCTTCTCCTCAGCCATGATGGATTGAATTAGGGAAAAAATGAGTAATTAATAAGAGATGAATCAAAGTAATGGGTTTATGGTAGAATGAGAAAGTTAGAAAGGACATGTGACCTATTTATAAGTTGTAATTGGATGATTAAGTTAACTTTGAGTTATTGGTTTGGTTAATGTGTAGATTTCTTGGTAGGCCATACATTATTTTCTTTTTGACCGAAAAACTCTTGCGTCCCCTACATATCCATATGATTCAATTTCCAAATTATTTTACTCTCTCTCCCCAAACATGTGAAGAAAAGAAAATTGTTTTCTTCTCCTTCATTTGATAAAAAGTGGTGATTTAGAGTTAATTTTATACTTGAAAGAACCTCTCTTGATCGTTTTTTTTATTTCCTTTATATAAATAAATCATTTTTAGATGTATTAGTTTTTTCTTTTCTTTTCTTTCGTGATTTCGTCGCCATAGCATAGTAGTCAATAGCGCCGCTATAGCCGCCGTGCGGTGCGGTGCGGTGCGTTGCAGTGTCGGAGCGCTACGCAACAAGCCATAGCGTTGCAGTGTGAGATAGCGGCGCAACGGTTTGTAGCTGTTTTGCGGTCTAGAACTGCTATTTCATTTTAAAGAAAATACAAAATTGTCCTTGGTTTAAAAAAAACAATGGTATTTTTGTAAAATTTCCTCTGCTTTTTTGCTATTCTGTAAAACTTCTTCACCTCTGCTGTAAATCTTCCTCTACTTTGTCTTGTTTGCTCTGTTATCCTGTTATTTTTTTGTTTAACAATCTCAAAACTATGTTGTCTTGTTACTTTTTTGTTCTAGTTTTCTTTGTTATTATTGATTCCAAACTCCATTCTGCTCTCTCTGTTTCTGTTTGTAGTTTGTACAAACAATCCTCTATTTTATTCATATAACTGTCTCTGCTCTCTCTGGTTCTCTTGGCTCTTCTCCCTTGTTCTTGGTTTTTCTCCCAAAACTTGTTTTACGTGAAACTGCTTTTGACTTCTCCTTTTTCCTAACTCCTATTCTTAACTCCCCTTTATTTTAATTAACTTTCTCTTAATTCTATTAATTCTAATTTAATCCTCAAACTCCAAAATAATAATAATTCCCACTTATTCTAATTAATACTACAATAAATCATATAATAAAATATAACACATCACATAATCAACAATAATTATTTAAAATCATATAAAAGACTCTAAATAAATCAGAAATAATTAAAATAACGACTAGGGCGTTACAAGTTGCTCTAGGTAGTCCAGCCAAATTGGTGAATCTATATCTATATAATATAAATTTAGGACCTATTTCATGTTCCTTTATGGAAATAATTTTCTCTTCTTTTGGTGTTGACATGTGGCACTCTTCCTCAAGCATTTGAATTTCACTCAAGTCTCAACATGTGGCACTCTTCTATATAGCATCCTCAACATATTTTTTTTTTTGAGAGAGCATCCTCAACATTTGAATTTCAATAACTTTCCGTATTAATTTTTGGAACCATATATATCATTTATTAATGTTATGCAATATATAAATTTAATAATAATTTTTCTAATAGAAAATATTATTGTAACATTGACCGATTGAGGCCTTATCAAATTGATTTTTTTTGGCCAATCCATTAGTCTTTTTTATGAACTAATGAAATTAAAGAAATCAACTAACTTTTATTCTTATTTTCATGATGATAATGTTATTTTTTTTTTTTTTAAGAAAATGATGATAATGTAATAATAATATTGAGAGACAATTTTATTATCGTATATTTAATAACTATCAAGGAATGTTTTTTTTATGAGGTAGATTAAAAAAATTAATTTTAACGAGATTGTTTAAAATAATATGATATTTCAATTATAATATCTATTTTTTTTGGTTGATTGGAATAAAAATGGGAATTGGAATTCTTTTGAATTAATATTGTATCATTGGTCAAACAATATCATAAATGGTTGATTGCTTAGATTGGTTATTCGTGCATCGGAAAATAAAATCATGCAAATAGTATCATGGCTGATTGCTTAAATAATATCATGCAAATAAATATCATAGATGATTTATAATGGTTGATTGCTTAAATTATGGTCAAATAATATCATAACTGATTGGAAAAGATATTATTTACTTATGATGTGTGACCTTTTTCTTTGACCAGAAAAAAAAAGTTTTTGGAACCAAAATTGGCATTTAGATGGTAAGTGAAATTAAAAACAAAAATAAAAAAATAGTACCGAAATTTTTTATAATCCAATATTACTTTTTTATTAGAATGCAGTAGTACCTTACACGTAAATGATATTCTTATATTTTTTTTTTTTAAGGAAAAGAATATGCTTACTTATAATTGACATTTAGGCAGTAACAAAAGAAATGACATTTAGATAGTAACTGAATATACATTAACCTTAAACCAAAAAAAATGGGAATTGCTTAATAGCTAAAAAAAAAAAATATTTTAAGACCTTTCCTCTAAAATCGCAAAAAATCATTAAACAGATTGAATGCAGTAAAATTGATAGTCCTTTTTTTTTAATAAAGTAAAATTCCTAGTCCTATTTAGTTTTTTTTTCAAATGCAAATCATTTAAAAAAAAATTATATTTTGCTTAATAGCTAAGATATGAGCTCAAATTTGATTGGTTAAGTTACATGTCGTTGTTTTATGTAATTGTCCTCTAAAAGCTATTATAAATTTGACCTTTTGGCCAACAAATTCTTCACACCACAACTCCTATTTTCTTTGCGTAATTTTCGTATCTCTCAGTTAAACTAAAATGGCACCAAAGATCGACTTGATTTCTAATATAACCCCTTCCAAAGAAAACTGGAATATCAGGGTTCGAGTCGTTCGCCTTTGGTTTGTGAGAGATATGAAAAAGGATTAACTTCCTTACTCATTGGAAATGGTTTTAATGAACAATAAGGTTGTTTGATTCCATTTTTTTTGTTTTTATCTTTTTTTTACCAATAATTTTCTGTTTATGTTGTGTGTAACTATATGAAGGAGTTCATTTTTTTTTATATATATGAAAGAAATAATTTGGCGCGATTATATCAATAATTTTTGTTTGACTCCTTGGAATTTTTTTTGTTTATATCCAATTAATTGTTTATAATTTTTTGTCTGGCTGTTATTCTTTTTTTCTTTCATTTTTATATTATTTTATCCGTAATTGTATTAGGCCATTTTTTTCGATAAAGATGACACCGGTTGAAATCGTTTCTGATATCTCCCATTCGCATCACGAAATTTGGAGTATCAATGGTCGAATCATGGTTGATTTATTTTACATTTCTATCTTCATTTATAATTATAGCAAGTGTATATTCTTTGACCGATATATATATATTTTTTTTTGAATGCAATCATAATGAATAACAAATAATTTTTTTTTTATGCAATCGAAAGGAGCAATTTTTAATTTCCTAAATGAGATAACCTTTTTTTTAGGAAACCAAATCGAGATCTTTTACATCAATTTTTTTTCTCTAAATTAATCATATCACTTATTTATATTATAAAATGTTTTATTATCTAAATTAAAGTTGTTCCTTTTATTTGATAGGGTGACCGAATCAATGCGTTGTAAGACGTACTCTCATATACAAGTATGAGAAGGAGCTGAGGGAGGACCGTGTTTTTTCCATTGGGAATTTTAGTGTTGCCTCTAATGTGGGATCGTATAGGACGGCGAGACACCCTTATAAGATTAACTGTCAGTATGGTACTAAAATAAAACAATGTGATGATAAGTTTGTTTCTGCTGACATCTACGTGATCAGTGATCCTCGCGAAATCTTTCAATCTGAATATGATACGGATTACTTGATCGGTAAGCTAACCAAAAATAGTATTATCAATTAAAGCAAATCTGGTCTTTTATAAAAAGGAATCATTTTTTTAATCTTGGATGATATTCTTTTCAGATGTTATGGGTAAGTTGAAAGTTGTTGGTGTTGAAAAGTCATATACTCGCAATGGATCTCAATCGAAGATGATTTCTATTGAGTTGGATTACGATGGGTACACCCTGTTTGTTCCTTATGTTGATGAGTTGAATGCTTTTCTTGCATCTAGTGAAACCGATAATGTTGTTGTTGCTGTCCAATTAACCAAGATCAAGATCTTTCAAGGTATAATTACTTTATGTGCATGTCATCATTTATTTGTTGTTGACTTTATAATCATCTAACGAGTTATTTTTTCTCAATTTATATATCCAGGTCAGGCGACGATACAAAATACTATTAATGCAACAAAGGTGTTGTTCAATCCAACTTTCACTGCTGCTCTTCTATTAAAGAAGAGGTAATTAAACGAGATTATGGTTTTTTGTATTCACTAAATGAGATTGTGATGTTAAGGCGTCTACGTTTAAACTCATGAACCTTTTTATGGTTAATACTTGGTATGTATCTAATTATGTTTGTTATGCATGTTTGTAGGATGGTTGAGAACGATGATTCTCCGTCACCGGGCATTTTTAAAATTACGGAGGCATCTAAGGTTAGCGTTGAGGAGGACTTTCTCAATTTGTCCCTGATGACCACTGTTGAAGGCCTTAAGGAGGTAATTCAGAAAAAACAAGTTTGTTTCACTTACATCGTGAACTTAATTTTTTTTGTTTTTTTAAGGAACATGGTGAATTTAATTAAACACCATACAAGGTGTGATACGATGAACTGTACAAAGTTCTTATTTATTTTTTCCTGATTTGCGTAGGGGTATTAGTTACTTTCAGAATTAACGTTATCTTAATGGTCATTCCTTATAAAATGAATTCTCTCTTTTTGGCAATAATATTTGTATTGTTTTGTAACGTCGTTCCTTATAATCAGAATTAACGTACTTACAAAATAAAAGAGATTTTTTTTAATAAGTGTGTGCCCACAATCAGAATTAATTTAATTGAGGAACCGTGACATTCATAATTAAGTTGTAGATGTGCCCACAATCCTCAATGTTTTTTTGTTACGATGGTAAAAAATGTTAAATAATATTTTAGTCTTAATCAGATAGATCTCTTTTTTCATTAATTGTGCATGATAGCAATCTCTATTTAATTAATTAAATATTTTCAAGAAAATTAATTAAATATTATATAAATTTCTTCTCTTTTATGTATAAATGCGTGACATAAAACATCTGCCTTGCCTGCATTTATTTGTTCTAATTGTGTATTTGTTGATTTTTTAAAGGAGAAATTTTTTGCGGTGTTTGGCACTGTGAATGTTATTGTTGATGATTCGGATTGGTGGTATACGTCTTGCGTCGTCTGTAACAAAAAGGTGTACCCTGATGAGAAGATTTACTTTTGTTCGAAATGCAATAAGCATGTGTTGAATGTGACACCCATGTTTCTTTTTTTTTTAGTACCGGAACATTTGATAATTAATTGATGGATGATTCAACTTACTTTGTTAAGATTGCAATATTCATAGTCGTTTTTTAATGTGGTTAGGTACATGATCAAGATGAAGGTTGTTGACCACACTGATTTCGCTACTTTTGTTTTATTTGACCGCGATGCTGCTGAGTTGTTTAAGAAGACTTGTGCTGATATGATTGAATCTGGTGGAATGGTATAATTTTTTTTGTTTATATTGATTAATTATTTTTTTATTTTTCAAGTAGTATTTTATTTATTTTTTAAGTATTATTATGACACCGTCTTTGTCTGCATAATAAATTGATGAAGGTATACATTGTAATACTATGCGGTATACATTCTTGATGGTTATTTATTTTTTAAATAAATTATTGCACCATTTTCGTCTTGAAATAAATTATGACATCATTGTTATCACGATTTTGGGGTATCAAGTCATTAATTAGGCTTGAACCTTTCAATCTTTGATATTCTCTATTTTTTCTTGGGAAGGGCAAAATTGAGAAAACCCTTAGAAATTCTAAGTTCGGGGGTCGTTTTCATTACGGGAAGGTGTTAGGCACCCGCAATGACTATAATACTCTATAGGAGCCGTTTTCTTAGTTTTATGTCTACGCTTTATTTTTAATGCTATTTATTGAAAAAAGAAGTTGTTTATTTAGGTTAAGAATGGAGGGAGGAAAATGTTTGAAGTTTTGTTTTATTGGACTTGGAGAAGTTTTAACCTCATGCCTACATACCCTTTTAAGGGATCAAACTCCATGTAGTTCTCTTTCAAAAATGTTTTTGTGTGTTTGATTGATTTTAGTTTTTGTTGGAAAATGGTTTTGAAGAAGAGAAAGAAGCCGTAAAGGCATGAGAAAAAGTAGTGAAGAGTTGGTTCAATTTTTAAAAGGAAAATGTCTAAGTAGAAGTTAGAGTTCATTGAGGTTTTGATTAAGAAAATAAAGAGAAAAATTCAATGGAGTTTTGACTCCAAGGTTTATTTGGAAAAATTTTCAAGTGATGGAATTTGCTTGTTTTTTTTGGAAAATTGACATTTTTCTAAGTGTCGTGTTTCCTAAGCATACATCTAAAGCGGTAAACATACAACGTGTGTGCGTGTCGGTGCTTGTGTCGGTGTACATCATTAGAGAGTCCATTGTCCGTTACATTGGCCCTAGTTTACATTCTATGGTCTTGCGAGAAATTAAAAGGAATTTTAAACTACCTAAAATATTACATGACATTTTAACATAGAATTAAAGGAAAAATAATGCCTAAGCTATGAGAAATTGAGATGAAAGAGGTAAGATGCTCATGAGGTGAATGAAATAAGAAATGAAATGGTTAGTAATATAAGGCATAAAAATGGTAAAAAAGGTAAACAAAATTGAATAGGATAGCAAAAAAAGAAAAGAGCAATGAAGTGAAATAAAATGGCAAAATATACCTAGAATTTGTTATAACACTTAGACATGCACATGACCTATAATTCTCTCATCATAGCAATGTTAAAGAGGTTTGATTTTGAGCTATAATGTGAGGATAATAAGGACACATACAAGCCAAGCATTATGACATATTTCTAGAGATACTTTGCACTTTATTTCTTGACAAAAACACACATTACTTGCAAAACAAGAAAAATGAAAATTCACATCACACAAACAGTAAACCACACATAGGATCAGAGACATATTCATCATGAAATTGCATATTAATCACTCATATCATGCCAAAACCTCATGAAAGGATTATAGCAAGAAAATTCACAAGTTTAATAAAAAAAAATGACCAAATCAACAAGAAAATATCACATACATTTTTATCATTTTTTAACACGTGAAAACATCACAAAAGCATCAAAAATACATCAAGAAACATATAGGAATTTTTAGGAATTTTTTGCAAGAAAATTGGACAAGCAGAGGGTGCAGATAGCAAGAAAACAAGGTGCAAATAGCTTGAAATAAGAAGAAAAAAAAAGAAATAACCAAACTGAAAACCCAAGCCCAAAACCCATGGATCTGGATGCACAGGGAGCGTTGGATTGATCCAGGAAGCTAAACCCTAGATCTAAAGGCTCAGAATGAAGGGAAAGAACCAGAAATAAACCGGACCGGTTCAGTTGTTTATATAAAGGCTTATGGACCGGTTTTTTTTCATTTCTTCCTCTCCTTTCTCTCTCTTCTCTCATTCTAGTGAGAGAAGGTCTCAATTCTCTCCTCCCTCTCTCTCGCCGGAAACCGCAAATGGAAGATGATCTTCATCTTCTCCGGTGAGGTTTATTCCTCCGGCGTGGTGGCCGGCCGCCCAAGGGAGGCGGCGCCGCCGCCGGAGTTGAACAAACTTCTCCGTTTTCGAAATTTTTTACATTTTTGGATATCCTTTTTTGTTCTAAACACGAATATGGCACTGGATTTTGCATGCAAAGCTCGAATCAACGTAGATCTACATTTCCTTTTTCACGTTTTTCGATTTTTTTTTTTGATTCTTTTTTAGTTTTTTGAATGAAAGCTTTTAGAACTCCATAGATCTACACTTGATTCGCCTTTGTTGATGTTCTTGAGAAAGAAAGATGAAGTTTGAGTTTTACCTGTGATTTTCGGTTGGAGATTTCGAATATGTTCTTCGGAAAACTTCGATTTGATTCTGTTTGTTGATTTTCTGACTTGAAACCGAAAATAAATCGGTGTTCTTCTTTTTCACCGGTTCGACTTTTCTTTCCCTCTTCTTCTTCCTCAAAAAACGCCTCTGCGATCGTGCTTGAGTTTGCCGCTTTCAGTGGTGAATTCGCACTTGAATTGCAGAGCAAAACGATTCAGTGATGAAGATTCTTTGATGAATCTCTGAGAATCGAAAAGAAACTGATGAATTTGTGATGATTTTCGGTTTTGGAAAGTTAGGGCTTTTTGTGAATGTTCTTGATGATTTTTCTGTTTTGATCTAACTGAATGGAGAGAGAAAGTTGAAATCTGTTTTTGCTGAGGTGTCAATGACTTTGTGGATCTGTGCAGATTTATGCTATTTATAGGCTGCCATGTGTGTTTCTGAACCAATGAGAAAAGGACATCTGTTTTGGACTTAGGGACTTTCCTGCAAAAAATAAGAAAATTGGAGGACTGGACTGCAATTAAAAAAAAAGGACTTAAAAATGCAATTTTAAAAGTTTTGGACTAAAATTGGTAATTTGGAAAAAACGTAAAGTGAAACCAAAAATAAAATCAACAAAAAGACTAAAATGAACCAGTTACAAAAATGAGGTGTTTTAAAATACCTCTCTGCCGAAATTTTGACAGGAAAAGACCAAAATGCTCCTAGGGACTAAACTGCTGACCCAAACTGACTCAGATGCAATTTTTGAAATGGTTTTTTAAACAAAGGCTCAACAATGATTTGTACAGACAAGTTGAAAAGACTCAGAGGCAAACACAGGGACTAAAATGGGTTCCACTGCAGGAAATGACCAAAATACCCTTTTGTATGATTTTTGAAATAAAATGCAAGAAAAGTAATGCGATGTTTCAGAGAGTTTTCAAATGACTTATAATGCAAGAAAAGACACTTTGAATAGTTTTATGCAGGAAAATCATGCTTGAACGTACTTTGAGACAGAAACAGTAAAATATGCAGATAAAAAGAGAGTAAAGGTTCAGAGTAAAACAACAGCGAATTGACAAATATCAGTGTTAGAAAAGAAATTTGAACGAGTATTTTTAGGTCCAAAATCAGGGTATAACAGCTGCCCCTATTTAAGTTTCTTTGTCCGGAGGGTCAAGAGACGGAGTCTTTGGCTTGACGGGACGAAGATACTTAAATATTAACATTTGCACTGTGTTTGGACGTAAAAATACGCTTGCACATTTTCAAATATCATGAATGCCATGTGTAACGCCCTCTTTAATTATTTAATTATTTAATTGAGTCTAGAATTTATTAAAAAGAGTTTAGAATATATTTATATGATTATGTGATTTATTAAGTGGCTTATTATATTATTTAATAGAATAAGATTAGAAAATAAAATAATATTGAGTTTAGGGGTTGTTATGAGATTTTAGAAAGTTTGGGGGAAGAAAGAGAAATATGATAAGATAGATGGTGGAGTTATAAGTAAGAAAGACCTAGTTTAGAAAAACAGTACGTACGACCAATTTTGGAGAAAAGGGAGAAAAAGCCAAGAGAAGGGAGAAGCACATAGAGGCTGCGATTTTCTTATTCTAAGGTAAGGGTGGGACTAACATTCAATCTTCTTAAGCCTATGATTCTGAAATTGGATTTAACATGTAGTTTTGGGAATTTGGGAAATTAGGGTTAGAGGTTGTAATTCGTTGATTAGATGTTGGAGACCCGTTGAATTAATGAAGAAATAGTGTTCATACCTTAGATTGTTCATAGTACAATGATTAGAACCAGTTTTGGGTTTGGGTTGATGAAAACTGGAATTTTCGCTTGAAGATTCGGTGTCTAAACGTTTTGCAAATAAGTGATTATGTGAGGTTTTGGAAACCGATTTTTGGGTGGTTTAAACTTGAATTTTTCTATAGATTATGATAGGGCTAAGTGTCAGGAGCGTTTAGGCGAAAACGGCATCGAAAACGGGTTAACGGTTTGGTTTTTATGAGCGAAAACGTGAAGGTTGAAAATCTGAAGTCGTCTGTCGAATCTGGAAAAATCGTGCCACGATGGGAGACCAACGTGCCACGATTTTGTCATCCGAGAAACCCTAAAAATGCAATTTCCTTCACTCCAAATGCTTCCAAACTTCTTCCTAAGTGTAGGGACTTTATCCTAACCATCTAGAGATGTTTTTAGGAAAGAAATAACCTTGTATAAAGGGTCTAATGAGTTGTTGAGAGTTGAACCTTAGGGTAGTTATGAATATTAATGATGATCTGTGAAGCTGATTTATGATGATTTGATGTTGATTAAATATAATTGCTGAATTATATGCTTAATATTATTGTTTCGTGAAATCTCACCCCTTCTGCTTGGAAATGTTGCTCTTCGTATGAGTAACTTGCAGGTGATCGTTAGTAGGTTGCTGGTGTTGCTGTCGTGAGTGACTTATTCCTCACTGAGTCTTAGGATGCTCTGATACGTAACGGGATGGGATCTTTTGTGGCTATTTTCTATTCCTTTACGTATTGCTTATGTTTTAATAAGGCCTGCGTGCCAAAGACTTACTTATGTTAATGAATTAAATCCGCTGCTAAGTTTGAATTAATACGTCTATGATTTTTGGAAAGATAATTAGTTAATTATCTCATTTATGATTTTTAAGAAGTGTAACATTCCGTTATGTGTTGAATACTCTGATATTTGTTATGAAATTTTTAAGTTGGGAAAACGGGGTGTTACACCATGCAACATTTGGATTATGAATGCAAGACAAATGAGAGTTGGAACTAACAAAAGATGTCGTATCCATTGCGGGATTGGTAGACATTGGCAAGATAACAGATAACAGGGTAGGTAGGGAACTAGAAACAAATTGACGGGTACAAGCTGCTCTTGGATTGAGCTGGGCACTTGACCGGGAATAAAGGCAGACAGACAGGTGCGAGTTGTTCTTGGATTCGAACTGGTCACTCGACCAAAATCATAGACGCATAGACAGGTACGAGCTGTTCTTGGATTTGAACTGGTTGCTCGACTGGGGTCATGGAAAAGTAGATAGGTACGAGTTGTTCTTGGATTCGAACTGGTCACTCGACCGAAAACAAAGGCAAATAGACAGGTGCGAGCTTGTTCTTGGATGCGAACTGGTTACTCCACCGGAGACAAAACAAACAGACAGGTGCAAGCTGTTCTTGGATTTGAACTAGCCACTTGACCGGACAGAAACAAATAGACAGGTACAAGCTGTTCTTGGACTTGAACTAGCCACTTGACCGAACAGAAACAAATTCACTAGGGATTAGTTTTTTGACAAAATATAGATTGAAATTGACTTGACATCGATTTGATTTGAAAGGTAGAAATTGACCAATATTATTGGCTCACAAGATTTTGATAGAGAACCTGACATAAGTATTGAATTGAGATTGATGTTGATATTGGAAATGTAATATGCATGGATGATATAACAGTTTTATCAAATGTATGGGGGCACGTAATATGCATGATTATGCATGTATGAATGCTTGTAATGCATGACTGTTGGTAGTTTGTAGACACAGTTTCGCAGAGACAGACAAGACATTGGAGTATTGGGCACGTAGCGGCTCGTGCTATATTACACATTCTTGGAAATCCTCTTTGGAGATAACGTCGTTGGGAGACGTATCGGAACCATGGACGAGGGCAGGTGGCTATGCAATTTGCTGGGGATAGAATCTCGGAAGACTCTGCTGGGGATAATGCCGTCATCGCTGGGCATTTCAGTGATGGGTGTACCGTGGATGTCGCATCTATGGTCAATGCTTTTTGCATGTTATTTTCTCAATTTTTCATCATTATATTCATTTTTTTTTGTTTTTTTTTGCATCCCATTTTTGCCTGGGTCACCCTTTCGGGTTTTCGATCCACCGGGGAAATAAATTCTTTTCATTGCCCCATTTTTGCCTGAACTGCCCTTTCGGTTTGTCAGTCCAGCGGGGTGCTAATTTTTGCCTAAGCCGCCCTTTTGGGTTTTCAACTTAGCGAGCCTATTCATTTTCATGCATTTTCATTCTGTTTTTTCATTCTTGCCATTGACCACAGACTATCCCGGGGAAGAGCCTGCTTGTAACACATATTGAAATAGACACCAACATACACTCGCTCATGCATGTTTCGTTTGAATGTACCCTGTTGCTCAGGTTTGCTTTCAAAATAGATAAAAAAAAACTTTTTCAATTTTCAAGATGTTTGTTTCAAGCATTTGTCATTATCAAAATAGAAAGAAAATGTTTTTTTGTACATAGCTTTGAAAGTAGAAAGATAGTAGAGTTTCAAACAAAAGCACAGGCTCAAATTGATGTATAAGAGTGGTGGTCAGCCGAAGGCGTGACTCCCACGGATTTACAAAGCTTGGAAAATGGTAATTTTATTGGTTGGTGGTACATTGAACACAGTAATCACTACATTTCCTAGAAACTTTGAATTCGCAAGCACAGGAGCTTCTGATGAGGATGGTCATTAACAGCTGCAGATGCCCCAAGGGGATGGTGGTTGGCCAGATATAGTTACTTGCCTTTGGTTCAATCTCATTTTTGCATGAACCGCCCTTTCGGGTTTTCGGCTCATCGAGACACTCATTCTTGCCTGAGTTGCGTACAATCTCAGCGAGCTTTTCATATTTGTTTTTTTTTTTTTTTTTTTGTCCCTTATTTTTGCCTGGACCGCCCTTTCGGGTTTTCGATCCACCGGGAAGCGCATTTTTGCCTAGGCCGCCCTTTCGGGTTTTCGACCTACCACACCGTTCTTTTCATATATTTAGGCAAAGTATTTCTTGACTATATCAGCATTCACAGGATTTGGAAGTTCTACACCGTCCATGTGTGTAAGAATTAAAGCACCACCGGAGAAGGCCTTCTTGAAAACATAAGGACCTTCATAGTTAGGTGTCCACTTGCCCCTTGGGTCGGGTTGTTGGCTTATCCTCCTTTTCAATACAAGTTCACCTTCCTTGAATTCTCGAGGATGGACTTTCTTGTCAAAGGCAGTCTTCATTCTTGCTTGATATGACTGTCCACGAGCCATGGCATCCATACGTTTTTCCTCAACCAAATTCAACTAATCATACCGGCTTTGGCACCATTCAGCCTCGGATAACTTTGCTTCCATGATCACACGGAGAGATGGGATCTCCACCTCTAAAGGAAGGACTGCTTCCATACCATATACAAGAGAGAAAGGGGTTGCCCCGGTTGAACTGCGCACTGTAGTACGGTAGCCATGCAGAGCATAGGGTAACATCTCATGCCAGTCTTTGTAAGTGGTTACCATTTTCTGGACAATCCTCTTGATATTCTTGTTGGCGGCCTCAACTGCACCATTCATCTGAGGTCTATAAGGGGAAGAGTTATGATGCTCAATTTTGAATTCTTCGCAAAGAGCTTTCACCACATTGTTGTTCAGGTTAGTACCATTGTTGGTAATGATCTTGCTGGGAACACCATATCGACAGATGATGTTGTTCTTGATGAACTTAGCTACCACTTGCTTGGTCATATTGGTATAAGATGCCGCTTCAACCCATTTGGTGAAGTAGTCAATTGCCACTAAGATGAAACGATGACCGTTTGAAGCCTTCGGTTCAATTCTTCCAATCATGTCGATGCCCCACATGGAGAACGGCCATGGGGATGAAATAACATTGAGAGCGTGCGGAGGCACACGAATCTTATCAGCATAGATTTGACATTTGTGGCACTTTCTGGCGTGCTGGTAGCAGTCATGCTCCATGGTCATCCAGTAGTATCCTGCTCGTAACAACTTCCTTGACATAGTATGCCCTGTAGCATGGGTCCCGAAGGTACCGTCATGTACGTCATGCATTAACTGCTCCACTTCATGTTCATCAACACATCTTAACAATACCATGTCGTAGTTTCTTTTGTACATAATATCTCCATCTAGCAGGAATTTACTGGCCAATCTTCTTAGGGTCTTCTTGTCTTTGTTGGAAGCACCCGGTGGATACTCGTGGCTTAGCAAGAACTGCTTGATGTCGTAATACCAGGGTTTATTGTCAACCACATTTTCATCAGCCCGACTGATCATATCTTCAATAGTAAACACATGAGAAGGTCTTTCAAGGCGTTGCACTTTGATTATTGGCACATCATTCCAATGGTTTACTCGAAACATGGAGGATAAAGTAGCAAGAGCATCAGCCATTTGGTTCTCATCACGAGGGATATGGTGCAACTCAACCTTTGTAAAATATGTCAGCAAACGTCTCGCGTAATCACGATAAGGAATCAGCTTGGCATGGTGGGTCTCCCATTCACCCTTTATCTGGTTGATGACGAGTGCAGAATCTCCATAGATGTCGAGGTGTTTGATTCTCATATGAATTGCTTCCTCGATCCCAAAGATACATGCTTCATACTCAGCCATATTGTTTGTACATTCGAACAGAATCCGAGCGATAAAAGGAATGTGATGCCCCTGCGGGGATACAATGACTGCTCCAATTCCTTTGCCATAAGCATTGACAGCACCATCAAAGACTAATCCCCACTTGCAATTGGGATCTGGACCTTCACCAATCAACGGTTCTTCGCAGTCTTTTGATTTCAAATACATGATCTCTTCATCGGGGAAATCGAACTCAATTGGTTGGTAGTCATCAAGAGATTGGTAGGAAAGATGATCGGCGAGAATGCTACCTTTGATCGCCTTTTGAGTTTTGAACACAATATCATATTCAGACAAGAGCATCTGCCAGCGGGCAATCTTCCCAGTAACAGCAGCTTTCTCAAAGATATACTTTAACGGGTCCATTCTGGATATCAACCAAGTTGTATGATTCACCAAATAATGACGCAGGCGTTTAGCGGCCCAGGCCAGAGCACAACAAGTCTTCTCAAGCATTGTATACCGAGTTTCACAGTCGGTGAACTTCTTGCTTAGATAGTAGATAGCATGTTCTTTCTTTCCAGTCTCATCTTGTTGACCAAGTACGCATCCCATGGATTCATCAAATACTGACAAATACATAATCAAAGGCCTTCCTTCCACGGGTGGGACAAGGATAGGTGGTTCCAGCAGGTAATTCTTGATGCTATCAAAAGCTTCTTGGCATTCATCGTTCCATACAATAGGCTGATTCTTTCTGAGTACCTTGAAGATCGGCCCGCAGGTTGCGGTCATGTGAGATATGAATCGGGAGATGTAATTCAATCGTTTGAGGAAACCTCTGACTTGTTTCTCGGTCTGTGGAGCTGGCATTTCTCGGATGGCCCGGACTTTATCAGGGTCGACTTCAATGCCCTTTTGGCTGACAATGAAGCCTAGTAACTTTCCGGATCTGACACCGAACGTACATTTGTTAGGGTTCAATCGAAGCTTGTACTTTCTCAACCTTTCGAACATTTTTATCAAGTATTCAACATGTTGCTCCTCATCTGTTGACTTTACAATCATGTCGTCCACATATACTTCGACTTCTTTGTGAATCATGTCATGAAACAGAGTAGTCATCCCTCTTTGGTAGGTAGCACCAGCATTTATTAGGCCGAATGGCATCACTTTGTAGCTGAAAGTACCCCATGGGGTGATAAAAGATGTCTTTTCTCTATCTTCAGGGGACATTTTGATCTGATTGTAACCGGAGAAGCCGTCCATGAAGGAGAACACCTTGGACTGAGCAGTATTGTCAACAAGCACATCGATATGAGGTAATGGGAAGTTGTCTTTTGGACTGGCTTTGTTCAGGTCTCTAAAGTCAACACACATCCGGACTTTACCATCCTTCTTTGGCATAGGTACAATATTGGCAACCCATTCAGGATACTCGACTGTCATGAGAAAACCCGCATCAATCTGCTTTTGAACCTCACTCTTAATCTTGAGAGCCATATCTGGATGAGTCCTTCTCAATTTCTGCCTGACGGGAGGACATTCAGACTTTGTGGGGATCCGATGTTCCACAATCTTAGGATCTAGACCTGGCATATCTTCGTACGACCATGCAAAAATATCCGGGTACTCTCGGAGAAGCTGGATGATCTTCTTTCTAACCCCTTCCTCTAGAGCAGCACCGACCTTGATTTCTCGCTTGTTCTCTTCGGTACCTATGTTGATAAGCTCAATCTCTTCCTGATGAGGCTGAATGGCTTTCTTTTCTTGCTCGAGCAATCGAGTGATCTCATACGGTATGTCATCACCTTCCTCATCTTCGGCTTCATACACCGGGAATTCAAAATTTGGAGGAAACGTAGGGTTACTGTGTCCAACGGGTTTATTATGGCTCAATCTGCGTGAAATGGTTGGATGATTTTAGAAAGAGGTTTTTTATGCATATTTTTGAAATTAATAAGAAAATATAGATGTTTTGGTTTTTTTCTGGCATTACCATTATTTCCAAGGAAAAAAAAAAGCACTAAGAAAATGAAAGCCGTGAAAGAAACGACGATTTTTATTAATAACGGCGATGCCGAAACAAACATGCCCTTACAGAAAATATCACTTTCGCTTCAGGCAGAGCGAGAGGATTGTTATTTTGAAAAACAAAACACTTAAGCAACAAGACACATTACTCGGAAACATGCATGATTGAAGGAATGTCGATGGCATCCCAATCTCTCGCAACGCCTCCTGGTATAACAAACACAGGCCTAGGACCAAATCCAGTCGCCTCTTCAGTAATTGCATTAACAAACCCAGCGGTATGGAAAGTTCCTGTGGAGACACCTGATGTTGGGGAAAACCCGAGACCTTCTTTGTGCTTATTCTCACGGAGTTGTATTAACTTGCCCCAGCCGGCAGCCTGTCCTTCCTGAACAGCCTTCTGAGCGTCTTTTAAAGAAGCCATAGCAGTCCCAGTCTTCTTGAGCTCCGTACCTTCAATAGTCAAACCTTGAAAGGCAGTTCCTTCCGTAGATCCAGGTTCAATGCAAGAGAAAGATGACAGCTGGCTAACCAAATATGCCTCTTCTCCATGGACTGTAACAAGCTTTCCATTCTTCACAAATTTCAATTTCTGATGCAGGGTAGAGGTTACTGCGCCAGCATCGTGTATCCATGGTCTTCCCAGAAGACAGCTATAAGAAGCATTGATGTCCATGACCTGGAATGTGATCAGAAAGGTTTCAGGACTGATAGTCATTGGCAGATCTATCTCCCCAAGAACATTCTTACGGGATCCGTCAAGGGCTTTCACCAGAAAAGTACTTCTTCTCAAAGGAGTCTCTCGATAGCTCAACTGATTCAGAGTCGATTTAGGCATCACATTCAGGGATGAGCCAGTGTCCACCAGCACATTCGATAGCATACCGGACTTGCAATTCACAGAGATATGTAAAGCCAGATTGTGATATTTTCCTGCTTCAGGCAGCTTATCTTCGCTAAACCACAGGTTATTGCAAGCAGTAATATTTCCCACTATGCTGCCGAAGCGATCCACAGTGACCTCGTGATCCACATAGGCTTGTTCCAATACTTTCAGAAGGGTGTTCCTGTGAGCTTCGGAACTCAGGAGCAGAGACAAGATGGATATCTTTGACGGGGTTTGCAGCAGCTGATCTACAATCTTGTAGTCACTTCTCTTGATTAACCTCAAAATCTCGTCTAGATTGGAATCCTCTATAGACTGGCTTGGTTGGCTCGCATCTCTAGTAACAGGAGAAACATCGGTTAGAGTTGCTTTGTCAATGGGTGGGGTGGTAGGTGCATTTGCTTTCTTTTGGAACAACGGGGGACGGACCCTTCCGCTTCTCAGGGATGCTGTAGTTCCTTCGGCGATGTTGCTCACCATGGCCAAGGATGCCAAAGGCACTTCCACTCCGTTCTCAATCATGGTAGCATTGTACTTGTAAGGGATAGCCTTTTCTGAAGTATAAGGTACTGGTCCGGGCAACCTTATCACTAGAGGCTCAACATTCTCTTTCGAAGGTGTGCTCTTAACGGGCGGATCATGAAAGACTGGTACAATCACACAGACATCGCTGACAGTCAAATAATTGTCCTTCATCAAGCTCTGGATGTCATCTTGAACGACGTAGCACCCCAAAGGATTACGGAAGCATTCTGGGCAACTGGCATGATCATGGTCAAACAAAGAGGCTTGGCATAGCTTGATGTGTAGAGGCACCACAGGAGTTGCAACATTACGAACATCAAGTCTGGGAGCTTTCTCATATACCTCAATCATGTTTACAGCAGCGTGATTCGGAAGAGGATTGTCACGGACATGAGGGACATTGTTCTCAAAAGTTAACTTTCCTTGATCAATGAGCTTCTTCACAATGTACTTCAAAGCGTAGCATCCTTCGACATCATGACCCAGAGCACCTTGATGGAAATCACACTTGAGGTCAGAACGGAACCTGGGAGGCAACGGATCAGGTAGAGGCTTGCCCTGTCTGGTTGTGCAGTGCCCTCTGAGAAGTAAAGTCGGGAGTAACTCGGCATACAACATTGGTATCGAAGGAAAGGTAGGTCTAGCTTGTTGATGCTGTTGCTGTTGAACTGATGGCTGTTGTTGCATTTGCTGAACGACGGCGTTAACGGGTACCTGAGGTTGACCCGATAGCAAAGGATACTGATGATAGAATGGTGGAAAGAAAGGATGCTGAGAGTACGGCGCATATGGGTACGACGGAGGTAATTGGGCAGCATTAATAGGAGCAACAATAGCCATGGATTGACCAGCTCTGGCGGATACCATTCCTACTTCTGTTTCCTTCTTCTTATGATGTCCGTTACCATACCTCTTTGATGCATTCACGGAGGATTCAACTTTCTCGAATACAATAATTCCTTCTCTGACAGCTTCTTCTAGGCGAGTCCCCATGGTGACCATCTCAGAGAAGTTATTTGGAGCAGCAATGATCATTCTTTCGACATAATCCTTTTTCAGAGTTTTCAGGAATGTCTGAGTCATCTCTTCTTCATCAAGAGCGGGAGTGATGCGGGCAGCTGCCCCCTCCATCTCTGTGCATACTCGCGGAAGCTTTCATCTTTCTTTTGGGAGAGAGATCTGAGAAATTCCCTGTTTGGTTTCAATCTGGTATTAAACTCATAGTGGCTTTTGAAAGCAGCGGCTAATTCATCAAAGGTATGAACGTCATCTTTGCTCAAGCTAGTATACCATTCTGCAGCGTCTTCCATTAAGCTATCTTGGAAGCAGTGAATCATGAGCGAATCATTGTCTTTGTAGTTACCCATCTTTCGGACATACTTGATAATGTGGTTCTGGGGACAAGTCAGCCCATTGTATCGGTCGAACTCCGGGACCTTGAACTTCTTGGGGACATCCACCTTTGGTAACAAGCAGAGATCATGAGTCTTAAAAGAGTCCCCGTTCCCTCGGTTAGCTTTGATTTCGTGACAGAGTTCTTTAGCAAGTTCCTCCATCCTTTCTTCCATGGTTTTGATCACGGGGATGCTTCCGTGATGTGTATTGATGTTAACACCTTGTGATATGGCCTGCACAAGAGGCTCAGTGACAGTTGCCGTTGTCTGAGGCAAGGTAGTATTGATGGAGACAGTGTTCGTCCCAGGAATCGGGCCATTGTTAGCGGTATCAGAAGTGCCTGCTGCAGTACTAGGAGTGAAGAACGGTGGAAGTCCATAAGGAAACCCAGTTGGCATAACGAAGCGGGCATCAGTAGATGCAGTTGGGATCACACTTGTAGCTATAGGGATAGCTGTGGCTATAGGGATAGCTGTGGCTGATTGTTCCTGGGCGGCTAGCAGAGCAGTCATGGTATCATTGGCCTTAGCCAATTATTCCCTCAGAGAAGCTAACTCGGTACGGAGCTGAGCATTTTCCTCTTCCATAGCTACCAAATTCTTCTTTCTGTATAGTCTAGTCCGATGTATTCTGTCAGGTTCGTAGACTTTCCGAGCACGAGCCACCTTTCAAACTGTGGCAGAAGAACCAGGAGGCAATGAGCACTTGGAAACCTTTTGTGACTGATGAATGATGCATGATATGTACAAATGCAGATGCAAAAAGCTTTTTTTTGTCATCGAAGGGTTTTTTAGACAAATTAGGAACTTTGTAAACAATATTAAACAAGCAAAGCAAAACGAAGTTTTTACAAGGTGAATCCCTTTGAAGTACTAAGCCAAGGGAAGACTTTGAAATATAAGCAAATAAAACTCTCAAGCATAGGAAGTGGTGGGATGATCCTCAGACTCGGACTCCGAATCCGAACCGCAATATCTAGCATAGAAGTCGCGTCGTCCTCTAGCTCTCTTGGAGTCCCGCATAAGAAACTCATCTTTTTCTTCGAGTTCCCTTCGGACCTTAACCAATTCCTTCTTCAACATCAGGTTCTCATGAGTCTTCTGCTCATCCTTACCATCCAAAGTCATGATCAGATTCTCAGCTTCATTGTAGCGGGCTTTCCACACCTGCTTCTCACGACTCTCCATGGCTAGATGCTCCTGATACATCTCCTGAGTTGTGGGAGGTAGAGGTAAAGGTATAGATGGAGCAGATGCAGACACATGTCTCATAGCAAGGTAAGGCATACCAATCTCCTCAGCTCGATCTATTACCCACTGAGTATAGGCCTCATGAGCAATACCGGATCACACACCCAAATGCTTCACACTCTTCCTACGGACTTTGGACCAAGCATCTATGAAGGCCTCCCTTTGTCCGGTGGGGGCATTCGAATAGTAGAAGAATTCCGGAGATGTAGCAAGATTAATGGGCTTTGCCTTCATTGGGAACCCAAACTGTCTCATAGCAAGTTCAGGATTGTAGTTGATTCCTCCACGGGTACCAAGAAGAGGTACATTGAGAAAATCCCCACAACCGGTAATAATTTCCTTAACCTGAGCGGCGGGAGTGAGCCAGACCACCTCATTAGGAGTGAGGGCCATAATCCGTTGTGAGTAAGACCAATTCTCCGAGTTGTCATGGAAAGAACTCGGAAGGTGAGAAATAAACCACCTATATAGGAGAGGTACGCAGCAAAAGATGTACCCACGACCTTTGAGGGTTCGGTCATGGATAGCATGGTATGTGTCAGCTAGCAAGGTAGGAACTGGATTCTTGGAATGGAAGATCTCAATAGCATTCATATCCACAAAGTTGTCGAGATTCGGAAAGAGAATGAGCCCATAGATAAGCAATGCAAGAATAGCCTCGAGCGTGTCCTGACAAGTGGTTTTGAGATTAGCCTGCTCAAGTAGATACTTCGAAGTGAACCCTCGGATGTGAGACTTAGTAGTAAGATGATTGGAGACATCGGAAGTCTTGAGATAGAGATCCTTAGCAATAACCAAAGGAGTAAGAGAAGTCCCGGGACCGGTGAAAGGCGTCTTCTCGGCTATAGGTGAATCTAGCAAGTAGGAATAAGCCTCAAGAGTAGGGACTAACTGGAAATCCGGGAAAGTGAAGCAACGGAAACTCGGGTCATAGAATTGCACTAGAGTGTGCACTAGCTTCTCTTCAACATTAGTCCGGAGAATAGTAAGCAAACCGCCATATCGGAGTCGGAAACCTGTTTGATTCTTAACCTTGAGTGCCAATTCTCTCAAACTAACCAAATCAACCTCCTTGAACTTGTAGGATTTAGTCTTCTTCATACCTGTAATGTTTACAAAGTTTTTAATTTGTCCAATCTTTCGATGAATGCATGAGAAAAAATTATGCATGAATGCATGTATGCATGATTGTTTTTTCAATTATAGAGAAAACATGGAGGGTTGAGATTCAAAAATCGAGGGGCCACGGGCGGACACGGTGCCCGGTAAGCTAGGGCTTAGGATAATAGTAACCAAGGTTCTAATGAAGTTCCCAAACCGCAACCTCTCTTACGTATATCATGGTGGCACAGGACAACGTCCGTTCCATGATTATTCGCAAGAAGGTCTAGTTTGAGTGTAGTATCGCGTGACGACTAAAACTCGAGACAACACTCAATTTAGCCACCGCACTACGTCCTAAAAAGGCCAGGGATGGGTTTGGTAACTACGGTCCATAGCATCGTCGAACAATTGAAAGCAAAGTGCCTAAGCATGACAACACACGCCGACAATATTACTTCCAAAATGCCTCAGCTATGTGAGATTGATCGCATAACCCAATACACGAGGCAACCCTCGGATCGAATTGTCGATTATATCTCTACCTATTCATAAGTTCACTCAGCCCGGGTATAGGACTTTTGATATTCTCACCCCACACGTCAAATGAAAATAAACAAATATTCACATATGTAAGCAATAAAACAAAGCGTAAACATAAACTGCGAAAAACTAGGCGTGACCCGCTTAAAACGATCCCCAGTGAAGTCGCCATTTCTGTTATCACGATTTTGGGGTATCAAGTCATTAATTAGGCTTGAACCTTTCAATCTTTTATATTCTCTATTTTTTCTTGGGAAGGGCAAAATTGAGAAAACCCTTAGAAATTCTAAGTTCGGGGGTCGTTTTCATTACGGGAAGGTGTTAGGCACCCACAATGACTATAGTACTCTATAGGAGCCGTTTTCTTAGTTTTATGTCTACGCTTTATTTTTAATGCTATTTATTGAAAAAAGAAGTTGTTTATTTAGGTTAAGAATGGAGGGAGGAAAATGTTTGAAGTTTTGTTTTATTGGACTTGGAGAAGTTTTAACCTCATGCCTACATACCCTTTTAAGGGATCAAACTCCATGTAGTTCTCTTTCAAAAATGTTTTTGTGTGTTTGATTGATTTTAGTTTTTGTTGGAAAATGGTTTTGAAGAAGAGAAAGAAGCCGTAAAGGCATGAGAAAAAGTAGTGAAAAGTTGGTTCAATTTTTAAAAGGAAAATGTCTAAGTAGAAGTTAGAGTTCATTGAGGTTTTGATTAAGAAAATAAAGAGAAAAATTCAATGGAGTTTTGACTCCAAGGTTTATTTGGAAAAATTTTCAAGTGATGGAATTTGCTTGTTTTTTTTGGAAAATTGACATTTTTCTAAGTGTCGCGTTTCCTAAGCATACATCTAAAGTGGTAAACATACAACGTGTGTGCGTGTCGGTGCTTGTGTCGGTGTACATCATTAGAGAGTCCATTGTCCGTTACATTGGCCCTAGTTTACATTCTATGGTCTTGCGAGAAATTAAAAGGAATTTTAAACTACCTAAAATATTACATGACATTTTAACATAGAAATTAAAGGAAAAATAATGCCTAAGCTATGAGAAATTGAGATGAAAGAGGTAAGATGCTCATGAGGTGAATGAAACAAGAAATGAAATGGTTAGTAATATAAGGCATAAAAATGGTAAAAAAGGTAAACAAAATTGAATAGGATAGCAAAAAAAGAAAAGAGCAATGAAGTGAAATAAAATGGCAAAATATACCTAGAATTGGTTATAACACTTAGACATGCACATGACCTATAATTCTCTCATCATAGCAATGTTAAAGAGGTTTGATTTTGAGCTATAATGTGAGTATAATAAGGACACATACAAGCCAAGCATTATGACATATTTCTAGAGATACTTTGCACTTTATTTCTTGACAAAAACACACATTACTTGCAAAACAAGAAAAATGAAAATTCACATCACACAAACAGTAAACCACACATAGGATCAGAGACATATTCATCATGAAATTGCATATTAATCACTCATATCATGCCAAAACCTCATGAAAGGATTATAGCAAGAAAATTCACAAGTTTAATAAAAAAAAATGAACAAATCAACAAGAAAATATCACATACATTTTTATCATTTTTTAACACGTGAAAACATCACAAAAGCATCAAAAATACATCAAGAAACATATAGGAATTTTTTGCAAGAAAATTGGACAAGCAGAGGGTGCAGATAGCAAGAAAACAGGGTGCAAATAGCATGAAATAAGAAAAAATAAATAAAAAAATAACCAAACTGAAAACCAAAGCCCAAAACCCATGGATCTGGATGCACAGGGAGCGTTGGATTGATCCAGGAAGCCAAACCCTAGATCTAAAGGCTCAGAATGAAGGGAGAGAACCAGAAATAAACCGGACCGGTTCAGTTGTTTATATAAAGGCTTATGGACCGGTTTTTTTTCATTTCTTCCTCTCCTTTCTCTCTCTTCTCTCATTCTAGTGAGAGAAGCTCTCACTTCTCTCCTCCCTCTCTCTCGCCGGAAACCGCAAATGGAAGATGATCTTCATCTTCTCCGGTGAGGTTTATTCCTCCGGCGTGGTGGCCGGCCGCCCAAGGGAGGCGGCGCCGCCGCCGGAGTTGAACAAACTTCTCCGTTTTCGAAATTTTTTACATTTTTGGATATCCTTTTTTGTTCTAAACACGAATATGGCACTGGATTTTGCATGCAAAGCTCGAATCAACGTAGATCTACATTTCTTTTTTCACGTTTTTCGAATTTTTTTTTTATTCTTCTTTAGTTTTTTGAATGAAAGCTTTTAGAACTCCATAGATCTACACTTGATTCGCCTTTGTTGATGTTCTTGAGAAAGAAAGATGAAGTTTGAGTTTTACCTGTGATTTTCGGTTGGAGATTTCGAATATGTTCTTCGGAAAACTTCGATTTGATTCTGTTTGTTGATTTTCTGACTTGAAACCGAAAATAAATCGGTGTTCTTCTTTTTCACCGGTTCGACTTTTCTTTCCCTCTTCTTCTTCCTCAAAAAACGCCTCTGCGATCGTGCTTGAGTTTGCCGCTTTCAGTGGTGAATTCGCACTCGAATTGCAGAGCAAAACGATTCAGCGATGAAGATTCTTTGATGAATCTCTGAGAATCGAAAAGAAACTGATGAATTTGATGAATTTGTGTTGATTTTCGGTTTTGGAAAGTTAGGGTTTTTTGTGAATGTTCTTGATGATTTTTCTGTTTTGATCTAACTGAATGGAGAGAGAAAGTTGAAATCTGTTTTTGGTGATGTGTCAATGACTTTGTGGATCTGTGCAGATTTATGCTATTTATAGGCTGCCATGTGTGTTTCTGAACCAATGAGAAAAGGACATCTATTTTGGACTTAGGGACTTTCCTGCAAAAAATAAGAAAATTGGAGGACTGGACTGCAATTAAAAAAAAGGACTTAAAAATGCAATTTTAAAAGTTTTGGACTAAAATTGGTAATTTGGAAAAAACGTAAAGTGAAACCAAAAATAAAATCAACAAAAGGACTAAAATGAACCAGTTACAAAAATGAGATGTTTTAAAATACCTCTCTGCCGAAATTTTGACAGGAAAAGGCCAAAATGCCCCTAGGGACTAAACTGACCCAAACTGACTCAGATGCAATTTTTGAAATGGTTTTTTAAACAAAGGCTCAACAATGATTTGTACAGACAAGTTGAAAAGACTCAGAGGCAAACACAGGGACTAAAATGGGTTCCACTGCAGGAAATGACCAAAATACCCTTTTGTATGATTTTTGAAATAAAATGCAAGAAAAGTAATGCGATGTTTTAGAGAGTTTTCAAATGACTTATAATGCAAGAAAAGACACTTTGAATAGTTTTATGCAGGAAAATCATGCTTGAACGTACTTTGAGACAGAGACAGTAAAATATGCAGATAAAAAGAGAGTAAAGGTTCAGAGTAAAACAACAGCGAATTGACAAATATCAGTGTTAGAAAAGAAATTTGAACGAGTATTTTTAGGTCCAAAATCAGGGTATAACAATCATTTTTGTCTTCGTAATAAACAGGTCATAGTCACGTTATTTTCGAGTGCGAACTATTGTGTTGTTATTGCCAACTGTACTAACGGTTATTGTTTTGTTGGCAGGCATGTACACAGTCGAGTTTCAAAAAAGAGGTCTTCCGCATGCTCATATCTTGGTGTGGTTGAGTTCAGAGAACAAACTGAAGACGGGTACTGACATTGATAAGATCATATCAACCGTGCTGCCTGATAGCACACTTTATCCAAGACTTTATGATGTTGATTCTTCTTATATGATGCATGGGTCATGTGGTGGTGCCCATCCTTTCTCGCCTTGCATGGATAGGGGAAGATGTATGAAATATTATCCGAAGGATTTTAAAGGAACTACGACGATAGACGACGAGGGTTATCCGAGGTACAAACGTCGCGATTTTGGGATAAATGTTGACAAGCAGGGGGTCCAATTGGATAATCGATATGTCGTCCCATACAATCCACATCTTCTCATTAGATACGGAAGGTCATGTAAATGTGGAATGTTGTAACAAATCCAACTCCATCAAGTACCTTTTAAAATACGTGAACAAAGGCCCTGATAAGGCATTGATGCAGTTGTCTGTTGACGGTGAGAAGCGTGATAAGTCCAAGCCGGTTGATGAAATAAAGGAGTATTACGATTGTCGTTATGTTTCACCTTGTGAGGCTGTTTGGAGGATATTTGCTTTTGATATACACCATAAATGGCCTCCTGTTCTCAAACTAACATTTCATTTGCATAATGAACAATCGGTACTATTTGATGATTATCATGACATCGAGGACGTGGTGATGTATAACGAGTAAGCGTCGACAATGTTTCTCGCGTGGTTTGAAGCAAATCGTCTGTATGTAGGCGGTCGCGATCTAACATAGGCTGAATTTCCAACAAGGTTTACTTATGAGAATAAAGACAAACGGTGGCAGCCACGTAAAGCAGGATATCAAATTGGAAGGCTTCCTTACACGCCGCTTGGTATAGGGGAGCTGTACTACATGAGGATACTATTGACCGTTCAGAAGGGTTGCATGGGATATAGGTGCATAAAAACGATTAATGGACATACATATGACACGTTCCAGGAAGCATGCTCAACTTTGGGATTACTTGATGATGACAAAGAGTTTATAGATGGTATCACGGAAAATGCTGAGTTAGGTTCGGGCCATCAATTGCGTTGGTTGTTTGTGCATCTCTTAACCACTAGCACAATGAAGAGCCCTGATGTAGTATGGGATGCGACATGTCAGTTACTGTCCGATGGTATCTTATTTGAACGTAGGAAGCATCTGAATATTCCGGGTATTGTTTATTGTACTTATTACGAAATCTATGCACCATTATTTGTTTTGTTTACGATCTAATTTTTGCATGTTATCTTTTCTAACTAAAAAGGCACAATTTAGAAAAATGGTTAACATAGCCGTGCTCAAAGTATTGTATACCTATCTCAATAAATATATTTATCTATTTAAGTAATGACAATAAACAAATACAATATTCTTTCAAAAGAAAAAATTCTTATGAAGATTGTAAAAAATTATATTGACTAGAGAATGTAAATAAAGACCTTCAAGAAGATATTCTTAAACATATCTATCCGGGTACATAGTACATTTTAATGATTAGAAATCGCAATGCTCACACTTAAGTTCTACAAAATACAACATACCAATCGTCCATATGCAATTATGGCAGTGATGGAAACTGCAGCCTTAACGTCAGCCAGATCAAGAGCTTCGGCAATGGCTTGAAAGAAAGCAATAAAAAAAAAAAATACTGATATTTTACAGAAAGATAATGGTAGCAGCAACTACAGCATAGGCATAGAATCACGATGATGGTCATAACAGAAAACAAAGTTAATGGTTTCCAATCAAGGCTACCTAACAAAGTAGATACATCAGAGAGCTTTTCACTATTTTTTTTAGATGGCCAATATTATTCTTCGTCGAGAGGGCGTAGGAAATGCCAAGCACTCGCGGAAATGTGCAAATTATTTTGATAAACATTTTTGATAAATATTTCTAATGTTTGTGCACTATTCCTTAATTTGCTCATTTTTCCTTTGGAACAAATTTTTTCCGAAATACGTTATTCAACTCAGAGTTTTATGTGACTATAGTTTTCCACTATATGTATCTTGATTAATTTGTTCACATTTTCTGTTCTTTAATTGACTAATTTTTCACGTTATAGGTTTTTAGTGAGCATTCATGACATCATTTTGTAGCAGTTCCTATATCTATTTATTTTTGCGTTAAAAAAATAATGGCTTGGGAAATCCTTAACAAACAAGCTTATTTTTTTAGTTTGAGTTAAGCTGAAAGAAGCTTTTTCAATTAAGAATTGAGCCGTAACTTTAATATCATTTTTTCCGTTGCATTGCATATATTCTCTTACTATCATTTATACACACCCGTAAAAAATTAAAAACAAATAACAATCGGCGTTTCTGTAGCCCAAACTATATTTATACACACCCGTAAAAAATTAAATGTTTGCATTTACCGACTACGTGTATGCATGTGACACTGACTATTATATCAAAAAAATACATATTTTTTAGTTTTTATGATTAATAAAATACATTTTGTCAACAAATATTATTATACAGTACGTCGGCGTATTTTTGCAAAAATATTACATATGCTAAGTATAACAATGAGTGCATCTTATACTACAAATAATTAGTACAAGTATAATAATCCAAATACTTTCATCGTTATATGCAATGTTTAGATATTTCAAAATATATACAAAATTAAGATGATATTTTGTTTCAAAATATATACATATGTTGGCACGGGTCACTATACTAGTTGGATTAAATGTTGCCAGATGTCACCTGGAAACACCACAGATGAACATATCTTTGGTTACTATTTTGTTATCATTCACCGAAAAGAATTTATACGAGTAAGAGTGTTTTAAGGATACTCTATAAAGATGCTCAATTAAAAAACTATTTATTGAAAGACTTAATATTTTAATTTTCAACGCATTTAATGCACAAATTTTTATAAATTTTTTTTTTTGAGTAATTTTTTCTTTTTATAAAAAATTACTACGTAAAGTTCTTAAGGAGTATTCTTAGGACATTCATTAGCATTTACCAATAGAAAACCACCATTGCTATTGCAAGAAAAATTAGGCTGATATTTATCTAATGTTAGTAAGCTAAAGTATATTTTAGTCCTTTATCATTTATTCAAAATTAATTTGACCCTCAATCTTAAAATTCCATCTTAGTCATTTATTTTTGTAACATTGTACAAATTCATCCTGAGTTAAATGAGAATAAGAGTTGTGGATTTCCTTTTTCGTATTTTGATGGATCATAATTTTTTTATCTGTCCTTCGAATGATGCTATAAATCTGGAGTTTTATGTCCTTTGAAAACTTTTCAAAACCTTGGTAAAAACGTTTTCCATCGGTGTACTCGGAGAAGAAACATTTTCTTCTCCTACCTGGATTTTTTTTAACTTTACTTCATCCTTCTTTTGCGTTAACTTCTCAACAACTGGAGTTCTGAAGCATTTCAATCGGTTATTGCTCTATTTGCTAAGGTATTCCCTTCCCTTTCACTTTCTTTTACTGTATGTTATATTTAGTTCTTAGTTATACTGGTTCTAGTGTGCATAATCTAGTTGTTGCATATAGTTAGGTAGATGAAGAAATTCTCATGATCAGATCCTTCTTTGATTCTTCTAGTAAGGAAAAAAATTCTGTGGTTTATTTAGAGTCTTTGAAGTCATTTAAAGATAAGTATTTTCTGGTGTTCCCGATCTGAACCGGGCTGCTCATGAGGTCCGTTGTGATCTTTCAGAGGGATTTGAAGAAGAACCTAGTTATGAGGCTACTCATTCAAATGATTCTTTGAAGAATCTAATGGATCATGAGGGGAAGATAGCTAGGAATGGAGTTATTCCTTAAAGAAATTGACATTGATACTGGGAAATTAATGGTGAAGAATAAGCTTAGTGACTTTTGAGAGGCTTTTGAGCTCGAGAAAGTTCTAGATCCTAAGAATTTCATCTAAATACATCATCATAAGGATGCTTCTGTATTTACAATTTATTCAAGCTACAAAAAACCAAAAAACAAAATACATCATCATAATTAGATAATAGCATCATTAATTATTTTCATACAATGATTTATACATGATTCAAGCGAAGACATACTTGTATTTCATTGTAGGCTTGGCGGATAGCAGTGGCGGAATTTTGGAAAACCGATATTGGCCAATTTATGAAGGATGGCATGGCAGCATTACTATATGTTGGCCGGTACATCGGATATTTGGAGGACCATTATATCTCAAAGATAAGCGCATCAGATCAAATGATAAAGGCATAAAACGAGGGGTCACTCTTATCCGGATAGAAACAGAAACAGTTTTGCCTTAGCTTTCAGGCAGAATACACGTGCGCCTAATGTTTTTCGCTCTTGTTCTCGCATGTACGTCTTGTATCAGTCGTGAGTATTAATTATATTGGCTGATTAAAAAAAATCGAGCAAAAAAGATTCCAAACAGGGTGATGAGAACTTATCATAATTAGAAATTTCAAATCTCCGAATTTGGATGTTCCACATATTTGGAATTAAATTTGTTTTCAAGTATACTGGCATTTTGGCAATCACAGTTACTTCGTGATACTCAAGTGGGAATAAATACACAAATTTCTTTCACAAGTTCAAAGTCTCTACATATTTATATCGGTTGTGTGTTCATGTGTTAACCCATACATTCAACTTCTAAAACATTATTGATTTATGTCCTTGTATCATGAGGGGGAGGCTGTGATCTAGTAGGATGTCTCCCTAATGGAAGGAAAAAAAAAAAAACAAAAAAACTTTTTAGGCAAATATATTTTTGAGGAATTTATTTTTTTGTCATGTCATGTGCAATGAAAAAAGAATCCTTGCTACATCAACACCTTGTGTGTGACTCTATTGTTGGAGGATTAAAATATGAAGAATCTCAAATTTTTTATGGGAAAGAATCTCAAATTATAGTACTAAAAATTGTGTTTTTTTTTCCTTTCACATGGACTATTTTCGTACTTCGCATATATTAGACGAGTTATTTCAATAAATAACCTTAAATTAACATATTGTTTTTTTGGTTATAAAAAATTAAATATTTTTTTAATGAAAGTTTTGAATCTAAATATTATAATTATTTTTTATTTTTAATATGAAAACTTGTTAAAGAGTCTCACGTCAGATAAGAGATGATTTGCCATATATTATAAATATTTCGTACTTCACATATATTTTTAGTTTACCTTGGTTCCTATAGTTTGGTTTGATTTTGTCTCCTTTAGTTCACTTTGGTTTGCATTGGTTCTTCAATTTGTCTTAGTTTAGTTTCCTTCATTTTAGTTTGGTTTCACAATTGGTTTGTTTCTTTGGTTGGTGATCAAATGCTCACAAATTGGTTGTTTGGTGAGTCGAGTGCTCACAAATTGATTGTTTGTTGAGACAAATGCTCACAATTTAGTTTGGTGAGTCAGGTGCTCACAATTTGGTTGTTTGATTGGTTCTTCTATTTGTTTTATTGGTCTTCTCACCCATTGTTTCTTCTGTTTTATATGATAACTCACTTTGGGTGTTGCTCTCCATTGATTATGCCATGAGCTGATTTGGTTTATTTTCAAGGTTAATTTGTAACGAGCTTAAACCTTAGTAAGCTTTAGCTTAAGGGGTAGTGTTAGAAGTTTATACTTTTTAGTATGTTTTTGTTTAACAAAAACTTGATCTTTTTTGTTGAATCAACAAATTTTATTAAAAACCACTCAAGACGAACAAAGACCGATGAAACAGATATTACAAAAGAAAGGCGCCGTATATTGGCGGAACACCATTAAAATCCATACACACAAAACACCTAGTCAAACCCAACCTGACAACACCCACCAAAATAAACATCACCACCTAAAAACAGACCCCTTCACAAAACCACCACTAAAAAAACAAAATCCATAACAACCTATCGCCGCTACTCAACCTAAAATAATCCCCTCTCAGTTAAACACTCTAGCCGCATCCCCTAAGTTGAGCCACTATTCTAAAGACCAATCATCTTCCACCTCCACACAACCTCTAGACCACCGAAAGAACACAAAAAAAGCCAAAAACCAAACTTGAGCCAAAGAACTAACTACCAATCTTGAATCAAAAGAGATCGTTGCACCAGACTTCAGGACTCAACCAGATGGGCACCCCTTACCTCGGTCCACCAGATAATGCCATCCAGACAAGAATGCAGCTAGACACCAACTCCCAATCTCAAAGCAAAAGTAACCTGCCCATCAGAATGCAACACACAAAAAGTAAGACTGCGGTGGTACAAACATCAATAAAAAACAAACAAGTGCTCAACTCAAAGGACACACCCTCAACAAACCCTAAATATCCTAGCATCCCAAAACTCAAACAAGAGGTATCGACAACGAATAAGGTCCCGAATAGCAGAGGCGGTCACCAAAAGGAATCACCCTCAACAACTGCCACAAAAGCACCCTCCTCCTCACCTAAGCAACACCAACCATTCATTTAACTGAATCCCCACCACCACCATACTTCAACAACACCACCACCACCACTACACATCATCGCCACCACTACGTACCGCCACCACCACTACCACTATGTAACACCACGGTTCAGGAGGCACAAGAGCAAGTCAACGAGGTTGAAAATCTCCAAGGAAAGAAGAGACAAAGACTACGCCACGAAACCACCACACCAAGAAAAATGGCAACAACCCAAACACAAACCAAAAGGAAGATGAAACCAACAAGAAAACAGATGCTACACAACAACAAACACGAACAACACAAAACCCCAACAACCGAACACGACAGCAAAAACCGGCAAACACTCGACAAAGAGGCGGCGCAAAACAGCCATCCACTCCTCCGGCGAGGTTAAGACACCGCACTCGAACCCACGAACCAGAGCGACGAACCCACAAACTAGAAACAAACTTGTGAGTACAAATCAACTCCAAGAACTCCCACACCCAGCCACCCTACAACGGTGGATCTGGCTGTCGAAGAAAGACCACTGCCGACGAGATCTGAAAAAGACCCCAAAACTGAGACGAACGATGACATAAGAGAACGATGAAGAAACAAATGCGAGAGGAGGGAGGGTGCGACGGTGGTGCAGACAAAAAATCTCCTCGCACCACCATCCCATGGAGCTACATCGAGCTGACTAAGTTGGATTGCAGGGGGGCAACGTTGTTTAGGTTTAGAGAGAGGTTAGAGGAAAATCTTTAGAGAGAGAAAGTTTTACAAAAATTTGATGCTTACTGTTGTTGCAAAATGAATTTGATGGGAGGTGGTAAATAATATGATTGGGCTTATGCTATTGGGCCTTTATGTTTTTAACCTACTAGAGTCCATTAGGTTCTAACTTAACCCTAACACATATAGTAAACTCTATATAAATGTACGATATTACTTTCGTTTATAATATGAGCAAAGGTCGGCTGCGTTTTGCCGAAGATCGATCCTATCTTTTTGTGTACCTCACTGAACCCTCACTATCTTTTGTTTGGAAAGGTAGACTTTCACTATCTTTCTATCATTCATTGATGTAGTGAATATGTTCGTATTTGTATTTATGAATTGCTTGAAATGATTGGTAGGGAGAGGTAGAAATCTCAACTCATTCATATTATTTTATCATCAATTGCATCTATTTTTTATTTATTTTTTAATTATTTCCATTTTTTGAATCTTATCTTGTTTTTTCTCCATCAGATCCACAAGCATGACAACAAAACTCCCTTCAAGATTTATAATTTCAGATCTAATTGAATGGCTATCATCAATCTTTTGTATATTTCGAAGCCTAGTTATATTTTCCCAATGACGTGTTTTGGCGATGTCGAAGATAAATCTTTTTTGAGTGTAATTTCTTTGATTAAACTTGAAACAAAGAAGACAAAATTTGTCTTTTTGAGAAGGTATGCACAATTTTATTATAGTTTATTTTCAATGAATTTGTTTTGCTTTTTGGATTACTATCAAAATAATAATTATTAATTCTGATTTAATATTTTATTTACTCTAAAACAAGCATAGTAAGATATCAATATCTTTTTTAAAAGTACTAATTATAATTTGAATTTTGATTTTTGATGTGTTCTCGTATGAACAAAATCAACCTAAATTGTTAAAAATTTTGCATATCGATTCCTAATCAATTTTTATATCTAAATCCCTTTTATCAATTTTTGTACTAAAATTGTATGCTCATCAATTCAAATTTTCTAGAACTTTATAAAAATTGTTAATTTTTAAAAGAAATGTCAATTGTTAATGATATAATAAGCATGGATCAAACAATTAGAAATATATTTAGAGTTAATAGTGCTTTACCTCTTTGTAATTTTTTTTTTTTATTTATCTCCCGTAATTTTTTTGGAATACCCTAATAGGTGATGCAATTTTTTTTCTTCAGAAGTTTGCTTTGAAAGCCCATAATTTATTTCCATCCCCTGGCGTGTATATTTCGGCCGATCGAATAAAGTAAAAGGAGAAGCAGATTGGTATGGTATACTCGGTGTGAACCCTCATTACAGGAAGCTAGCTCTCATGCTTCACCTTAACAAGAACAAGTCCATCGGATCTGAGAAGATAAAAGCAACTTATGATGAGAAGATAAAAGCAAAACCACAGAAAGGTTCAACCATTTTTGGTGGTTCATCGACAAAAGCGACGGCAAATGGGACAAACAATAGTAAGAAGAAAACACCTTCAAGTGGAAAGACTCATAAGAATACGGCTAAAGAACCCACTTCATCCTTTGTCAACACATCAAAATCATCATTCTGGACTACTTGCCATCGATGTCATATGCATTAAGAGTATCTCGTAAAGTATCTTAACCTTAAAAGTACATTCTAGCTCACAAGTACGAATTGAACTATTTTATCGAAAAACTTCATCAGTTGAGATTCAAGAATTCTGTAATTCAAGAATTCAAGAATTATGTAGTTCATCAGTTGTAATTCAAGAATTCTTTTAATTCATACCAGTAGTTATTCCATACGTTCTTTTATTTCTTCTTTTTGGATATATCTTTTTGTTTTCCACCTGCAATTGCAGTTGACAAAATTCTTCATATCTATACTTTCTCTAAGGAATGGATTGAATTCTTCATATCTACATCAACCTGTCACACAAACAAAACAAAAAAAAGAAAATTGAATGAATTCATAAGCCATACTTCTAAAGTATACTCTTAGCACTTAACATAACAATTTCATATAGAAATATTACAAACTAGCGTAACTTAATTGAGTGAATGGAGTTGAAATCAAAACCAGCAATTGAATTGTAATAGTCAATCCCAACTTTGAACTTTGTAACCCTTTACATTAATTAAATAAATTACATATTCAAGAACCACTCTATTGTGATAGACATGTGCATAGTTGGTCAAACCGAATCATCTATTGTTTGTGTCTTTTGTGTATTTAAACATCTATTTATTTTGTGTTTGTTTAATCATCTATTTTCTCCAGATTCTAGTTCACTGATCCATCAAAACCATATGATCAAAATATTATGAGAAAATCTTGGCACACATGTAAGTAATGAAAATAATCAACAATATAAGGTGGTCAAGTACAACATTTAACTATATTTTTATGCAAATGAATCACTCTCACATTCTACTTTCTATCCCTACATATTAACTAGAAAATACACATTCAAAACATGCCTTGCAAAAATTATGACCACATGGTGTTTTCACTGGTGTAAACATGATCTTTTTTTCATGCCATGAACAAGAACCTCGTACATTAAAAATACATCAAAATGTGAGAAGATTTTATTGATTTAAGAAATATTTTAAAATTGAGACGTTTAGGTAATGGTTTAAAGACTTAAACTTTTAATTACACACAATTATGAGATAGAGCACCAGTAGGTTGTTGATCTTTTTTTATCCTATAAGTTTTCTCTTGTTTCAAAACTAACTTAGAAAATGATACAAAATTAAAAAAACACAAAACTCAAATTACATTTGAACCCTAACTTACATGCAACGGCTGCAGTTGCAAATGCCTGTACAGTTTGAAATTATATATCATTCATCAAGTCTACATATTTTGTCTTTCGCCATATCTGAACTCAACACACAAAAATCATTGTCTTTTAAAAAAGCACACAATAAAATAGTCTACCATTATACTCTTGGTAAAACAGAATAATTCTGAAAAAATAACCACTACTACAAAAATGGGTTTATATAACGCTTTTTTGTTGCTTTAGCTAGCGCTTTTAGAGCGTTCCTGTAAATGAGGTAAAGGTAATATAGCACTTTTTTCCTATGTAAAGCGCTAGCTAAAGTAGAGTTTATAGCGCTTTTGTTCAGAAAACGCTAGCAAAGGTTCTCCTTAGATAGCCCTTTCAGTAATAAAAGCCATCTATAAGGGGTTTAAAATAATGCATGCACAATTAAAAAACAGCGTTTTTGTTTTAAAACGCTATGTAACACTAGGTTTAGATAGCGCTTTCCACAGGAAAAAGCGCTAGGTATGGAACCGAATCACACCAGAATGAAAGGGTTCCTGAGGCCGTGCAGGTATGAGACTGCATGGTTGAAGGAAGGCTTATAAGAATTGTTTGGTACTACCTATATCAACAAGATGCATCTTCTTTTCGGTAGCTCATTCCATAAGAACTCCACAGTTAAGCGTGCTTGACTTGGAGCAATTTTGGGATGGGTGACCTACCGGGAAGTTTCCCGGTAAGCGTGCGAGTGAGGACAAAATACGCTGAAAAGACTCGTGTTGGTTTGTGGGGTCAGTCGACAATCCTAAAAGTCGTTTGGGATGTTACAAAAAGCATAATTTTTTTTTTGTCAGATTTTTTTAATTGATACGGATAGCATTTTTTTTATTAACTGAAGATCATATATATATATATATATAGGGGGCATATCACATGACAATGGATATCTTATGTGAGAATGATAAGAATAAATTACAGCCATCAGATTTAAAGTTAAAGCAAGGGCTGAGATTAAAACACAGCTTAATGAGTCATGTGACCATTCTCACTCACACTAACTCCTTTTCATGCTTCTCACTTCTACGTTGCTTCAACTGCATTTTCTTCATGTTATTTGATTTCTCATGAACATCATTAACGATTGGAAAATATGGAAACCCAATTCCATCTATTTATTTATTTTTGGATTTTAGCCTTTTACTTTTTCGGATTTGACCTAATTTTTCTCCGTTTTCAAACCCTAATTGATTGCGTATGAACTCATCATATGCATATTGAAATTGAATAGAAAAAAAGATATTCAACACAAAATCCCTAAATCCCAAAAATTATTAAGATATTAGATTGCAATCCAAAAGAAGAATAAGAAGGGAAACAAAGAGGGAGATGGAAACTGGAACGAAGCATAAGGAAGGTAGATGAAGGAATGAAAGATGGAACCGCAACCCATAAAGGGAGAAGAAGAATCACTGATACGTGTGATGGAAGAAAAGGCATGAATGATGGAAGTTGAGTGAGAGAAGGCTCACATGATTGGCACATGACTCATGAAGTTGTGTTTTAATCTCAGCCCTTGCTTTAAATCTTATGGCTGTAATTTATTCTTATCATTCTCACATAAGATATCTATTCTCATGTGATATGCCCCCATATATATATATATATATATATATATATATATATATATCCTAAGGGAAATATATATATATTTTTGGCACATAAAAATTGAGACTATTATTTATGAAATAAAACTTAAACATATATCATAAAAAATGTATGTATATATAGCATAAAAGTCAGAAATGTATAGCCACTAATATTGTAACATTGATATCTCTAAGTTACAACTAATTAGTTAACATAAATATTAAAATCTTCTATGGTAGCATGCAGACTTCATCTATCTTCTTGGTCGTCTCAACATTCCAAATACAACTAACTTTCCTCCACCTGAATATATAGCAGAAAACACCGTTAAACAATAAGCAATAACACTATTATTAGAGGAAAATTTAAAGTACTACTCATGAGTGCAAATTAAAGGCGGAGAGTAGTCCACACATTTTATTCACTTAAAAAATAAAGAAAACAAGTGAAACAACCAAACACTATTTCATTTTCCAAATAGCAAACCAAACACTTGGATCAATGGCTAAGACTCATCTTAGTATGTATCAACACACGCCTCTTATTCTTCTCAACATATATATAAAAATTCCTCTATATTCAAGAACTATTCATAAAAAATTAAAGCAAGACTATAATGCAGATTAAAACCACTACCACTTATAACAAATATATTTAGAAACATGAAACCCACCTTATCATAAAAATATCATATAACTCTTAGGCTGATCATCAACTGACACCATTCTTCCTGGATTTCTATTACATTATCTTTTGAGTATGTAAATCACTTGAAACCATCAATGTACTGCATATATTACCATATATTATAACATAAAAAATAGTGATCCAAAACTCCCCAATAGGCATTTATAGTAGAATCTATAGACACAAGACTTCATTATGGTAAATGTAACACCCTAATTGTTATATTTAATTATTTTGATTTATGTGGGTATATATATATATTTATATATGATTTTTGGTGAATTATGTGGTGTGTTGTTTTATTATATGGTTTATTTAATAATAATTAGAATAAGTATGAAATATTTATTATTTTGGAGTTTGGGGAGTTATTTAATATTTATTAAAATTAATGGGGAGTTAAGTGAAAATATAGGGAGTTAAGTAATGGGAAGTTAGGAAAAGAAAGATTAGAAGCAGTTGTACGTAAGAACTGACAGTTTGGGAGAAAGGAGAGAAGAGCAAGTAGAACTCAAGGAATCTTTTGTGCTGTGCAATTTTCTGCAATTTCTAAGGTAAGGGTGAGGTTTACTTCAATAGTGTAGATTTTAGATTCTGATTTTGAGTTTAACAAGTTTTGGTGAAAATTGGGATTTTGGGATTTTATGTTGAATTGTTGAATTTGGAGTTGTGAGTGTAGTTTTGATGTTAGAAATGGGTTCTGAGTGTATACAGCAAGTTAACTTATATCTATAAACTGATTTGGGGAGTGATTGGAAGAAAAATGTGATTTTTGGGAAAAACCAGTTTTTTGCCCGTACAGAAGTTCATCGCTCGCCTCGCGAGCATTCATGTTTCGCCTCGCGAGTGAGCAACTTCATATCTCGCCTCGCGAGCAGTCCAACTCACCATGGCGAGCAAGCCTGGATAAAACTTGATTTTTGAAAAGTTGTTATAAGATGTTTTGGGGATGGTTTAAGGTACCTGGATGATTTTAATGATGAATGGTGAAAGTTTTAGGTTAAAAAGATGAATAGGGAACTTAGAATTGAGATTTGAGTGAGAAAATGACATTTTTCCCGAGAGCACCTAATTTTCACTCGCCTCGAGTTCGCCTTGAACTCGCCATGGCGAGCAAGTAGTTTTGTGAACTCGCCATGGCGAGCAGATGTGCTCGCGAGGCGAGCTGCACAGTTCCTGAGTGTTGAATTTCGTGCATGAATGGTAGTGATTTAATGTTGAAATGTTGAGCATAGTTTCATGTAATTATGCATTATTTTGGTTGATTGGATTGCTGAATTGATGATTACTGATGATGATTGAAATGTATGCTAATTATCGAATCATACATGTTGTTTAAGTGGAGTCACATGGAGTTGCATTGCATGGTCAGTTGTATGTAGATATACACAAGTAGGTCCATTGCATATGCATAAAACAGCGGTGAGGGCTTCGGTCCTGGAGTACTAGTTGCTCAACAGCGGTGAGGGCTTCAGTCCTGATGAATGCTTTAACCATTCAAAAGCGGTGAGGGCTTCGGTCCTGTTTGGTACCACATGCATATTTGCATCCATTGAGAAGTCTAAGGTGTTGTCTTAGCAGTGTTGTCATTGTCATTTGCATGAGTCTTAGTTGTTGATTGTGGTTGTTACTTGATTAAGATGATGTTGTTGGTGAATATGTACATTGTATACATACTTGTTAAGTGGATTATGATGATGTTGTTGTTGCTTGTGAATTAATTATGTATATTTGCAAGATGATGTATTTGATGTTATAGGGTGTTAGATTCAATTGAAGATTTAATATCTATATTTATTGTTGTAAATCTCACCCCTTCTGCTTGAAAATGTTGCCCTTCCTATGGGTAACTTGCAGGTGATCCTGAGTAGTTGGTGGTGGCTCAGTGTCGTGTCTAGGGCTCTGATACGTGGGATGGGAATTATTATTTATATTATTGTTGTTTTCCTTCCTATGTATCAATTTTTGGAACTTGATGATGTGGTCCTTTGTTGGTTGATTTATTGTTGTTAGGCTTTATGCCAAGATATTATATGGAGAATTTTAACTGTTGTTGTGGTTATTTGAAATGCAAACTTTCCGCTGCATGATTTTTGAAGTTATGGACGATGTTGAGTTAAATAGTTTTATTTTCTATTTAAGGAATTTTGAATTTGCGATGTAGCATGCCCGTTTGGTGCTTAACTCTGATGTATATTTGTTATTTAATTACTTTTGGGTAGCGGGGTGTTACAATTTGGTATCAGAGCAGGTTGGTCCGTCCGGCCAAGTAGTAGAGTCGTGTTGAGCCACCTAGGATAGAGTGTCAACTTTAATGTTACTTTTTGTTGTTGTTCTGAGTTGTTGTTTCTCGTGTAGAACTTCGAGATGACTGGAAGTAGTGATGCTGCCCTTGTTGCTGCGCTTGAGGCTGTAGCTCAAGCTGTTCAACAGCAACCTAAGGTTGAGACTGGTAATGATGGAACCAGGATGCTGGAAACTTTCTTGAGGAATCATCCACCAACATTCAAGGGTAGGTATGATCCTGATGGTGCTCAGAAATGGCTGAAGGAGATTGAAAGGATATTCGGGGTCATGCAGTGTTCTGAGACACAGAAGGTGCGGTTTGGGACGCACATGTTAGCAGAGGAGGCTGATGACTGGTGGGTCTGTTGCCTGTGTTGGAACAGGATGATGCTGTGGTAACCTGGGCTATGTTCAGGAAGGAGTTTCTGGGCAGGTATTTTCCAGAGGATGTCAGAGGTAAGAAAGAGATTGAGTTTCTGGAGTTGAAGCAGGGTGACATGTCTGTCACAGAGTATGCTGCAAAGTTTGTGGAACTTGCCACGTTCTACCCTCACTATAGTGCGGAGACAGCTGAGTTCTCCAAGTGCATCAAATTTGAGAATGGGTTGAGGGCTGACATCAAAAGAGCTATTGGGTATCAGCAGATCAGAGTCTTTTCTGAGTTGGTAAATAGGTGTAGGATTTATGAAGAAGACACCAAAGCTCATTACAAGATAATGAGTGAGAGGAGGGGTAAGGGACAGCAGAATCGTCCTAAGCCTTACAGTGCTCCCGCTGACAAAGGAAAGCAGAAGATGGGTGATGATAGGAGGCCCAAGAGGAGAGATGCTCCTGCTGAGATTTTTTGTTACAAGTGTGGTGAGAAAGGCCACAAGAGTAATGTTTGTGGTAAAGATGATAAAAAGTGCTTCAGGTGTGGTCAGAAGGGTCACAGTCTAGCTGAATGCAAGCGTGGGGACATTGTCTGCTACAACTGCAATGGGGAAGGTCATATTAGTTCACAGTGTCCTGAGCCGAAGAAGGCTAGAACTGGTGGGAAGGTGTTTGCTTTGACTGGTACGCAGACTACCAATGAGGACCGACTTATCAGAGGTACTTGTTTCTTTAATAGTACTCCTTTAATTGCTATTATTGATACTGGTGCTACTCATTGTTTTATTGCTATTGAATGTGCCTATAAGTTGGGTTTGGATATATCTGATATGAAAGGGGAAATGGTTGTTGAAACTCCAGCTAAGGGTTCAGTAACTACTTCTCTTGTTTGTCTGCGGTGTCCTATATCTATGTTTGGTAGAGATTTTGTGATTGATTTAGTTTGTCTGCCGTTGACGGGTATGGATGTGATCTTTGGAATGAATTGGTTAGAGTATAACCGAGTTCATATCAACTGCTATAGTAAGACGGTGCATTTTTCTTCTGCTGAGGAAGAAGGTGAGGTTGAGCTTCTGTCTACAAAACAGATGAAACAGTTTGAACGTGATGGAATTCTGATGTATTCTCTAATGGCACAATTGTCGTTAGAAAATCAAGTTGTGATTGATGGGTTACCTGTAGTGAATGAATTTCCAGAAGTATTTCCTGATGAGATTCCTGATGTGCCACCAGAGAGGGAGGTTGAATTTTCAATTGACCTTGTTCCAGGAACTAAGCCGGTGTCGATGGCACCATACCGTATGTCAGCTTCTAAGTTAGCTGAGTTGAAGAAACAGTTGGAGGACCTGTTGGATAAAAAATTTGTAAGACCCAGTGTTTCACCTTGGGGAGCACCGGTGTTGTTGGTTAAGAAGAAGGATGGTAGTATGAGACTGTGCATAGATTACCGTCAGTTGAACAAGGTTACGATAAAGAACAGGTATCCGCTTCCTAGAATTGACGACTTGATGGATCAGTTGGTTGGTGCTAAAATTTTTAGTAAGATTGATTTGAGGTCTGGTTATCATCAGATAAAGGTGAAGGATGAGGATATGCAGAAGACGGCCTTTACGACACGTTATGGTCATTACGAGTACAAAGTGATGCCTTTCGGTGTTACTAACGCGCCTGGTGTATTTATGGAGAACATGAACCGAATTTTCCATGCTTTTCTGGATAAGTTTGTTGTGGTGTTCATTGATGATATCTTGATTTATTCCAAGAATGAAGAGGAGCATGCAGAGCATCTGAGGACAGTATTGCAAGTCTTGAAAGAAAAGAGGTTGTATGCAAAGTTGTCGAAATGTGAGTTCTGGTTAAGTGAAGTGAGCTTTCTGGGTCACATTATTTCTGGTAGTGGTATTGAAGTCGATCCTTCAAAGGTTGATGCGGTATCACAATGGGAGACTCCGAAGTCGGTAACTGAGATCAGAAGTTTTCTGGGTTTGGCTAGTTATTACCGCATGTTCATAGAAGGGTTTTCGAAATTGGCTCTTCCGTTGACTCAGTTGACCTGTAAGGGTAAATCTTTTGTGTGGGATGCTCAGTGTGAGAGTAGTTTCAATGAATTGAAGCGAAGATTGACAACTGCTTCTGTTATGATTTTGCCTAAACCAGAAGAACCGTTTGTTGTGTACTGTGATGCATCTAAGCTGGGCTTAGGTGGTGTTCTGATGCAAGATGGTAAGGTGGTAGCATATGCTTCTAGGCAATTGCGTGTTCACGAGAAGAATTATCCTACACATGACCTAGAGTTAGCTGCGGTGGTTTTTGTTTTGAAAATTTGGAGGCATTATTTGTACGGTTCTAGATTTGAGGTGTTCAGTGATCATAAAAGTTTGAAGTATCTATTTGACCAGAAGGAACTGAACATGAGGCAGAGGAGGTGGTTAGAGTTACTGAAGGATTATGATTTTGGCTTGAATTACCATCCTGGTAAGGCCAATGTTGTTGCTGATGCTTTGAGCAGTAAAACTTTGCACATGTCTGCTTTGATGGTGAAAGAATTCGAATTGTTAGAACAGTTCAGAGACATGAGTCTTGTCTGTGAATTGTCATCTCAGAGTATACAGTTGGGAATGCTGAAGATTGATAATGATTTCTTGAACAGTATCCGAGAAGCTCAGAAAGTGGATTTGAAGTTTGTTGATTTGATGACTTCAGGTAATGACACCGAGGATAGTGATTTTAAGGTTGATGATCAGAGTATGCTGAGGTTCAGAGGAAGGGTTTGTATTCCTGACAATGATGATTTGAAGAAGTTGATTCTTGAGGAGAGTCACAAGAGTAGGTTGAGTATTCACCCGGAGGCTACAAAAATGTACCATGATTTGAAGAAACTGTTTTGGTGGTCCGGTTTGAAAAGAGATGTTGCTCAGTTTGTTTATGCCTGTTTGATTTGTCAGAAGTCCAAGGTTGAGCATCAGAAGCCTGCAGGGTTGTTGACACCGTTGGATGTACCAGAGTGGAAGTGGGACAGTATCTCTATGGATTTTGTGACGAGTTTACCGAACACTCCGAGAGGGCATGACGCTATTTGGGTTGTTGCCGACCGGTTGACGAAGTCAGCACACTTTATTCCTATCAATATCAGTTATCTGGTAGCGCAGTTAGCAGAGATATACATTCACAGTGTGGTGAAGCTTCATGGTGTTCCGTCGAGTATTGTGTCGGATAGAGATCCGAGGTTCACTTCTAGGTTCTGGAAGAGTTTACAGGACGCCTTGGGTTCGAAGTTGAGGTTGAGTTCGGCTTATCATCCTCAAACAGATGGTCAATCGGAGAGGACAATTCAATCATTGGAAGATTTGTTGAGGGTGTGTGTGCTTGAACAAGGTGGAGCTTGGGATAGTCACTTGCCATTGATTGAGTTCACTTATAACAACAGCTATCACTCGAGTATTGGTATGGCACCGTTCGAAGCCTTGTATGGTCGGAGGTGTAGGACTCCTTTATGCTGGTTTGAGTCGGGTGAGAGTGTTGTGTTGGGACCGGACTTGGTTCATGAGACTACTGAGAAAGTCAGGTTGATAAGAGAAAAGATGAAAGCTTCGCAGAGTCGACAGAAGAGTTACCATGACAAGCGGAGAAAGGATCTTGAGTTTCAGGAGGGTGATCATGTTTTTCTGAGAGTCACTCCTTTGACGGGTGTTGGACGTGCTTTGAAGTCGAGAAAGTTGACTCCTAAGTTCATTGGTCCGTATCAGATTTCAGAGAGAGTTGGAACTGTGGCATATAGAGTTGGTTTGCCACCTCATCTTTCGAACTTGCACTATGTGTTTCATGTTTCTCAGCTTCGGAAGTATGTTGCGGATCCTTCACATGTGATACCGAGGGATGATGATGTGCAGGTTAGGGACAACCTGACAGTTGAGACTATGCCGTTGAGGATTGATGATAGAAAGGTGAAGTCATTGAGGGGTAAAGAGATACCTCTTGTGAGAGTCATTTGGGGTGGAGCGACTGGTGAAAGTTTGACTTGGGAGCTGGAGAGCAGGATGCGGGAGTCGTATCCGGAGTTGTTTGCTTAAGGTAAGATTTCGAGGACGAAATTCTGTGATTTGGGGAGAGTTGTAACGCCCTAATTGTGATAGTTAATTATTTTGATTTATGTGGGTATATATATATATTTATATATGATTTTTGGTGAATTATGTGGTGTGTTGTTTTATTATATGGTTTATTTAATAATAATTAGAATAAGTATGAAATATTAATTATTTTGGAGTTTGGGGAGTTATTTAATATTTATTAAAATTAATGGGGAGTTAAGTGAAAATATAGGGAGTTAAGTAATGGGAAGTTAGGAAAAGAAAGATTAGAAGCAGTTATACGTAAGAACTGACAGTTTGGGAGAAAGGAGAGAAGAGCAAGTAGAACTCAAGGAATCTTTTGTGCTGTGCAATTTTCTGCAATTTCTAAGGTAAGGGTGAGGTTTACTTCAATAGTGTAGATTTTAGATTCTGATTTTGAGTTTAACAGATTTTGGTGAAAATTGGGATTTTGGGATTTTATGTTGAATTGTTGAATTTGGAGTTGTGAGTGTAGTTTTGATGTTAGAAATGGGTTCTGAGTGTATACAGCAAGTTAACTTATATCTATAAACTGATTTGGGGAGTGATTGGAAGAAAAATGGGATTTTTGGGAAAAACCAGTTTTTTGCCCGTACAGAAGTTCATCGCTCGCCTCGCGAGCATTAATGTTTCGCCTCGCGAGTGAGCAACTTCATAGCTCGCTTCGCGAGCAGTCCAACTCGCCATGGCGAGCAAGCCTGGATAAAACTTGATTTTTGAAAAGTTGTTATAAGATGTTTTGGGGATGGTTTAAGGTACCTGGATGATTTTAATGATGAATGGTGAAAGTTTTAGGTTAAAAAGATGAATAGGGAACTTAGAATTGAGATTTGAGTGAGAAAATGACATTTTTCCCGAGAGCACCTAATTTTCACTCGCCTCGAGTTCGCCGTGAACTCGCCATGGCGAGCAAGTAGTTTTGTGAACTCGCCATGGCGAGCAGATGTGCTCGCGAGGCGAGCTGCACAGTTCCTGAGTGTTGAATTTCGTGCATGAATGGTAGTGATTTAATGTTGAAATGTTGAGCATAGTTTCATGTAATTATGCATTATTTTGGTTGATTGGATTGCTAAATTGATGATTACTGATGATGATTGAAATGTATGCTAATTATCGAATCATACACGTTGTTTAAGTGGAGTCACATGGAGTTGCATTGCATGGTCAGTTATATGTAGATATACACAAGTAGGTCCATTGCATATGCATAAAACAGCGGTGAGGGCTTCGGTCCTGGAGTACTAGTTGTTCAACAGCGGTGAGGGCTTCAGTCCTGATGAATGCTTTAACCATTCAAAAGTGGTGAGGGCTTCGGTCCTGTTTGGTACCACTTGCATATTTGCATCCATTGAGAAGTCTAAGGTGTTGTCTTAGCAGTGTTGTCATTGTCATTTGCCTGAGTCTTAGTTGTTGATTGTGGTTGTTACTTGATTAAGATGATGTTGTTGGTGAATATGTACATTGTATACATACTTGTTAAGTGGATTATGATGATGTTGTTGTTGCTTGTGAATTAATTATGTATATTTGCAAGATGATGTATTTGATGTTATAGGGTGTTAGATTCAATTGAAGATTTAATATCTATATTTATTGTTGTGAATCTCACCCCTTCTGCTTGAAAATGTTGCCCTTCCTATGGGTAACTTGCAGGTGATCCTGAGTAGTTGGTGGTGGCTCAATGTCGTGTCTAGGGCTCTGATACGTGGGATGGGAATTATTATTTATATTATTGTTGTTTTCCTTCCTATGTATCAATTTTTGGAACTTGATGATGTGGTCCTTTGTTGGTTGATTTATTGTTGTTAGGCTTTATGCCAAGATATTATATGGAGAATTTTAACCGTTGTTGTGGTTATTTGAAATGCAAACTTTCCGCTGCATGATTTTTGAAGTTATGGACGATGTTGAGTTAAATAATTTTATTTTCTATTTAAGGAATTTTGAATTTGCGATGTAGCATGCCCGTTTGGTGCTTAACTCTAATGTATATTTGTTATTTAATTACTTTTGGGTAGCGGGGTGTTACAGTAAACCAAACACAGAAATTTGATAGCATCAAAATAAACATCAAACTCAGAAATCAAAAACACATATTTTCTAAATAGTCAAATTAAACCTAAAAACATCATTATCCTACAACCCATCAATTTATATATTTTTTCTTAATATGGACCTTGAGCTAACAATATACTCAATGCGAACTATCTACTACATTTGTTTATGTTGGTGTTTACCTGTGTTTTCGGCAAACTACGGGCTAGTTCTGATTATTACAAGCGAGATCGAACTAGATATCTCAGGAGCATGTTATGCAAAGATTTTGATCGAAAAAAGGTTTTAAAAAGAGCCACGAGATGCACTCAGGTTACTTAGAGAGCAGGACGAGTTTTGAAGTAAATGAAACTGTCTCTCGATAGGTTTGAGATTGCAAACAAAAGCAGTATAAAGTAAAAAGAAAAGATAAAGGCTTTAAGCACGTAAACTTAAATGAAAAGTAAAATGCATTGCATTAAAATAAAGATGGTCTACAAATCAGTTTACATACATTCTGTATAACTCATTTCCCTAGATGCCAGTAGATTGAGTGTTGTAGAATTCTATAAATGATTTACGACCCATTTTCCGACTTGAAAACACTTATTTATACTAAAGTAACTAACTGGTGAACAAATAATCCCATGATCAACACTTCCTCCATCTTGGTCAACCATTTTCCCCACATTCCCACTAAGGAAACGGTCTCCAAGTTTGAAATCGTGCTTTCCTCTTAATGATCGACACTGTTTCATTGCCTCAGTGGGCCACGTCTTGTAGTTGAAAAGCTAGTGGGACACCTCGGTAAAACACATACCACCTGTCAGCTGTTGATCAAATCCAACATGATAAACACGCGACAACATTCAAACGGTTTCGTGGTTAATGGAGTACTTGATCTTCATTTCCCTTCTCTTTCCTATAATCATGGCATTTTTCATTGAGATTCCCATTTCCGAATCTCTAGAAGCCATTGCCCCTATCTTCACATCCTTCAAATAGCCTGTTGAGACTATATCAACCAAAGGTTCGAGAAGATCTTTTCCCTAAACACTTCTTCCAATTGCTATTAAGGTTGCTAAGTCCCGTGTCAAAAACCTTTTCAGATTTAGGGCCATTTCTTCTAGCTACTGGAAGCTTCTCGAACATCCCGAGGTTCTTAGGGTTTTACCAAGGAGCTGTTCGTTTTACCTCTTTGATCCCAGACCCTGGGCATAAAATATCACTTTCTTGCAGCGTCTTTCAACTAGCGGGCATTCAACATTCTGTATTGCTTTGGCTTCTCAACTTTTCCAGCAGCCAAATCCAGATATAGAGGGAGTCAAAAGGGTCTTCGATGCAGCATCCCTCCATGTATCGAATGGGGCCAAGCACTTTTTGATGGTACTTGATGTAGTGTTCATCGATCTCTTTGTCGACAAACAACTAGCTCGTTGCAGAAGATCCCTCATGAACCTCGAAGTTCATCCTGATTCAGCTTTCCTCCCTCGAGGATTGGTGTATCAACGCACCTATGAATCTGGTGGAACTTGAGAAGGTAGCAAAACCAAACCGAGGCTTGTTTGGCCGCTTCCTGGATTTGATGAGGAATACCGAATGCGTGACATCTGTCTTTTTTGTCATCTTGACCTTAAAATCACTTGGTTCCTTGTTCATTTCCGTTTCATGGAGAACTCAAGGTTTCAGTAAGGTTACGACACTTCATTTTGGTGTGTCTCAACATTTTGTATTTTGGTCCTTCGGGTGGCTTCTAAGACAAGAGAAACAAATGACACTCATTTTTGTTTTGGTGTTGTTATGTATTGTGTTGTGACATAACAATGTCCATTTTGTAATGGTTCAACAATTTTTTCATTTCTTTATTAATTCTAAAGCTGAATGTTTGTTTCTTGTCGAAATTTTATATTTGTGCTATTTTTATTTTCACACAAATAGGCTTATATTCTTAATACATGCCTTTATTTCGACATATTATCAAATAAGTCAAGTTCTTTGACAGATTGAAAATGGTAAAGATTTTCAATTTTCAAGATAAGAATAGTTTGCAACAAAGATAAGCATTTGCAAATAGACCAAAGCTTGTAAGTAAAACTTCAATATACATAATTACTTGTCCCCAAATTTTGATATTGACAAGTTCGCCACAAGGGTTTTAAACAAGAATTATATCTATTTTGGTTTCACCCACTGCTTTTGGTTTCTTACCCAAAACTTTGAATCTTAAGGCAACTAATGTCAAATTTCACCATTTGACTCTTAATTCAAGAATTATATTAATTCCTTGTCAAAGACATAATCAATTTTGTCGTCACTTGACGAACATTTACTTAAGTTTCAAACTAAGCTTTTCGATGGTATCCTTGATAATGGTTTCTTAACCATCTTTTGCCACGTACTAGCCGTTAAGGCCTGCTTGATTTCACACTCCGGCTAAAACAACCGTGATTCTGTTCTAAGCATCTTGCTTAGACGTGATGACCATCTTCACCATTCCCTACTATAAGGGAATTCATATCTTCCATATTAGGTTCTGTGTCGAGAGTCTCCCTTTCCCACATGAAACCATGAGTTGGATGGAGTCTTACAGAACTGACATCTGCGTGATTAGTAGCATCAGCTTTTGCAGATGAACATGGAGCAATATTTGCTAGACTTTTGCCAAAAGTCTTTCTTGTGATCAGATTAACTTCACCAAGAAAATAGCTCTGGTCAGCCTCAATGTTTTCGACTATACCATCATCTCTCCAAATTGTGATTCTTTGATGCATGGATGAGGGAACATCACCTATCCCATGAATCAATTCTCTTCCTAACAACAAATTGAAGTTAGCCTTCGATGGGACTACCATGAACAAAGTTTGCTAACCACTGTTCTCACCGTTAGACTCACTTGGAGAGCACTAAGGGAATTACCAAGCTTTGCTTCGTAATTCGACATAATTACATTATAAGGCTTCAAATCTCTGTCAGTCTTGCCAATCCTCTTGAGTAAGGACTCATGCATCAAATTAACACCAGCACCACCGTCGACTAACACTTTATTGATACCAATCTTATCCACTTTGGCTTGGATGAACAAAGGTTTAAGATGCTGAAAATGAACCGAAAAGGTAGTTATGTTATATCCGGAAAGCTAGTATTCTAGTATTCCGAAATATTTTCGAAAACGTTTTAGAGAAAGAAAAAAACGGAAACACGTGCCTGGAGGTGGGGTTAAACTTATACTGAATTAAGAGATGTTGAAAATGAGGATGAAAAATTTATGTTTAAAAGCGGTGAAATTGGAATTTTCAAAAATTTGTAGAGGTGAAAGTATATGCGTTGGGTATAGTGTAAAATTTCCTAAATTGAAAATTGCTACTAAGAAAATATAATATTTAATAAGTATGGCTTTGTGAATTTTTTACTTTTTTTTAAAACATAAACTCTATTTTTAAACTAAGATACTTTTTTTTTTTTTTTTTTTTGTATCAAACTTTAAATACTTCCAAAATAGTTTACGTTTAACTACAAATGCTAGCATGGGTTCACTGTTTTTGTTTTTCGAATATTTTTAACTACAAACACATCTAAAGTTATTTATAAATTTAATTTATTACTCACTTTATGTTATAGTGACTATTATATTAATAACATAGTCTTTTTGGAATAAATGTTGGACCACATTGGTTTTTATATGAAATGGATTGCTTGGAAGAGGGCGTGTATTTTTGGTGGCAATATGTCCATTTTTGTCAATGAAACACCAACATAGGAGATTAATATTCAAAAAAGGTTAAAATAATGTGACATGTTAACTTAATATTTCCCTTGTAGCCGAAGGTTTTAGTGGTTTGATGAGGAATGCAATTGATAGAAATTTGTTTAGAGTGTTTGAGTGAGGTTGGACAAAATGGGTTGGTGATATCTCATCTACAATATGCCGATGATACTATTTTAATTGGAGAAACATCGATGGAAATTTATGGACTCTATAGGCGTTGCTTAGAGGTTTTGAGATAGTGTCGGGTTCGAAAATTAACTTTTCTAAAAGTTGGTTGGTGTTGATAACGTGCAAAGGGAGTTCATGGATATGACTTGTAATTTGTTGAATTGTAGTGAAAGTTCTTTTTCTTTCAAGTATTTGGGCTTACCGGTGGGAGCTAATCCCAGCACCGGCCCAACGGCTGCGGTTATGGTGCATAAGAAAATCCTTATGCACCCTGTATAAATTCAGAAATGGTTTCTGTGAGTTGTATTCCAAAACCATTAGATGTTGGTGTAGCCTATTTTCTTTCCCATTTTACCCTTATTTTGTTGGGTTGAATTTCCCTTTTTACCCATTAAAACTGAATGGCAGTTACCGTACCTTCTCTCAATCAATTTTAGTAAAAACGCATGTCTTTTGTGTCTTGAGAGTTTATCATTTGCGATATCCGTTGTGCTGCATTGGGTGTCACTCAAAGTCTCACTCAAATAATTCAAGCAATTCACTTCTCATTTTGATTAATCCATTTTGTTATGTTTAAATTTTGGATATATTGTGTATGATTTTTGTTTATAGTTTTCTGATTGTGGGTGAATGGTCTGAATGGGATACAATTGGAGACACGAACGGGAAGTTAAAATTGTGGATCTGTAGAACCATTTACTTGCGGTTCATGTGTTTAATGGAACCGTAAAATGGAAAAAGATAACTGCATAAAAAGAGGAACAATGAAATTGTATAAAACATGGACGGGTAGAAATAGACACATAGAGGGAGCAACGACAATAATTAAGATAAATTCACACTACTCTTCCATGCTAAATGCGAACCATAATGTAGTCAAATTCCTTCTATTCTCCAATGTACTTTCCTCGCTGCATCCTCCTAATTTAATTCATCTTTCATTTTCTATGTTCTGTGTCTGTTCAGAATGTTTAACATTGCTTTAACTGCAGCACTTATAATACTGGAAATATGAAGCGAAATGGCAGCAACGGTTAAGAGATTCTCCAATAAAAAAATTTACGTTAAAGGGTGGTTATTAAACTTTTATCTCTTTTCTCAACTCTCTCTCTCTCTCCATTCTTTGATTGTTCATGTGTTTTTAAATGATTTTTTTTGTATATTCTAAATTTTTTCTAATTTAATAAATTCAGTTTTTATTTTAATTATCCAATTTTTGATACAGGCTACTGCTCTTTGTTTCTTAAATTTTTTCTTCTATTCTTCTTTTCCTTTTCCTTTTTCTTGAATTATGTTATAGTTCGGTCTTCATTTTTAAAATCTTCTTTCTTTGGTTCCAATTTCTGAAATGTTTCTTCATTTAAGTCCATTGTGTAATTTTCTTATGGTGTTTATCTTTTTTGTTTTATTTTTCTTATTTTAGAATGTCGACATGGAAGAAATCTAGATTCACAATGACAAAATCATAGTTCAACATATGAATGACGATCAAAATCAAACGGGGTTTTAATAGCTTTCGATTATATAGTAGAAGTGAAAAAATGTTTCATTAACATTCTTTACTCTACTCACGACAAACTCATCCATTCATCCTCTATCTTCTGTCAACCTCACGTTAACTGTCATTCTCTGTTTCTCTTTAGTTTTTGAGAAAAAAAAAATAAGTTCTCTTGAATTGAGATTCAATCTTCTTTATATTTTTCTTACTTTGAAATATTTTTTTTAGCATCTCAATTTTGGTTACAGCTGTTTTGTTTGTTTTCAATAAATATTTTTCATCTTTAAGATAACCTGTTGTTCAAAAACTATGATAGTCATCTCATAAAGTTTCTAATTAATGTGTAATGTGGAAGTTGTTTAGACAAACAAAATCAAAGGTCATTGAAAGTTGTAATGGAGATTAGTAACAATGAAATGACTCAGTGTAATTGAAAGGTGTTGCACGATGAATTTGGTAGCAGTGCATTTGGAAAGCAACGTGAGAGAATAGTGCAGCATATAGGTAGCGTCTTGACTACAATTTTTCAAGTTTTTCATGTGTATGAAAATAAAAAATGCATCTGCAATGCTATCATTCACAATTGCGCGTAACACAAGAGTATGAGCATCTCCTCTTAATTGCTTGAGCATTCAACGTGAAAGAACAGTATGTATGTGTGATTGCCAAGAAGGATGCTTAATTACTTATAGACTCCAATTCTTTTCTTCTTTCAATTTTATTGTAGGTTGAGTATTTGTAAGATCTTCTTTTTTCTTACATTAATTTGAAACCTTTTTTTCCTGGTATAAAAGTTTACCCAACATCTGTTTGTGTTATATGCATATGTATTGTTGGGTTCATTTTATGTTAACAAATCATGAAAATAAGATGTTACTATCTGTGTGGGGATGATCTCAATAGAATGTATTGCATGGATGTTTTTAATAGTGTCAAAGGAGTATCAGTTGCTATGTAGAACTTAATGCTGAAAATATATTCTATGTTGGAAATCAAGACTTGAAAATAAAGGTGTAAAGTTGTGAGAATTGCAACTTCATAAGTATCACTTGCGATCTTTTAGGTTTAATATCTACTTTTAAAGAACTTTGGTAAATGTTGAACAAAGCCTTTGTTAATGGTTTAACCCAGGATTCTAAGAAGTGACATTTTGACAACCCACCATGATAACAAACATAAACTGACACCTTAGTTGGAGAATGATAAGGTGAAGCCAATTGATAGACATCCCATTTTCTTTTTCATAATCAGTTGAACCAATTACCTATCTAAAAATTGATAGGGTTACTGATTCAGTACTTACACGATACCTTAAATAAAATAAAAAATGAAATACACAATACCTCATTCAATGATATTATTAACAAGACATTATACAAGAGGAAACCCTTGCCTCATAAACATTATATAAAATGATTCTTTTAAAATAATTATATATGTTTACTAATTTAAGTTAAAATATTTCCTTATTCTATTTCTACAATTAATTTTATTCTCTCCATTTCTTTTGTAGAAAATTAAAGTGTGATGTAAATAGAGATGGTGAACATGTCTTATATTTTGATTTTAAAGAAAATAATTTGGTTTTGGTATATTTTTTTTCCATATATAACTATAAATAAAGATCCAATTTTTTGTGCATTGTACCCCTGAACTTATTTGATATTTGCTTTGTGTTACTCAAGTATACTTTACCCAAGTTCAACCCCTAAACTCATTCCAACCTCAACCAGAGTAGAGAATAAGAAACCCTAAGTAGTGGGAGAAAGCTCTAAAGGTAAATATACATGTTCTGAAATACAGTTTAATGAAGTGATTATGTATCAAACCTTATTTTAGGCTTCTGAAAGGCAAAGTGTTAAAAAAAAAAATGAATGGCAAAGGGCTAAAGATATTAATTGTGCATTTGGAATCATAGTGACAGGTTTTAACAGGTAGATATTATAATTTTCTACTTAAAAAAAATCTTAGAGAGTATGAAGTCTGTTAAATGAGAGATATGTCAATTATCTTATGTTTACAACTATTTATATTAATAAATAACAATTATAATGTGTTCTAATCCTCTCTTATTCTCTTACTATCTATTTATATCTCTTTATTCATAAAATAACTATAATTCAAAAGTAACATTTTGTTTTACAACCTATCATTTCTGTTTAGATAAATGCGTTAGCGCAATAGAAAAAGCGGATAGACGGGCACGGGAGTGCCCGTCTGGACGCTAGTATATCAAAGTATGTTTTGTATAAAATTATGCCAAAACCATTTTGCTGTGGAAATGGTTTATGCAGGGTGCATAAGGATTTCCTTATGCACCATAACCGCACCCCGGCCCAACATATCAAGAGGCCTAAAGCAAATTTTATAACGAGGCTTTCTCAAATAAATAAATAATAACACATTGCTTATTAAAAAAAACGGTTAAATATGTTTTTAAACCCTATAAAATTGGAACCTTTTAAGTTTAGTCCTTACTTAATTTTAATAGTTCTTTTAGTCCCTAATTTTTTTTTTCTACTCAATTCAAATTTGTTTAATTTATGCTTAAACTCTTAAGTTTTTGAACAATTTTTTACATATGTGTTTAGAACATTACTAAAAGTTCATCCGCAAAAAATTATCGCAAAATTTGATTTCTACATCCAGATTTTTTTACTTTTTATCTTTAACTTTTATCATTTTAATTTATTCATATTTAATTCGTTTCATGTTAGAAAATTCTGAATTTTAGTAAATGAACCTTTCATAGTGTTTTAAACTTGTCTAAAAAAAATCATTCAAAAATTTAAGAGTTTAAGGATAATTAAACAAACTTTGTTTTAGCAGGGACTAAAATTATAAGTAAATTTTTATTGTAGGGACTAAAAAAGCTATTAAAATTAAGTAAGGGACTAAACTTAGAAGTTCCCAATTTTATAAGGACCAAAAATATATTTAACTCTAAAAAAAATAACACAATGCTTATTAAAAAGAATAATAAATAAGTTTTGTTAAATCCAAGATTTAAACTTGGGACCAAAAGGATTTGAGATCTTAAAATTGACCAACTAAGCTAGATAAATATTGATTCTTATTATGTCATATTATAGATTTATAGCTAACTTGACTTATTTTGAAGCCTTTTTTAACCCAACATTTTGAGGCCTAAATCCCTTGTTTGGGTGGCTTGGCCCTTAGGCCAGCCCTGGCTAATCCCAAAGCGCAATCTACTTGGGAGCCGCTTAGAATATTAAATGTTTGGGGGAGTAAATATAAGTGTTTAGGATGTCAGATTGTGCATCTAAATTTGTTGTGGAATTTGAAGATGTTGGTCTCCGTTTGTTGAAAGAAAGTGAGAATTCAAAGAAACTTTCATTTGAGAGGGGTCTTGGATTTGGTGGCATTTCTGATGATAGATTTATTTGTTTAGGAGGAGTTGAAAAACAATCAAGTCGAGTTGATTGAGGATTGGATGGGAATAATGAGGAGGATGTTTGGTGGTGGAAATCGGAGGAGACCAGATCTTTTTTGGTCCATTCGATATATGAGTGTTGGAAAAATTGCTTATCATAAAGGAGGTACTAGATGCTTTAGAGGAGGAGGTGTATGCTTATCTTTGGAAAAGTCCGGCACCTTCAAAGACGGAGTATGCAAGCAAGATGCAAGAAATCACGGAAGGGATGTTGGCTTGTTTGGCATGCGGTAATTTGGGTGCTTTTGAAATCGTGAAATGATAAGACTTTCAATAATTGTTCAAAGGAGATTGATGAAATTGTTGAGGAAATTAAAGTTCTATCTCAGAGATGGTATTTCAGTGGATAGAAATGCGCACCTTCATTACATTATGAGTTGTGTTGGGACCCCGTCGATTGTTTACGGAGGTAATTTGGGGGCATAGGTGGTTTGGTTGGTGGGTTGGCCGAGGATTGGGTTGATTCTTTGAACTTATATTTTGCCGTTCTACTAGTGCGAGGTAGTTCAGATTCTCAGGCTAGCTGTGTTCCATGTAACTCGGTTGCTGTTCGTGCAAGAGACTAGTTTGACAGTGTGTGAGTATTGGTTTTTCTAAGAGGCTTACTGGTTCCTTTGTTGGTTTCTGCAAGAGGCTTACTGTTGTGCGCCCTGCTATTTTGATATGTTGTTTGTTGGGGGTTTATGCAATTTTGTTGTTAGTTTATTGTGTGTTGTTCCGCATATATACAACATCCGTGCTCCTAATGTTTTTCGCTATTGTTCTTGCCTGTACGTCTTGTATCAGCGGCGAGTATTAATTATATTGGCTGATTGAAAAAAATTGAGCAAAAAAGATTCCAAACAGGGTGATGAGAACTTATCATAATTAGAAATTTCAAATATCTGAATTTGGATGTTCCACATATTTGGTTTTTTTTTTTTTTTTTTCAAGTGCACTGGCATTTTGGCAATCACAATCACCTTCTCATGATACTCAAGTGGGAATAAATACACAAATTTCCTTCCACAAGTTCAAAATCTCTACATATTTATATCTTATGTGTGTTCATGTGTTAACTTTATATTTTACTTTCCCGTCTAAAACATGGTTCGTGGCGAATGTGGGTTCTCATTATATTTTTTTTTTTAAGGAAGAAAATCATTGCATTTCATTAGCTAAATATGCCAAATACATGTAGGTACATCATCAATAATATGGGGGCTAGGATTAGACAGGGCTGCATGAGCTAACTCGTCAGCTACCCTATTTGCTTGCCTCTTGTTGAACTCAACATGAGAGTTCTGAAATCTATCTACTAGCAGCTGTTTACAAGCAGTGATAATACATGCAAACTTGCTACTATCATCTAAGCTAGAATTAACACAACCAACAATCCTTTTACAATCAATAACAAAATCGACATTGTCAAACTGTTGATTAGAGAGCCAATCCAAAGATGTGTAGTCCAACAACATCCCCGACATCTATATCACAAAGACGGGCAAACCATTCTGTTCTTGCAAAAACAAAAGTACCATCATCTTCCCTAATACACATGCCCAAACCAACCCTGTTAAGAGAAGTGGAAAAGGATGCATCAATGTTGCATTTATACCTGCTAGGTGCTGGTTTCTTCCAACAATCTTCCTCTTATCTTAAAGGTTGAACCTGTGGAGTTATGGATTGAGCGGTGCTGCTGGATCTATTTTGTTGGGTTGTTCACCATTCTTCAAGTAAATGAGTTGCACGTTGAAACACCTACGAATGGGTCTTGATTTGTTGCTGCCAAAGTTTCATGTTTCGACATTTCTAAAGGCTCCACATAATTGTTGTCATCAGTTCGCATTGCCCTGAAGATAAATCATGTAAAAGAGTGAATATGACAGCACTAATACTATAATCTTGATGGATCACCCTGTCAATTATGTCCCATAAATTTGCATTCTGCCATACTTGAACAGTTTAGGACACTGATGTAGTATCAAAAGTAAGTATTTTTGTTATCGTCTCCACATATGGACTGGTGTGATATTCAAGCTGTTCAACAATCGATATCGTTCTAAGCTATAGAATTATCAGGTGTTTTGTATCGTAAGCTAGCAGTCTATAAATTGTAAATGGGACAAGATTAATCAGGGAAATGAATATGTTGGGATTAAACTTCATCTACCTAACTTATATGTATTCTCATGATTAATATTGCACATTCTAGTTATCACAATACTTTCACGTATTGCTCGGCAAACATTATTCATGTCTAAATAAGCTTGTGAGTTCAATCATATTGGTCAATCGACAATTTCTCAACCTATTTACCGATATGATAGCATTAAGATTCAATACTTTATATGAATATCAAACCTAAATCTATTTCTAGAATTTAGAGTTCAATACACATTGTTCTAACCTAGATTAAAAAGGTATTTTTCAATAACAATTCAAATCTATAAGATACTAGAATCATACAATATCATACTAAAAATGAATATATACTAGTAGAGTTGATTACATTTAATCCTAACAAAAAGAGTTTAGTTATTCATTCTCATGGTAACCTTACAAGGAGAAGAAAAGAGATGGATGATACCAAGCCTTAGGCTTTGTTTGGATTAGTAGTATTGCATGAAATGGAATGGTATATGATGGAACTTGATGGTATCCATTCCAATATTCCATCACTTACTCTCATTTTGCTTCCTCACCAATTTGGAGGGTATGGGATGGAATGACCCATTAACTTCATTTAATAAATAAGTTATTTACTATTTTATCCTTGTATGATTTTTTATTGACCACGTGAACGCTATTTCCCTCTTCGTGATATTTATTTGGCCTGTATGATTCCCAGCTTCTTCAAAGAAAGAAAAATCCCAGCCGAATGCATTTTTTTGTGATGTTTATTTCGTATTTATATTTTAAATTGTCTCCATGCTTTCAGTTTTGCACAGTACCTCATGCCTCAATTTTCATTTGATCTTTTTATCTCGTTTTAATTTATTTTGAATAACATTGTTTAATCTTTGAAAACTAATGCATTGACCATCTTCTAATGTTGCTCTTTTTTCTTACTTCAATTTTACAGATGTTTGTTTCAATTGTTTATTTTTTTTTAATAAAAAACATGTTAAACAATAATGCATTTTATAAAATGCAAATAAATATTTTAAATGAAGTTTCATATACATATAAAATAGCAAACAATATATATTTATATGAACAAATCATTTTTATTAAATAAATATATTTTTGAAATAATTTCTTTCATGTAAAATATATTTTTATTAATAGGGGTAAAAATGGAATAAAAAAGTTATAATTTATTCCATTTCGTTCTCTTTCCAAACAATGGAATGGAAATTTTATTCTGCTCCGTCGTGAAATATCAAAACAATGGAATGGAATCTCTCTTCCATTCGGCTCCACTCCATTCCATTCCACCCCATTCCATTCCATTCCGTTGTATTCCATCAATCCAAACAGAGCCTTAATGTCTCAATGAATCTTGTGACTCCACCTTCAATCCCTGTTGCCTCCTTGTTCTTTAATGTTCTCTCTAAGCTTTCCAATGTTTTACTCTCCCCAAGAATGTTTTACTGTTTGTCCCCCAAAGCCTAGATCTAATTCTCTCCCAAAACCGTGATTGTCTATGTGTTGTGCACTTTTCCTTATATAAATCTTGGTGAGAACTTCTCTACCCAGCCCATTTTGATGGGTTCCCTTACCCAGCCTTACCTGTCACGCATCCAACCATCCATGTGGATTAACTTTATTAAAAAAGACGAAAACTTTCAAAATCAGCTTTTTCAATCAACTGATTTAAAAAGTCAAGCAAAATTATGAATTGGATTAAAAATCCAATAGGAAGAATTATTCCTTCTCCTTTTATTTTACATCTTAATTACCAACAAATTGGTTTAGTAAAAGCACAAATTAAATGGTGTGAAGAGTCGGCTGATTACTTTTTAAAAGTGGATTTTGATTACCAACTTTTTTCAGAATACATAGAGTTAACCAAAATTCTTAAAGAAAAACTTCAAAAACTAGCTAGATAAAATAAACCTATAATTACAAAAATATAACTATGTTTTAGCAAAATGACTGAAGGAAGTATAACAAATAAAATACAGAGAGTTTTAGATGACTTTTCTAATCTAAAGTATAGGATAGAAAAACAAACGTCCTATATAGAAACTTTGCAGTTTGAAGAAGAAAAGTATATACCTCATGAAACATGGAATTTTCATGAAGAAAATTTTGCCTGTTATGAAGAAGATGAAACACATAGATATCCACACATTTTTCATACAAGAAACCCACAACTCAACAATATAGCTTGTATGTTAGCCTATATAATCAAGAATTGTTGTTATCAAAAATTTCACCAAAGAATGGACGAAATTCAAGAAGAACAAAAAAGAAGTAAAGAAAAAATTTGTATTATATTAGAAGATCTTTTGAAACTCTTAGAAAATAAAGAAAGATATTTAACTATTGATGAGTTAGATATGGGAAAGCAAATAGTTATACCAGAAAAAACACCAGGAACAATAAAAACTCAACCTCAAGACAAAGTTTCTGAATCTAAAGAAACTTCTGAATCTAAATTGGGGTGCGTTTGGCCCTACTTTTTTTAAGTCTAAAAGTCACTTTTAGAATAAAGTTGAAAACTAAAACTTTGAAGTTGAAGTTAAAATTGTTTGGTATTTGTTTTTTTTTCAACGTAATTAGTATTTTAAGTTAAAATCTGATTGGTAAAATATTTTTAAAAGAGCTTTGAGATTTATTACAAATTATCATAAATAAAATAAAAACTTTTATTATTTTTTTTCTTTTGAAAGTGTATAATTTTTTTTATGATTTATACAAAAAAACATCTTGCTAGTGATATTTTTAAATGAAAATTTTTATCGTTTGAGATGTCATGAAGTACCACAAGTCTTCGGTTAGAATTTTTTTTACAATGATATTGTCTACCATTATAAAATTAAAGTTGTTTCATCAACGTGTTAAAAGGTAAAAAAAAAAAAAAAAAAATCTAAGTTGTAATAATTAGCAAGTTTTACTTGTTTCATTAACAAATTAACAAATAAAAAAGAAAAACAAATGAGGCTGGCAGGATTCGAAACATAAGCGTGCAAAATCGTCAGCGAATAAGCTAGCAGAAAGTTTAATTTATTGACTTCTACTTTTTTCAGTTTTTTCTTCTTTAATATTAAGTCACTTTTTTTATTAAGAGATTCTTATGAAATGTGTTTGTCCCTACTTCTTCCTTAAAGTAGAAGAGAAGTTAAAATTAAGTCGGGCCAAACACTACCTAAGTATTAGGCCACCATCTAGTTTCCTTTGATGGACGATACAGAAGAAATCCTTAATAGACAACTAGAAAATCTAGAAAGACTCATGGCTTCTTTAGACATTAGCAATAAGAGCCAGGAAACCTTTGATGACAAACTTGAAGATAATAATCAAATTATCTATGATTTTAGCTCAGAAGAAGAAGATAATGAAATCAAAAATGAAAATCCTCATAATGTAAAAATAGAAGAGGCTGAAACTTCAGGAACTAAAAGACCTGCAGATTTTGAAAAAGAATTCACAAAACAAAAATTTTAAAAAATACCTCATTACTATGAGCCTTCAAAAAATCCTTTTCAAAGACAAGGAATTATAGATATAGATTGTAGTATAGATACAACAAAAGATTTAAGAGATTGGTATAATACAAATAATGTATTAGTCCAATTAAATGAAGATCTTAGAAATTTGAGTGCTATTGATACCTTCAACTATCTGCAATATAAAACTAGAGGAAATGCATTTAAATACATTTCAACCCTACCTCAAGAAGTTATGGCAACCATAACCCTAACAGGATCCTTAGTAACAGACTGGGTATATAGTTTATTAGTTAAGGAATTTAAGGGATGGAGAGATACCATCCAATCAAAAATAGCATTTTCCGATCAAAATATTTGGAAGATAACTAATCTCAAAATTTGCAATATGTGTTATGTAGATAACTTTATTTGTGAATTCCAAAACTATTATTATAATATAGATAATAATATCAGAAACTTTAGAAATTTGGTAGAATTATTTTATGACAAGTTACTAGAAAAAGTATCAGAACAAGTTAAGATATACTTTGCCACAGCCCTCACAGAAGAAAAAGTAGCCTAAAAATAGCTAAAAGAGAAGCTCAAGTATCTCTTTGTTGTAATAAATTACAAGACAAAGTAGCAAACTATGGATGTAACTTTAATTCTGGAAAAGGGTCTAGAAAAGCTCAGAAACATCATTATAAGAAAAAGAGGTTTAAGAAAGTTCCGTTTAAAAAATTCAAGGAGAGATATAAAAAATTCTTTAGGAAAAAACCACCTCATCCAAAAAGAAAAACATGTCCACGAGGTAAGAATTCATGTACATGATGGCTATGTCATGAAGAAGGTCACTATGCAAATGAGTGCCCTAAGAAAGATAATCCAAAGAAAAATGTCCTGCATGCTATATATGCTTTAGGATATGAACCTATAGAATCAGACATTAGTTCTAATGACGAACTTTATGAATATTGTACTGAGACAGATTCAGATGTCGAAGAAAATACTTGGTAAAGGAAATTCAAGTGCTACATTCATAAAAATAGTGTTAGGAAATAAAAAACTCCTGGCCTATATAGATACAGGTGCAACTCTTTGTTTTGGTAAAAAAATCTATCTCTAAAAATTGGGAAAGATTAACAAAACCAAAAGAAATTATAGTTGTAGACAAGTCGAAACATCAGATATGGTTTAACCTCAGAGATGTTTCTATAGAAATTGAAGGGTATAAATTTTTTATTCCAACAATTTACCTCCATGATTCAGGACTAGACCTAATTATAGGAAATAATTTTTTAAAACTATATGAACCATTTACTCAAAGAAGAGATACTATATCACTTCGTTGGAAAGACTTATTAGGAAACCCTAAGAATTGTAAAATAATAACAACCAAAATAGTTACTAGAAACGAAATTTTAAATCTTATTAAGGGAAATCTTAAGGAACTAAGAACTATATGGGAAGAAAGAAATTTTCATATTAGCATAGAAGAAAGATTAGATGAAGTATGTTCAGATAACCCTTTAGACAGTCTTAAGAACACTAATCATGAATTAATAGTTATTAAACTTAAAAACCCTGATGACGAAATAAATGTTCCAAATAGAATTCCATATTCTATTATTAGAAATGTTGAAGAATTTCAACAAGAATGTAAAGATTTACTTCATAAGGATCTTATTAGACCATCATCAAGCCCACACTCTGCACCAGCTTTTTATGTTGAAAATCATAACGAGATAAAGAGGGGTAAGAGGAGAATGGTAATCAATTATAAGAAGCTTAACCTAGCAACTGTCAGAGATTCTTATAAGTTACCAAGAAAAGATTTTATTATAGAAAAAATAAAAGGGTGTAATTGGTTTTCTTCCTTAGATGCAAAGTCTGGTTATTACCAACTAAGACTAGCTGAAGAAACAAAACCATTAACAGCTTTTTCTTGTCCACCTCAAAAACATTACGAATGGAATGTTTTGCCTTTCGGACTAAAACAAGCACCATCGATATATCAGAGATTTATGGATCAATCTTTTGAAGGTTTGAATCATATATGTCTAGCATATATAGACGATGTACTTATTTTCACAAAAAGGAAGTAAGGAACAACATCTTAAAAATGTAGAAATGGTTCTTTTAAGAGTCAAAGAAAAGGGTATTGTGATTTCAAAAAAGAAATCAAAAATTTGTCAAAAAGAAATAGAATACCTTGGACTTATCTTAAAAGAAAATGGGGAACTAAGTTTAGCACCTCATACCCAAGAAAAAATACAAGCTTTTCCAAATGAATTTTCTGATAGAAAGCAAATCCAAAGATTTCTTGGATGTTTAAATTATATTGCTAATGAAGGATTTTTCAAAGATTTAGCAAAAGAAAGAAAACATTTACAAAAGAAAATTTCAGAAAAAATTCCTTGGTCCTAGACTAAAACTGATTCTGATATCGTTAAAACCATTAAAGAAAAAATTCATGTTTTGCCTGAACTCTACAATCCCACAATAAAAGATTTTTTGATTGTAGAAACAGATGCATCACAAACAACCTGGGCAGGCTGTATGAGAGCTTTACCTGATGGTAAAGAAAAACTTTCTCTTAATGAGAAAGGTGAAATTGAAGAATCGAAAGATCTTCAAACTATAAAAAGCTTTGATTACAGTGCTTCTAAAATCCTGATAAAGGATAATGAAAAATTGCATTTATGCAAATACATTTCTGGTACGTTTACAGATACAGAATCCAGATACCATATTCAGAAACTGGAAACTCTGGCATGTGTAAAAATATTAGAAAAATGGAAAGTTGAATTACTTCCATCAAGATTTTTATTACGAACAGATTTCAAGTATCTCACAGGTTTCTGGAAATACAAAATTAAAGCTGATCATAGACAAGGCAGACTAATTAGATGGCAAATGAAGTTACAACCATTCCAGCCATACATTCAATACATAAAATCTGAACAAAACAGTTTTGTAGATACATTAACAAGAGAATGGAGCAAGCCATAAAGCTTCTTCAAAACAACATCAAGCAGAAGGACGAACAGCTAGCCGCCTTAGAAGCTAGAAGAAAAAAGGTCTCTGACGAGAGGGGGGAGATGATGATCACGCTAAAAAGCTTACAAAGCATGACAACAAATTCAGCTGAAGTTCCTAAAGATGACAACAACTGGGACTTCCTAGGTCAAGATTCTGGAAAATACAACTATTATGTAAAGTACACAGCTCCAGAGGAATCAAAAAACCCCATTGAGTCAATAACACCTAGTGGTTGGAGCTCAACAACTGAAGATCAAAAATCAAAATCTTCAGCACTAACTTCAGAAACAACCTCAAACAGCAAAAAATCATGGGCTGAAGAAGTTGAATAAGAAGATGAAGCAAGAAAAAATGGTTCAACCATCCAAATAAGCGATCTCGTAGATAATGAAATGGGAAAGTTTGAAGCATATGTCATTTTCGACGGTCCAATGAAGGGCATCTACAGAAAATGGGTAATTGCAAAACAACATATCATCGGTAAGAATGTACGCCACAAAGGCTACAAGACGATGAAAGAAGCTGAACAGGCACTTTACGGTTCATACAAAGAGGTTACAATAGCGAAAAACCTCCAAAGATCTTCAACAATGGAGTCTAAAAAGAAGATGTCAATTGACAAAATCCGTCAGCTCGAACATCAAAAGAATTTCCAAATAACTGATCCAACTTATATGGAGTTTAGTCTCAGATGGAAATGGATAAACAACTATGTAGAAGAATTCACCACTGAATTCTTCTACCCAATCAAATGAAAAACATGCATCAAAGGATCTCCAGATTAACACAGCAAATAAACTACAGAGTAGTCTATGAAGACGCCTCAATAGTTGTATACAGCGACTCCAGAAAACCAGCAAAAGACAAGGATGTCTGAGCGGTAAAAGATTTTGAAGAAAAAATAGATCAGTTAAAAAATGATTATGAAAAATTACCACGAGCCATACATGAAGAATGTTGTAGGTATTTTGGTACATATTTCGAAGGACATGTGTGCAAAAACTGTCCAAAGAAAACGTCGGTAGAAAACAACAATGAAGAATCAATCATTAAGCCACGCGTCATGTAGTAGACCAAAGTGTACAGTGGTACCTTATCACATCTGAGTCAGATGGGGACCACTTAGGAGATAATTATGTACATTATTGTATGTCTTTTTCTTTACGTGTTTGTCTTTATTAGCTATTGAGAAAGGGACATGTGAACAATTTGTGAGCCCTTTTTCACTATAAATAAGCGCCTTGAAGCTCATTTGTAATCAACGAATATTGAAGTTCAATACTACTAAGTATTTCGTTCCTGTAAAAACTTGTTTTTATAGAAGTAGCTCTTGAGATACGACTCTGGAGGAGCTAGATCCTTGAGGTAATACTCTGGAGGGATCACCCAAATCAAAATATAATCGCTCAGAAGATTATATCAAACTACAACAAAACCAAAAACATCAACAAAATCCCAAAGATCAAATCAGGTATGAATATATCTTTATTAAATTCAAAATTTACTTTTCAATATCATATTATTGGCATGATAAGCATTATAGAATATGACTGAGGTTTCATACTTTGAAGGAACATCTAGTTATTATGCTGATAACATAATAGATAATAAGATAGAAGAAGCAGATTTATCTTTAACTGCTGAAGATAACTTCAAAAGAAAGTTCAATAAATTCAAAGAATTTTTCTCAAGAAAAAATATTTTGAAATTTGAAATAATGATTGGAGAAGAAGCGATTCCGATTGAAACTACTCAAGGAAACATAGTTATATCTACCATAGATAAGACTCAAATTGAAAAAAGAATTGAAACATTTTCTGAAAAAGAAAAAAGTAAAATTGGTTATATTCATATATCAACCATTCAAATTTTAATCAAAAGTACTTTTATGAAAGGTATTGATTCACCTCTAGAAATAGCCCTAAAAGACTCTAGGATTTTAGACAAAAGACAAGCAACAATTGCACAAAGAAAGCGTAATTTAAAATATGGAAAAATTAAATTTGATATAAATTTACAAATGGGGTTATCCCTAAAAGATAAAGATCTAGATAGATCTATAGTTTTTCATTATAAGTTGAAAAACTCGAATTTTATGAAAAAAGGTAATTATCCTTTTACAATCTATTATAGAATTAATTATGCTTTGAGTAATTCACACCATAGCATAGAATTTATAGGAAAAAATAAAATTCATATTGATGAATTATTTACACCTTTAGTTACCCTAAAGTCACCAATATTTAGAAATTTAGCAAGAAATAGTTTCTCTTTGATAGAAGCTGAGAAAGATCTGTTTGAAGAAACAGAAAAATCATTATTCAGGAGTCAAAGCCTTAGAGTAACGTCACCTAAAAAAGATTTTGAAATCTCAGAACAAAAAGAGTTAAGTAAATTACAAAACTCAGTGGCAGGGTTGTCTTTACAGCTTGAAAAACTAGACAAAAGAATCTAAATTTGTCCATGAAAAAAGACTTCCGTACTCTGTTCAAACTCTGGTATCAGAGCAAACCTCATTCGTAAAATAAATAAATAAAATAAATAAGTAAATAAATAATAATAATAATAAAAAAATAAAATAAAAATAAAAATAAAAAATAAATAAAAAAATAAAAGAAAAATCTTATGACGTCATGGGTACAAATACCCAGCCACGTCAGATGGGTACGCAAATTGTCACCATAAATCTTTCTTCCGTTTAGTGATAGTTGGCTCGTCCTTTTTCATTTCGGGTCAACACCACATTGTTACTTTCCATTGACCAAATAAACCAAGCCCACTTGTGTCTGTTTGTTTATACACCCTCCAAAAGTGTCTTCACGCTGCGAATTCATGTAGACAAGTTTCTTGGATTTGCTTCATTTCACATGTCACAAACTAATAATAATAATAATCTTTTATTTGACTCAATAAATCAAAAACAATAATTTAATCAAAAAGACTCAAAATTAAATACTAGAATAATAAAAATAGAATTAAAAGTTAATTAAAAAGACTCTAAAAATGTGATATGACGGACTGTCATCAGACACTCAATGAGGACATGGATGTTATCTTCATAATTATAATTACAATGAACACAATCAAGTGGGCAAGAGACTCCTTTACTATTTAAGCAAGCACGTGTTGGAAAACAACCACGATGCATACGCCAAAGAAAATTCTTTATTTTAGGAGGCACTTTTAGCTTCCAAATGAGGTTCCATCTGGCATTAACATGCATATGAGAGTTGTCTACAATTTCAGTAACACAAATTCGATAAACACTCTTTACATAATACTTACCACTCATTTCCCCTTTCCAAAGCAATGGTGTGTTGAGGATGAGTTGCGCAGTATGCGCATCAAACAAGCTATGAATAAGAGGCGACTTCCACATTTTTAAATCTTGATCAATAAAATCACATAATTTCACCTGCATCAAAGGCTCAAAAATAGGATTAGTTGTGGATAGAGGCAAGCCATCCTTTAGCCAAGGGGCGCCAAAAAAAGGTGTATTGACCCCTGAACCAATCCGCCAACGTGCACCATGTTTCACCACAATTTTTGCGCTAAAAATGCTTTACCAAACATAGCTTGGGTTATGCCCAATTTTGGACCCAATAAAATCAGACTTAGGAAGATATCTAGCCTTGAATAATCGACAAACAAGACTGCTAGAATCACTCTGGTACCTCCATCCCTGTTTCCTTAACATAGCCAGATTAAAAGAGGTCAAATCCTTAAAGCCCATACCTCCAAAAAAATTATGAACATGCAATCTTTCCCAAGACATTCAATGTAATCCGCGACGCATATTACCGCTGTGGCCCCACCAAAAAGCATTAATCATTTTTTCGATTGCATCAACAAGCTTATTTGGAAGTAAAAAGATGCTCATAATATAAGATGGGATAGCTTGTAGTACCGATTTAATTATTACCTTTCGTACAGCCTTGGACAAACACTTGCTGCTCCAACTATTAATTTTGTGTCAAATAGGTCCTTTATAAAACCAAATGTCACCTTTTTAATTCTGCCCAACATAGACGGAAGGCTGAGATATTTACTTGTGCCCATCACCGCTCTGACACCTAATATATTTGTAATGGCTTCCTTCAAAGGTGATGGAACAACACTGCTGAAGAAAACCTCGGATTTTGGGAGGCTAATGGCCTGCCCCGAAGCTAGTTCATAGGTATGGAGAATATTCTTCAATAACTTGCGCCTCATTATCATCAGCCCTGAGAAACAAAAGGCAGTCATCTGCAAACAAGAGGTGAGAAATAGTAGGTGCATTAGTACAAATAGACATGCCATGGAGGTCTCCACTTCTTTTTGCTTTTCGGATAAGAGTAGATAAGCCTTCAGCATAGAAAATAAATAAATAAGGAGACAACGTGTCACCTTGTCTCAAACCTTTGTATGGTATAATCGGACCTACCAACTCATAGTTAACAATGACAGAGTAATCAACAGTCTCAGCACACATCATAATCCATTGAACCCATTTACTGTCAAAATCCATTTTAAGCATCACTTCCTTAAAATAAAGCCAATCAATTCTATCATACGCCTTGCTAATATCTAGTTTAAGTGCAACATTTTTATCTCGAACTCTCTTACCAAGAATAAAACACTCTGGCACCAAAGCTGACTGACTCTCAGAGATACATTTAGGCAAGATTTTTTTGAGTCGATTAGCAAATACTTATGCCACTAATTTATACAAGACATTACATAAGGCAATCGGCCTCCAATCCTTCATGGTCTTTTGCTCATTACCTTTAGGGATCAAATCAATATTTGTTGAGTTTAGTGACAGCGGAAAATGATTATGATTAAGACACACACAACATTCCTGAAAGATGTCAGAATTACAAACAGAGCAAAATTGTTGAAAGAAGCCCGGATTAAAACCATCAGGACTAGGACACTTATCTGGATGCATAGAAAACATAGCGTCCTTAAAATCTTCAGCCTAAAAGGGAGCGGTTAGCATAACATTATCATCATCAGACACAACTTTTTTCTATTATGTCTACAACCGGTGCGCGGGTGCTATTACTCTCTAAAAATAAAGTTTCAAAATATTCTATGCAATCTGACGCATGCTGTAACACCCCGTTTTCCCAATATACAAATTTCTTAAACATTTATCAGAGTAGAAACCATAAACGGGATATCACATAGAAACGTAATCCAAAAACAGTTAAATAATAATTTAACTTTCACATAATAACTTAACATAGCAGCGGAATATTAGTTCAGAAATCATAAATCAATTTGGCACGTAGGCCCCATCAAAACAATTCATATCGTAATCCATAACATGATAAAAATAACATATTAATCACGTAAGAGAATGAAGCATGTATAACATTAAACCCCATCCCGTTACGTATCAGAGCGACCTAGACGACACAGAGAAGGCAAGGCCACTCACGACGGCAACTGCACACTAAGCACGATCACCTGCAAGTTACCCATATGAAGGGCAACATTTTCAAGCAAAAGGGGTGAGATTTCATAACAAAATAACATTAATCAATGTAATTGCGAATCATAAATTAACATCATAATCATTTCTTTAACAACATTGCATAATTGCTAAACAGTTATCACGTAATCATGTATCCAATTATCATGAACAACATAACATAATTGATAAACACTTATCACGTAATCACATATTCAATCATTATCAACAAGGCATCTTAATCATGACAATGTGACAATGCTCTTAGACTCCTTATATGCATGTGGTACCAATCGTCATCATAAGTATTAATATACTTTAATCGTGCGGAGGACAAAGCTCCTATAAAACGTGCGGAGGACAAAGCTCCTAATAAACGTGGTGAGGACTAAGCTCAATGATATGCTATGCATGGACTCTTAACAACAAAACACCGTAATCAACATATCATCATGCATCCAATAATTTGGAGCTAAACTTCATCATATACCATATGCACTTAGTTAAATAACAGAAGCAGCATAAACAAGTCACATAACAAGATGATATCATTATATCAATAGCAAATCATTTGCATCATAATTAACTTTCATATCTTACATGATTTCACAATACATTAATCATGCTCAATTAACGACAACATGTCTTAAAAAGGCTTTACAGATTGCATTAAACGTCAACATTAGGTTTCATTACCAATTAGGGGTTCATTCTTGATCAACACGTGCGACACAGATCGCACAAACACTCAAGCAACTACATTCTGGTTGTGCTCGCGAGGCGAGAGTTCTTACTCGCCATGGTGAGTACCATTCATCTCCCAAACTAGTGTTGATCTGGGTTCAATCAGATCCTACATTCATTCCTAATCAATACTAGGTATGTTCAGGCACTCAAAAACACTCAAGGTCCAACTAAAAAGTCAAAAACACAAAATTTAACATGCTCTCTGCCTAAGCTCGCGAGGCGAGGAAGGGTTGTTCGCCGTGGCGAGCGATACCAGAATCACTCACGAGGCGAAGGGAAAGGGCTCGTGCGGCGAGCGATGAAGTTCATCCCTCGCGAGTCGAGGATCATCCCTCGCCAAGGCGAGCGATGAACAGAAGCTCGGGCAGAATACGGGTTTTCACGAAATTCCATCAAATAACATGGTTCAAAGCCTAATATTGATTCCATAATCCATCCTAAACATGTTCTAAGGTTATAGGATGGTTTCTACATCAATCTAATCAAGTTTTACCGTTTAATCATCAATTTTTAGGGTTTTGACCTAATTCCAAAACTTTTCTAAATCAATCCTAACTTTGTCAATTAATCATCAGAATTACAACAATCAACGTTATTGAATTATTAGTCTCACCCTTACCTGGTTATGAAGAAATCGCAACCCTCTCTATGCTCTTCTCCCTTCTAAGCTTTTTCTCCCTTTTCCAAAAGTTTTCACGTACAATGAGTTTCTAAAATATTAGGTCTTCTCCTATTTATATCTCATCCTAATTACTTATCTTATCTCACTTTCTCCCCAAAAACTATCTAAAATATCAAAACAGCCCTCAACTAAATATTTTATATTATTTTCAAATCTTTATTCTATTTAACAATAAAATAAATCCCTTAATCTTATCAAATCTTCCAAAACTCATAACTTATCACGTCATCAATCAAATCACCAAAATCATCGCAAATCATCAAAACATATCAAAATCATGCATATATTATATAATTATAATATAATCACATAAACTCGATTAAATAAACGATTAAACGAAAGTGGGCGTTACAACTCTCCCCCACTTAAAAGATTTTCGTCCTCGAAAATGTACCTCAAGCAAACAACTCTGGATATGACTCCAACATCTTACTCTCAAGCTCCCACGTCAAGCTTTCACCAGTCGCTCCCGTCCAAACGACTCTCACGAGAGGTATCTCCTTGCCTCTCAACGTCTTCACTTTACGATCATCAATCCTCACCGGTAAAGTCTCTACCGTAAGGTTGTCTCTAACTTGCACATCGTCACTTTGGATTACATGAGATGGATCCGAAACATACTTTCGAAGTTGCGACACATGGAAAACGTTGTGCAAATTCGAAAGATGCGGCGGTAAACCCACTCGGTAAGCCACCATTCCAACTCTTTCCAATATCTGATATGGACCAATGAACTTCGGGGTCAACTTCTTTGACTTCAAAGCAATTCCTACACCAGTCAAAGGAGTGACTCTCAAAAACACGTGGTCTCCTTCTTGAAACTCAAGATCTTTTATACGCTTATCATGATAACTCTTTTGTCGATTCTGCGACGCCTTCGTTTTCTCTTGGATCATCCGAACTTTCTCAGTAGTCTGCTGAACAATCTCTGGTCCTAAGACCACTCTTTCACCTGACTCAAACCAGCACAACGGAGTTCTGCATCTCCGACCATATAAAGCCTCGAAAGGTGTCATTCCAATACTTGAGTGATAACTATTATTGTTGGTGAACTCGATCAACGGAAGATGACTATCCCAAGTTCCTCCTTGCTCAAGAACACAAATCCTCAACAAATCCTCTAGCGACTGAATTGTCCTCTCCGACTGACCATCTGTCTGTGGATGATACGCCGAACTCAATCTCAGCTTCGAACCCAAAGCCTCTTGCAAACTTTTCCAAAATCTAGAAGTAAATCTTGGATCTCTATCTGACACAATGCTCGAGGGAACACCATGCAACTTCACAATCTCCTTGATATAAATCTCTGCCAACTGGGCAACAGGGAAACTAATATTAATCAGTAGAAAATGAGCCGACTTCGTCAATCTATCAACAATAACCCAAATTGCGTCGTTCCCTCTAGGAGTATTCGGCAAACTCGTCACAAAATCCATGGATATACTATCCCATTTCCATTCTGGCACATCTAAAGGTACCATCATTCCAGCGGGTTTCTGATGCTCAACTTTCGACTTCTGACAAACTAAACAGGAATACACAAACTGTGCCACATCTCGTTTCAAACCAGACCACCAGAAAATCCTCTTTAAATCATGATACATCTTCGTAGCTCCCGGGTGAATACTGAAGCTACTTCTATGACTCTCTTCTAGAATCATCTTCTTAATCTCTTCATTGTCTGGGATACAAATTCTTCCTCGGAATCTCAACACACCTTCATCATCGATTTTAAAATCACTTTCTTCAGTCTGATTACTAGCAACCAACAAATCTACAAACTTGACATCAACTTTCTGTGCTTCCTTGATACTTTTCAGAAATTCACTATCAATCTTCAGCATACCCAGTTTCACACTCTGAGGTGACCATTCGCAAACCAAACTCATATCTCTAAACTGTTCAAGCAATTCGAACTCTCTGACCATCATAGCGGACATATGCAATGTCTTCCTACTCAAGGCATCTGCAACAACATTAGCTTTACCTGGATGATAATTCAAACCAAAGTCATAATCTTTCAACAATTCAAGCCATCTTCGCTGTCTCATATTCAATTCCTTCTGATCGAACAAATACTTCAAACTCTTGTGATCACTAAACACCTCAAATCTCGAACCATACAAGTAATGTCTCCATATCTTTAATACAAAGACTACGGCCGCCAACTCGAGATCATGCGTAGGATAATTCTTCTCATGAACTCTCAACTGTCTTGAAGCATAAGCTACCACTTTACCTTCTTGCATAAGGACACCTCCTAAACCCAACTTGGACGCATCACAATATACCACAAAAGGTTCATCTGACTTCGGCAAAACTAACACTGGAGCAGTCGTCAAACGCTTCTTCAATTCACTGAAACTGTTCTCACAATGGACGTCCCACACAAAAGTTTTACCTTTACAAGTCAACTGCGTTAGCGGAAGAGCTAACTTAGAAAACCCTTCAATAAACCTTCTATAGTAACCAGCTAAACCCAAGAAACTTCTAATCTCAGTAACTGACTTAGGAGTCTCCCACTGTGATACCGCTTCAACTTTAGACGGATCCACTGCAATACCATCACCAGAAATAACATGGACTAGAAAACTCACTTCTTTCAACCAGAATTCACACTTAGACAATTTAGCATAAAGTTTCTTCTCTATCAACACTTGCAAAACAATCTTCAGATGCTCAGCATGTTCTTCTTCAGTCTTAGAGTAAATCAAAATGTCGTCGATAAACACCACCACAAACCGATCCAAAAATGCATGGAAGATGCGATTCATATACTCCATAAACACTCCAGGTGCATTGGTAACACCAAAAGGCATAACTTTATATTCATATTGACCATAACGCGTCCTGAAAGCCGTCTTCAGCATATCTTCATCCTTTACTTTAATCTGGTGATAACCTGATCTCAAATCAATCTTGCTAAAAACACGTGCACCCACTAACTGATCCATCAAATCATCAATTCTCGGAAGTGGATACCTATTCTTGATAGTTACCTTGTTCAACTGCCGATAATCAATACATAACCGCATACTACCATCTTTCTTCTTTACTAACAAAACCGGCGCTCTCCAAGGTGAAACACTTGGTCTAACAAACTTCTTCTCAAGCAAGTCCTCCAACTGTTTCTTCAACTCAGATAACTCGGAAGCAGACATACGATAAGGTGCCATCGAGACCGGCTTCGTTCCAGGAACAAGATCAATAGAAAACTCAACTTCTCTCTCTGGAGGCACATCAGGAATCTCATTTGGAAAAACTTCAGGAAATTCACACACAACTTGTAGCTTATCAATCACTGCTTGATTCTCAATAGATAAGGTAGCCATTAACGAAAACATCAAGATACCGTCGCGTTCCAGTTGCTTCAGCTACTTAGTAGATAAAAACTCTACACCACTTTCCTCTTCGACGGAAGAGAAATGCACTGACTTGCTAAAACAATTAATAAGAACGTGGTGTACTCTAACCAGTTCATACCCAGAATCACATCCATACCGCTCAAAGGTAGACAAACTAAATCCATTTCAAAATCACAACCAAACATAGACAAATGACATTTCAAACATACGAGAGAAGTAGTCACCGAACCCTTAGCTGGAGTTTCGACAACCATCTCTCCATTCATATCAAACAAATCAAGACCCAAAGCAGAAACACAATCGAAAGCAATAAAACAATGCGTAGCACCAGTATCAATAATAGCAACTAAAGGAGTATTATTAATATAGCAAGTACCTCTGATCAAGCGATCCTCGTTCTCTGTCTGAGTACCAGTCAAAGCAAAGACTCTACCAGTAGTCGGCGCCCTCTTAGGCTGAGTACACTGTGAACTAATGTGACCCTCTCCATTGCAGTTAAAATACACAATGTTCGTACGCTTGCATTCAGCTACAATATGACCTTTCTTGCCACACCGAACACACTTCTTGATTTCTTTAGGGCAGACATTGCTTTTGTGGCCTTTCCCACCACAATTGAAACACACAATCTCTGCAGCATCCTTCTTCTTAGGCCGCCTATCATCGACCATTCTCTGTTTCCCTTTATCAGCGGGGGCACTGTACGGCTTAGGACGACTCTGTTGTCCCTTGCCCTTCCTCTCATTCACTACCTTGTAGTGAGCCTTCGTATCCTCTTCATAGATCCTACAGCTATTAACCAAATCCAGAAAAACTCTCAGTTGTTGGTACCCAATCGCCCTCTTGATGTCGGGCCTCAAACCGTTCTCGAACTTGATGCATCTCGAGAACTCAGCATTCTCAGCAGTATAGTGCGGGTAGAAATTTGAAAGCTCCACGAACTTGGCAGCATAATCTGTCACATACATGTTTCCTTGCTTCAGCTCAAGGAACTCGATCTCCTTCTTCCCGCGAACATCTTCCGGAAAGTATCTTCTCAGGAACTCTCTCCTGAAAACAGCCCAAGTCACAACAGCTCCCTCCTGCCCAAGGGTAGGCAGAAGAGCAAGCCACCAGTCATCAGCTTCCTCGGCTAGCTGATGAGTACCAAACCGCACTTTCTGATCCTCAGTGCACTGCATAACCTGGAAAATCCTCTCAATCTCCTTAAGCCACGTCTGGGCTCCATCAGGGTCAGAACGTCCTTTGAAAGTTGGAGGGTTCTTCTTCATGAAAGTCTCCAACATCCTAGCTTCAGCATTCGCACCAGCATTTGCATTAGGTTGTTGTCCCACAGCTTGGGCAACAGCTTGTAGAGCAGCAGCTAACGCAACATCGTTTCTTCTAGCCATTTCTGATATTCTACAAAAGTAGCAACAACAATATAAGATAGTAATATAAATATTACTAAGACTCGACACGACTCTCTAATTGACCGGACGGACCGACCTGCTCTTATACCAATTGTAACACCCCGTTTTCCCAATATACAAATTTCTTAAACATTTATCAGAGTAGAAACCATAAACGGGATATCACATAGAAACGTAATCCAAAAACAGTTAAATAGGAATTTAACTTTCACATAATAACTTAACATAGCAGCGGAATATTAGTTCAGAAATCATAAATCAGTTTGGCACGTAGGCCCCATCAAAACAATTCATATCGTAATCCATAACATGATAAAAATAACATATTAATCACGTAAGAGAATGAAGCATGTATAACATTAAACCCCATCCCGTTACGTAGCAGAGCGACCTAGACGACACAGAGAAGGCAAGGCCACTCACGACGACAACTGCACACTAAGCACGATCACCTGCAAGTTACCCATACGAAGGGCAACATTTTCAAGCAGAAGGGGTGAGATTTCATAACAAAATAACATTAATCAATGTAATTGGGAATCATAAATTAACATCATAATCATTTCTTTAACAACATTGCATAATTGCTAAACAGTTATCACGTAATCATATATCCAATTATCATGAACAACATAACATAACTGATAAACACTTATCACGTAATCACATATTCAATCATTATCAACAAGGCATCTTAATCATGACAATGTGACAATGCTCTTAGACTCCTTATATGCATGTGGTACCAATCGTCATCATAAGTATTAATATACTTTAATCGTGTGGAGGACAAAGCTCCTATAAAACGTGCGGAGGACAAAGCTCCTAATAAACGTGGTGAGGACTAAGCTCAATGATATGCTATGCATGGACTCTTAACAACAAAACACCGTAATCAACATATCATCATGCATCCAATAATTTGGAGCTAAACTTCATCATATACCATATGCACTTAGTTAAATAACGGAAGCAGCATAAACAAGTCACATAACAAGATGATATCATTATATCAATAGCAAATCATTTGCATCATAATTAACTTTCATATCTTACATGATTGCACAATACATTAATCATGCTCAATTAACGACAACATGTCTTAAAAAGGCTTTACAGATTGCATTAAACGTCAACATTAGGTTTCATTACCAATTAGGGGTTCATTCTTGATCAACACGTGCGACACAGATCGCACAAACACTCAAGCAACTACATTCTGGTTGTGCTCGCGAGACGAGACTTCTTACTCGCCATGGCGAGTACCACTCATCTCCCAAACTAGTGTTGATCTGGGTTCAATCAGATCCTACATTCATTCCTAATCAATACTAGGTATGTTCAGGCACTCAAAGACACTCAAGGTCCAACTAAAAAGTCAAAAACACAAAATCTAACATGCTCTCTGCCTAAGCTCGCGAGGCGAGGAAGGGTTGTTCGCCGTGGCGAGCGATACCAGAATCACTCGCGAGGCGAAGGGAAAGGGGTCGCGCGGCGAGCGATGAAGTTCATCCCTCGTGAGGCGAGGATCATCCCTCGCCAAGGCGAGCGATGAACAGAAGCTCGGGCAGAATACGAGTTTTCTCGAAAATCCATCAAATAACATGGTTCAAGGCCTAATATTGATTCCATAATCCATCCTAAACATGTTCTAAGGTTATAGGACGGTTTCTACATCAATCTAATCAAGTTTTACCGTTTAATCATCAATTTTTAGGGTTTTGACTTAATTCCAAAACTTTTCTAAATCAATCCTAACTTTGTCAATTAATCATCAGAATTACAACAATCAACGTTATTGAATTATTAGTCTCACCCTTACCTGGTTATGATGAAATCGCAGCCCTCTCTATGCTCTTCTCCCTTCTAAGCTTTTTCTCCCTTTTCCAAAAGTTTTCACCTACAATGAGTTTCTAAAATATTAGGTCTTCTCCTATATATCTCATCGTAATTACTTATCTTATCTTACTTTCTCCCCCAAAACTATCTAAAATATCAAAACAGCTCTCAACTAAATATTTTATATTATTTTCAAATCTTTATTCTATTTAACAATATAATAAATCCCTTAATCTTATCAAATCTTCCAAAACTCATAACTTATCACGTCATCAATCAAATCACCAAAATCGTCGCAAATCATCAAAACATATCAAAATCATGCATATATTATATAATTATAATATAATCACCTAAACTCGATTAAATAAACGATTAAATGAAAGTGGGCGTTACACATGCCTTGTTCATCAGCAATTCGTACAATTGTCATTATCTATAGCCTTTTTTTTATAAGGAATCTATAGGCTTAACAACTTGTTGTTCGCAATCCATACATTCAACTTCTAAAACATTATTGATTTATGTCCTTGTATCATCGGGGGCAGATTTGTGGTGTAGTAGGATCTTTTTCTAATGGAAGGAAAAAAATTGAAAAAAAAAAAAAAAAAGTTTTTATGCAAATTTTTTTTTGAGGAATTTTGTTCCATGTCATGTGTAATGAAACAAGATTCCTTGCCACATTAACACCTTGTGTTTGTCTCATTTGGTTTTGGTTCATTTTGGTTCGGATTGGTTCTTCTTTTTTGTGTTAGTTTAGTTTCCTTCGTTTTAGTTTGATTTCACAATTGGTTTGTTTGTTTGGTTGGTAAATCAAATTCTCACAATTTGGTTGTTTGGTGAGTCGAGAGCTGATCAATTGTTTGTTTGGTGAGACAAGATTTGGTTTGGTGAGTCAAGTGCTCACCATTTGGTTGTTTGATTGGTTCTTCTATTTGTTTTATTGGACTTCTCTCCCATTGTTTCTTTTGTTTTATATGATAACTCACTTTGGGTGTTGTTCTCTATTGATTATGCATGAGCTAATTTGGTTTATTTTTAGGGTTAATTTGTAACAAACTTAAAACTTAGTAATCTTTATCTTAAGGGGAAGTTTAAATTATTTAGTACGTTTGTTTGACAAAAATTTGATGCTTACTGTTGTTGCATCCAGAATTTTAGGGGAGATGTTAAATAATACGATTGGGCTTATGCTATTGGGTCTTTATATTTTTAACCTAGTTGAGTCCATTACGTTCTAACTTAACGAAAATTGTTGTTCACACCTGTGTTATGGCTGAAAAACACCCGTAAAAGACAGTTAATTACCGATGCAATAAACCGACAACAATTAATTACCTAAGTTCCATCGGCAGTTAACCGCTGATGCTCTGTTATAAGAACAGAACAGCACATAGGAATTTCCAAAACTCCATTGTTGCAGTTTTGAGTTCCATAGGTACGATTTTCTCCAAGCTTAAGTCATTCAATGCCAATTACAAACACAAAATCAAGTAAGTGCTCATTATCCTATTGCATTGACTTTTTTAATTTAATTGTTAGATTTTTTGTATAAATTGTCACATAATTACGTTTTGTTGATTTTTTATTTTTGATTATAGGATGCTAGGTGTTTATGATTTGATTGAATTGTTAGATGTTGATTAGAGTATAATTGTTTGAATTGTGGTAGAAATTGTTAGGAATTATTTGACAACATTTTAACATTTTAACAAAATTAATCAACTAACATCTACTTTAAAATGGAATCATAATATTTTACATGTAAATCTACTCAAAAACTAAAATTATAAAAATAGAAAAACAACAAAATATAAATTAACCTAGAATTCGTAACTACAACATAAACATGCAAACATTTTAACAAAATTAATCAACTTACCTCTACTCTAAAAATGAATCATAATATCTTACTTGTAAATTACTCAAAAACTAAAATTATGAAAATAGAAAAACAACAAAAATAACACTATGATAACTTACTTGTAATTTTATTGAATAAATTCGGATGAATTTTGAAAAAAAAAAGAGAGATTGGGTGGTTTTGGTAGATATTTTAAGAGAGATTGATAGTTGATAATGGCTGAGAGATAATGAAAGAGTGAGTTCTTTCTTGGAATTTTTATCAGGATCGCAGCGGCAGTTAACTGCCGATGGATATCGCGATAGTTAACTACCACTAGTTAGTTACTTCGGCAGTTAACTGTTGATGGGGTATTTCGGTCTTTTTGTGGTAACAATTAAAAATTAGCAAGCTTTAGCTTAATGGTTTGTGTTAGAAGTTTATATTATTTAGTATGTTTTTTGTTTGACAATAACTTGATGTTTACTGTTGTTGCATCATGAATTTGCGGGGAGATGTTAAATAATAAGACTGGGCTTATGCTATTGGGCCTTTACGTTTTTAACCTGGTAGAGTCCATTAGGTTCTAACTTAACCCTAACACATCTAGTAAACTCTATATAAATGTACGATATTACTTTGGTTGATAATACGAGCAAAGGTCGGCTGCGCTTTGCCGAAGATCGATCCCTCTCTTTTTGTGTAGCTCACTGAACCCTCGCTACCTTCTGTTTGGAAAGGTAGACTTTTACCATCTCTCTATCTTTCATTGATGTAGCGAATATATTCGTATTTATGAATTGATTAAAATGATTGCTAGAGAGAGCTAGAAGTCTGAACTCATTCATATTATTTTATCATCAATTGCATCTATTTTTTTATTTATTTTTTAATTATTTTGAATTTTTTAATCTTATCTTGTTTCGTCTCCATCAGATCCACGAGCATGGCAACAAAATTCCCTTCAAAGATTGTAATTTCATATCTAATGGAATGGCTATCATTAATCTTTTGTATATTTCGAAGTCTAGTTATGATTTTCCCAATGGTTTGTTTTGGCGATGTCCAAGATAAATCTCTTTCGAGTGTGATTTCTTTGATTAAACTAACTTGAAACAAAGATGACACAATTTGTCTTTTGGACAAGGTATGCACAATATTATTATATTTTATTTTCAATGAATTTCTTTTGCGTTTTGGATTCCTATCAAAAGAATTATTATTAATTCTGATTTTATATTATATTTTCTATCAATCAAGTATCGTAAGAAATCAATATCTTTTTAAAAGTACTATTATAATTTGAATTTTGATTTTTGACGTGCTCTTGTATGAACAAAATCAACCTAATTTGTTAAAAAATTTGTATATCAATTATGCACCTCCCATAGAGTCTCTTTTGGGCCTAGTAGTTCCAAGGATGTAAAGCCCAAAATAAATGTCTCAACTTAAAACATGAAAGAGTACTTGTCTCTTACTCATCCATTAATCTGTTTGAGATTATCCATGTTTCATTAAAGCAATTGAAGTATTGGTGTACATAAGCTTGGTTAATATTATGTTTCGTAGGCAATGTATAACACATTTTTAGTGGTTGTATAATGAGTTCTGACTTAAGATAGCTGCTATATTTGTATGTATGGATGGTAATCTTGGTTTTTGCATGTGGATGCGTGCCTTATAATTAATTGATGTTCGGTTGTGAAAATTTGCAGGTTAAGAGCTTTAAATGGAAGTTCTTTTGTGGCACAATAACAATGTGGAAGTGTGGTTGAATTCTTTGATGCAGTGTACAATCTCAAGTTCAATCTCAGTTTCCCGCTTTGTGGATGGTTATATGTTGTTAAAAATGTAGTGTTAAATTTATGGACCAGTGGCCGAAAAAACTTAATAATGTGTTTGGTGTTTCAACATGTTTTACTCTAGCTGCTATAAACTAATGATTTCCTAGTCTGGTTTGGTAATTAGTAAATGTGTAACAATTTGGAATTTTGATTTTAGACTATGTTGTAACTTTGTTTGTTTTCAAGCTGTTCATAGTTGTGGTGAATTGATGTTTGCGTTACTCCTTATTGTTGTTAAAGTGAAACTGAAAATTTTAATATTACGAAAAGAGTTGAACAAACTCATGCATATATGGCAATACTGATTTAAGTATGATAAGATGTTTTTCATCTTTACCATATGAAGAAGACACATGCTTGTTGAAAATTGTGAACGTTTTCTAAAAAATATAGCCCACTGATTCTACATGGAAAATAAATTGACTTAATTGCAGTTTTGTCCTCCTAAGTATCAGGAATTGTGATTTTAGCCCCCTAACAATATAAAATACAATTCAGCCCCCTAAGTACTGCCCCTTTTGCAGTTTTGGTCCACGGGACAATTTTGACCAGGTCAATGCTGACGTGAACGCCACGTGTGTATTTTTTTTTTAATTATTAAAAAAATAAAAATTATTTTTTATTTTTTAATTAAAATAAATTAATGACCTCACAATTATCATATTCTTTTCAATATCAAAAATAACAATTATTGGATATAAATTGAGATGCTGGATCAATTTCAATCTTGACCAAAAATAATAATTTAACTTAGTTGCTAATCCTATTAAACCCCAAATTTGGATCCTTTTGCCATTGCCAGAAAACATACAAGAGTTGTTAATTAACCATCGAATTGAAACAATTGGGTGAGTCACAAAATACGAAACAGAAGAAACCGAGCAAAGGCATTGGGAAGCTAAAGAAGGAAGAAGATGGTATTGTGGGAAAAATTTAATACGCACACACTTTCAGAAACATACTAAATCTGAACTGTTGCTGTGAATCCAAGGGTTAGGATTTAACCCTCTCATCTCCCATAATAAAACTCCTTTCATTTGATATATATATATATATATATATATATATATATATAAGGACATATCAAGTGAGAGGGTTAAATTACAACCCTTGGATCAATCACTATTGTGTTACATCATTTTTAAAACTGCAGCATATAATATTCTTCATTCATTCACTTCACTTTCCTTTTGCCTGCTTCTCTCTTGCCGTTTCGTCTTCCCGTTGCCATAACGATTTCTTTCTTCTTTCAAATGTGATTTTTCAATACTTGGTCGATGAAATTTTAATGTATCAAATTTAATTTTTAATTAAAACAAACCGTAAATTAATTAAATAGAATGAATCATCAAATCTCATGAACCAAAATTTTGAAAAGAGTTGTCGTGATATTCAGTAAGATTTATCCATGAGCGTGCAGGTAATACAAACAAATATCAGCCATTTGATTTAATCCAAGGGTTGCGATTTCATCCTCTCATCTCTCATTTTAAAAGTCCTCTCACTTGAAGGGAAAAATCACCTAAATAAGATTAGTTCATGAATTGAATCTGTAACTATACGTAGTAATTGTTGAGTTGTTCTGTAAGGGAAGGGAAACATCAAAACTAGAATAGGGAGAAGAAAGAGAAACAATAATCTCACGTAAAAAGAAAGGAGAGACCACTATTAAATTTGAACCGTTAAGATTGATCGAAGGGTTATGGTTTAACCCTCTCATCTCTCACAATAAAACTCCTCTAACTTCCTCTTGTCACTGTCATATATCAGCCAACAATCTCTTTCATAAATAATTGCATATCGGATGTTGGAGTTAGATGACATACACCTCCAATTGTCCTCCACCCAAAAACTGATAAACACCTTGACCTACTTTATTACTCACCCACATGTTTTCTACTTCCATCTTCCTCCGTAAAATTGTCACTCCTTCGCTACCACCCACCTTCAAATCACCCTTCAACTTTCTTCCCCCTACACCCCATTTATTCGAGGACAACCCTTTCCATTTTCCCCAACACCATATCAGCCATAGATAAATATCTTGTATCACCCAATCCTGCACATCTTTTCATCTTTATAAATACTTGTGTTTGTTGCTGATTACACCTCCCTTTAACACACTCTTTATTAACCCTGAAATATTAGAATCTCTTTTACCCACTTCTAGTATCCCATTCCCCCTATAGTTTATGACAATTGCTTTTCTGACATATAAAACTTCATAATAACACATGGAAATGATATTTTTGCCCCCAGGATAGTTAATGACAGCTGGATTGATCCGGCGTTAGCTAACTACCGTTGTACACAAACACAGCTTAAAAAAAAGGCATTAGAAAAAATTCCAACGGTAGTTAACTACCGTGGAGCATGGATTTTACCATTTTTTACAGAAATTTTCTTAAATCCAGGGAAGAGCAACGAAAGAGAGTTTCATGAATGTGAAGTTCAAACACGGCGTGATATCAACTTATTCTTATAAAATAAATCATTCAGTTTTATTATAGTGCAAACATATAAGAGTTATACTTCTGCAAGCTGTTGAGCTTTTTTGGAAGGATATAAGAACCAATTGTTATACAACTGTGCTGCAAAATTTAACAGTCCGATTTTTAGCTAGATTTATTTTAATTACTTTTATGATGTGTTTTATGTGTTTGTATGTGATTATTCATCATTGGGTGCATTTTCATGGGTTCCATGTTAGAAGGGTATTTTGGTCATTTGGTGAGAACGAGTAAATTTATGTTTTGGTTGAGAATTACTTTTAGTGTTTAGTGAGAATAGTTATTTCAGTAAGCTACTAGAGTAAATTGAGATTTTACCGTTTAGTGACCGTTAGTGACATTTTACTGTTATTAGTTAAATATCGTTTGGAGTGTAGAAATTGGTTAAGCCCACTAGAAACTAGGTTAGGCCCATTAAGGGTTATACCTAATGATTTGTCTTAGGAGAATATCACTTCATTCATTTCATAAGATATTTTCTAGAGAGAGAAAGTGGTAGAAGAGAAGAACAAGGGTTAGAGAGAAGAGGGAGAGCTTGAAGAACTAAAGATTGGAGTGAGCTTAGGAGCTAAAGTGAAATTTCAAATGTTGTATGAATTTTTGCATAATGGATAATTGTTGTTAAATTTGTGCTCCAACTGTGATGATATGTTTGTATGCATGAATTGATGATAATTGTAAGATTGTTGGTGAAATTACATGTTCAAATATGTAAAAATGATAAGTTGTGAAAATTGTGCTCAATTGGTGAATTTTGCTAAGTTGTTGTTAATTTGAGATTTGATTCTTGTTCAATTGATGTTATGGTTGTTAATTGAAGTTGTGGTTGATGAATCATTGCTTGGGTATGTATATTCATGAATTGATGATGAGAATTTGAATTGTTGTTGGTGTTTTGGTGAAAATGATGAGTTAGTTTAAATGTCAAGTGTTTTCAAGTTTGATTGTGTCTTTGTGAGTCTTTTTAGTCATATTGACCTATAAACACATTCTGGAAACACATTTGGGTAATGAGGGATCAAATTTGGGGATTTTGAGTGAAAAGGGGTCCAAACCCGTAACTTTTTCTACAAACCTGTGAAGGTTCGCTTAGAGGTTCGCTTAAGCGACCTGGTAAGCGAACACTCATAGTTTTTCTGGGTTCAGTTCGCCTAAGCGAACTGTGAGCGAGCAAGTAAGCGAAGATGTCTGGTTGCTACTGGGACTCATTCGCTAAAGCGAACATGTAGTCGCTTAAGCGAGCTGGTGAGCGACCAGTCAGCAACCAGAAAGCGAACAAAGTGAGTTGCTACTGTAAGTTGTTCGCTTAAGCGAACCAGGTGGTCGCTTAAGCGAACATGTCCAGTTTTAGTCACGTTGATCTTTTGTTTCGGGTCTTTAGGGGTCAATCCGAGTTTTCTTAAATGATTCTTTAAGCATGTTTAACTACTGTTAATCCTCCAAAACCTACTGGAACGATGATTACTTGCCTATACTTGAAAATTTTGAATTGAGTTTTAACTTGTGAATTTTGAGAATTCCAAACTTTGTCGAAAACAAATTTTTGTAAATCAATAAAGCTTGCAAGTTGAACCTACAGCTCATATAGACTTAGGTAATACTTGCAAGAGTGGTCAAACATCTTAATCAAGTAGAAAGTGATAATTCGGGTGGGAAAGGGAAGGTTGTGAAAACAGGATTTTCATATGAACTTAAGTTGTGCTTGGGTTAATGTTGATGATCCGGAGGCGACTTAATTTCATGAGTACATTGTTGATTAAGATTGTTTGAAGGTTTTTCAATTTGTCTATGTCGTTTTGTTTTAAGAAATGTGGTGGCTATGCGTATATAACTAAGTGAAGTTGTATGAATGAATGATTATGAGAGATATGATGTCTATCATGAGATGTGTATGAAATGTTGAATAGGTGAAACTATATGTGATTGTTGATGTTGAAGGATCTTATTGATTGTTGATAATCATGTTGATGTGTGGTGATGAATACTATGATTTAAATTGTGAATTGGCATGTTTTCTTGATAATGCATATGATGTGGAGATGAACAATATAATTGGGTGTTATCCTATATATTGTGGAGAAAATTGTGATTGTTGTCGCATTATCGAGTCTTATTACATATCCATGCATCATAGTCGTGTAGTTGTAAAAGGGTTGAGCTCTTTTACTTCGGAGATTATGTAAGGCGGGGGTGAACCCTTACATACGATGTGAGTTGTTCCATCGAAGGTGATGACCTTTTGGAGATTTGGTACCACATGCATATATGTGTCAATAGGTGCATATCATAGCATGAGTCTTATTGATATATGTGATTGGTGACTGTTCATGAAATGTGATTAATGATTATTCATGATAAATGTGATTGGTGATTGTGAATGAATAATTGTGAATTGATAATTGTTCATATGATTGATGATTATTGATGTGGGAAATTGGGGTGTGATGGAAGTATTAATGTGTGATTATTATTGATCAAATGCTTGATGTTTATCACTTCATTCATTTCATAAGATATTTTATAGAGAGAGGTAGAGAGAGAAAGTGGGAGAAGAGAAGAACAAGGGTTAGAGAGAAGAGGGAGAGCTTGAAGAATCAAGATTGGAGTGAGCTTAGGAGCTAAATTGAAGCCTAAGTTGGGATTAATCTTTATCTAAGGTAAGGGGGTTAGTCTTTATCATAATCATCATCATTTTGTAAATTTTCAAATGTTGTATGAATTTTGCTTATGGATAATTGTTCCTAAATTCATGCTTTAATTATGATGACATGTTTAGATGTATGAAGTTATGTATAATTGAACTGTTGTTAGTTGAATTACATGTTCAAAGTATGAAAAATGGGTATGTGTTGAAAATATGCTCAATTGGTGAATTATGCTAGGTTGTTGATGAATTGTGATAAGTTTCATGATCAATAGATGTTGTTGTTGTTAAGTGATGTTATGCATGTTAATTCATGGCTTGGGTATGCATGATTCATAATTTGTTTTTGTGAAATAAGTTGTTGTTGTTGGTTTGGTGAAAATGGGTACTTATGAGTTTTGCTCAAATTGTTGGATTGGAATATTGTGTTGTTGAATTATGGTTGAATTCATGTCTAAATGAAGTGTTGTTGAAGTAGATATGTTGTTGTTGTTGAATGATATCATGGGCATCCCATTTTATGAAATAAGTTGTCTGTATTGGTGAAGTTGTGCTAGATGTTCATGCGAAGGACCCAAAGTGAAATTTGATATACAAAGTTGTTAATTGAGTTGTCTATGTGGTTGGATGAATTAAACTTGATGGGATTTCTTTTTTTAGGTTGTAGTTGTGATAGTTGAGTCGTTTTGGGAGAAAACAGGAGTTTCGGGTAAAAATTCAATTGTTAACCATTTTGGAAAAATGAGTGTTGTGTAAGGCTGTGGAAAATGAATTTGGGAATGTTGAAACTTGAATTTTTCTGTACATTAAGATAGGGCTAAGTGTCAGGAGCGTGTAGGCGAAAACGGCATCGAAAACGGGTTAACGGTTTGGTTTTTACGCGCGAAAACGTGAAAATTGGAAAATCTGATGTTGTCTGTCAGGCAGAAATCGGGCTACGATTTTATTCATCGGGCTATGATTTTGACCAGGTTTTGGGGTGTTTCAGCTCGAAAAAAATCGTACTACGATGGGGAAATTTGAGTGTAGGGAAAATGCATTTTTCTTCTACCAAATTGTTTCCAAACTTATTTCTAAGTGTATGGACTTTATCCTAATCATCTAGGGGTGTGTTTACGAATGAATTAACCTTGTGTAAAAGGGATCTAGTGAATCTTTGTTTCGTTTTATCTTGAGATTTATCCATGTTGGCCGGTGGCCACTTGATATGGTTTTTGATCGGAAATGTTTCTTGAGCCAATTGTCTTATGAATTGTTGTGACCATTATTGTATGACTAAGTGAAGTTGTATGAATGAATGATTTTATTTTGGATATGATATTTATCATGAGATGTGTATGCTATCTTACTTAGGATGTAAGAAATGTTTGAATTGGTGAAACTATATTGTGATAGTTGATGTTAAATGACCTTGTTGATTATTGATAATCATGTTGATGTATGATGAATCGTAGATGTTGAATATGATATTTATCATGAGATGTTGTTTTCCCTCTTACTTGGAATATGAGAATGCTTGAATGGTGAAACTATATGTGATAGTTGATGTTGGATAACATTGTTGATTATTGATAATCATGTTAATGTGTGATGGTGAATACTATGATTTATTTATGTATGGGCATGTTTTCTTAATAATGCATATGATGTGGAGATGAACAATATAATTGGGTGTTGTCCTATATATTGTGGAGAAAATTGTGATTGTTGTCGCATTATCGAGTCTTATTACATGTCCATGCATCATAGTCGTGTAGTTGTAAAAGGGTTGAGCTCTTTTACTTCGGAGATTATGTAAGGCGGGGGTGAACCCTTACATACGATGTGAGTTGTTCCATCGAAGGTGACGACCTTTTGGAGATTTGGTACCACATGCATATATGTGTCAATAGGTGCATATCATAGCATGAGTCTTATTGATATATGTGATTGGTGACTGTTCATGAAATGTGATTAATGATTATTCATGATAAATGTGATTGGTGATTGTGAATGAATAATTGTGAATTGATAATTGTTCATATGATTGATGATTATTGATGTGGGAAATTGGGGTGTGATGGAAGTATTAATGTGTGATTATTATTGATCAAATGCTTGATGTTTATCACTTCATTCATTTCATAAGATATTTTATAGAGAGAGGTAGAGAGAGAAAGTGGGAGAAGAGAAGAACAAGGGTTAGAGAGAAGAGGGAGAGCTTGAAGAATCAAGATTGGAGTGAGCTTAGGAGCTAAATTGAAGCCTAAGTTGGGATTAATCTTTATCTAAGGTAAGGGGGTTAGTCTTTATCATAATCATCATCATTTTGTAAATTTTCAAATGTTGTATGAATTTTGCTTATGGATAATTGTTCCTAAATTCATGCTTTAATTATGATGACATGTTTAGATGTATGAAGTTATGTATAATTGAACTGTTGTTAGTTGAATTACATGTTCAAAGTATGAAAAATGGGTATGTGTTGAAAATATGCTCAATTGGTGAATTATGCTAGGTTGTTGATGAATTGTGATAAGTTTCATGATCAATAGATGTTGTTGTTGTTAAGTGATGTTATGCATGTTAATTCATGGCTTGGGTATGCATGATTCATAATTTGTTTTTGTGAAATAAGTTGTTGTTGTTGGTTTGGTGAAAATGGGTACTTATGAGTTTTGCTCAAATTGTTGGATTGGAATATTGTGTTGTTGAATTATGGTTGAATTCATGTCTAAATGAAGTGTTGTTGAAGTAGATATGTTGTTGTTGTTGAATGATATCATGGGCATCCCATTTTATGAAATAAGTTGTCTGTATTGGTGAAGTTGTGCTAGATGTTCATGCGAAGGACCCAAAGTGAAATTTGATATACAAAGTTGTTAATTGAGTTGTCTATGTGGTTGGATGAATTAAACTTGATGGGATTTCTTTTTTTAGGTTGTAGTTGTGATAGTTGAGTCGTTTTGGGAGAAAACAGGAGTTTCGGGTAAAAATTCAATTGTTAACCATTTTGGAAAAATGAGTGTTGTGTAAGGCTGTGGAAAATGAATTTGGGAATGTTGAAACTTGAATTTTTCTGTACATTAAGATAGGGCTAAGTGTCAGGAGCGTGTAGGCGAAAACGGCATCGAAAACGGGTTAACGGTTTGGTTTTTACGCGCGAAAACGTGAAAATTGGAAAATCTGATGTTGTCTGTCAGGCAGAAATCGGGCTACGATTTTATTCATCGGGCTATGATTTTGACCAGGTTTTGGGGTGTTTCAGCTCGAAAAAAATCGTACTACGATGGGGAAATTTGAGTGTAGGGAAAATGCATTTTTCTTCTACCAAATTGTTTCCAAACTTATTTCTAAGTGTATGGACTTTATCCTAATCATCTAGGGGTGTGTTTACGAATGAATTAACCTTGTGTAAAAGGGATCTAGTGAATCTTTGTTTCGTTTTATCTTGAGATTTATCCATGTTGGCCGGTGGCCACTTGATATGGTTTTTGATCGGAAATGTTTCTTGAGCCAATTGTCTTATGAATTGTTGTGACCATTATTGTATGACTAAGTGAAGTTGTATGAATGAATGATTTTATTTTGGATATGATATTTATCATGAGATGTGTATGCTATCTTACTTAGGATGTAAGAAATGTTTGAATTGGTGAAACTATATTGTGATAGTTGATGTTAAATGACCTTGTTGATTATTGATAATCATGTTGATGTATGATGAATCGTAGATGTTGAATATGATATTTATCATGAGATGTTGTTTTCCCTCTTACTTGGAATATGAGAATGCTTGAATGGTGAAACTATATGTGATAGTTGATGTTGGATAACATTGTTGATTATTGATAATCATGTTAATGTGTGATGGTGAATACTATGATTTATTTATGTATGGGCATGTTTTCTTAATAATGCATATGATGTGGAGATGAACAATATAATTGGGTGTTGTCCTATATATTGTGGAGAAAATTGTGATTGTTGTCGCATTATCGAGTCTTATTACATGTCCATGCATCATAGTCGTGTAGTTGTAAAAGGGTTGAGCTCTTTTACTTCGGAGATTATGTAAGGCGGGGGTGAACCCTTACATACGATGTGAGTTGTTCCATCGAAGGTGACGACCTTTTGGAGATTTGGTACCACATGCATATATGTGTCAATAGGTGCATATCATAGCATGAGTCTTATTGATATATGTGATTGGTGACTGTTCATGAAATGTGATTAATGATTATTCATGATAAATGTGATTGGTGATTGTGAATGAATAATTGTGAATTGATAATTGTTCATATGATTGATGATTATTGATGTGGGAAATTGGGGTGTGATGGAAGTATTAATGTGTGATTATTATTGATCAAATGCTTGATGTTTATCACTTCATTCATTTCATAAGATATTTTATAGAGAGAGGTAGAGAGAGAAAGTGGGAGAAGAGAAGAACAAGGGTTAGAGAGAAGAGGGAGAGCTTGAAGAATCAAGATTGGAGTGAGCTTAGGAGCTAAATTGAAGCCTAAGTTGGGATTAATCTTTATCTAAGGTAAGGGGGTTAGTCTTTATCATAATCATCATCATTTTGTAAATTTTCAAATGTTGTATGAATTTTGCTTATGGATAATTGTTCCTAAATTCATGCTTTAATTATGATGACATGTTTAGATGTATGAAGTTATGTATAATTGAACTGTTGTTAGTTGAATTACATGTTCAAAGTATGAAAAATGGGTATGTGTTGAAAATATGCTCAATTGGTGAATTATGCTAGGTTGTTGATGAATTGTGATAAGTTTCATGATCAATAGATGTTGTTGTTGTTAAGTGATGTTATGCATGTTAATTCATGGCTTGGGTATGCATGATTCATAATTTGTTTTTGTGAAATAAGTTGTTGTTGTTGGTTTGGTGAAAATGGGTACTTATGAGTTTTGCTCAAATTGTTGGATTGGAATATTGTGTTGTTGAATTATGGTTGAATTCATGTCTAAATGAAGTGTTGTTGAAGTAGATATGTTGTTGTTGTTGAATGATATCATGGGCATCCCATTTTATGAAATAAGTTGTCTGTATTGGTGAAGTTGTGCTAGATGTTCATGCGAAGGACCCAAAGTGAAATTTGATATACAAAGTTGTTAATTGAGTTGTCTATGTGGTTGGATGAATTAAACTTGATGGGATTTCTTTTTTTAGGTTGTAGTTGTGATAGTTGAGTCGTTTTGGGAGAAAACAGGAGTTTCGGGTAAAAATTCAATTGTTAACCATTTTGGAAAAATGAGTGTTGTGTAAGGCTGTGGAAAATGAATTTGGGAATGTTGAAACTTGAATTTTTCTGTACATTAAGATAGGGCTAAGTGTCAGGAGCGTGTAGGCGAAAACGGCATCGAAAACGGGTTAACGGTTTGGTTTTTACGCGCGAAAACGTGAAAATTGGAAAATCTGATGTTGTCTGTCAGGCAGAAATCGGGCTACGATTTTATTCATCGGGCTATGATTTTGACCAGGTTTTGGGGTGTTTCAGCTCGAAAAAAATCGTACTACGATGGGGAAATTTGAGTGTAGGGAAAATGCATTTTTCTTCTACCAAATTGTTTCCAAACTTATTTCTAAGTGTATGGACTTTATCCTAATCATCTAGGGGTGTGTTTACGAATGAATTAACCTTGTGTAAAAGGGATCTAGTGAATCTTTGTTTCGTTTTATCTTGAGATTTATCCATGTTGGCCGGTGGCCACTTGATATGGTTTTTGATCGGAAATGTTTCTTGAGCCAATTGTCTTATGAATTGTTGTGACCATTATTGTATGACTAAGTGAAGTTGTATGAATGAATGATTTTATTTTGGATATGATATTTATCATGAGATGTGTATGCTATCTTACTTAGGATGTAAGAAATGTTTGAATTGGTGAAACTATATTGTGATAGTTGATGTTAAATGACCTTGTTGATTATTGATAATCATGTTGATGTATGATGAATCGTAGATGTTGAATATGATATTTATCATGAGATGTTGTTTTCCCTCTTACTTGGAATATGAGAATGCTTGAATGGTGAAACTATATGTGATAGTTGATGTTGGATAACATTGTTGATTATTGATAATCATGTTAATGTGTGATGGTGAATACTATGATTTATTTATGTATGGGCATGTTTTCTTAATAATGCATATGATGTGGAGATGAACAATATAATTGGGTGTTGTCCTATATATTGTGGAGAAAATTGTGATTGTTGTCGCATTATCGAGTCTTATTACATGTCCATGCATCATAGTCGTGTAGTTGTAAAAGGGTTGAGCTCTTTTACTTCGGAGATTATGTAAGGCGGGGGTGAACCCTTACATACGATGTGAGTTGTTCCATCGAAGGTGACGACCTTTTGGAGATTTGGTACCACATGCATATATGTGTCAATAGGTGCATATCATAGCATGAGTCTTATTGATATATGTGATTGGTGACTGTTCATGAAATGTGATTAATGATTATTCATGATAAATGTGATTGGTGATTGTGAATGAATAATTGTGAATTGATAATTGTTCATATGATTGATGATTATTGATGTGGGAAATTGGGGTGTGATGGAAGTATTAATGTGTGATTATTATTGATCAAATGCTTGATGTTTATCACTTCATTCATTTCATAAGATATTTTATAGAGAGAGGTAGAGAGAGAAAGTGGGAGAAGAGAAGAACAAGGGTTAGAGAGAAGAGGGAGAGCTTGAAGAATCAAGATTGGAGTGAGCTTAGGAGCTAAATTGAAGCCTAAGTTGGGATTAATCTTTATCTAAGGTAAGGGGGTTAGTCTTTATCATAATCATCATCATTTTGTAAATTTTCAAATGTTGTATGAATTTTGCTTATGGATAATTGTTCCTAAATTCATGCTTTAATTATGATGACATGTTTAGATGTATGAAGTTATGTATAATTGAACTGTTGTTAGTTGAATTACATGTTCAAAGTATGAAAAATGGGTATGTGTTGAAAATATGCTCAATTGGTGAATTATTCTAGGTTGTTGATGAATTGTGATAAGTTTCATGATCAATAGATGTTGTTGTTGTTAAGTGATGTTATGCATGTTAATTCATGGCTTGGGTATGCATGATTCATAATTTGTTTTTGTGAAATAAGTTGTTGTTGTTGGTTTGGTGAAAATGGGTACTTATGAGTTTTGCTCAAATTGTTGGATTGGAATATTGTGTTGTTGAATTATGGTTGAATTCATGTCTAAATGAAGTGTTGTTGAAGTAGATATGTTGTTGTTGTTGAATGATATCATGGGCATCCCATTTTATGAAATAAGTTGTCTGTATTGGTGAAGTTGTGCTAGATGTTCATGCGAAGGACCCAAAGTGAAATTTGATATACAAAGTTGTTAATTGAGTTGTCTATGTGGTTGGATGAATTAAACTTGATGGGATTTCTTTTTTTAGGTTGTAGTTGTGATAGTTGAGTCGTTTTGGGAGAAAACAGGAGTTTCGGGTAAAAATTCAATTGTTAACCATTTTGGAAAAATGAGTGTTGTGTAAGGCTGTGGAAAATGAATTTGGGAATGTTGAAACTTGAATTTTTCTGTACATTAAGATAGGGCTAAGTGTCAGGAGCGTGTAGGCGAAAACGGCATCGACAACGGGTTAACGGTTTGGTTTTTACGCGCGAAAACGTGAAAATTGGAAAATCTGATGTTGTCTGTCAGGCAGAAATCGGGCTACGATTTTATTCATCGGGCTATGATTTTGACCAGGTTTTGGGGTGTTTCAGCTCGAAAAAAATCGTACTACGATGGGGAAATTTGAGTGTAGGGAAAATGCATTTTTCTTCTACCAAATTGTTTCCAAACTTATTTCTAAGTGTATGGACTTTATCCTAATCATCTAGGGGTGTGTTTACGAATGAATTAACCTTGTGTAAAAGGGGTCTAGTGAATCTTTGTTTCGTTTTATCTTGAGATTTATCCATGTTGGCCGGTGGCCACTTGATATGGTTTTTGATCGGAAATGTTTCTTGAGCCAATTGTCTTATGAATTGTTGTGACCATTATTGTATGACTAAGTGAAGTTGTATGAATGAATGATTTTATTTTGGATATGATATTTATCATGAGATGTGTATGCTATCTTACTTAGGATGTAAGAAATGTTTGAATTGGTGAAACTATATTGTGATAGTTGATGTTAAATGACCTTGTTGATTATTGATAATCATGTTGATGTATGATGAATCGTAGATGTTGAATATGATATTTATCATGAGATGTTGTTTTCCCTCTTACTTGGAATATGAGAATGCTTGAATGGTGAAACTATATGTGATAGTTGATGTTGGATAACATTGTTGATTATTGATAATCATGTTAATGTGTGATGGTGAATACTATGATTTATTTATGTATGGGCATGTTTTCTTAATAATGCATATGATGTGGAGATGAACAATATAATTGGGTGTTGTCCTATATATTGTGGAGAAAATTGTGATTGTTGTCGCATTATCGAGTCTTATTACATGTCCATGCATCATAGTCGTGTAGTTGTAAAAGGGTTGAGCTCTTTTACTTCGGAGATTATGTAAGGCGGGGGTGAACCCTTACATACGATGTGAGTTGTTCCATCGAAGGTGACGACCTTTTGGAGATTTGGTACCACATGCATATATGTGTCAATAGGTGCATATCATAGCATGAGTCTTATTGATATATGTGATTGGTGACTGTTCATGAAATGTGATTAATGATTATTCATGATAAATGTGATTGGTGATTGTGAATGAATAATTGTGAATTGATAATTGTTCATATGATTGATGATTATTGATGTGGGAAATTGGGGTGTGATGGAAGTATTAATGTGTGATTATTATTGATCAAATGCTTGATGTTTATCACTTCATTCATTTCATAAGATATTTTATAGAGAGAGGTAGAGAGAGAAAGTGGGAGAAGAGAAGAACAAGAGTTAGAGAGAAGAGGGAGAGCTTGAAGAATCAAGATTGGAGTGAGCTTAGGAGCTAAATTGAAGCCTAAGTTGGGATTAATCTTTATCTAAGGTAAGGGGGTTAGTCTTTATCATAATCATCATCATTTTGTAAATTTTCAAATGTTGTATGAATTTTGCTTATGGATAATTGTTCCTAAATTCATGCTTTAATTATGATGACATGTTTAGATGTATGAAGTTATGTATAATTGAACTGTTGTTAGTTGAATTACATGTTCAAAGTATGAAAAATGGGTATGTGTTGAAAATATGCTCAATTGGTGAATTATGCTAGGTTGTTGATGAATTGTGATAAGTTTCATGATCAATAGATGTTGTTGTTGTTAAGTGATGTTATGCATGTTAATTCATGGCTTGGGTATGCATGATTCATAATTTGTTTTTGTGAAATAAGTTGTTGTTGTTGGTTTGGTGAAAATGGGTACTTATGAGTTTTGCTCAAATTGTTGGATTGGAATATTGTGTTGTTGAATTATGGTTGAATTCATGTCTAAATGAAGTGTTGTTGAAGTAGATATGTTGTTGTTGTTGAATGATATCATGGGCATCCCATTTTATGAAATAAGTTGTCTGTATTGGTGAAGTTGTGCTAGATGTTCATGCGAAGGACCCAAAGTGAAATTTGATATACAAAGTTGTTAATTGAGTTGTCTATGTGGTTGGATGAATTAAACTTGATGGGATTTCTTTTTTTAGGTTGTAGTTGTGATAGTTGAGTCGTTTTGGGAGAAAACAGGAGTTTCGGGTAAAAATTCAATTGTTAACCATTTTGGAAAAATGAGTGTTGTGTAAGGCTGTGGAAAATGAATTTGGGAATGTTGAAACTTGAATTTTTCTGTACATTAAGATAGGGCTAAGTGTCAGGAGCGTGTAGGCGAAAACGGCATCGAAAACGGGTTAACGGTTTGGTTTTTACGCGCGAAAACGTGAAAATTGGAAAATCTGATGTTGTCTGTCAGGCAGAAATCGGGCTACGATTTTATTCATCGGGCTATGATTTTGACCAGGTTTTGGGGTGTTTCAGCTCGAAAAAAATCGTACTACGATGGGGAAATTTGAGTGTAGGGAAAATGCATTTTTCTTCTACCAAATTGTTTCCAAACTTATTTCTAAGTGTATGGACTTTATCCTAATCATCTAGGGGTGTGTTTACGAATGAATTAACCTTGTGTAAAAGGGATCTAGTGAATCTTTGTTTCGTTTTATCTTGAGATTTATCCATGTTGGCCGGTGGCCACTTGATATGGTTTTTGATCGGAAATGTTTCTTGAGCCAATTGTCTTATGAATTGTTGTGACCATTATTGTATGACTAAGTGAAGTTGTATGAATGAATGATTTTATTTTGGATATGATATTTATCATGAGATGTGTATGCTATCTTACTTAGGATGTAAGAAATGTTTGAATTGGTGAAACTATATTGTGATAGTTGATGTTAAATGACCTTGTTGATTATTGATAATCATGTTGATGTATGATGAATCGTAGATGTTGAATATGATATTTATCATGAGATGTTGTTTTCCCTCTTACTTGGAATATGAGAATGCTTGAATGGTGAAACTATATGTGATAGTTGATGTTGGATAACATTGTTGATTATTGATAATCATGTTAATGTGTGATGGTGAATACTATGATTTATTTATGTATGGGCATGTTTTCTTAATAATGCATATGATGTGGAGATGAACAATATAATTGGGTGTTGTCCTATATATTGTGGAGAAAATTGTGATTGTTGTCGCATTATCGAGTCTTATTACATGTCCATGCATCATAGTCGTGTAGTTGTAAAAGGGTTGAGCTCTTTTACTTCGGAGATTATGTAAGGCGGGGGTGAACCCTTACATACGATGTGAGTTGTTCCATCGAAGGTGACGACCTTTTGGAGATTTGGTACCACATGCATATATGTGTCAATAGGTGCATATCATAGCATGAGTCTTATTGATATATGTGATTGGTGACTGTTCATGAAATGTGATTAATGATTATTCATGATAAATGTGATTGGTGATTGTGAATGAATAATTGTGAATTGATAATTGTTCATATGATTGATGATTATTGATGTGGGAAATTGGGGTGTGATGGAAGTATTAATGTGTGATTATTATTGATCAAATGCTTGATGTTTATCACTTCATTCATTTCATAAGATATTTTATAGAGAGAGGTAGAGAGAGAAAGTGGGAGAAGAAAAGAACAAGGGTTAGAGAGAAGAGGGAGAGCTTGAAGAATCAAGATTGGAGTGAGCTTAGGAGCTAAATTGAAGCCTAAGTTGGTATTAATCTTTATCTAAGGTAAGGGGGTTAGTCTTTATCATAATCATCATCATTTTGTAAATTTTCAAATGTTGTATGAATTTTGCTTATGGATAATTGTTCCTAAATTCATGCTTTAATTATGATGACATGTTTAGATGTATGAAGTTATGTATAATTGAACTGTTGTTAGTTGAATTACATGTTCAAAGTATGAAAAATGGGTATGTGTTGAAAATATGCTCAATTGGTGAATTATGCTAGGTTGTTGATGAATTGTGATAAGTTTCATGATCAATAGATGTTGTTGTTGTTAACTGATGTTATGCATGTTAATTCATGGCTTGGGTATGCATGATTCATAATTTGTTTTTGTGAAATAAGTTGTTGTTGTTGGTTTGGTGAAAATGGGTACTTATGAGTTTTGCTCAAATTGTTGGATTGGAATATTGTGTTGTTGAATTATGGTTGAATTCATGTCTAAATGAAGTGTTGTTGAAGTAGATATGTTGTTGTTGTTGAATGATATCATGGGCATCCCATTTTATGAAATAAGTTGTCTGTATTGGTGAAGTTGTGCTAGATGTTCATGCGAAGGACCCAAAGTGAAATTTGATATACAAAGTTGTTAATTGAGTTGTCTATGTGGTTGGATGAATTAAACTTGATGGGATTTCTTTTTTTAGGTTGTAGTTGTGATAGTTGAGTCGTTTTGGGAGAAAACAGGAGTTTCGGGTAAAAATTCAATTGTTAACCATTTTGGAAAAATGAGTGTTGTGTAAGGCTGTGGAAAATGAATTTGGGAATGTTGAAACTTGAATTTTTCTGTACATTAAGATAGGGCTAAGTGTCAGGAGCGTGTAGGCGAAAACGGCATCGAAAACGGGTTAACGGTTTGGTTTTTACGCGCGAAAACGTGAAAATTGGAAAATCTGATGTTGTCTGTCAGGCAGAAATCGGGCTACGATTTTATTCATCGGGCTATGATTTTGACCAGGTTTTGGGGTGTTTCAGCTCGAAAAAAATCGTACTACGATGGGGAAATTTGAGTGTAGGGAAAATGCATTTTTCTTCTACCAAATTGTTTCCAAACTTATTTCTAAGTGTATGGACTTTATCCTAATCACCTAGGGGTGTGTTTACGAATGAATTAACCTTGTGTAAAAGGGGTCTAGTGAATCTTTGTTTCGTTTTATCTTGAGATTTATCCATGTTGGCCGGTGGCCACTTGATATGGTTTTTGATCGGAAATGTTTCTTGAGCCAATTGTCTTATGAATTGTTGTGACCATTCTTGTATGACTAAGTGAAGTTGTATGAATGAATGATTTTATTTTGGATATGATATTTATCATGAGATGTGTATGCTATCTTACTTAGGATGTAAGAAATGTTTGAATTGGTGAAACTATATTGTGATAGTTGATGTTAAATGACCTTGTTGATTATTGATAATCATGTTGATGTATGATGAATCGTAGATGTTGAATATGATATTTATCATGAGATGTTGTTTTCCCTCTTACTTGGAATATGAGAATGCTTGAATGGTGAAACTATATGTGATAGTTGATGTTGGATAACATTGTTGATTATTGATAATCATGTTAATGTGTGATGGTGAATACTATGATTTATTTATGTATGGGCATGTTTTCTTAATAATGCATATGATGTGGAGATGAACAATATAATTGGGTGTTGTCCTATATATTGTGGAGAAAATTGTGATTGTTGTCGCATTATCGAGTCTTATTACATGTCCATGCATCATAGTCGTGTAGTTGTAAAAGGGTTGAGCTCTTTTACTTCGGAGATTATGTAAGGCGGGGGTGAACCCTTACATACGATGTGAGTTGTTCCATCGAAGGTGACGACCTTTTGGAGATTTGGTACCACATGCATATATGTGTCAATAGGTGCATATCATAGCATGAGTCTTATTGATATATGTGATTGGTGACTGTTCATGAAATGTGATTAATGATTATTCATGATAAATGTGATTGGTGATTGTGAATGAATAATTGTGAATTGATAATTGTTCATATGATTGATGATTATTGATGTGGGAAATTGGGGTGTGATGGAAGTATTAATGTGTGATTATTATTGATCAAATGCTTGATGTTTATCACTTCATTCATTTCATAAGATATTTTCTAGAGAGAGGTAGAGAGAGAAAGTGGGAGAAGAGAAGAACAAGGGTTAGAGAGAAGAGGGAGAGCTTGAAGAATCAAGATTAGAGTGAGCTTAGGAGCTAAATTGAAGCCTAAGTTGGAATTAATCTTTATCTAAGGTAAGGGGGTTAGTCTTTATCATAATCATCATCATTTTGTAAATTTTCAAATGTTGTATGAATTTTGCTTATGGATAATTGTTGCTAAATTCATGCTTTAATTATGATGACATGTTTAGATGTATAAAGTTATGGATAATTGAATTGTTGTTAGTTGAATTACATGTTCAAAGTATGAAAAATGGGTATGTGTTGAAAATATGCTCAATTGGTGAATTATGCTATGTTGTTGATGAATTGTGATAAGTTTCATGATCAATAGATGTTGTTGTTGTTAAGTGATGTTTGAATTGGTGAAACTATATTGTGATAGTTGATGTTAAATGACCTTGTTGATTATTAATAATCATGTTGATGTATGATGAATCGTAGATGTTGAATATGATATTTATCATGAGATGTTGTTTTCCCTCTTACTTGGAATATGAGAATGCTTGAATGGTGAAACTATATGTGATAGTTGATGTTGGATAACATTTTTGATTATTGAAAGTCATGTTAATGTGTGATGGTGAATACTATGATTTATTTATGTATGGGCATGTTTTCTTGATAATGCAAATGATGTGGAGATGAACAATATAATTGCGTGTTGTCCTATATATTGTGGAGAAAATTGTGATTGTTTTCGCATTATCGAGTCTTATTACATGTCCATGCATCATAGTCGTGTAGATGTGAAAGGGTTGAACTCTTTTACTTCAAAGATTATGTAAGCAGGGTGTGAACCCTTACATACGATGTGTTTTATCATCGAAGGTGACGAACTTTTGGAGATTTGGTACCACATGCATTTATGTGTCAATAAGTGCATATCATGACATGAGTCTTATTTGGAAATGTGATTGGTGATTGTGAATGAATATCTGTGAATTGATAATTGTTCATGAAATGTGATTAATGATTATTCATGATAAATGTGATTGGTGATTGTGAATGAATATATGTGAATTGGTGATTGTTCATGAGATGTGATTAATGATTATTCATGATAAATGTGATTGGTGATTGTGAATGAATAATTGTGAATTGATAATTGTTCATATGATTGATGATTATTGATGTGAAATATTGGGGTGTGATGTAAGTATTAATGTGTGGTTATTATTGAACAAATGCATGATGTTAATTGAAATATTCATGATAACTGATAGATTTTTGGCAAGTGTACCAAATACTATCGAAGTAGTAAAAATATCGTTCCCACAAGGACTGGTTTTTGTAACACCCTAGTCGTTATTTTATTTATTTATGATTTATTTAGAGTCTTTTATATGATTTTAAATAATTATTGTTGATTATGTGGTGTGTTATATTTTATTATATGATTTATTTTGATATTAAGTGGAATAAGTGGGAATTAATATTATTTTGGAGTTTGTGGATTTAATTAGAATTAATAGAATTAAGAGGGAGTTAAGTGAAATAAACGGGGAGTTAAGTGTTGGGAGTCAGGAAAAGAGAAAGTCAGAAACTGTTTTACGTACAACAGAGTTTTGGGAGAAAAACCAAGAACAAGGGAGAAGAGCCAAGTGAACCAGAATCCTGTAGAATTTGTTCATCTGAATTAAGGTAAGGGTGAGGTTTACTTTCAATAGTATAGATTGTAATTCTGATTTTGGTTTAACATGTTTTTGGTAGAAATTGGGAATTTGAGTTTAGGTTTGATTCTTTGATTTTTGGGTGAATTGGGTGTAGGAATCATTGTTTTAGTGTTAGAAATATGTTCTGGTTGCATATAGCATTTCATTACACATCTGTAAACTGATTTGGGGAGTGAAATTGAGGAAATTGGGATTTTTGGGAAAACTCTGCATTCTGCCCGTACAGACATTCATCGCTCGCCCCGGCGAGTAGCCTCTCTTGCCTTGCGAGTAAGTGAGTGAGAGATCATGATTTTTAAATTGTTGTTATAAGGTGTAATTTGGTTAGTTTTGAGTGCCTGGATGTTTTTAGAGAGGACTGAGACAATTTTTAGATTAAAAAGATGAATAGGGAGCTTAAAAATGAGGATTTAGTGAGAAAAATGTCAAAACTCCCGAGAGCACCCTTTTTCTCGTTCGCCTCGTACTCGCCACGGCGAGTCACCTTTTTCCTGAGTTCGCCATAGCGAGCAGATGTGCTCACGAGGCGAGTTGCCCAGTACCTGAAGCTGTTTTGCTAAGTTTGAATAGAAATGAATGAACTTGATGTAGGAGCATGATTATGATTAATTGTGTATTTTTTGGAATTGTTGGATTAATTATGATGGATTATTGTTGGCTGTGATATATATTTATATTTAAATAAATTATACATATTGTTGAATTCTTTTCAAATGTTGAAGTATTATTAATTGGATTGTCGAGGTGAAGTCATATTTACATATATGCATTGATGAGTAGTGGTTGTCGTTGTATGCATTGTCGAGTTGTATGTAGATATACACAGGTGGAGTCATTGCATAGTCATATAAAGCGGTGAGGGCTCATGCCCTAGAACGCCTTGTCGTTCAAAGCGGGAGGGCTCATGCCCTGGAACACCTTGTTGTTCAATTTGGTGAGGGCTCATGCCCTCTGAATGCTTTAACCATTCAAAATTCGGTGAGGGCTTCTGCCCTGTAAAATGGTACCACATGCATGTGTATAGTTGCATTTGTTGAGGAGTCTTAGTGGTGTCGTCATGTCAGTGCATGAGTCGTTGTTGGTGATTGAGTAATAAATCTAACTATTGATTGAAGACGAATATGATGTTAAGGATGTGATCATGAAATATATATATATATATATATATATATATATATATATGTGTAATGATGTATTGATGATATTTAGGGTGTTAAATTCAATTGATGAATTATATATCTATTATTATTGTTTGTGAATCTCACCCCTTCTGCTTGGAAATGTTGCCCTTCCTATGGGTAACTTGCTGGTGATCTAGAGTAGTAGATGGTGGCTCAAGTGTCTAGGGCTCTGATACGTAACGGGATGAGACTTAGTTGTTATAGTTTTCATTCCGTATGTATCATATTTTGGAACATGTTGAGGAGCCCTTATTTGTTGTTTGAATTATTTTGATGAGGCTTTTATGCCAGGATTATTTATTGGAGAATTAAACATTTGATGTTGATGTTATTTAATGAAAAATATTCTGCAGCAAGGTTTTGGTGAAACTAATAAAGATGATGTTTATTAAATAGTATTATATTCTATTTAAGAAGTTTTGAAAAGTAGTGTGACATGCCCGTTTGGTGCTAAACTCTGATTTATTATTTATTATTTAATTGTTTGGGTTAACGGGCTGTTACAATTGGTATCAGAGCAGGTTGGTCCATCCGGCCAAGTAGTAGAGTCGTGTTGAGCCACATAGGATAGAGTGTCAACTTTAATGTTGTCTTTTGTTGTTCTGATTGTTGTTTCTTATGTAGAATTTTGAGATGGCTGGTAGAAATGATGCTGTTATAGCTGCTACACTTGAGGCTGTTGCTCAAGCTGTAGGCCAACAACCGAATGCCGCTGCTGGTAATGATGGAGTAAGGATGTTGGAAACCTTTCTGAGGAACCATCAACCAACATTCAAAGGGAGGTATGACCCTAATGGAGCTCAGAAGTGACTCAAAGAGGTTGAGAGGATTTTCAGAGTCATGCAATGTAGTGATGTACAGAAGGTGCGGTTTGGTACGCACATGTTAGCTGAAGAGGCAGATGATTGCTGGGTAAGTCTTTTACCCGTGCTTGAACAAGATGGTGCTGCTGTGACCTGGGCTGTGTTCAGGAGAGAATTTCTGAACAGGTACTTTCCGGAGGATGTCCGAGGTAAGAAGGAAATTGAGTTTCTGGAATTGAAACAGGGGGACATGTCTGTGACGGAGTATGCTGCGAATTTTGTGGAACTCGCTAAGTTCTATCCTCACTATACTGCGGAGACTGCTGAGTTCTCCAAATGTATAAAGTTTGAAAATGGTTTGAGAGCTGATATCAAGATGGCTATTGGCTATCAAACGATAAGGAACTTTTCTGAATTGGTAAGTAGTTGCAGGATATATGAAGAGGATACCAAAGCTGATTACAAGGTGATGAGTGAGCGCAGAGGTAAGGGACAACAGAGTCGTCCCAAGCCGTATAGTGCCCCTGCTGACAAGGGTAAGCAGAGATTGAATGATGAGAGGAGGCCTAAGAGGAGAGATGCTCCTACTAAGATTATTTGCTTCAAGTGTGGTGAGAAAGGCCACAAGAGTAATGTTTGTGACCGAGATGAGAAGAAGTGTTTTAGATGTGGTCAGAAAGGACACATATTAGCTGATTGCAAGCGTGGGGATGTTGATTGCTACAACTGTAATGAAGAAGGTCATATCAGTTCGCAGTGTACGCAGCCTAAGAAGGTTAGGACAGGTGGCAAGGTGTTTGCTTTGACTGGTACGCAAACGGTGAATGAGGACCGACTTATCAGAGGTACTTGTTTCTTTAATAGTACTCATTTAATTGCTATTATAGATACTGATGCTACTCATTATTTCATTGTTGTTGATTGTGCATATAAGTTGGGTCTAGTTGTATCTGATATGAAAGGAGAAATGGTTGTTGAAACTCTAGCTAAGGGTTCAGTAACTACTTCTCTTGTTTGTTTGAGTTGTCTGTTGTCTATGTTTGGTAGGGACTTTGAAGTCGATCTTGTTTGTTTGCCGTTGACGGGTATGGATGTAATTTTTGGGATGAACTGGTTAGAGTATAACCAATTTCATATTAATTGCTTTAGTAAGACGGTGTATTTTTCTTCTGCTGAAGAAGAGAGTGAAACTGAGTTCTTAACTACTAAATAGTTGAAGCAGTTGGAGCGTGATGGAATTCTAATGTTCTCTTTGATGGCATACTTGTCATTGGAGAATCAAGCTGTGATTGATAGTGGGTGCACATGTGTTTAGTAAAATTGATTTGAGGTCTGGTTACCATCAGATTAAGGTGAAGGATGTAACACCCCGTTTTTCCAACATAAAAATTCTTAAAAACATTTATCAGAGTAAGCATCATAAACAACGGGATATCACATAAAACATAATCCAAAACAGTTAAATAATAATTTAACCAATATCTTAAACATTGCAGCGGAAAATCATAATCATAATTCATAAAACGTTTTGGCACGCAGGCCCCATCAAAAGTTCATAATCAGAATCCATAACATTATAAAAATAACATATTAGTCACGTAAGAGAATGAAGCATGCATAAACATAAACCCCATCCCGTTACGTATCAGAGCGACCTAGACGACACAGTGAGGCAAGGCCACTCACAGAAGCAACTGCACACTAAGCACGATCACCTGCAAGTTACCCATACGAAGGGCAACATTTTCAAGCAGAAGGGGTGAGATTTCATAACAAAATAATGCTAATCAAAGTAATTCGAATCATAATTAACATTAACATCATAATCATTCTTGGATAACTTTGCATATTCAAATAACAAGTATCACGTATTCATATATTCAACAATATCACGTATTCACTTATTCAACCGTCATCAACAACATAGCATTATGGACATGACAATGTGACAATGCTCTTAGACTCCTTATATGCATGTGGTACCAATCGTCATCATAAGTATTAATATACTTTAATCGTGCGGAGGACAAAGCTCCTAATAATCGTGCGGAGGACAAAGCTCCTAATAAACGTGGTGAGGACTAAGCTCAATGAGATGCTATGCATGGACTCTTATGAACAAAACATCGTAATCAACATATCAACATGCATCCAACAATTTGGAGCTAAACGTCATCATTTCATCATATATAAATACATACAATGCACTTAGTTAAATAACAGCAGCAGCATAATCAAGTCACATAACAGGATGATATCATTATATCAATAGCACATCAATTATTTCATAATTAAACTTCCATATCTTACATAAATATACAATACCTTAATCATACTCAATCAATATCAACATATCTTAAACAGCTTACAGACTGCATTTAACGTCATCATTAGGTCTTATTATCATAAGGGGGTTCGCTCTTAATCAAAACGTGCGACACAAATCGCACAAACACTCACAACACTCAAGGCTGGAGGTGCTCGCGAGGCGAGGGTTCTTGCTCGCCATGGTGAGTACTAAACAATTCCCAAACTAAAGTTGTTCTGGGTCTAATCTTGCCCTACATTCATTCCTAATCATTACTAGGTATGTTCAGGCACACTAAGGCATTCAAGGTCCAACTAAAAAGGTCGAAACACAAAATCTAACATGCACTCTGCCTTAGCTCGCTATGGCGAGTAAGGTCGCTCGCTATGGCGAGCTGCATTGCACAACTCGCGAGGCGAGGAAACAGGGTTCGCGAGGCGAGCGATGAATGTTCATCACTCGCGAGGCGAGATTCATAGCTCGCCGTGGCGAGCGATGAATGTCGCTACGGCCAGACTTCCTAAATTCACAAAAACTCGACGTTTCACATGGTTCTAAGCTTGTTTTTTATTCCAAAGTTCGTCCTAAACATTATCTAAGGTCTAGGGACACTTTCTACATCAATTAAACCAATTCTCACCGTTTGATCATCAATTCTAAGGTTTTGACCTAGTTTTTGTTTTCTCCAATTCACTCCTAATTCTTGTTAACTAATCATCAGAATCACATTCAATTAACAATACTGAGTTATTAGTCTCACCCTTACCTGGTTATGAAGAAATCGCAGCCCTCTCTATGCTCTTCTCCCTTCTAAGTTTTTCTCCCTTTTTCAAAAGTTTTCACGTACAATGAGTTTCTAAAATATTAGGTCTTCTCCTATTTATACCTCTTTCTAATAACTTATCTTATCTCACTTTCTCCCCCAAAACTATCTAAAATATCAAAACAGCCCTCAACTAAATATTTTATATTATTTTCAAATCTTTATTCTATTTAACAATAAAATAAATCTCATATCATAATCAAATCCTCCAAAACTCATAACTTATCACGTCATCAATCAAATCACTAAATTCATCGTGAATCACCAAAACATAACAAAATCATGCATATACTATATAATTATAATATAATTGCCTAAACTCAATTAAATAACGATTAAACGAAAGTGGGCGTTACAAAGGATGAGGTTATGCAGAAGATGGCCTTTAGAACACGATATGGTCATTATGAATATAAGGTGATGCCTTTCAGTGTTACTAATGCGCCTGGTGTGTTTATGGAGTATATGAACAGAATTTTCCATGCCTATCTGGATAAATTTGTGGTTGTGTTTATTGATGACATCTTAATTTATTCTAAGACTGAAGAAGAGCATGCAGAGCATCTGAAGATTGTATTGCAAGTGTCGAAAGAAAAGAAGTTGTATGCCAAGTTGTCAAAATGTGAATTTTGGTTAAGTTAAGTAAGTTTTCTTGGCCACATTATTTCTGGTAGTGGTATTGCAGTTGATCCATCAAAAGTTGATGCAGTATCACAATGGGAGACTCCGAAGTCAGTGACTGAGATTAGAAGTTTCTTGGGTTTGGCTGGTTATTACCGCAGGTTCATAGAGGGATTTTCGAAGTTAGCACTTCCATTGAGTCAGTTGACTTGTAAGGGTAAGTCTTTTGTGTGGGATGCTCAGTGTGAGAATAGTTTTAAGGAATTGAAGCGAAGGTTGATGACTGCTCCTATTTCGATTTTACCGAAGCCGGAAGAACCTTTTGTCGTTTATTGTGATGCGTCCAAGTTGGGCTTAGGTGGTGTTTTGATGCAAGATGGAAAAGCGGTAGCGTATACTTCTAGGCAGTTGAGGATCCATGAAAAGAATTATCCTACACATGATTTGGAGTTGGCTGCGGTGGTTTTTGTTTTGAAAATTTGGAGACATTATTTGTACGGTTCCAGATTTGAGGTGTTTAGTGATCATAAAAGTTTGAAATATCTGTTTGATAAAAAAGAATTGAATATGAGGCAGAGAAGATGGCTTGAGTTGTTGAAGGATTATGATTTTGGGTTGAATTATCATCCGGGTAAAGCTAATGTGGTTGCGGATGCTTTGAATAGGAAGACGTTGCAAATGTCTGCTATGATGGTAAAGGAGTTTGAGTTGTTTGAGCAGTTTAGATACTTGAGTCTTGTTTCTGAGTTGTCACCTGTAACACCCCGTTTTCCCAAAATAAAATTTCATTTAATTAATCAGAGTACACCACCTCTTATAAAACAACGACGTAAGAGGACAACACCTCTTATAAAACAACAACGTAAGAGTACACCACCTCTTATAAAACAACGACGTAAGAGTACAACACCTCTTATCAAACAACAACGTAAGAGTACACCACCTCTTATAAAACAACGACGTAAGAGTACACCACCTCTTATAAAACAACGACGTAAGAGTACACGACCTCTTATGAAACAACGACGTAAGAGTACAACACCTCTTATAAAGCAACAACGTAAGAGTACTCCACCTCTTATAAAACAACCACAAAAGAGTACACCACCACTTACAAAACATCTGAACATAAACAGTCACCAACAACAACTTCAACTATGACTTCAACAACTTAGACAACATCAACAACTTAAGACTCCAATACTTTGGAACGACAACTTACATTAGACAACTTAAACCAACATCTGCAATTTGATCAATATTCAACAGCAACAGAAACAGCACAAGCAATTCACAACATAACAATATTAATGAAAAACATCAACAACTTAAGCATCATACACCTTAATCATCTTAATTTCAGGCTCTCTGAAGAACATTAATATTATAAACAACCTCATTTCTACCCCAAGACCAACTCACAACATAGGTTAAATACTCTTAAACACCTTAATTGAACTAATAGTACTTCTAGTTTTGAGGTTTGGAATTATCCCATAAGTTTTGGATTAACTTAGAAATGGTTATGCTGAATTTTCATAAGATTTCACTAAGACCTCCTTGAAGTATTTTCATCATATCTCAAACACCAAAACTCATTTTCAAGTCAAACCAAAGCCACTGGAAAGCTAACACAATTATCTACAACTTTCATGTTTACACCAAAGGCCAATTCAAAACAGAAACGTGTGAAAAAGACGTAAGAACGCGAAACAGGGGATGCTGTCAAAGTGGAGCTCGCGAGGCGATTAAGTTTACTCGCTGTGCGAGTTGCGACGGACAAATCTACGGGAACAAACCAGTTTTCACTCTAAAAGCCTCAATTTCATCAACCGAAATCCCAAATTTGATAGGAAACTCAACCTATGTTTATTCTAGAGCCTGAACTTCAATTGTTATGTTAATTCATTGAATTACCTACTCTTGAACAATCAATTCCAAACCAAAACCTAATTTCTCTAATCATCAAAATTACCACCTACATCATGTTAAATCCAGTTTTCAGAATTAAAATACTTAGAAGATAGAAAGTTAGTCCCACCCTTACCTTAGTATTGATGATCGGCGGTCTCTCTCCCTCTTGGTTCTCCTCTTCTCTTGTTTTCTCCCTTTTCTCCAAAACTGGTTGTACATGAAAAAATAATTCTAAACCTAGTTTCTCCTATTTATCTCTTCCCATCTATTTTATCTTATTTCCACTTAATCCACTAAACTCTCTAAATTCTCAAAACAGCCCCACAATCTTAATTTTATTTCTATTTTCAAGACTTATTATATTAAATAATAAAATAACACTACTTAATAAAATAACGACACACCACATAATCATTTAAATCACATAAATACTAAAATAAGCCACTTAATAAATCACATAATCATATAAATATATTCTAAACCTATTAAAACAATCAAATAATTCAAAGAGGGCGTTACAACTCTACCCCCCGTAAAAGAATTTCGTCCTCGAAATTCAAAGCACACAAGAAAATGAATTCAACTATTGCTTAAATACCTTAAACTCTATATAGCCAAATAGAACATTCAAATAAAACATACAAACCACATTAAGTTAATCAATCAAACATGATCACATAATAAGCATAACCATTTATCAAGAAACACAACGAACAACAATCAGGACAACATAATGACAGTTTTACAACTGTTACTAAACTCGACACGACTCAACTACTTGGCCAGACGGACCGACATGCTCTGATACCAATTGTAACACCCCGTTTTCCCAACATAAAAATTTCATTTAATTAATCAGAGTAATTCACATAAACGGAATGTCACAATTCTTTTCTTAAAATCATAAACGGAATAATTAACTAATTATCCTTCAAAATTCAATAACATAATATTTAATACTTCGCAGCGGAATTTATTCAAACATCTAAAATAGTCTTGGCACGAAGGCCTCATCGAAACATCTCATAAAAATCCAATTAACAACTAAATCATGTAAATTCATAAGCAATACGTAAGGAATAGAAAAGCATGCAACAAAGTTCCCATCCCGTTATGTATCAGAGCACCTAGAGACACACGTGAGAGATAATCCACTCACGACAGCAATCTAACAGCAACTTAAACTCGATCACCTGCAAGTTACTCATACGAAGAACAACATTTCCAAGCAGAAGGGGTGAGATTTCACAAACAATAATATTAAGCATATAATTCATCAAATGCATTTAACAACTTAAACTTCATCAATTAATAACATTAAATCTTCTTATAATATTTCATTAATAACTCAATCAACTTCTAATCATTTTTAACTTCATATTCATCGCATTATATACATCATCACTTAGCACATAATAATCAAATCATAACCATCATCATATAACATCATAAATCATCACAACATAAACATCATCTTCTAATATAAACGACACAACATAATCATCATCTCATAATAACATAAACAACACAACATAATCATCATCTCATAATAATATAAACAACACAACATAATCTTCATCTCATAATAATATAAACAACACAACATAATCATCATCTCATAATAATATAAACAACACAACATAATTTTCATCTCATAATAATATACACAACACAACATAATCATCATCTCATAATAATATAAGCAACACGACATATTCATCATCTTATAATAATATAAACAACAACATAATCATCATCTCATAATAATATAAACGACAACATGATCATTAACATTCCATGGTTTGTCATCAACAACAACTTCAACGATTCGACGACGACAACGTCAACCTGTCAATACAACTACGTGAGAGTACACCACCTCTTATGAAACAACGACATCAGAGTTCACCACCTCTTATAAAACAACGACGTAAGAGTACACCACCTCTTATAAATCAACGACGTAAGAGTACACCACCTCTTATGAAACAACGACGTAAGAGTACAACACCTCTTATCAAACAACCACGTAAGAGTACACCACCTCTTATAAAACAACGACGTAAGAGTACACCACCTCTTATAAATCAACGACGTAAGAGTACACCACCTCTTATGAAACAACGACGTAAGAGTACAACACCTCTTATCAAACAACCACGTAAGAGTACACCACCTCTTATAAAACAACGACGTAAGAGTACACCTGTAACACCCCGTTATCCCAAAGCAATTAAATAATAAATAAACATCAGAGTATATCACCAAAACGGGCATGTCACACTTCTTTTCAAAATTTCTTAAATAGAATATAAAACTATTAAATAAACAACAAACTTTAATAGTTTCACCAAAACCTTGCAGCGGAATATATTTCAACATTAAATAACAACAACAAAAAATATTTAATTCTCCACTAAATAAACCTTGCATAAAAGCCTCATCAAAATAATTCAACAATCAACAAAAAGGGCTACATCAGCATGTTTCAATAATATGATACATAAGGAATGAAAATAAATAAAGTAATCTCATCCCGTATGTATCAGAGCCCTAGACACTTGAGTCATCACCTACTACTCAGGATCACCTGCAAGTTACCCATAGGAAGGGCAACATTTCCAAGCAGAAGGGGTGAGATTCACAACAATAATAATAGATATAAAATTCATCAATTGAATCTAACACCCTATCATAATAATAATTATTCAATATAAATATATATTTCATAATTAACAACATCAACAATAATGGTAAATACAACCAACAATCAACGACTCATGCAACTACTCGACAACAACGCTAAGACTCCTCAACAATGCGACTATGCACATGCATGTGGTACCAATTTACAGGGCAGAAGCCCTCACCGAATTTGAATGGTTAAAGCATTCATCAGGGCATAAGCCCTCACCAAATTGAACATTAAAGTGTTCCAGGACATGAGTCCTCCCGCTTTGAACCACAAGGCGTTCCAGGGCATGAGCTCTCCCGCTTTATATGCTTATGCAATTGACTCCGCTTGTTTATATCTACATACAACTTAACAATGCATATATATATATATATATGACTTACAACTCCACAATTCAACAACATGTATGATTTAATTAAATATAAACATACATCACAGTCATCAACAAATCATCATAAGTAATCCAACAATCCCAGAAAAATACACAATTAATCATAATTATGCTCAGACATCAAGACCATTCAATATCATTCAATTAAATAACAATCAGCATTCAGAACTGGGCAACTCGCCTCGCGAGTACATCTACTCGCTATAGCGAACTCAAGGAATAGGTTACTCGCTTTGGCGAGTACGAGGCGAACAAGAAAAAGGGTGCTCTCGGGAGTTCTGACGTTTTTCTCACTAAATCTTCATTTTTAAGCTCCCTATTCATCTTTTTAATCTAAAAATTGTTCCAGTCCTCTCTAAAATCATCCAGGCACTCAAAACTATCCAACTTACACTTGATAACAAAAATTTAAAAATCAAGGTTCTCACTCACTAACTCGCCATGGCGAGTGGTCCTAACTCCCCAATACTTAAGTCTCCTTTATTTCATTTAACTCCCCCTTAATTCTATTAATTCTTAATTAACTCCCCAACCTCCAAAATAATAATAATTCTCACATTATTCTAATTAATATTAAAATAAACCATATAATAAAATAATACACATCACATAATCCACAATAATTATTTAAAATCATATAAAGGACTCAAAATAAATAAAAAATAAATAAAACAACGACTAGGGCATTACAACTCTTCCCAAATTAGAGAATTTCGTCCTCGAAATATTACCTCAAGCAAACAACTTAGGATAAGACTCCTGCATCTTACTCTCCAGCTCCCAAGTCAAACTTTCACCGGTTACTCCACCCCAAACAACCTTCACTAGAGGTATATCCTTGCCTCTCAACTTCTTCACCTCACGATCTTCGATTCTCAACGGTAAGGTCTCAACTGTAAGGTTGTCTCTAACTTGCACATCATCTCTCGGAATAACATGCGAAGGATCCACTACATACTTCCGAAGTTGCGACACATGAAACACATCATGCAAATTCGAAAGATGTGGTGGCAAACCCACTCTATATGCCACTGCTCCAACCCTCTCAGATATCTGATACGGACCAATGAACTTTGGAGTCAACTTCTTAGACTTCAATGCACGTCCTACACCCGTCATAGGAGTAACTCTCAGAAACACATGATCTCCCTCTTGAAACTCAAGGGCCTTTCTACGCTTGTCATGGTAACTCTTCTGTCGACTATGCGACACTTTCATCTTTTCTCTTATCATCTTGACTTTCTCCTTAGTCTGATGAACCAAATCCGGTCCCAACACCACACTTTCTCCCGACTCAAACCAACATAAAGGAGTCCTGCACCTCCGACCATACAAAGCTTCGAACGGTGCCATACCAATACTCGAATGGTAACTGTTGTTGTACGTGAACTCTATTAACGGTAGGTGACTATCCCAAGCTCCACCTTGCTCAAGTACACACACTCTCAACAAATCCTCTAATGATTGGATCGTCCTCTCCGACTGACCATCTGTCTGCGGATGATAAGCCGAACTCAACCTCAACTTCGAACCCAAGGCATCTTGCAAACTCTTCCAAAATCTAGAAGTGAACCTCGGATCTCTATCCGACACAATACTCGACAGAACTCCATGTAACTTCACAATATTATGAATATAAATCTCCGCCAATCAACCACAACCTATCAACCTATCAACCACATGACTTACAACTCCACAATATATATATATATATATATATATATATATATATATATTATGAATATATATATATGACTTACAACTCCACAATTCAACAACATGTATGATTTAATTAAATATAAACATACATCACAGTCATCAACAAATCATCATAAGTAATCCAACAATCCCAGAAAAATACACAATTAATCATAATTATGCTCAGACATCAAGATCATTCAATATCATTCAATTCAATAACAATCAGCATTCAGAACTAGGTAACTCGCCTCGCGAGTACATCTACTCGCTATGGCGAACTCAAGGAATGGTGTTACTCGCCTTCTCGAGTACGAGGCGAATAAGAAAAAGGGTGCTCTCGGGAGTTTTGACATTTTTCTCACTAAATCTTCATTTTTAAGCTCCCTATTCATCTTTTTAATCTAAAAATTGTTCTAGTCCTCTCTAAAATCATCCAGGCACTCAAAACTATCCAACTTACACATTATAACAACAATTTAAAAATCAAGGTTCTCACTCACTAACTCGCCATGGCGAGTGGTTCTGCTCGCGAGGCGGGCTATGAAGATTGCTCATTCGCGAGGCGAGACATGCTACTTGCTGGGGCGAGCGATGAACATCAGTACGGGCAGAAAGCAGATTTTTCCCCAAAATCCCAATTTTCTCAATTTCACTCCCCAAATCAGTTTACAGATGTAAAACTAACTGCTGTATGCAACTAGAACCTATTTCTAACATCAAAACAGTAATCTCTACACTCAATTCACTCAAAAATTCAATAATTCAACATAAACCCAAAATCCCGAATTTCTACCATAAACCTGTTAAATCAAAATCAGAATTCAACATCTATACTACTGAAGCAAACCTCACCCTTACCTTAATTACCTTAATTCAGACGAACAAATGCACAGCAATCGGATTCACTTGGCTCTACTTGGCTCTTCTCCCTTTTCTCCGAAAACTCTGTTTTCACGTAAAACTGCTTCTGACTTCTCTTTTCCTAACTCCCCAATACCTAACTCTCCTTTATTTCATTTAACCCCCCCTTAATTCTATTAATTCCTAATTAACTCCCCAACCTCCAAAATAATAATAATTCTCACATTATTCTAATTAATATTAAAATAAACCATATAATAAAATAATACACACCACATAATCCACAATAATTATTTAAAATCATATAAAGGACTCTAAATAAATCAAAAATAAATAAAACAACGACTAGCGCGTTACACCAAGACCGTACATTCTACCCTTTCTTCCTTTTCCTCCATCCGGTCTTCCTTTTTCTACAGCCTTTGCCCATAATTGAAGTTTAATGGGGAACAAAATTTCTGGATATGATGGAATCTCAAGATTCTCCTCCAAAAACTCCGCTGCTTCCGTGCGATAAGCTGCCTATAAAGTAAAGGAATATATAATAAAGTCAAAACCGATAGAACATCAAGGACAAGAACTACAGGAAAAAAGCTGTGCAAAAAGTCCAACAACACCCTGTGTGGTTGGAACAAACCTAACAACCAAAAATGCTAGAACAGAACCAATGATGCAGCCACCACAACCACAAAAAGAGCAACAATATTTCTATCCATATATTTTCCAGCAATACAAGCTCTTACTAAGATATTCTCAGAAACTAACATTGCATATGGCTCATAATTTAACTAACAATATGATATTTACAAGCATCAAATAAAAACGAAAGGCACCAACCAACAAGCACTAATTGACAATGCACATATGACCGACACACGACCCACATCCTATGAACACAACAGAGAACAGAAAATTATTAAAAATTTACCTTGGTATTGCTAGCTCGAGCATCGACATACCGACCAAGATTCTAAGTGAAACGAGTTTCATCAAGGATCTCTTCCGGATAAGGATCTCTACCCAATCTATTTCGTTAATTGTACACACAAATATTAACCAATTAGAACATTTGGCAAATTTAATATATACACATAGAGAAATATAAATAGTTAAATATATTTTTTTACCAAATTTCTAGCATGGGTAGCGGTACTGACAGAGCCTTGTGCGTGCAACTGTCCTCCTACAATAGATGCTCTGTTCAGCTTGTTAGCTTTGGACCGGTTCTTAAAATGTGGATCTTCATTCCAATAATTCAGCAATAACTCCCAACTTTTCTCTCTGATCCATTCTGTATTATAATTTGTAACACCTCATTTTCCCAACATAAAAATTTCATAAAAATAATAAGAGTTTTCCACGTAAACGGAATGTCACATTCTTTTCTTAAAATCATAAACTGAATAAATAACTATTTATCTTTAAAATTCAAAAATCTTTAATACTTCGCAGCGGAATTTATTCAGTAACTAAGACAGTTTTTGGCACGAAGGCCTCTTCATAAATGTCCCATAAAAATCCAATCTAAAAACATAGTCATAAATCTTCAAAACAATACGTAAGGAATAGAAAAGCAATAACAAGGTTCCCATCCCGTTACGTATCAGAGCACCTAAGACACACGAGAGAGAAACTTCACACGACATCAACTATTCTTGGTTACCTGCAAGTTACTCATACGAAGAGCAACATTTCCAAGCAGAATGGGTGAGATTTCACAAAACCATAATATCAAGCATATAATTCATTAATTATATTTAACAACATAAATAACTTCCTCTATTAATAATAATAATCTTTCATGCAATAATTCTTAATAACTCAACCAACTTCTAAGTATCAATTCATGAATAAAAGACAGCTTATCAACTTAACATAACCATCATCAAGTACATTTAACAACTCATAGATAACATCATGTAATCATCATCACTAATAACTTAACAACACAATATAATCATCATCTCATAATAACTTAGACCACACTATATAATCATCATCTTATAATAATATATCAACAACTATTCATCATCTTATAATAACAACATATTCATCATCTTATAAAAATATAACAACAACATAACATAATATTCACTTAATAATAATAATCATATCTAATACAACATAATCATCACTTAATAATAATAATTATATACAATACAACATAAACATTATCTTAATAATAACATAACATAATAATCAGTATCATAAACAACATCATAACAACATAACAATATCATAATCAATATCATAGACAACATAGCAACATCTTAGTCAACATGATATAATTCACATCATAAACATCATATAATCTTCATAGGTACTTCTTTAACAACACATGGGTAGAAGACAACTCAGCAACTCATATATGATAATTCATCAACTACGACTTTGACTCGACAAATGCGACTCCAACTCGACTATGCAACTTAGACCTCTTATATGCATGTGGTACCAATACAGGGCATGAGCTCCCAACATCATAGTATTAATATACTTTTAAGGCATCGTGGTCAGGACAAAGCTCAAATCGTGGTGAGGACAAAGCTTAATTCGTAAGCTCAAATCGTGGTGAGGACAAAACTTAATTCGTAAGCTCAAATCGTGGTGAGGACAAAGCTCAATTCGTGGTGAGGACAAAGCTCAAATCGTGGTGAGGACAAAGCTCAAATCGTAATCAACAACAACTTAAACATCGTACATTTTCCACATAAGGCATATAAATATTTCACATAACCAACAACAACAACATAGGCAGCACATAAACATCTCAAGATATAACAACATCAAATGATAATCAACAACAATTAAACATCTTATATAATTCATATAATGGATATACAAATATATTACATTACCATCAACATCAAATCATATTCATCAACATATACATTCATATAATAAATCATCAATCATGAACAACATTATGTCTATATCATACAATATTCACATAATATATGTATCTCAAATTATTCAACAAAGATATTCACGTCCGACCAAATTAGATCCATCACAACACATGTTAAATACTGTTAAACCCCTTAATTAAACTCCTAGTACTTCTAGTTTTGAGGTTTGGAATTATTCCATAAGTTTTGGATTAACTTAGAAACAGTTATGCTGAATTTTCATAAAATTTCACTAAGACCTACTTGGAGTATTTTCATCAGAACTCCTAAACCAAAAATCATTTTAAAGTCAAACCGACGGCACTGGAAAGCTAACACAATTATCTACAACTTTCATGTTTACACCAAAGGCTAATTCAAAATAGAAACGTGTGAAAAAGACGCAAGAACATGAAACAGGACATGCTGTCAGATAGCAACTCGGGAAAAACCCATTTTTCACCCCAAAATCCCAATTTTAACTTCCATATGCCCAAATTTGATCCTAAAGTTTGTCTAAACATTTATATACATCAAAAGAGACTTAAAATCATATAAAACATGACCCAAAACATTATTTTAGAAAATCATCAAATAATCAATTTTAACCCTAATTATTTTAAGAACACTTTTAATTCCGAAGGGACAGAAGGGAGTAGAAAAAGAAGAAAGACTCGTTAACACAAGTCAAAAGAGGGAGAACAGAAGAAAAGCACAGGAAGCATCAACTGTGAATTTCGGTGTGTAGAATGTACTGTGAGAGTTCTCTATTTATAGGGATAACTTACAACTAATAAGTGAGAAATTTTGGAAACAAGTAATGCACCTATTAGATCTAGTACTTAAATATCTCAATTGAGTACTAAAATATATTATATTAAGTACAAAAATACATTATTCAGTACATAAATATATTATTAAGTATCAAAATATATTTCAAAGCATGCACTAAAATATATTAGATTGCCTACCAAAATATTTCAGATTGTGTTGCAAAATATTCTAGCTCTCCCCTTTTATAAAAATCCTTAACATACTTATTTTTCTCTTATATCCAAATCTTAATATTCTATTCTAATATATATATATATATTATAAAATATTTCTATAACAATTAAAAATAAAAAATATATATTTCTAAAACAAATCATATATATATTATACTAATAAATACCAACATATAACATAGAAAAATATCACTCATCAAAATAAATCATATAAATCATACAAATCATATAAGTATATTCTAAACTCATTAAAATAATCAAATAATTAAAGAGGGCGTTACATAATTGCCCTTACGTTTTTTCAATTCCTTCCGTTCATCATATAATAAATCTAATAAACGTCTTGCAGCTACCCTATGAAAGTTTCTCTCTACAAGAATGTGATGATGAGTGTGACACCCCGTTTTCCCAACGTAAAAATTTCATTTAATTAATCAGAGTAATTAACATAAACGGAATGTCACACTTCTTTTCTTAAAATCATAAACGGAATAATTAACTAATTATCCTTCAAAATTCAATAACATAATATTTAATACTTCGCAGCAGAATTTATTCGAACATCTAAAAATAATTTTGGCACGAAGGCCTCATCAAAGTATCTCATAAAGATCTAATTAACAACTTAATCATGTAAATTCATAAGCAATACGTAAGGAATAGATAAGCATCCAACAAAGTTTCCATCCCGTTACGTATCAGAGCACCTAAAGACACACATGAGAGATAATGCACTCACGACAGCAATCTAACATCAACTTAAACTCGATCACCTGCAAGTTACTCATACGAAGAGCAACATTTCCAACTAGAAGGGGTGAGATTTCACAAAACAATAATATCAAGCATATAATTCATTAATTATATTTAAGAACATAAATAACTTCATCTATTAGTAATAATAATCCATTATGTAATGATTCTTAATAACTGAACCAACTTCTAATTATTATTAACTTCATATTCATTGCATTATATACATCATCACTTAGCACATAATAATCAAATCATAACCATCATCATATAACATCATAAACATCATCTTATAACATAAACGACACATCATAATCATCATCTTATAATAACATAAGCAACAACATATCACCATCTTATAATAACATAAGCAACAACATATTCATCAATATTCCATGGTTTGTCTTTATCAACAACTTCAACGATTCATCAACGACAACGTCAACCTGACAACACAACTACGTGAGAGTACACCACCTCTTATAATACAACAACGTAAGAATACACCACCTCTTAAGAATAACAACGTAAGGGTACACCACCTCTTATAAACGACAAGTAAGAGTACACAACCTCTTAAAGAATAACAACGTAAGAGTACACCACCTCTTATAAACGACAAGTAAGAGTACACCACCTCTTAAAGAATAACAACGTAAGAGTACACCACCTCTTATAAACAACAACGTAAGAGTACACCACCTCTTAAAGAATAACAACGTAAGAGTACACCACCTCTTACAAAACACCTAAACATAAACAATCACCAATAACAACTTCAACTACGACTTCAACAACTTAGACAACATTAACAACTTAAGACTCCAATACTTTGGAAAAACATCTTACAACTTTACAACTTAGACCAACACCTGCAACTTGATCAATATGCAACAACAACAGAAACAATACAAGCAATTCACAACATAACAATATTAATGAAGAGCATCAACAACTTAAACATCATACATTTTCCACATAACGCATATAAATATTTCACATAACCAACAACAGCAACATAGGCAGCACGTAAACATCAAATGATAATCAACATCAACTTAAACATCATATATACATATAACACTTCATCAATCATGGACAATATCATATTCGCAACATATAAATACATATACTAATTCATCAATCATAAACAACATCATACTCATAAACATATACATTCATATAACACTTCATCAATCATGAACAATATAGTATTCCCAAACATATACATACTTATACTAATTCATCAATCATATTCAATTATTCACTGTGACCAACGTGCAGTAATTTGACCATATAAATTATCCACTATGACCTATAAATTGTTTTGACGTCATACCAACGGCATTAGAAAGCTAACATTCATACCTATAACTTTCTTGTTTACAGCTAAGACCAATTCTGTATCGATCAATACCAGTTTTCATTTCAAATTCGGACAAAGTTGTGCTGAAATTCATAAAAATTTACTGTGACCTACGTGCAGTAATTTGACCATAACTCAAGTTCTATAAATCGTTTAGATATCAGACCACCGACATTAGAAAGCTAACATCCATATCTACAACTTTCGTGTTTACACCTAAGACCAATTCTGGACCTATCAATACCAGATTTCATTTCAAATTCGGGGCAAAGATGAAAAGAAAAATCAGAAAAAGCAACCTATATTATTCAACTTCACTTTCATTCAAAATCATCACAATCATCACTCTTAACCTTAATTCTCATATTCTCAAAAACTAAACCTACAACATGTTAAATATTTCAGAATCATAGACTCAAGATTATTAAATGTTAGTCCCACCCTTACCTTAAGAAATCGATTGCAAGGTGCTCTTCTCATTCTTCCTCTTCTCTAGGTTTTCTCCATTTTTCTCCAAAGACTGGTTGTACGTGAAAAACTATTCTGACTTCTCACTTTTCTCTTTTTATAACTTTAACCTACCTATTTTCTCTTAACTCCACTTATTCTCTTAAACTCTTCTAAATTCCCAAAGCAGCCCCCAAAGTCTCAATATTCTATTTTAATATATATATATATATATATATATATATATATATATAAATACTTCTACACCAAATAACAAATATATTTGTATAACAAATATATTTCTACACTAGATAATATAATATATTTCTACCCAAATAACATATATATTATACTAACAGATAACATAATATCTCTACACCAAATAATATATTATAATATAATATGCTACTAAAATACCAACCTATAACACAAAAATAACACACATCATCATAAATCAAATAAATTATTCAAAAAGACTCTAAACTCAATAAAATAATCAAATAAAACAAATAATTCAAAGAGGACGTTACAATGAGGTTCCCATCTACAAAAATCCTGCAATAAAAAAAAGTATTAGACATTCAATAATGTAAATAATAAACCATATTATAAATTAAATACAATTATTTAATATTCAATAAAATGTGTTTACCGAAAAGTATTTAAAAAGGTTATTTCTGTCATCGGTAGTAAGATCTGTATATACGTCCCAACGCCTATATTTAGGGTAAAACGTCTAGATCGCCATTCTAATATGTTCTGATACTCCGTGGGATGGCTCTAACCTATAAATTTGAATTGTTAATTAAATTATGCATTTGAAAAACTAATGAGAATTAAGTCAAACATAGGTAACAAATTAAATTTGTATTACTTACGTTTCAGGTGTTGGTGTAACCACAATAAGGTTATCCACATACTCCCAGTCTTCAATGATTTGACATCGTTGTCGTCGTTGTTGATCACCCCTAGACGGTACCTCTTCATTTTGGTTGTTTTGTTGTTGTTGTTGTTGTTGCTGTTGTGGAGGCCGTTGATCAGCAAGTAAGGCTAGGAAATTTCCAGTTTGCATAAGATCTTGCATCAGTTCCGTTGATGATTGTGATGGAACGGATGTGTTAAGACCTTGTCGGACATTAGACCGGGTGGTGTTGTAATTTGGTGAGTGTGTGGATGGCGGAGTAAATCCAGGCTTGGCAAAACCAGGATTAGAATATATGGGGGGCTGGCTAGTAGTAGCATGACTAGTAGTAGCTGCTGGAAATGATGCGCCTCACTGCTTGAAGCGTGCATATTAAAATCAGACTCGGTATTATTTGTCGGCTCTTGTTCACCGTGATAAATCCACACATAATAATTCTCCATAAAACCAAGGTCCTTTAAATGGTTAAGAACATCTTTTGGGCTCTGAATCAACCTACACGGACATCTTATCCTTTCCTCCAATTGAAAGGCATCTTGCGCCATGGCGTAAGCAACAAAATCATGAACTCCATCCACAAAAGCCGCCTTAAGTTTCTGTTGTTTTTGTAATTTGAAAATTACGACAGAGCTTTGAAACTATTACCGGGGTGAGTCACGACCAGGTCGCTTTCTTTAAGACGTTTCGCGGCACTACCTAAGTTGTGCAAGGTAGACTAGCAACCGCGCCATCTCCAGGATAAAACAGCCCAGATTCTAACTGTACGATTAAAGGCTGCACTGCCAGAAATTGCTCGAGAATAACACCTCAATATGGTTTCGAAAAACCACTCTAATATGGTACGCAGACCACTCGAAAAACCAAAGAAGGAGGAAGAAAAGAACGGTTCGTCAACACAAACCGAGGGAGATGAGAAGGGGAGAAAACCAGAGAAGAGGATTCGATTATCGGTTTTGGAGTGAAGAATCCCATTCCCGAGATCTCTATTTATAGAGGGGATTTGACCTCGTTTTCTCCGCCGACCCGGTTCGTGACCCGCCAAACTTAGCCCACGACTCAGTAACGGTAACCCACGATGCGGAAACGTGGAGCTGAAGCTTGCGCGTGTGGAAAACGTGTGAGACTTGGTCTCCGCGTGCGGGAATCTCGGAGCAAAAAAATAAAAAATTATTTTTTCATATAATTTTTGGCAAGCGCTCACTCCGTTCACAAAAGTGGGTACCCCAAGGGCACACCCTTGGAAGTGATATCCCACATATATAAACACTACTAGAGTGTGTGATCTACCCAATGTGGGACATAAAATTTTCAATTCACACTTTACACTAGTTTCTCCATCCTTGTGTTTACATTCCAAAGGCTCCACATAACAACTAGTATACTCCTAGTTTTTGCCAATATACACTAGTGTTCCAACAATTCCCCACTTGAATTCAAAATTGGTTTCGATAGTTACGTTTTAGACGTTTCTTAAAGATTGCTAGTAAACAAAGGTGTCGCCAACAACTTGAACCTTTGCATAATGAGTAGTATTCCGATTAACAAGAGTTGCTTACAACATTGAACTCTATCTTAGACATAGGACCCACACACAACCTTTTCTTAGGTGTTTCCTAAAAGCCCGTGCATTAATGGCCTTGCAAGTCTATCCCAGTTTTAACGAATGCTCTAGGAATTCTGCCTCGAAATTCCATAAGAACCGGCCTCAGTTCTACATACGTATAGGTGAGTCTATCAGAAGTACTCCTGTAGCTATGTACTTCACTCCATAAGGAGTATAGATCTCATTAAGAGTTTTTATTATCTCAACCTTCGGTCACTGCAGGATCATGCGTTCTCATAGCATGTTCTATCACTTGTGACTTGTTATTACCCATTGAACCTAGTTCTTGGGATCTCCAGTCATTTAGGTCGGGTTTCCATCAGTTATGATCAATAGGCATTAGTCACATCCTACTGGATGTATTTGCGACTTTCTCTCTGTTTAGTCCTTTCGTCAAAGGATCAGCTAAGTTTTCATTTGTTCGTACGAAATCTACTCTTACCGTTCCGTTCGAAAGATATTCTCTTATCGTGCTGTGTTTTTGTCTTATCTGTCGTCTCTTACCATTGTAATAACGATTCTCAATCTTTGCGATAGCCGCGGTACTATCACAATTAATTAACACAGCTGGTAACGGTCTCTCCCATAAAGGGATTTCAGATAGCAAGCATCTTAGCCAACTTGCTTCTTCACTAGTAGCAGCTAGTGCTATCATCTCAAATTCCATTGTGGACTGAGCCAGAATGGTCTGTTTCTTGGATTTCCAGGAAACAGCTCCTCCGGCAATGCTAAATATATAGCCACTGGTCGCTTTGGAATCATCTGATAAGGTGTTCCAATCTGCGCCACTGTATCCTTCAAGCACTGCAAGATATCTCTGATAATGTAGTCCTAGAGTCATGGTCTTCTTCAAATATCTCATGACTCTTTCGATAGCTTGCCAAGGCTCCATGCTTGGCCTGCTCGTAAACTTGCATAATAGTCCCACGGCATAGCCGATGTCGGGTCTAGTACAATCAGTGGCATATCTGAGACTTCCAATGATGCTCGCATATTCAGTTTGTCTGTAACGCCCTAATTGTTATTTAATTATTTTTAGTTGATTTAAAGTCTTTTATATGATTTTAAATGATTTATGTTGATTTTGTGGTGTGGTGTATTTTATTAAATGGTTATTTTCATTATTTAATAGAATAAGTGGAAATTATTATTATTTTAGAAATTAGGGAGTTAATTAGGATTTAATAAAAATTAAGGGAGTTTAATGAAATAAGGAAGTTATAGGGAGTTAGAAAAAGAAAGAAAAAACAGTCAGAACGTTTGAACGTAAGAAAACTAGCTTTTGGGAGAAAAGGGAGAAGAAGAGCAAGAACAAGAGAGGAGGGCTTAGGAACCGTTTGTGCTGTGTAATCATTCTGCAAAACTAAGGTAAGGGTGAGACTATCTCTCAATAATCATAGTATATAATTTCTGAAAATTGATCTAATTGAATTGTTCTTGAAAATAAAAAAAAATTGGGAATTAGGGTTGATGCTGATTTTGAAAGGGATGGTGTAAGAATCATGTTTAATGTGTTTAGTTTAGTGTTTAGAATGATTTCTTAATCTATAATGTTGCTGTGATCAGAATTATGAGGAGATTAGAATTTGTTGGATAAATTGGAGAAGTTTTGTATGATTGCTAGAATGGTCTGAATTGTTGTTGTTGATGCATGTTTTATGTTCCTTTAGATGCCTAATTGTATATTGAACCTATAAACAATCTTTGGAAACATGTTTGGGCATTGGGAGATCAAAATTGGGAGTTTTGGGGTGAAAAACGGTTTAAACCCGTGAAAAATAATGCAGAAACGATGACTATTCGCTTAAGCGAGCCGGAAGCGAGCTGTAAGCGAACAGCTACTGTAAGTAGTTCGCTTAAGCGAACGCGAAGACTCGTTATGATGAAAGGGATGGCTTTGGTTTGACTCTAAAATGATTTTTGGTTTAGGAGTTATGATGAAAATACTCCAAGTAGGTCTTAGGGAAATTTTATGAAAATTCAGCAAAACATTTTCCAAGTTAATCCAAAATTGGTTGGATAATTCCAAGGCTCAAAACTAGAAGTAATATGAGTGCAATTAAGGTGTTTAAGAGTATTTAACCCATGTTTTGAGTTGACCCTTGGGGTAGGAATGGAGGTTGATTATAGTACTGTTGATGTTGAGTGAGTCAGATATAATATGATTTGATGTTGTTAGTAATGAGATATATTGGTATATGCATTATGTGGATTATATAAGATGTTTAAGTTGATATTGATTATCATTTGATATTGTTATATCTTGAGATGTTTATGTGCTGCCTATGTTGCCGTTGTTGAGTTTAGTGAATCTGGAGATGATTACTTGTGTATTTTCTGGAATCGTTGGATCAATTATGATGGATTATTGTTGACTGTGATATATATTTATATTTAAATAAATTATACATGTTGTTGAATTCTTTTCAAAGGTTGAAGTATTATTAATTGGATTGTCGAGGTGAAGTCATATTTACATATATGCATTGATGAGTAGTGGTTGTCGTTGATGTTGTTGAGTTGTATGTAGATATACACAAGTGGAGTCAGTTGCATTAAAGGGTGGTGAGTCATATAAGTACATATGCATTTGTCGTTGAGTTGTATGTAGATATACACAATTGGAGTCAGTTGCATAAGCATAAAAACGATGAGGACTTCGGTCCTGGAACGCCTTGTCGTTCAAAACGATGGAGCACTATGTTGTTCAAAACGATTTTAACGATGAGGACTCATGTCCTGATAAAAGAATGCTTTAACCATTCTATAACGGTGAGGGCTTCGGCTCTGATATGGTATCACATGCATAGTTGCATTTGTTGAGGAGTCTTAGTGGAGTTGTCATGTCTTGCATGAGTCTTAGCGGCGGTGTCGAGTTGTTGCATGAGTCGTTGTTGTTGGTTTTAATTACCATTTGTTGTTGATGTTGTTAATGATGATATACTTATATATTGATGAGTTATTATTATGACAAGGTGTTAGATTTAATTGATGAATTAGATATCTATTATTGATGATATTGTTGATTATGAAATATATGCATATATTGGATAATTTTAGTTGTCGTTGTTCTTGAGAGAGTTGTTGTTGTTGTTGTTGATTAAGTTGTTGTCGTTGTTGTTGAATCTTGTTGTTGTCGTCGTTGTTGGTTGAATTAGCAAGTGTTACTAAAGTTAAAGAAGTAAGAATATTATTGTTGAATATATGTTGTTGTTTATATTATTATGATATTGATTACGATGTTATGATGACTATTTATGATGTTGAATATGAGTTGTTAAATGTACTTGATGATGGTTATGTTAAGTTGATAAGTTGTCTTTTATTCATGAATTGCTAATGGAATGTTTGATGAATAATTATTATTATGAAATGATGTTGTTACGTATAGTTGCTAAGTTGTCCTCTATTCATGAGTTGTTAATAAGGTGCTTGGTGGAGAATGTTAATACGAATTAATGATGTTGTTATGTTGTATATGAATTATGAATATGATGTTGTTACGTTGTTTATGTCATTGATTATGAAGTTGTTATGTTGTATACGAATTATGAGTATGATGTTATATGATTATGATTAAGATGTTGATTATGATGTTAAATGATGCTGTTATGATGTTGTTTATGATATCGAGTTATGACTGTTGATATGATGAGTACATGATATGGTTTAGGAGTCGTTAAAAGAATTATTATTACTAATTGATGAAGTTTAAGTTGTTAGGTGTATTTGATGAATTATATATTATTATTATTATTGATTGTGAATCTCACCCCTTCTGCTTGAAAATGTTGCCCTTCGTATGAGTAACTTGCAGGTATTAAAGTTTAGTAGGAGTGGTGGCTCAAGTGTCTTAGGGCTCTGATACGTAACGGGAGGGGGTCTTTAGTGGCTATTTCTCTTTCCTTTACGTACATGCTATGTTTTGATGTTGATTTACTGAACTTATAATGCATTTTGATGAGGCCTGCGTGCCAAAACTTATTTATGATGATGAACTTAATCCGCTGCGAAGTATTTTAATTAATTATGTTGAAAGATAATTTGTTAATTATCTGTTGTATGATTTTTAGAAGTGTAGCATTCCGTTATTTGATGATTACTCTGATTAATTAAATGAAATTTTTAAGTCAGGAAAACGGGGTGTTACATTGTCTAACACTATCTCCAGTGTTCTTAAATAGCTTCACACTTGGGTCACAAGGTGTGCTCGCAGGTTTACAATCGAAGTAATTATATTTCCTTAAGATCTTCTCAACGTAGTGAGATTGATTCAAGGAAATTCCATTATCAGTTCTAGTAATCTTGATTCCAAGAATTACATCTGCTTCTCCTAGGTCTTTCATATCAAAGTTGTGGCACAGCAATGATTTCACATCTTTAATGGCATTGAGGTTTGAACCAAATATGAGTAAGTCGTCTACGTATAGACATATGATCGTGCAAGTGTTGTTTTCGTACTTGGAATAAATACACTTGTCGCTTTCATTCACCTTATACTCATTCTCAATCATTAGATTGTCGAATTTCTCATGCCATTGTTTCGGTGCTTGTTTTAGACCATACAAAGATTTGTCTAACTTACAAACTTTGTTCTCTTGTCCATGGATTACGAAACCTTCAGGTTGGTCCATGTAGATTTCTTCTTCTAATTCACCGTCTAAAAAAGCAGTTTTTACATCCATTTGGTGTACTATCAAATTGTGGATGGCCACCAAAGAGATTAGTACCCTAATGGACGTGATTCTAGTTACAAGTGAATATGTGTCAAAGAAATCTACATTTTCTCTTTGTCTAAAACCTTTGGCTACAAGGCGTGCCTTGTATTTATCGATTGACCCATCAGGTTTTAGTTTCTTTTTCAGAATCCACTTACAACTTATAGTCTTGCATCCAGGAGGCAAGTCAGTTAGGTGCCAGGTTTCGTTGGACATTAGAGAATCCATTTCATCATTTATAGCTTCTTGCCATAAATCAGCGTCAATTGAAGACAGAGCTTCCTTGATGCTTGATGGATCCTCCTCCAGTGTATATGCCTCATATTCGGGGCCATATTCTTTAGCAATTCTTGCTCTCTTACCTCTACGAGGTTCTATAACATCTCTTTCGATGTTTTCATTGCTTGTTCTGATTTCAGAAGGTTGATCAAGAACTGAGTTATCGGTGCCCCCACTATTACCCCCACTGTCTCCTGACTTAAAGGGAAATTTATTTTCATAGAAGTCAGCATCATTTGATTCTATGGTCGTTTTAGATTTCAGGTCGTAAAACCTATAGGCTTTACTATTTAAGGCATACCCAATGAATACACATTCATAGGCTCTACTTGCTAGTTTGACTCTTTTGGGGTCTGGTTTTCTTACATAGACTAGGCTGCCCCATGTTCTAAAATAAGACAAGTTTGGTTGTCTTTTCTTCAAAATTTCATATGGAGAAATTTTGTTCTTTGTTTTGGGTACTCTGTTTAGCACATAGCAAACAGTCAATAAAATTTCTCCCCACCAATGAGGCGTTGCTCCGGAATGAAGCATTATTGCAACTACTAATTCAGTAAATGTTCTATTTTTTCTTTCCGCTTTACCGTTCATTTCAGGAGAATAAGGAGCAGTTGTTTCATGAATAATTTCGAGTTCTTTATAATACTCATTGAATGTATGTGATCCATATTCAGTACCTCTGTCACTTCTAAAACGCTTGATTCTAATATTGAATTGATTTTCAATTTCTTTTACATACTGTTTAAACATTTCAAGCGCTTCATTTTTATTTCTCATTAAATACACATGTGTGTAATCCGAGCAGTCATCTATAAAAGTGATGAAATATCTTTTTCCATTTCTAGTCAAGTTTCCATCTAATTCGCATAAATCAGAATGAATTAAATCAAAAGGTTCTATTACTCTGATTACTGATTTATGTGATTCTTTATTTATTTTTGCTTGACTACAAAATTGACATTTTTCAAAATCGTTTAAAGATATTTTAGGAATTAATCCTAAACCGCTCATATTTGAAATAATTCTTTTGTTAACATGACAAAGTCTAGGATGCCAAATATTAAAATCACACAACATATAAGCAAAAGAAGAAATTTTATTCATATCAATGTTCAACTTAGACATGCCATCAGTGGCGTACCCTTTCCCAACAAAAATACCATTCTTAGTGATGGTGTACAAATCAGCCCCAATGCTTTGAACAAACCCTGCCTTATTGAAAAGAAAACCTGAAACTAAATTCTTCCTAATTTTAGGAGTGTGCAGCACATCCTTCAGTATCAGAGTCTTTCCAGAGGTGAACTTCAGCTCTATATCTCCGATTCCAGCAACATCAGTGGAGTGGGAGTCTCCCAACAACACCTTCTGATCATCACAAACAATATATGTTTTAAACATATCTCTGTCATAGTAGACATGGCGAGAAACACCAGTGTCCACCCACCAGCCATCAGAACCTGCAATCATATTTATCTCAGTAATCATAGCCACGTAGGGCTCATCAGGTGCAGCAGCAGTAGCCATGTGAGCCCGTGTTGGTCGGTTGGTTCTGTTTCTGCATTTGCGTGCCATATGACCTGCCTGCCCACAATTGTAACAGTTGAAAGGTGGAGCAGCATCATTCTTGGGTGGCTGTTGAATCTGGGGTCTTGGATTGTTCCCAGTCTTATTCCTGTTGGAATTCTTATTCATAGGGCGGTTCTGATTCTTAAATTGTTTTCCAGCAGGCTTTAGAACAGCACCTACAAATTTCTTTTTAGTGTTGTTGTTTGAAACAGCAAACACCTCTTCATTCTGGTCCTGCTTTCTCGCTTCTTCTTCAATACGAAGGCGAGTGATCAGACTTTCAAGAGAGAACTCCTTAGTTTTGTGTCTAAGAAGACTTTTGAAGTCCTTCCAAGCAGGAGGCAGCTTATCAATAATCACAGCTATTTGAAATTGTTCGGGAAGTGCCATCCCTTCAGCTATGATCTCGTGAGCAATCTGTTGCAGCTCATGTGATTCTGCCTCGACGGACTTATCATCACTCATTTTAAAGTTCAGGTAGCGGCTTACCGCGTATTTTTTAACACCAGCCTCTTCCGTGTCATATTTTTTCTGAAGTGCCTCCCATAACTGTTTGGCAGTATCACAGAGTCTATAATAATCATACAGAGGGTCGGTGAGTCTATTAAGAATATAGTTCTTACAGAGGTAGTCATTTTCCTTCCATAGAGCAATATCTATGGCTAGCTGTTTATCAGGGTCAGCTTTCTCAGGTTCAGCTTTCTCGGCAGTAGTAGGGTCTGCTGCTGACTTACCGTTGTTATTCGCTCCAGCAGGAGTCGAACTCGTAGGTGCTACAGGCATAGCTTCCTTCAAAACGTAGGCAACCTTTTTAGTGGTTAAGAAGAACAACATCTTTTGCTGCCAACGTTTGAAGTGGCTTCCGGTAAACAAAAACGGTTTGTTAAAATCATCAGCTGAAACCGCGGTAATTTTTTCAGAACTCAGCGTATCGTGTTCGAAACGTCTTAAAAATGTTGTTTTTGTAATTTGAAAATTACGACAGAGCTTTGAAACTATTACCGGGGTGAGTCACGACCAGGTCGCTTTCTTTAAGACGTTTCGCGGCACTACCTAAGTTGTGCAAGGAAGACTAGCAACCGCGCCGTCTCCAGGATAAAACAGCCCAGATTCTAACTGTACGATTAAAGGCTGCACTGCCAGAAATTGCTCGAGAATAACACCTCAATATGGTTTCGAAAAACCACTCTAATATGGTACGCAAACCACTCGAGAAACCAAACAAGGAGGAAGAAAAGAACAGTTCGTCAACACAAACCGAGGGAGATGAGAAGGGGAGAAAACTAGAGAAGAGGATTCGATTCTCGTTTTTGGAGTGAAGAATCCCATTCCCGAGCTCTCTATTTATAGAGGGGATTTGACCTCGTTTTCTCCGCCGACCCGGTTCGCGACCCGCCAAACTTAGCCCACGACTCAGTAACGGTAACCCACGACGCGGAAACGTGGAGCTGAAGCTTGCGCGTGTGGAAAATGTGTGAGACTTGGTCTCCGCGGGAATCTCGGAGCAAAAAAATAAAAAATTATTTTTTCATTTTTCTGAGCACTAAAAAATATATGCGCTCACTCCGTTCACAAAAGTGGGTACCCCAAGGGCACACCCTTGAAAGTGATATCCCACATATATAAACACTACTAGAGTGTGTGATCTACCCAATGTGGGACATAAAATTTTAAATTCACACTTTACACTAGTTTCTCCATCCTTGTGTTTACATTCCAAAGGCTCCACATAACAACTAGTATACTCCAAGTTTTTGCCAATATACACTAGTGTTCCAACAGTTTCCTTTTCCCCAGATATTTTCTATCGTACATCCAACTACGATGGAAAATATGTTGATCCATTTTTCGCGTCGCTGTAGTTGACTCAAATTAGTTCCATTTTCATACGTAAATATTTTTTTAATATAAATAACAATTTTTTTCTAATCACCTAAATATTTAAAAATTTGTACAAAATAAACATGCCATCACATAAAAATTATATAATATTTTATATTTTATGACTAAAATATATAACATTTTCTAAAATTTGTATGAAATAAACATTGCGTGCATATACAAATTACGAACCACAAATAAATGTTAAGCGCGGACGCCAGAATTGATTCCCACAAAATAATTCACATATGTCATATTAATTAACTTCATAATTTTTTTACTAATTTACATTATTTTTCTAACAAACTTAATTATACATATTTCTTTACTAACTTAACTTTTTTTTAAAGAACCACGGTAACATTTTTACTAACTACGTTTATTTGACGTAAAACAAATTTGATCTAAATAACATATTTACTACAATTTAATTTTACTAACTATGTTTCTAATATGTAATATTTTTAATACTAATCCATTGAATAAATTTTAAATAAATAAAAGATACTAACCTCAAATAACAAGCCAATGAACAAGTGGATCCAAAAAAAAAAGCAACAACCACCCAGTAGCAACACCAACTTTAAAATGGATCGAAAACAAAAAAACTGCAAAAAATAATGCAACATATTTTAATAACTAAATTAACAATATATATATATAAATACACACATTTTTAAAAGTAAACATTTTTAACTAAACTACAAGTTTTTCTACAAGCTAACACTTTTTTTATTATACTCTCTCTAACACTAATAAGTTGAAATTTAATTTAATCCCACTAAATATTTTTTTAAAGAAGTTAATCCAACTAACATTTTTTTTTTAGAAAAATTCCGCTAACGTTTTTATTAATTACAATATAATATAATTTTAGTAACTATTTTTCTAATAATTAATATTTAGTACTAATACCATTGTAATAATTATTTAAAATAAGTTAGAAATGTACCAACCTCAAATAATAAGTCGACGAACTAAGCGGAGACAACAAAATCAACGGCAACGAACAACAACACCAACCTCAAAATGGATAAGAACCAACATAACAATAAAAAAAAATGTAACTTATTTTAATATATAACTACATTAAATATTATAAATTCAAACACATGTAAAATTGAAATCAATTATAAGAAAATATCAATAATTACCTTTGTTAGAAACTTCAATAATGATAATAAAATGATGGAGAATAAAATTTGAGTGATATTAAAAAAATTTGAATGAGAATAGAATGAAGATTGTAAAGAAGAAAATAGAGTGTTGTATATTTATACACACAGATGTTGCAACGGTAACAAACGGCTAGTTAACATGTGGGTCCCGTGTTTTCCGACGAAATTTTTGTAGGTAATTTCCACCAATCACAACCATACACACACCCTTTATCCAAAGGTTGTGTGCATGTGGGGCCGCAACTTTCCTAGAAAAATATTCCTCGGTAAAGTAGGCCAATCACATGCTTCCACACACTCTTTTTCTGAATGTGGGGCCGCTGCTTTCCTAGGAAATTATTCCTCGGTAAAGTCACCCATTCACAAGCTGCCCCGTGCTCCACTTTTTTGTGCATAACGCTGCTTTTTACTGACAGTTGCTTTCCGACGAAATTTTCGTCGCTAATTCGTAGGAAACCGCTTTCCAGGAAATTTCGTCGAAAAGTTTTGTAGGAAAATCAAGTAATTCTTGCAGTGGATTGACTGAAAAACTGATCTTTTAATATGAAACAAAGAATGTTTCTGGTCAAATTTTTAGGTGAAGAAATAAAATAGTTGAATGAGGTGTCAAATTTTTATTGGTGTGTGTTAAAAGAGTGTGTGAGAGGATGTGATCTGACATTCCTCTAAAAGTGTATATATAGAGCATGAAAAGAAGTTTGTCCAAAATCCAAATACAGAAAAACGCGCGCGCATTGTATAGCCGCAGTTTCGTGTGAAGATCTATCATAGTTTATATCTTTTGGTTTTGAATTTCTGTACTCCATGCGTATGAAATGTTCACATATAGTAGGAGTACATGATAAAGAAAAACAAATAAAAATGTTGACAACGACATGTAACCTATCTCCACAACCAAAAGAGATATTTAGGATCAAATTTAAAAACAACAAAGAAAACCTTTTCCTACTTCAAGATAACAAAGAAAAGGTTTTCGTTCTGTGGCTGTAGTAAGTCATTTTCTCAACATCAATCGATTATCACGTACAATGGAAAACCAACCAATGTAAACTTTGTCTTTTTTTTTTTCTTTCAAAAATCATACAATAGACATGTGTTATTTGGGTTTTAAAGAGCACATGAGCATTCACAATGGAGATCATTGTCCTATTTATCACACAACTAAATAATCAATCTAATTATGGTGTCCGAAATATGGATGCCTATGATAGCAAATGTTTCTATTATAATCATATATTGTTTACGGTTCTCACATGCACTTTTTTCAAAATATATTTCATGTCTTTAAATATATTTGATTTTAATTTTTAAAAGGTAAAAAATAAAGATAAAACCTTTAAAAAAAGGCTTAATTGCACTTTTGGACCCCTATCTTTCCAAAAGTTGCGGTTATGGACCCCTTACTAATTTAAATACAAAACAACCCCCTATGTTTTGATTCTTTGGCAGTTTTGAACCCCCAGTCCAGTGTTGACTCGGTCAACGCTGACGTGGCACCCTAAGTGAGGTGTCACGTGTCAAATTTTTTATTTTTATTTTGCCTTGGGGGGCCAAAACTGCCAAAGAATCAAAACATAGGGGGCTGTTTTGTATTTAAATTAGTTAGGGGTTCATAACCGCAACTTTTGGAAAGATAGGGGTCCAAAAGTGCAATTAAGCCTTAAAAAAAATAAAGATGATAATGTGGATGAATCAACAGGCTTTTTGTGGAGTTTGGTAGATGGCGAAAGGCCTTTATTAATAGTTGTGTAAATTTTGCCTAAGGGAATATCATCATAGTCAGATGAGGTTGAGGAAGATGATAATGTGGTTGAGAGAGAGACAAATATAGAGCTAGATTCTATATTAATAACATCAGTAGAGTGTGGAGAATCAGGATTACCTCTTGAAGCTTCTGAGTTAAGAGCTTCGAAACAACCAGCATTTCCCTCCTGAACTTCTTCAGTTGTCTTCTCTAATTCACCATCAATCAACAACAAACTTCCACCTTTTGAAGTCACCAAATCTTGTACGTCTTCAGTAGCCTTTACAACCTGTTGTGCACTGATACCAGCATCTTCCCTTGCTATGCTTGATACAGGAACTTCAATCCCCTTTGGAAGTTCCCTGATCTTTGCAAGTGCAACAGCATCTTCAGCTTTCTTCTTCTCCAGTTCTCTTGTAACTAGATCAGTAGCAGCTGCAATGTTATCTTCTTCTTATAGTCTGCTACCTTCAGCTTCCTGATAGTTGTCCTTCTTTTCTTCTTTGGAATTAAAGGTTGATCAGGAGCAGCTTGTGATGAAGCAGCTAATTTACCATTTCCGGTTCTCTTGGGTAAGATCTTGTCAGCCTCCAGATGTTCAACCTCTTCTTGGATGGTTGGTATAGCAGGAGCAACAATGTTCTCCTGAACTGCAACTCTTTTCTTCTTAGCTCTTCTGGCTTTCTTTGCAGGTTGTTTAGGAGCATCATCCAGATACTCTTCTTTGGTGAGTGCTTTCCTCTTTGTTTTCCTACTCTTTGCTACTGGCAAGGCTCCACCATACATGGTCTCAGGAACATCTTCCAACCTTATCTTAGTACCAGTTATTGCAAAGTGTTCTCTGATGAAGTTCATTTGAACTTTCAGGGGGTCTTGGAATCAAATACATATTCCTTAGAGTTTTCCCATTGATGACCATGCCTGTTTCTGTACCAAGCTGATCATTAGTAAAGAAGTTGATATTCTTAAAAGCCTTCAGAATCCCTCCTTGATGAAGAATCTCTAAAATCAGCCTTCCATAGGGAACCCAATATTTGTTGCTGTCTTGGCTTTCCCTGAGCTCTTTAATCATGTGTCTGAAGATGTATTTGGGCACATTTGCTTCTTTCCTTCGTGATGAAGAAGTGAATGAACATTCTGTGCTCCAAAGAGGGTTGATCACTACCACCACCTTTTGGTAGTAGATTCTCATTCTGAATGTTCAGAAGCATCTTCTTCTCCATGCTCAAGTCACAGTAAGCACCTTTCTTCGTGCTGTTGAACATGGCCTGATGAACTACTTCATTCTAGGGGTTGGTTTTCTTGTTTCCTATACCACCTTTGTAACTTCCTTCAGAACCTCTTTTGATAACAAAGGCAATAGCATCTTCAGAGATGAAAACAGGGATGTCCATGATGCTTGATCTGACTTTTGTGCATACAAATGGTTCTAAACCCATTTCTTCTCGAGATTTTCCTTCCATGGTAGGATCAATCAGAATCTTCTCAGTTTCTTCTAACTTTGCAGCATTCTTGTCATACACATGCGCTCTAACACATAAGTGTCTGACATAAGTTTTGTATGTTGGACCATTCAACATCTTGAAGTACTCCATGAGACCTTGTGCTTCGTCGTAACCTCTGATGTCACAGCCATCGTGTGCTAATGAAAAAAAATCCACCGGATTCTCTGTTTGAATCTTAAGATCCCATTCTTCTAATTTCATAGTCCTTTCTTTGATTTCATAAGCAGGAGCTTCTTGCATGCTTGTTGACGTTTCTTCAACTAAACTAGATGACGCCATTGATGAGTATGAAGATTTAGGGTTCTAGGGATGAGTTTGAGAAGAGTGCGTTTTACTTCGCAGAGATTCAGTTGAACAAAGAAAGTGTAGGTTGTGAAGTGAGTAGTGTGTGAATTGTGTAAGTGTTTTGAGTAAAAACGTTTGCAATTTAGAAGGGACAACAAACACAACATTAATGACATAGGGGGCGCGAGATAGTACATTCAAAGCTTAAAATCATCATGGCCCTCTTAAGTCATACACCAATACAAATAAACCACGTTAGATGCTTTTCAGAATAACTGCTAAGTTAGTGGGACATGTATTCCTAAAAAGTAACTTCCAACGTTTCCACTAATACTACTTGTTCATGAGCAAAGAATTCAGCTACTGAAGTTAAAGTGCTGACGTCATCTTCAAAAGCACATTTTCCTCAGAATCTTAGTTAAGAGCTTCTAATAGACCATAGCTTCTGAACAAACTTCAGGATTAAACTTCTAGTTCATGAGCAAGAAAATTTATTCAGACACAAAGTGCATGTTCAAATTTTTCTTAATAAAATCAAATCTTTCCACAGTTAAAGGCTTAGTAAATATATCAGTCCATTGATGTTCAGTATCAATGAATTGTATATCTAAAATTCCTTTTTGAACATAGTCTCTAATAAAGTGGTGTTTGATTTCAATATGCTTGGCTCTTGAATGTAAAATAGGATTGTTTGACAAACAAATATCAGCAGTATTATCACAATAAATGGGAATACTGTTACCATTTATCTGATAGTCTTCCAACTGATGTTTCATACAAAGCAGTTGTGCACAACAACTTGCAGCTGAGATGTATTATGCTTCTGCTGTAGACATAGTAATAGGTGCTTGTCTTTTTCCAGCCCAAGATGTAACGCCCTATTTTATTATTTATTTATCTTATTGAGCTTTGATGTCTTTTTATAATTTAGTCGATTTATTTTGATGAGTGATATTTTGTTATGTTATATGTTGGTATTTATTTGTATAATATATATGTTATTTGGTGTAGAAATATATATGTTATCTGGTGTAGAAATATGTTTGTTATTTGGTGTAGAAATATATATGTTATCTAGTGAAGAAATATATTTCTTATTTGGTGTAGAAATATATATGTTATAAAAATATATTTGTTATAGAGATATATTTGTTATTTGTTATAGAAATATTTTATATTATATATATATATATATATATATATATATATATATATATATATTAGAATGGAATATTGTGACTTTGGGGGCAGATTTGGAAATAAGAGAAAATAAGTAGCTTCAGGATTTATATAAAAGGAGAGAGTTAGAATTAGAAAATAAGGATTACGTGAAACCTGTTTTTGGAGAAAAAGGGAGAAAACCAAGAGAAGAGAATAGTCAGAGGAGAGAAAAAGGTAGAGTCCTTCGTCGACCAATCTAAGGTAAGGGTGGGACTAGCTTTCTATAATAATGGGTTGTATAATTCTGAAAAAGGGTTTAACATAGTTGTTGTTGTTTTGTTAATTTAGATTGTTGAGAAAATCAGGTTTTGAAACTAAAATTGATTGTTGAAAGAGTAGGTAATCCGATGAACTAAGGTAATAATTGGTGTTCAGGTTGTAGAATAATCATAGGTAGATTTTTCTATCAAATTTGGGATTTGAATTGATGACATGAGATGTTTTGAATAAATACCAATTCTACTCTATTTATCTTTTACATTAGTGCGACATCCTATTTTAGTTGTTTACTATGATGTTTTTGCAAAAAATTTCATGTTGGAAAAACGGGGTGTTACACAGGATATCAGATTCTCTCCCAGGAAATGGTAGTTACCACTGGTTGATTTTCTTTCAATCCTGTCACCAACATAATCAACATCACAGAATCCAACCAACTAATAATCTAGGGACTTCCTATTGAGGATTCCAAGATTAGTTGTTCCTTTCAGATACCTGAAGATTCTCTTAACAATAGTTAAATGAGATTCTTTAGGATCTGACTGGAATCTTGCACACAAGCATATATTTAATAAAATATCTGGCCTAGATGCAGTGAGGTATAACAAAGAACCAATCATACCTCTATATAACTTCTAGTCTACCTTTGTTCCAGTATCTTCTTTGCTTAAGGTGCAGGTTGGATGCATTGGAGTGTTCATCACTTTATAATCATGCTCATTTCAAATTCATCCTGCATTAGCTTAGAAAATTCCTAGCAAAGAGATGCATTAGTAGAACCAAATATTATATCATCAACATATATCTGCACAACAAGAATGTCTTTCTTAAGAGTCCTTCTGAAGAGTGTTGTGTCAACTTGACCTCTTTTAAAATTATTTTTAATCAGAACATTACTTAGTCTATCATACCAAGCTCTAGGAGCTTTTTTCAAGCCATATAGTAATTTATTTAGTTTATAAACATGGTCAGGATGCTTAAGATCCTCAAAACCAGGAGGTTGCTTGACAAACTTTTTTCTTCGATGACTCCATTAAGAAATTCACTCTTGACATCCATTTGATATAATATTATGCCATGATTAACTGCATAGGATAGAAGTAACCTGATTGCTTTCAATCTTGCAACTAGAGCAAATGTTTCAGTGTAATTAATGCCTTCTTGTTGATTGTAACCTTGTGCAACAAGTCTAGCTTTGTTTCTGACTAATTCACCTTGTTCATTTAACTTGTTTCTGAATACCCATTTTGATCCAATAATGTTCTTCTGCTGAGGTTTGGAAACCAGATCCCACATAGCATTTCTTTGAAACTGATTGAGCTCTTCTTGCATAGCTAATATCCATCCATCATCTGAAAGTGCTTCATCAACTGTAGCAGGTTCAATCATTGATAATAATCCTATCCTAGACTCTTCTTGTCTGAAGTATGATCTTGTTCTTCTAGGACTATCTTTGTTTCCAATGATTTGGTCCTTAGGATGTGAAGACTTGTAATTGAATGTATTATTGGATTAATTTGCTTGTAGGGAGTCATCTTGAGCTTCATCAGAAGCATTCTCATCTTATGCTTCTGAAGTTGGTTCAGCTTTTGGAGCGGGTTCAGCTTCTGGACTATCTTCAGATTCAGCTATCTGATCAAGTTCTGGACTGTCTTCAGTAACCTGTATATCTGCAAAACTTTCATCTTGCTCTGGAGTTTCACTTGCAGGCTCTTTGTCATCAATTTTAACGTGCATTGATTTTTTAACACAGAGTGTCTCTGAATTATACAATATGTATGCCTTTCACCTTTCAGAGTAACCTAAAAAGATTCCCTTTTGGGCCTTGGCATCCAATTTCCTTACGTAGAGCTTGTTATTTAGAAAGTAAGAGGTACATCCAAATTGATGAAAGTAATAGATATTAGGTCTTCTTCCCTTAAAGAGTTCATATACTGTTTTCTCCAAGATAGGTCTGATATAGATTGTATTTTGGACATAACATGTTGGATTCACTGCTTCTGCCCAAAAATGTTTAGCCAAATTGTTTTCATGAATCATGGATCTAGGCATTTCTTGTAAAGTTCTATTCTTTCTCTCTATAACTCTATTTTTTTTGTGGAGTACTGATGAGTCATTATTATATCTATTTTATCCATAATATTTAGTATTGTTTTATTTAGATTTTAGTTATATTTATATTTATAATATTTCCTTTTTGAATTATATTACTACAATTGCATATTTTATATTTCAGGAATGAATATTGGATGGATTGAGTCTTGGAGCAAAAGAAAGGGACTTGGAGCCGATTGGATGCAAAAATATGAAGATTGAGAGACAAAAATATGTCTCCCCCAAGTCAGAAGCCTGGCACGGCCCGTGCTAGCCTTGGCACGGCCGTTCCACCCTCCAGAATCACTTTTGCTGCTTTTGCTTAGATTTTAAGCTACTCTGTTTTTAGCCCGAATGTAATAGTTTAGATTTTAAGTCAAACAAATGCTATAAATAGAGTAGCCATCCATCACAAATATTCATCTTTTCTTGGTATGCAATATGTGACAATTGTCTTTCTAATAAAAGTTCATTTACTTTCTTGTTATTTACTTTTATGCTTTCTCTCTTCTTCTCCTTGTCTACGATGAACATTAGTGAGTAGACTTCTCTTGTCTTGGGATTGTTGGATAAGTCTAATGACATAATCCTAATCAAACCAAGCTTTAAACCTTAATCTTATGTAATCCTAATTTCTAATCTAAATTCACCGCTTTAACATGGATTAACCATTATCAAATTGTGGAAACGAAAGTGGAGGGTTTGATAATTGTTCGTCCATCATCTCAAATATCAATTCATAAAACGAAAGTGGAGTTTTGATATTCGAACAAGTGAATTTAGACAAAGATTGTAAAGGCAGCGAAATAGTCTTTACAATCTTTGAGACATATAGTTTCGAACTTCAAGGATTCTAAATTGTGATCAAGTTAGCGAAATAGGCTTGGTTGCAACTTAGGACCAAAATCTAATAGTAATCAAGTCAGCGAAATAGGCTTGGTTGCTAGAGGAACAAAAGAGAAACTGTCTTTAGAAGTTAGGTCTAACATAAGGTTTTAAGTTTAATAGTTTGGTTTGTGCAGAACTTGTCAATTAGATGAACCAATAATCCCAAGGCTTTTATCTTTTCTTTTATTATTTACTTTCAATTAAAAATCCAAAACTTTCTATCTTATAAAACTTTAGTCTAATCATTATCTAAAGTTGATTGAATTCGTAACTCCCTGTCGAAACGATACTCTAATTTTACTACTTCGATAGAACCGTGCACTTGCGGTTTTATCTCATCAAGTTTTTGGCGCCGCTGCCGGGGAGTTATTGTAATTTGGTTAACTTTTCAATAGTGTTTAGTCTAAAAAAATAAAATAAAAATAAAAATAAAAATTTATTTAAGTAAATAAAATATATATATATATATATATATATAAATATTTTATTTCTTTTTCTTATCTTTTTTTATTTTTTTATATATTTATCTCTCTCGCTCTGTATAAAATATATATATATTTATATATAAAATCTCTCTCTCTCTCTCTCTCTCTATAAATAAAAGAAAATATATATATATATATATATATATATTTATATATAAAATCTCTCTCCCTCCCTTTCTTCTTATTTTATTTTATTTTATTTTATTTTATTTTTATTTTTTATTATTTTTTATTTTCTATCTTTAACCGCTTTGATTTCAGGGATGGCTCAAAGAAACACACAGTAATAACGATATGGTTGAGAAACGTGCTCTCAAAGATTATGCAATCACATCTTCAGATGAGCCGTACGATGCTATTGTGTACCCAACGGTTGAGGATATTAAATTTGAAATAAAGCCTGCACTTATTTACCTGGTGCAGCAAAATCAATTTTTCGGATCACCCACTGAGGATCCGAATTTTCATGTTTCAACTTTTTTAAGACTCAGTGGAACTTTGAAGGCAAACCAAGAGGTCGTAAGGCTGCACCTCTTTCCTTTCTCTTTGAGGGATAGAGCTAGTGCTTGGTTTCATTCATTGCAAATTGGTTCTATCACTTCATGGAACCAAATGAGGAAGACATTTCTTTCCCAATTCTTTCCCCATAGTAAAACTTCTCAATTGAGGAGTCAAATCACACAATTCACTCAAAAAGATGGTGAAGATCTTTACGATGCGTGGGAGCGTTTCAAAGAAATGCTTAGGCTTTGCCCCCATCATGGTTTCGAGAATTGGCTTATTATACACACTTTTTATAATGGTCTCTAGTGTACCACAAAAATTTATGTTGATGCAGCTGCAGGTGGAGCTTTGATGAATAAAACTTACACAGGAGCATATGATTTGATCGAGAACATGGCACAAAACCACTATCAGTGGACAAGTGAGAGAGTTATCAGTGAAGCTACTCCTCCACCCTCTAAAAAAGAGGCAGGTATGTACCAGGTTTCTACCCTTGATCATCTATCTGTGGACACACTTCTTCAAAAATTTGATAAATTAACTGTAAGTGTCGTCACACCTGCTCTTGTTTCACCACCTTGCGAATTTTGTGGAATACTTGACCATACTGGTGTTGAATGCCAACTAGGTAGTGTTGCTAAAAGTCCCGAGCAAAATTCTTATACCTTTGGACAACAAACAACACCACCCGTTTATGCAAACAACCAAAGAGTCCCTCAGAAATCCAGCTTGGAAATTTTACTAGAACAACATGCTATGGAGCAATCCAAGCAATTTCAAGAACTTAAAAATCAAACTGGATTTTTGAATGACTCTCTTGTCAAGCTTACATCTAAAGTGGACTTCATTGCTACTCACACTAGAATGCTAGAAACTCAAATCTCTCAAGTAGCCCAAAAAGTAGCTACTTCCTCTCAAACCCCCGAAGTCTTTCCAAGTCAAACTGAAGCCAACCCCAAAGGCCTTATAAATGCTATTCAACTTAGGGACACTAAGCAGTTAGAGGACACCATTATGAAAACTAAGACAATTGAGGGTGAGATAGAGAGTGAAAAGCAACAAGGTGAGAAAGTCATAGGAGAGAGTGATAAGCCAATAGTTTCACCACCTTATAAACTCAAAATCCATGTCCCACAAAGGCTTGCTAAGCCTAACTTCATAGTGATTGAGAGTTTTTCCACCCCTTGTGTGATTGAGAGTGAAACCATTGAAAAAACTATGTGTGATTTGGGAGAGAATCTCAGGTTGATGCCACTATCCCTTTGGGAAAGATTGGGTATTGGGTAGAGAAACCTTCTAATCGTCAAGCTAATGACTCTAAAAGAGCGCTTCGTGGGAGGCAACCCATGAGTTTTAATGCTTTTATTTTGTTTGTTTTGTTGTTTTAATTTGTTTTGTAGGTATTTGTCCAAATATGATGCGAAAAAGTGAAAAAAATTTGAAGCCATTGACCAGAAACCCACCCAAAAAAAAAAAAAAAAAAATCTTCCCTCTTTTTCCAGAAAGTTGGCACGGCCCGTGCCTGTGGTGGCACGGCCGTACCAACCCATCAGCAAAAATATAAAAAAAAAAAAAATTTTATTTTTTATTCCCGTATCCATATCAAATAACATCTATACTCCTTCTTCCATAATTCATAATTCTCTCCAAACTTCACCAACAATCATCCACCAGCACCCAAACCAAGCTAAGGTCAATGGCATCAAAAAGGAAAGGTGAGGATATTGAAGCCTCCGGAAGAGGTGCAAGCAAGAAGCAATCAACAACCCGCAATCATGGGATCCAATTCAAGGATTCCGAGTAAAGAATTAGGTATAAATCTCTAATCTCTAGAACTATCTCTCCTTGCAGGTACCTTGATGTTAATGCTATGGATAGACTAGAAATAGATGAACATGTGATTAGGCTGTTGAATAAATTCACAACCCTGTGCTTAGGTACCTTCACACGGTTATTGCTTGTACCATATGGGGTAGAAAAGAGGTAGGAATGATGAGGACTATTGAGTTGTTGTAGGCTTATAACCACCATGTTAACATTTGCTATTATTTGATTTATTATCTTGTTTCAATTGTTAGAAAGAAACTGGATATAAAGGTGATATAGTGGTGGGTGCAATCATCACTTTCATTTGTTAGAAAATTTGAGGTCAATGTGAACAAAGGGATAAATTGGATTGAGGGAAACTACTATCTATACTTAGAAACCCTCACTACTATGTTTTTTTTTAGAATCCATGGCCCTTCTCACAATCCCCAATATGAGTGGAGAGTCAATAATGCTAATTTCTTGATTATTCTACCTAATTCAGATATTACTAATCCAAAGATGGTAGAAAACTTTTATGTTGGCACTAACCCACAGGTACACAATGATGGTGATGATGGTGGTAATGAAGAGGAGGTAGGTGCAAACTTGCACCATTAACAAGAAGCCGGTAGCAACTATAATGATGAACGGTGGGCATGGATGCAAACCAAAGTTCAAAGAACATGCACCGAGCAATAAAGACAACGTGTTGAAATGATCGGGCTAAGAAACGATGTCCTAAGGGGCACTCAAATAAATGAATAAAACAATCAAATGTTCCGATACATGATGCAACACCTTCACCTCCAAGGTCTACCTTATGGAATTCAATAAAATTGTGAGCTCTCCTCTTCCTCTACTCTTCTCTACTTCTCTTCTTTCTTCACCATCTTCTTCTTTCTCTTCTTCTTCTTTTAAATCATTGAGGACAATGCTTCTCCTAAGTGTGGGGGGAGCCTAATAAAGTGTCTTTAGTCGTAGTGTTTCCAAACTCCCTTAAACTTTATTCTTTTGTATAGTTTTATTGTAAAAGGCATGGTTAAGTAGCTAATTTTATTTGAAAATATCATGACACAAAATTTTCCTTGTCTCCTCTTATTTGGTTGATTCTTGTACATGAAAGCAAACTCTTGTGTTTTAAGTCTTCTTGATATACCCACATCTTGTTTTAAAGTGAATAAAATTCTCCAATGAGAAAAACACAAAGTTGCTTCCCTTGAGTAAATGTATGAATAGGTATTTTAAGGAAACGCGTTTTAATCTTAGTGGTGCATTAACCTTTAAAGATTCTCAAAGTGCCAGTAGTATAAGTTAGTATAAGGGAGTTCATAAAAAGCCAAAAAGCCAAATTAATTCCAAGATCTCATCATTGAATCTAGATTGGGGAAGGAGGTAGGCCCTCCGACTTCCTATGTAAAGATGATTGTTATCTTGAGAAAAACTTTAAAAAGGATCATTGAATCTAGATTGGGGAAGGGGGTAGGCCCTCCGACTTCCTACGTGAAGATGATGTTTTAAGGGGCACCATTGAATCTAGATTGGGGAAGGGGGTAGGCCCTCCAACTTCCTATGTGAAGATGTTGTTCCTTAAATAAAGAACTTAAATGTGCAAATGGCAAAGAACAAAAATTCTCAAATACTCCCATCTTTCTTATATAAATTATAGAAGGAATCTTTCTTGGTTGGTTTAGTGCTAGGATTAGACCATGTTTCCTCATAATGCCTAATCTTATACAGGAGCAAGAAAAGGGTTGGACTTCACACACACACTCACTTAAAACTTGATCGTTGGGTTGAATAAAAATTACAAGAAATGCTTGAGTTTGTGATTAGTGTACATTTGGGATTTAAGCCCTTGAGGAGACATGTCCTTTAATCGAATAGTCATTTGATAAAATTGTTTGTGCTACCATGTTTATGCCTTTTGCTTGAGGACAAGCAAAGATTCAAGTATGGGGGAGTTTGATGAGTCATTATTATATCTATTTTATCCATAATATTTAGTATTGTTTTATTTAGATTTTAGTTATATTTATATTTATAATATTTTCTTTTTGAATTATATTACTACAATTGCATATTTTATATTTCAGGAATGAATATTGGATGGATTGAGTCTTGGAGCAAAAGAAAGGGACTTGGAGCCGATTGGATGCAAAAATATGAAGATTGAGAGACAAAAATATGTCTCCCCCAAGTCAGAAGCCTGGCACGGCCCATGCTAGCCTTGGCACGGCCGTGCCACCCTCCAGAGTCACTTTTGCTGCTTTTGCTTAGATTTTAAGCTACTCTATTTTTAGCCCGAATGTAATAGCTTAGATTTTAAGTCAAACAAATGCTATAAATAGAGTAGCCATCCATCACAAATATTCATCTTTTCTTGGAATGCAATATGTGACAATTGTCTTTCTAATAAAAGTTCATTTACTTTCTTGTTATTTACTTTTATGCTTTCTCTCTTCTTCTCCTTGTCTACGATGAACATTAGTGAGTAGACTTCTCTTGTCTTGGGATTGTTGGATAAGTCTAATGACATAATCCTAATCAAACCACGCTTTAAACCTTAATCTTATGTAACCCTAATTTCTAATCTAAAGTCACCGCTTTAACATGGATTATCCATTATCAAACTGTGGAAACGAAAGTGGAGGGTTTGATAATTGTTCGTCCATCATCTCAAATATCAATTCATAAAACGAAAGTTGAGTTTTGATATTCGAACAAGTGAATTTAGACAAAGATTGTAAAGGCAGCAAAATAGTCTTTACAATCTTTGAGACATATAGTTTCGAACTTCAAGGATTCTAAATTGTGATCAAGTCAGCGAAATAGGCTTGGTTGCAACTTAGGACCAAAATCTAATAGTAATCAAGTCAGCGAAATAGGCTTGGTTGCTAGAGGAACAAAAGAGAAACTGTCTTTAGAAGTTAGGTCTAACATAAGGTTATAAGTTTAATAGTTTGGTTTGTGAAGAACTTGTCAATTAGATGAACCAATACTCCCAAGGCTTTTATCTTTTCTTTTATTATTTGCTTTCAATTAAAAATCCAAAACTTTCTATCTTATAAAACTTTATTCTAATCATTATCTAAAGTTGATTGAATTCTTAACTCCCTATCGGAACGATACTCTAATTTTACTACTTCGATAGAACCGTGCACTTGCGGTTTTATCTCATCAAGTACTAGGAGAAGAGAATTCCTGGACAACTCCATGTTTTTCACTGAAAGATTCAAATGGCTCATTTTCAAATTCTCCATCATGATCACATCTGACTTTTTAAATTTTCATTTCTTTTTCAGACTGTATTTGAGTGCTGAAGTTACTGAATACATCATATGCATTATCGTTACTTCTCGGGAATTTTACCCAAGTCCATCAGCAATAATCATCAACAATCCATATTTACTTCCATATAAGGATGCAGTGTTAACTTGTCCAAATAAATCAATATGAAGTAATTCTAAGGGTCTGGAGGTTGACAAAATGTCTTTTGTTTTAAAAGATGATTTCACGATCTTCCTTTTCTGGCATGCACCACAAAGTGCATCTGAATGATAATCAATGTCAGGTAGGACTTTAACCAATTGTGACTTACTAAGCTTAGAGATTAATCTCCAGTTAGTATGTCCCAACCTTCTATGCCACATCCATTTCTTTTCATTCACTGATAGAAGACAAATTACCTTATAATCAACCAGTTCAAAGAAGTGAATTTTATAGACATTCTCTACCCTCTTTCCCTTGAATACTATGGATTTGTCATCCTTTTTTATTACTGTGCAGTTGGTCTTTCCAAACATCACATCATAACCATTATCACAAACTGACTGATACTTAAAAGGTTATGTTCAAGACTATCTAGCAACCACACATTATTAATTGAGATAGAGGAGTTACCAATAGTTTCCTGTACCAATGATCTTGCCAGATTGGTTGCCTCCAAACTTCACATTTTCTCCTTCTTTCATTGTGAGGGTGAGGAACATATACTTCTCTCCTGTCATATGCCTTGTGTAACGCCCTATTTTATTATTTTTTTATTTTATTGAGTTTAGATGTCTTTTTATAATTTAGTCGATTTATTTTAATGAGTGCTATTTTGTTATGTTGATATTTATTAGTATAATATATATGTTATTTGGTGTAGAAATATATATGTTATCTGGTATAGAAATATATATATATATATATATATGTTATTTGGTGTAGAAATATTTATGTTATCTGGTGTAGAAACATATTTGTTATTTGGTGTAGAAATATATATGTTATCTGGTGTAGAAATATATTATTTTTATTTGGTATAGAAATATATATGTTATAGAAATATTTTAGATTATATATATATATATATATATATTAGAATAGTATATTGAGACTTGGAGGACAGATTTGGAAATAAGAGAAAATAAGTAGGTTAAAGATTTATATAAAAAGGGATAGTTAGAATTGGAAAATAAGGATTACGTGAAACCTGTTTTTGGAGAAAAAGGAAGAAAGTGAGAAGTGAGAAGAGAAGAATCTTATGAGAAGAGGAGCAATCTTGTAGAGTCCGATCAATCTAAGGTAAGGGTGGGACTAACTTTCTCTAATTCTTAGTTGTATAATTCTGAAATTGAGATTAGCATGTTGTAGGTTGTAGTTATGAGAATTTGGGAATTAGGTTTTGAAGTTGTAATTGGTTGTTAATAGAGCAGAAAATCCGTGGAATTTGTGTAGAATTGATGTTCAGATCATGGGTTATTCTTAGTGCAATGTTTTATATGGTTTTGAGTGCCTTAACATGTATAGAAATGGATAGAGAAGTTTTTGGATCAAATTTGGGCATAGGGAAGTTAAAATTGGGATTTTGGGGTGAAAAGTGGGTTTTTCCCGAGTTGCTCTCTGACAGCACGTCCTGTTTCATGTTCTTGCGTCTTTTTCACACGTTTCTGTTTCGAATTGGCCTTTGGTGTAAACATGAAAATTGTAGATAATTGTGTTAGCTTTCCCGTGGATTTGGTTTGACTTGAAAATAATTTTTGTTTTATGAGTTATGATGAAAATACTCCAAGGAGGTCTTAGTGAAATTTTATGAAAATTCCGCATAACTATTTTTAGGTCAACCCAAAACTTATGGATTGTCTCCAAACTTCAAAGCTTGTGTACTATGAGTTCAATTAAGGTGTTTAAGAGTATTTAACCTATGTTATGATGTTATATGATGTTGTTCATGATTGATGAATTATTATATGAATGTATATGTTGATGAATATGATGTTACATGATGTTGTTCATAATTGATGAATTATGATATTATGATGCGAAGTCGTTGTTGTTGTCGTTGCCGCTGTTGTCGTCAATGTCGCTAAGTTGTAAGTTGTTGTTCTAAGTTGTTGAAGTTGTCTAAGTTGTCGAAGCTGTCTAAGTTGTTAAAGTTGTTGGTTGCTGAGTCCATGCGTACTCAATAAAGTTGAGGGCTTGATGCTCTGGAATGTATAATCATTCATTTAAAGTTGGGGGCTTGATGCCCTGTGAGCCTTATTCGCTCTTAAAGTTGGGGGCTTGATGCCCTGTGAGCCTTTTTCGCTCTTAAAGTTGGGGGCTTGATGCCCTGATTGGTACCACATGCATATTGCATTTATTGAGTCGTTGTTGTTGCATTGTCAAGTTGATGTTGTTGTTGTTGCATTGTCGTTGTTGTTAAGTTGTCATTTATCAATGAGTTGTTAATAAAGAACTAAGTGAAGTATTAATATTTATTAATCGTTGTTGTTTATGTCGTTATGGGATGATGTTTATGATGTGTTGTTTATGTTGTTATGAGATGATGTTTATGATGTATTGTTTATGTTGTTATGTGATGATGTTTATGATGTATCGTTTATGTTGTTATAAGATGATGTTTATGATGTGATGATTATGCTGGCATTGTTGGTTAGAGTAGGTTTACGTACAATGGAGTTGAATTTGATGTTGAATTAACACTAATTGTGCTAGTATTTTGAAATGTACATAAGGTGTTTGATGAAATGCCTAAGTGAAATAATCTTGCTTTTTTTGTGATTTTTTTTTTTCAAATATGTTTTTTTTCTGAAGATTTTTTTTTTCAAATATGTTAAATCTTATAATGTATATATGTTATAATTATTATAAGGTTGGATATTGACATTTTTTGGCAAGTTTAAGAATGACATAATGTTATACGATACATAATTTTTTTTGATGAAATGCCCAAGTTGAATGATTCTAAGTTTGAATTTTTATGAATGTCTAAGTAAAATTTGTGATATGTTACATGTTACTTGTCTTAGGTTCAATATCTTAGATTCAATGGCTTGGATTTTTATGATATATTGTTTGGATAATTTTTATGTTATAATGTTACATGTTACATAATATTTGGATTTTTATGCCATCTTTTAATTTGTTTTTGTACAGATATGGCTAGGGAGGAGGATGCGCGGGAGCGGCGTATTAAAGAGGGTAGGGTGCGCAAAGGTAAACCTGCTATGACAAATAGTGCTCGAAAGGAGATGGAGGTTGAACACCCGTATGTTACAAAGACCCGGAGAGGTATGGACTTGAGGATAGGTGGAGGAGATGGGTCGGGTTCACATTCACAAATGGATTACTCTTCCCAGGTGGTTGATCCGACACCGACGCATGATGAGGTTGTGTATGAGGAGGGTTTTGTTGGATATGATCGGATGGAGGAGGATAAAATGTTTTATCAGCCACAAGATGTAACGCCCTATTTAATTATTTAATTATTTTATAAAGTTTAGAGTCCACTTTGATGATTTGTGAGATTTTATATGATTATGAGATGTGTTGATATTTTATTTAAAGGCTTATTTTATTATTTAATGGAATAGGATTTGAAAATAAAATAAGATTAAAGTTGTGGGGACTGTTTTGGAAATTAGATAAGTGATATTTTGTTATGTTATATGTTGTTATTTGTTAGTATAATATATATAATATTTGGTTTAGAAATATATATATTCTTTGGTGTAGAAATATATATGTTATAGAAATATATTTGTTATAGAGATATATTTGTTATTTGTTATAGAAATATTTTATATTATATATATATATATATATATATATATATATATAATAGAATATTGAGACTTGTAGGGCATATTTGGAATTAAGAGAAAATAAGTAGGTTAAGGATTTATATAAAAAGGGAGAGTTAGAATTAGAAAATAAGGATTACGTGCAAACTGCTTTTGGGAGAAAAAGGGAGAAAGTGAGAAACCAAGAGAAGTCAGAAAAGAGAAGAATCTTGTGAGAAGAGGAGCAATCTTGTAGAGTTCAATCGATTAACCTAAGGTAAGGGTGGGACTAACATTCACTAATCTTGAGTCTATGATTCTGAAAATTGTATTTAACATGTTGTAGGTTTAGTTTTTGAGAATTTGAGAATTAGGGTTAAGAGTGATGATTGTGATGATTTTGAATGAAAGTGATGTTGAATAATATAGGTTGCTTTTTCTGATTTTTCTTTTCATCTCTACCCCGAATTTGAAATGAAATCTGGTATTGATAGATCCAGAATTGGTCTTAGGTGTAAACACAAAAGTTGTAGGGATGGAAGTTAGCTTTCTAATTTCGTTGGTCTGACGTCAAAACGATTTATAGAACTTGAGTTATGGTCATATTATTGTACGTAGGTCACAGTGAATTTTTATGAATTTCAGCACAACTTTGTCCGAATTGGAAATGAAAACTGGTATTGATTGGTACAGAATTGGTCTTACGTGTAAACACAAAAGTTGTAGGTATGGATGTTAGCTTTCTAATGCCGTTGGTTTGACTTCAAAACGATTTATAGAACTTTAGTTATGATCATATTACTGCACGTAGGTCACAGTGAATTTTTATGAATTTCAGCACAACTTTGTCCGAATTTGAAATGAAAACTGGTATTGATTTGTACATAATTGATCTTAGCTGTAAACATGAAAGCTGTAGGTATGGATGTTAGCTTTCTAATGTCGTTGGTTTGACTTCAAAATGATTTATAGAACTTGAGTTATAGTCAAATTACTGCACGTAGATCACAATGAATAATTGAATAAGATTGATGAATTAGTATATGTATGTATATGTTTGTGAATACGATATTGTTCATGATTGATGAAGTGTTATATGTATATATGATGTTTTAAGATGTTGATTACCATTTGATGTTGTTATATTGTGATATAATTATATATGCATTAGTTGAATTATATGTGAATAATTGAGACGTTGTTGACTTACATTTGATATTATTATGTCATGCTGTGTTGTTGTTGTTATTTAACTAAGCTGCATGAGTCGGTCTAAGTTGATTAAGATGATGAGGTTCCAAATTATTGGATTATATAAGAGATCTCTAAGTTGATTAAGATGTTGATGATGATGTTCCAAATTATTGGACTATTTAAGAGGTCGTTGAATTAAGATGTTCAAGATGTCGAGTCCATGCATTAGCATTCAGCGATTGGGGCTTGATGCTCTGGAAGTATAATAATACTCAAATAGCGATTGGAGCTTGATGCTCCAGAAGTATAATAATACTCAAAATAGCGATTGGGACTTGATGCCCCGTATTGGTACCACATGCATATAAGAGGTCTAAGTTGCATAGTCGAGTTAGAGTCGCATTTGTCGAGTCAAGGATGTTTATGTTGATAAGTTGTGAAGTTGTAATTGTTTATACAAACTATGATTGAAGTGCTAAATGATATATTACTATCTATAATGAATATTAAGATGATTTGATGTTGATTAAATATAATTGTTGAATTATATTCTTAATATTATTGTTTTGTGAAATCTCACCCCTTCTGCTTGGAAATGTTGCTCTTCGTATGAGTAACTTGCAGGTAACCAAGAATAGTTGATGTCGTGTGAGCTTTCTCTCTCGTGTGTCTTAGGTGCTTTGATACGTAACGGGATGAGAACTTTGTTATTGCTTTTCTATTCCTTACGTATTGTTTTTGAAGATTTATAACTATGTTTTTAGATTGGATTTTTATGAGACATTTATGAAGAGTCCTTCGTGCCAAAGACTGTTTTAGTTATTGAATAAATTCCGCTGCGAAGTATTAAAGATCTTGTATTTGAATTTTAAAGGATAAATAGTTATTATTTCCGTTTATGATTTTTAAGATAAAGAATGTGACATTCCGTTTATGTTGAAAAACTCTGATTATTTATGCCAAATTTTTATGTTGGGAAAACGGGGTGTTACACAAGACGAGGCATAGGATGAGGAGGTGGCAAGCGATGAGGAGGTGCCAGAGGATGTTGTGGCGGATTATCTTGAGGCAGAGAATGTTATTCCTGAGGGTGAACCTGAGCCTCAAACTCAGCGACGACGACGTATTCCGCCCATACCGCCATATCTTGTTGGAGACCACGTCACTATTGTCTGACTACGTGAGGCACGTGGCGAACCCTCTTTGGGTGAACCATCATAATGTAAGTGTTTAAATTGTTTAAAATTCTATAAATGCTTTAAAGTGATTATTTAAAAGAATGTAGCGTAAATGTTTTAATTATATAATATTATGTAGTGTTAGTGTTTTAATTATATAATATTATGTAGCGTAAATGTTTTAATTATATAATATTATGTTGCGTAAATGTTTTAATTATTTAAACGAGTGTAGCGTAAGTCTTTTAATTATTTAAAAGAATGTAGCGTTAGTGTTTTAATTATATAATATTATGGAGCGTAAGTGTTTTAATTATATAATATTATGCAGCGTAAGTGTTTTAATTATTTAAAAGAATGTAGTGTAAGTGTTTTAATTATATAAAGTAGTGACAATGTCTTAATTAATTTGAATTTCAGATGTGGCATGATCAGACAGGTTATAAGTGTATAAATGCACGGAAAAAGATGAAAGAGCTTGGTAAGTCGGAGGCGGGTTTTAGGTGGTTTTGGGAGCTTGTGAAGGGGTCTGGCCTACATGTGCGAGAGGTGGCACACGGAGACTAGTAGTTTTCTTCTACCTGTGGGGGAGATGACGATCACTTTGGACGATGTGCATAATCTCCTACACATTCCTATTCACGGTTGTATGTTGGACCACGACGAGGCAATGGGTCAGGACCGTGCGATTGATTTGATGACCAGGTTGTTGGGTATGTCAGATGCTGATGCTAGGGCTGAGATTAGGAGTGAGTCTGCTGGTCAAATCAGTTATCCCACATTGAAGAGGGTTTATGAAGACCACCTGACATAGGCTAGACGGCTGGAGGAGCCACAGACGAAGGAGGAGCTCCAGGAGAGAGGCAGGAGGAGGGTGTGGTGTGTGAGGAGTTTTCGTCTATGTATCGTCGGTTGTGCGCTGTTCAATAACAAAACGAACAGACACATCGACTTGATATATCTGATTGTATGGCAGACTTGAAGGCGATTGGGAAATGGTCATGGGGAGGGATGGACTTAGCTTACCTGTACGACTATCTGGATGAATCTGTTATTCTGAATAATAGAACGATGGTTGGGAGTACCACTCTTTTTATGGTAATAATTTAATATTTATCTTCATTTATTTATGAATTTATTTTATAATTTTTATTATCATGTTAGATTATTTTTTCCTAAGTTAGACTGCATTTATTTAGGATTTAATTTAAATATTTTTGTGAAGCTTTTATAATGTATTTTATTTATTAGTTGCTGGGATGGATTTTGGAGCATTTGCCAGGTCCGTACCCAAGGAAGAAAAATAAGAGCTGGAAGCCGGAGAGACCATGTGATGGGAGATGGCTTACTAGCAGAGGGCATACAGATGTGCACCATTACTGCTTACTGCTTGATCGCTTAGAGGTGGATGTCATCAGGTTTTCTACTTATGGTGATCACATAGAGATACGCACTTTTCAGCTTATTGTCACTTACTCGGGATGGCTGATGTGCTGAAAGGAGAGGGTGTACCTTCATTTACTTGAGCGGGTAGAGAGGCAGCTTTTCTATGTACAAGATGTTCCCAGACATCCGTCATCAGTCGCTCAGATGCCTACGCATTTGCTGACCACTGTGCTGCAAAACGCTCAGGCGTGGTTCTACACTGCTTGGGGAGATGCGTGTGAGAAACCATGGCATCATGAGCCTAGCTACATGGCTTGGTATGCCAAAGTCTCTCACCCTCGTATTCTCTCACCTGATGAAGGATCTCCTCCCAGACCGGCGAACGTGGAGCAGATCATAGAGGAGGAGCATGCTAGAAAGATGCTTGACACACTGACGATCATCCGAGATGTGGTGCATATAGCCGACGATAATGTGGCCAGGAAAGCCGAGATGACTAAAGAGGAGATTGTCCAGGAGGTGATGCGGATAGCCGGTACTGGTCGCTCTGCCCTTACATTTCAGATTGCCAGGCGGCGCAGGGGGCCGAGGCATGCTAAGCAGCAGAGTTGATTATGATTAGGCTTTTTTTTATGTACTTTTTGACTTAATCATGGTGATGTATAATTATGACATGTTCCGTACATTTTTTTATTTCTATGACATTTTCCGACATAGCTTTTATATTATTTCTTGCGTTTTAATTTTTTTTGTGAAATATTATTTCGTACGTTTTATATTCTTTACTTTAATTTCCAATTGGATGCAAAACCAGGACAAATTTCCTGGAAAAACCAATGCAGACTGCACTGGTCTTGTTTACTGGTGTGAACGGTAGTTAACTACCACTTATGCTAGCAGTTGTTAACTACTGGCGTATCATGGAGCGGTTTAGTATTTTACTTGTGTCAATAGAAAATTTTCATTGTCAAAAAAGCAATTTTCAAAAAATAATATTATGTTTAAGGGAAGGTGGTTAAATGTAAATGAGATGATCGGTGCATAATTACATATCTTTTTTCTTCATTTAAGGAAATTGGATCACTCAGATTTTCTCTAATGGCTTTAAAAAAACCTATTCTGCTCTCACTAATAAATTTTTACTTATCAAAATAAAACCTAATATATATTATCTACTACGTAATTTTTAATTTATATATATATTGATATTTATTTAAATTCACCTCAAAATTGTCTAAATACATAGAAATAAATACATTTTTTTTAAGGAATATAAATGAATATATATAAAATGATTGATTCACTCAATTATTTTGGACCCAGGTGTAAAAGGTGTTAAATATCGGCTAAGACCAAACTTGGAGACAAAATAGTGATTTAAGAAAATGAAATTTCTCAAATAATAATGTTCCGACCAAATTAGATATGTCCAAAAATGGCATAATCGTGAGAAACACAATTGTGGGCCAAAAAGGTTTAAATTAGCAACCTTGCAAATGTTCAAACATATTATTGAGGTATTTTTCATGGTCAAAAGTCAAACATTCTCAATTCTTTTCCTACTCAATATCTTTCTCTATAAATACTACCATTTTGTATTTCTCTTTTCCAAAACAAACACATACAAATTAAGCTACTATCCTCTTATTAATAGCTTAAATAAGTTCTAAAATATTAAGAGTGAAAAAAGAGAGAATGGTGTTACTTGGTATATTTGCTTTGTTGGCAATATTAGCACTCGTTTTATTCTTGAAACTAATGTTTTCTTGGTGGATTTCACCAATTCAAAGATATCGTAAGTTTCAAAGATGTGGATTTCAAGGGCCACCCCCACATTTTCCATTTGGAAATATTAAAGAGATGAAAAAGAAGAATGGTGTTGATTCTTCATTTGAGTCCTCAATGCTTACTCATGATATACACTCCACTGTGTTCCCCTATTTTTCTCGGTGGCAAAAATCTCATGGTAATTAGTTCTAAAATACACTTAAATATTTTTTCAGAAAAAATCTATATAAATATATACGTCGTATGATATGATTTTATTTATATGTTTAACCAAAAATAATAGTATAATAGGATGTCATACATTAATATAATTTTTTTTTGAAGAAGCTACATTAATATTTTTTTAAACGATATATATAAGTAATTAGTTAGATTTTTCGTTTTCGTGGAAGTAATTAGTTAGATATATGTGATTAATTTTTTTCTCAAACTCTTTATTTATTTCTTTAAATCTGAACTGCATGCATAATTTGGTAATCTTTAAAAAAAAATATACGTTTGTATAAAGTATAAACTCTTTTATGTATGTTAAATTATTGGTTAAATAAGTAAATGGTCCACCTAAATATAACAACATTTGATTTTAGTCCCCCTAAAATATTCCTTAGGTTGTTGGTCCCTCTGAAATTTTCCGAAGTTAAGCAAAATGAATATATAAAGATGAATTATTAAATTGATTTTTGCAGGGAAGGTTTTTATCTATTGGCTAGGGACAGAACCTTTTCTATACATTGCTAATCCAGAATTCTTGAAGAAAATGTCTAACGAAGTTATAGCAAAGAGATGGGGAAAACCAAATGTGTTTAGAAATGATAGAGAGCCTATGTTTGGAAAGGGTTTAGTGATGGCTGAAGGCAATGAATGGGTTCATCATCGTCATGTTATAGCCCCAACATTTTCTCCTCTTAACTTGAAGGTCTCTTTCTCTTTCTTTTCTAGAGAAAATATTTCATCATATATGGTGTAGAGGGCATAAGAAAATACTTGACATCATATCATATCATTAAGAATTTTAAGAAGTTTAATTTGCATCTCTAAGATCTTCTATTCACTCTAATGGGTTCAATAAAAAAAAATACACAATGCATGATTCACATGTATTATAATATATAGGTCAAATTACACCAGGGATCCTTTAAGTTGCATGTTTGTAACGAATAGGTCCTTTAAGTTATTTTTGTAACATATCAGTCATTTAAGTTGACAAATTGTTTCGACATAGCTTTATCATGAATGTCACCAAATTGTGAAGCAAAAGTAATGCTATGTACTAAATTAATTTAGTTGCTGATATATACAAATTGTTAACAATGTAATAGGCAACGTCAAGCATGATGGTAGAATCTACAAAGCAAATGATGGATAGATGGATTACCCGAATCAACTCCGGAAACCCCGAAATTGATATCGAAAGAGAGATCATCGCAACCGCAGGAGAAATCATTGCAAGAATAAGCTTTGGTTTAAAAGATGAAAATGCAAGAAAAATTTGTGAAAAGTTACGTACCCTACAAATGGCACTTTTCAAGACAACAAGATATGTAGGTGTTCCATATATCAAGTGCATTGATATGAAAAAAACCATAGAGGCAAAAAAACTTGGGAAAGAGATAGATAAGCTTTTGCTTTGTGTAATCGAAACTCGAAAGGAATCAAGAGAAAAAAAGCATGGTAGAGAAGATTTGTTGGATTTGTTGTTGAATGAAAATCAAGTTGATGGAAAGTATGGGAAAAGATTGAGTACAAAACAATTGGTGGATGAGTGCAAGACATTTTTCTTTGCAGGCCATGAGACAACAGCATTGGCTATATCTTGGACTTTAATGCTTTTAGCTATGCATGAAGATTGGCAAAATCAATTGAGAGATGAGATAAGAGAAGTTGTTGGTGATAAAGAAGTTGATATCAATGTGCTTTCTGGGTTGAAAAAGGTAATGTTTAAAACTTAAATTTCTTTATTTTTCCATAAAAAAACTACTGTCATTTTTTTTATCTATCTATTTCGAGTACACAAAATTAAATGTACTTCTGATGACACAAATCTAGGGTTTGTGAAGCTTAGCTGAAATTTTAACCCGAAATTTTTAGGATGAACACCACCAAAAAATAATGTGTCACTCTCGCATAAAAAAAAATATATATAATAAAATAAAAATACACCTTGTGCAAGAGAAATACAGCCATTTATTTTTATTTTTTTTACATTAGCCCTCTGGTTCCTCGAAAAAAGGGGCTATGATGATCTAAAACAAAAAATACTGTCAATCTAATTTAGAATTTACGATAATTCAAAATTTAAATTTTAATATAAGTCGCAGAACAGTGAGTGAAACAAAATAATTTCAAATAAAATTAAATTGAATCCATTAATGGATTTCGACTTTCTTTTAATACTGTCTACGTAAGTGTAATGCATGAAATATGGTGGCAGGTGGAACCATATTAATTAGTCAGTCAATGTTCATATCTGGGATGGTTAGGTGGGCCATATTTGTCGATACAGACATGAAAAGAAATTCAAATATTGAATCAAATTATTTAATAGTAGTTTAGAATTTGTTGTGTGAAGCTGCAATATCTGAGTTATGGTGTCGTGTTGTGCATGTCAAAATGAATTCCCACTTTGACACTGAGTTTGAACCAATTGGTCAATAGATTGACTTTGTTTTTTGGTTACAGTAGTCTCACTTTATAGATTAATTAGATTTACATTATCAATGTCAAAAGTAAAACCGTAAAGAATACGGTAAGTAATAAAATAATAACCGACTTTCTTTTATCTCTCAAAAAAATAAAAATAATAACCAACTAATAGTAAGGAAGATCAAAACACGAAATGTGAGACCACACAAATACATCATCCGTCTCAAAATAATAGTAATCGTTTGTCAAGATTTTTAAGAAGATGGTTAGTTGTGTTGATATCAACGGCAAAATTAATGTTATTTATTAAAATATCTTTATTACTTATAGTTTGTAGAGTAGTTAAATTGTATGACATTCAATAAATAAAGATATAAAAATAAAAAAATAATAATAAATATTACATTGGTATTTTAAAGTGGTAATTATTTAAAAAAAATGTTAAAAAGACAATTTTTTGAAGACGGAGGACCATAAATTAATTAAATAGGATTTTTTTTATAATGATATTGATAAATATATTAATTACTTCTATATATGCACACAAAAATTATTGATATTTGCCCCTAAAATATTAATTATCCATAAAATTTTTAAAAAATATATATGTCACGATTTATTTTGTTACTAAGTTAGCTTTAAATTAGACACTACAGATTTCATATTTGTTTGTGTATAATTTCAATCATAAATATTTTATTTGTTTTGGTAATAATGTGTTGTTTTCCGACATTAACTATATGTGTTTGTTGTCCATATACGCAGATGAAGTGGGTGATGAATGAAGTTCTTAGGCTCTACCCAACTGCACCAAATGTTCAAAGGCAAGCTAGAGAAGACATTCAAGTTGACAATTTAACAATTCCCAATGGGACTAACATGTGGATCGATGTTGTTGCGATGCACCACGACTCATCGTTGTGGGGAGAAAATGTGAATGAGTTTCGACCAGAGAGGTTCATGGACGATGTAAATGGTGGATGCAACCAAAACATGGGATACTTACCTTTTGGGTTTGGAGGAAGAATGTGTGTTGGTAGAAACTTGAGCTTTATGGAATATAAGATAGTGCTAACCCTTCTTCTCTCTAGGTTTAGTTTTAAAATCTCCCCAAATTATATACATTCACCTTCTATAATGCTCTCACTAAGGCCAGCTTATGGACTTCCTTTAATGGTTCAGCCCCTTTAAGGCTTATATTATAAGCTATTTCTATTATAAATAAATAAAGTCAATATTGTTTCCATATAGATTAATTGTTCTTTTCATAGAATATCATAGAGAATCTATGAAAAGAAATTAGAAGTCACTTATGGACAAGTCACGAGTTATTTTCATATGCTCTATCCAACGGTTTTAGAAATTTTTATGTTGGTAGATAAACTCAAATAAGTAATTATAGTGAGACCCCTCTTTGTAATTTCTTCCCATTCTCTTTTTAATTTAGAATTGCTTTGAATGAGGTATTAGTCCTTATTGTTTCTAGACAATTGAGTGACGATTCAAAATAGATGTAATAACTAGTATACAAGTTCATGAGATGCATGCTTCGGAATAAATAATCAATAAATATTTTATTTACACTTTTCTTTCATTAGTTTTTTTTTATTATAGATAATTTATTCTTTGCAGGGGATTAAATGTATAAGGTGTACCACTCTTGTTTATCTATTTTTTGTTGTTGTGTGATCGTACCTGATCAGAAGGTTACTGCCGGTGCTTTAAATGCGGTGGTTTGAGTGGTGGTAGAATGCGTCAAGAATGCTTCTTGGAACGGTGGGGGGTGTGTACCTGCAGGCGCTCCGATACTCAATTCATTAGAGATCAGAGAGTGAGAGTTTAGAGGAAGAAATAGATTCTATCTTCGGGACTGCTATGAGTCCCCTATATATAGAGGTGGAGGGTTGCAAAGTCGTTGTAATGGCACACTAGGCTCTGGCGATTACGAAATCGTGGGAAGTGTAATTGTAACAGCCCAATTTTCGTTAGATTTATTTTTAATTGTTTTATTATGTGTTTTTATGTGCTTGTGTGTGATTATTCATCGTTGGGTGCATTTAAATGAGTTTTCGTGTTAGAAGGGTAATTTAGTCCTTTTAGACTCAGGGGTATTTTGGTCATTTTGTTAGTAAGGGTAATTAGTAATTTTTGGCGAGAATTATTTTTAGTGTTTTAGTGAGAACCATTATTTTACTAAGTTACTAGTGTGGTAAATAGTTGTGAGCCGGTAAGTGACCCTTGTTAGTATTTGACCGTTAAGTGTGTAGAAATATTTTAGAATTGTGATTGAGTGGGCTAAGCCCACTAAGGAATTAGGTTAAGCCCATTTGAAAATAACCTATATAAACCTTGTCTTAAGAGAAAATAGCATTCATTTTTCATTTCACTAGATTTTTAGAGAGAGATATAGAGAGAAAGTGCAAGAGAAGAGGAAAATGGTTAGAAGAGGAGAGACTTGAAGACCTAAGAGGTGGTGAGTCTAGAAGCTAAAGTGAAGCTTGGGTTAGAATTTGTGCTAATTAAGGTAAGGGGGTTTGAATTCAATCATAATCATTTGTTGTATGTTTAAATGCTTAATTGAATAAGTGATTAATTGTTCATAGTTGTTGAAATTCGTGCTCTAATTATGATGATATGTTTAATGCATGAAATTGGTGATAATTGAATTGTTGTTGGTGAAATTGCATGTTCATAGTATGTGAAAATGATATATTGTGAATTATGCTCAAATTAATGAATTGTGTTATGTTGTTGTTGAATTATGATGAGAATATTGTTTAAGTGATATTGTTGTTGCTAAGAGATATTGTTGTTGATGATTCATGACTTGGGTGTTCATAAATCATGGTTTGTTGATGAAAAATAGGTTGTTGTTGTTGGTTTTATCATAAGGTATTGTATTTTCTCTTTACTTGAAATATGAGAAATATTTGGAGACATGTTACATACCTGAAACATGTCTTAGAAATTAGAGTTTTTCTTGGTTTGTGTGCTGAACAAAGTAGATTCCGTGTACCCACATGATTTATTCCTTGTTTATTTTGATGAGTCATTTATATGTTATTTTAATATGCTTTTTAGTTTAGTTTTAATTAGATTTTATATAATTTTATATTAGTATTATTTCCTTTTTAGGATAGTTTACTTTAAAATGCAATTTATTATATTTCAGGGAAGAATATTGGATGGAGAGAGTCTTGGAGCAAAAGAAAGGGATTTGGAGCAAATTGGACACGAAAATACGAAGATTGGGAAACAAAATATATCTCCCACAAGTCAGAAGCCTGGCACGGCCCGTGCTAGCCTTGGCACGGCCGTGCCACCCTCCAGATGCCTTTTGCTGCTTTTGCTTTGACTCCAAGCTATTCTATTTTGGCGCACAATCTACCGAGGAATATTCTAGGAATATACTTGCTTAGATTTTAAGTCAATTGTGTACTATAAATAGAGTAGCTAGCCATCACTAAATATTCATCTTTACTTGGAATACAATAAGTGACAATTGCTTTTCAATAAAGTTCTTTTCCTTTCCTTTATTTTCCTGTCTTTTACTTTCATGCTTTCTCTCTTCTCCCCCATGTCTACGATGAACATGAGTGAGTAGACTTCTTCTTGTCTTGGGATTGTTGGATAAGTCTAAATGACATAATCCTAATCAAACCAAGCCCTAAGCCTTAATCTTATGTAACCCTAGTTTCTTATCTGAATTCACCGTCTTAACATGGATTAACCATTATCAAACTGTGGAAACGAAAGTGGAGGGTTTGATAATTGTTCGTCCATTATTCCAAATATCAATTCATAAAACGAAAGTGGAGTTTTGATATTCGAACAAGTGAATTCAGACAAGGATTGCAAAGTCAGCGAAATAGGCTTTGCAATCTTTGAGACATATAGTTTCGATCTTCAAGGGAACTAATAACAATCAAGTCAGCGAAATAGGCTTGGTTGTTAGAGGAACCAAAATCCAATAGTAATCAAGTCAGCGAAATAGGCTTGGTTGCTAGAGGAACTTAAGAGAAACTGTCTTGAGAAATTAGGTCTAACATAACATTATAAGCTTATGGTTTCGGTTTGAGAAGGACTTGTTATTTAGATGAAACCAACGATCCCAAGGCTCTTTTATTATATTGCTTTCAACCGTTTAAAAACCCCCAATCTACAATCTCTTCTCTCTTCTAATCATCTCTAAAGGTTAATTAAATTGAACTACTCCCTGTCGGAACGATACTCTTTTATACTACTTCGGTAAGACCGTGCACTTGCGGTTTTATCTCATCATATTTCATGGTTGAGCATAGGTGGTTGGACTAAAATTGTCATTTCTATGCATTTCTGGAGTTGGAAATAGAGAGATAGGACTAAAACTGCAAAAAACATATAGTTTAGGGACTAAAACTTCATTAATATTGCTATGTTGTGAATTGCTTGTACCATGGACAACGATTTTCTAATTCTGTTTTAATAGTGTATGATATTTTTTCAATTTATTTGTAACAACTCAAAAGTGTTGTGGTATAAGAAACGAGAACGGATTTTTATTTGTTATTTTTGTCAACATATATTAACTGTTCTGGTATAATTTTTAATTATCTTTAATAAAAGTACGAGTAACAACTTTGTTAAATACCGTTCTTTTTTTGAAGGAACCGTTCTTAAAAATTGAAACAAAAAAATCTTAATATAACAAAAAATACCGTTCTAAAAAACAAATACCCAACAACCCTTTGGAAAGAAAAAAAAAAAAAACAATTTGCTCTAAAAAAAAAACTCCATTATTTAATAAAAACTAATAACAAGAATAAAGAGATAAATAACAAAATCCAATATCCAAAGCTGAAACGCACAAGCTGATTGAACCTCAGGAGCTAACTTCAGAACCCATTGGAACCTTAACATTCTCAAACCCTCAACCCATTCGAACCTCAGAAGCCATTCAAAAATCTCAAAAGCTTCAACCATACTGAACCCATTCGAAAATCTGGTGCTTAGTTTTCTTCCCAATCTCACCACCGTAAGTCTTCTTCCTTATCTCTCAATTCAATTTGGTTTGTTTTTTTTTGGTGTTTTTATTGCTTAAATTTCAATTTTATTAGTGCTGAGCTATTAGGATTATGTATTTGATAATCAATTTTACCAATTTTGATTTTGTAGAATTCTGATTTTTCCTGATACTTTAGTATTACATACTTCATTGTTAATTCAATCCTCTTTTTTATGTAAAATATTAAGCTCTGGTTAGTGTTTAGTTGATGGGTTCCTTTATTTTTAATTAATTAATATAAGTGTTTACTGAGTATTTGGATTTAACCTGTGTTGATAGTTGTAGTTTTTAGTGAGTTTTGTTGAGGGGCGTGTTTGATTAGTGTAATGGGTGGCTTGTTTGTATTAGGGGTTTTGTTTGATTTTCTGGTGCTGTAGTCAGCTTTTGGCCTCTTTGTACTTATAGTTCTTCCCACCTTTCTTTGTGGGATGATGACTTTATAATAATAATTTGATGTTAAGAAGAAAAAAAAAGATAGCTGTAGTTTACTCTGATATGTTCTTGAATGAGAGTCCTAATGATAAAGTGGATATTTGTTGGGAGCTTGAGTTGTTTGATGAGGGAGATGAGTGTTCGAGGTAGATTTGGGGAGATTGAGTTGGCTAATGGAGGTATATGGTATGTCGTCTTCAATATACATATGATACACTATTAGTTGAGGGAGCTTCATGGATAATTTGGGGAGTGAAGACAGTCCTAAAGTGGTTTGAGGTTCCTTTCGCGATTGTATGGTAAACTTCCACAAAAGTCGATTGCTTGGTGTAAATATCAAAGACTCCTTGCAATTGGCAGCTACGTTCCTAAACTTCAAGGTGGGGGCTATCCCATTTACGTACTTGGGATACCAATTGGGACTAGTCAAAGGAGTTTGCCAATTGGAATCCAATGACGGAGGTTCTTTAGAAAAGACTTCACTCATGGCGGAAGAGGTTTGTTAGTTTCGGGGAAAGAATTGCGTTGATTAATTCAGTTCTTGGAAGTATGTAATGAGTCTTAGAGTTAGAAGGGGCATTATGGGAAATAGGAATATAGACCCTTATAAATATGAGAAAAACCAATGGAATAAGCATGGAAATTGTGATGTCAACATTCTCCTCCTAACCTCTTCTCTTGTTTTACTATCCTTATTTCCCTGCAATTTTACCTCCTGCAATTGTACTCTCTCATTGTGTGTTCTCAGTGAAACATTATCAATTAATTGAGATTTCCTTATATCAATTTTAGTATCATTACAAAGTATGCCCATTTTCAATCTATCCTTTATGAAAATATTGGTTAAGGTTTGAGAATAGTTGTTAAAGCTCAAAAAAGGTTTCTTTAGGGTAGTTCAAGAAATATGAGTAAAATTGTTTAGGTCAAGTGATCAAATGTTTGTAGGTCAAAATCAATGGATGGGCCGGGGTTAGAGATCTCAGATTGCTTAGTTTAAGCTTACTTGTTAGGTGCAGATGGCGCTTGTTGGTGGACATGAATTCTATCTAGAAAGAGGTCTTGACAACAAAGTATGATCTAACTGATTTTGAGTGATCATACCAAGAATTTTTTTTTTGTTGATCATAACACAAAACAAGCCATATCATATCAACTGATGCCCATTCCAGCATGAAATTGAGAAACATTTGTAAATCATAATCGATGCATGTTTTTTTATTTATTTATTTAGTTATATCATAAAGTGACTAAGCACAGTGTAAATTTTATGGATTTAATTCATATGCACTGTCAATGTAAATGTTTTTTATATTGTCAATGAGTACTGAGAATGTAATTTGTACTTGGATAATAGTGGGATGTGACATAAGAGTTAGAGTTGTATTAGATGAAAGACATTTTCAAGTAATTTGTAACGGGTGGGTTTAGGTGTTGTCAGGAGGGCGTGTAGGGGTCTGTTTACGGGTTTTTTGGGCTGCTGGTTGTGGACTTGGCTTGGTTTTAGTCTGTGAGTGCAGTTGATGTGGTGACAGTGCAAGTTGGCTTATTAGTAGCATGTCTACTTTTGTAGGTGCGGCTGTGTTCCTTTTCTTTGGGGCTGATTTTGGGTGCCAATTAGGTGCTCTTAGTTTCATCTATTAGATGTTTCTTTATGGTTGTTTGTTCTTTTGGGGCTGCTTTAGTTTTATTGTGTACATCAACACCCTTTATCTGTGTATTGCTCGCTTTCGCTTCCGTCACGTCTTGTGTGGTTGTTGATAAATAAATTTGTTAAAAAAAAGTAGATATTGAAAACAAGAAAATAAATAATGATCATTATACTAGTTTGTGGTGTTGAATTTATACCTTGAAGCCACATTATGTTATGGTTAATTGCCACACTATATAATGGTTAATCCAATGAGGGGGGAAAAGATTAGGAATCTAATCCATGTATCAAACATTTTGTGATACTTTATAGTAAGCTACTTTTTGTCAATCCATGATCTTCCCATCGTGTTTTTTATTTCTTCAATTTCAAGTGGTCCAAGATGAAAAACTTGTCCAATCCATGCCAATTTGAACATTCCTTTTGACCAATTTGAAATTTTCGACCTTTCAAGTATAAGATGGGAAAAAGGTCAAATGAATATTGTGGATAAAGGGGAGAAAACATATATGAAATGCATATTATACTATCTTTATTTTTTTATTTTTTTAATGTGTGAAGCTGAAACATTCATTATTTTAATAGAAATATGATATCATTTCCAACCATGTAATCTTGTTTTTGCTATGGTTGTATAAGCATATAATGTCATGATCCAATCCCTTTGAATTTGAGTCTTTTTACAACAACCGAAATATAAAATAACCCTCATTTTTATACTTTTAAATTTCTTTTTATCTTTTTTAGAAATAGGACTTTGGTTCTGAAGTCATGGACTCTCCTTTTTTATTCATTCTTTCTTTGTATAGTTGTTAGACTTTTTTATCCATTTTTTGTTCAGGCAGATCTCTACTTCTCGTGCAGGGTTTTCCACTATAATAAAATTCGTTGTTAAGAAAATTGTTTCAATAAGCTCATATTTGTACTTCAGCTGTAAATAAGCTCATATTGTTTATGATTTTGTTTACTTATTTTTATCTTATCCCTTTTTTTAATCTGTTTGGTTTTATATTAATTAGAATTTATGTTTAAGACTTATGCATCAGTATGCTTGTTACAAATCAAGAATGAGAGAGGGGTGTGTAGGTCGTAGTTCATCATTCTTTTTAATGATTAATAGGCATGAATCTGTTTTAGTCTTCTGCATCATTCCTAATGTTAATGTACTCCTTTCTTTCTTACAATAGTCTTTCTCTACATCATATTGATTCTGATAAAAACTTCTTGTCTTTTGCAGTAATATCTGCAGTTTTTATTCCATACATCAACCCCACTTCTCTTCCGATCAGGGTATTTGCTGTTGGTTCATAGAAAGTACCATTCAAGAAGGTATGTTTTATTATAGCATATCTTAGTGCATTAAAAGTTTAAATGACCTTGCAGGAAAACATTAACAGAGCTCACAAGTATTGACAGGAAAGTATAAATGCATGGATAGATATACATAGATAAACAATAATGTGCATCAAGTTGATAGTATATACCTTTGGGCTTATCAGGAGTGAAAAGCTTTTTAATAGCAATGTTATCAATAATGGGTCCACAAGTAGGGTCATCCTCCATACCAGGGTTCTTAAACATCAATATTATACAACCATGAACATTATACAATGTCTGCAAGTCTATTGTTTATGATGCAGATGTCACGAACACATTAAGTTGTTCAAGTTTAGCACACGTGCAAGCAGCACAAAACGTGACAGATTAAATTGAACCTTTTTCTACGATTATTTCAGCATAGTCTTATTGCATGTCTACTTAGTGGTACTATGAGGATCATTCCACCTTGTGTTTACCTTGATTCTATTAGCTCAATGGGGCCGTTTGATTTCCTGTTTGGGACTTCATTTGGTCCTTATATTATTGCTTCATTAGGGAACCCATTTGACGGACTTACCTTGAAATCTCCATTTGCTACTAACCCTGTAAAATTAAATATTGAAAATCTTATTATAGTCATGTAAAATGTTATTTTGAATTTTAAAATGATATTTATGATATTTATATTTTGAATACCAAAGGGAAGTGTGTTACTTCATCTCACTGCTATAACTCCATGCTGACAACTAACTAGTTAGTTGCTTAAACCTTTTTTGTTGTGCCATTTTCGTGCGTTTCAGTCCCGTCAACTTATTTTGTGGATATTATTTATTAAATATTTGATAGTTGACTGGTTTTGAACATGTCTCCTACCTTTTCCCTGTATATTGGGATATTTATATTTTCTTAGCACCCGGAAAAATAATTGTTTGTGCAGATAATAATCTTTTTGCTGCATATTCTCAGTTTTTTTTTATGTTCGCTAGCATCCTGCATTGGATTTTTCAGGTTTATGATCTGCCACATATCGGCGGAATCAGAGTGTCGCTATGATTTTGACAGGGCTTCTACAAAAAATCACAGTATCACCGTGATTTTGTGAAACTCAACATTAATCTTATATTTATCTTATCCTTTTTTTTAAAAAATTTGTTTTAGTTTTATATTCTAAGTAGAATTTATGTTTAAGACTCAGGCATCAATATCTTTGTTACAAATCAAGAATGAGAGAGGGGTGTATAGGTCGTAGTTCATCATTCATTTTAATGATTAATAGGCATAAATCTGTTGTAGTCTTAGGCATCATTCCTAATGTCAATGTACTCCTTTCTTATTTATAATAGTCTTTCTCTACATTATCTTGATTCTTATAACAACTTCATGTTTGCTGCAGTAAAATTTGCAGTTTTTATTCCATACATCAATTCCACCTCTCTTCTAATCAGGGCATTTGTTGTTGGTTCAGAGAAAGTACTCTTCAAGAAGGTATGTTTTACTTTTCAATAGTCATAGAAATGCATTGATGTAGTTGAAATTGTAAATATTACACTGCAAAATAATTAATTTATTAAAGTATATGATTGTAATATGTTAGCTTAACCACTATATATGAAACTAAATGTGTCAATCTAACCACACAATCTGTATCTGACACATAATGTGTGTGCCTAACCACCAATCTGAAACCGAAACCGACTGTAATATTAGGAGTCCTATGTAGGTTCACATATTGTAACATGTACTAACACCCCTCTGAAATTAGTTTCCATATATACAGTAGTAGTCTGTTCAAAACCTGATGGACAAAGAATGGACAAAATCCGCTAGAGAGAGTGAAGAGTATGAAATTGGTCTTAATTATTTTCTAGACTACGCATACACCAAAGGAAAACCCCGTGGAAAAGAGATTTTGTGCCCTTGTGCTACATGTTACAACAGCAGATGGTTTACAAGGAATGCAGTACGAAATCATTTAATAGCATTTGGGTTTCAAAAAGGATATGATGTTTGGGTTCGTCATGGTGAGAAGATACGGAAACCCAATGATGTTAATGATAATCATATGAATGATGCAAATGATCAAGTTGACGATATTGATGGACTGTTGTCTGAAAGATTCAGAGGTGTCGCACAAGAAGACTACAGAGTTAATGAAGGCCCCAACGAAGATGCAAAAAAGTTTTATAATCTAATCGAAGAATCCAAACAAGAGTTGTATCCGGGTTGCAAAACATTCTCTAAATTGTCGTTCATCATTCGGCTATATTTATTGAAGTGTCTTTATGGTTGGAGCAATACATCATTCAATGCACTCTTAGAGTTGTTGAGAGAAGCTATGCCTTTTTTGAACATCCCTGATACGTTCAATAAAACTAAAAGCATGATAAAGGACTTGGGGATGGATTATAAAAAGATTGATGCTTGCCCTAATGATTGCATGATCTATTGGAAAGATCATGAGAATGATACTTCTTGCCATGTTTGTGGTGCTCCACGGTGGATTGAAAATGAAGAAAATCATGAGGTTGAAAAAAATCATAAATCTCATAAAGTTTCGGCGAAAGTTTTGAGACACTTTCCCTTGATTCCGAGACTTCAACGGTTGTTCATGTGTTCAAAGACGGCTAGCTTATTAAGTTGGCATGACAGAGATCGTTTAGATGATGGGAAGTTGAGGCATCCTGCAGATGGAGAGGCATGGAAAGAATTTGATAAATGTCATCCTGAATTTTCTGTTGAGGTGCGTAATATAAGACTTGGATTGGCGAGCGACGGATTTAATCCCTTTAGAACCATGAATGTTAATTATTCTACTTGGCCAGTGGTTTTAATGCCATATAACTTTCCACCTTGGATGTGCATGAAGGCTGAGTATTTTATGTTGTCCTTATTAATTCCTGGACGAAAGTCACCAGGTAATGACATTGATGTGTACCTCCAACCATTGATTGAAGAGTTGAAATTGTTATGGGATTTGGGAGTAGAAACATATGATGCTTCAATAAATAAAACTTTCCAAATGAGGGCAGCTCTCTTGTGGACAATTAGTGACTTTCCCGGGTATGCTATGTTGAGTGGGTGGAGTACAAAAGGGAGCCTAGCATGTCCTTGCTGTAACTATAAAACTAAATCGATATATTTGAAGAATAGCCATAAAACATGTTATATGGATCATCGTGTTTTTGCCCATGGATCATAAATATAGATCAAATGCTAGGAGTTTCAATGGGAAAAAAGAACATAGGCCACCACCAGAATTGTTAAATGGGGAACAAATCTTGGATAAGTTAAAGAACTTCAACAATGCTTTTGGTAAGTTGCAAAAGAATTGCAGTGATGGTCCATGGAAGAAAAAATCAATATTTTTTGAGTTACCATATTGGAAGCACAATACTTTACGCCATAATCTTGATGTCATGCACATAGAGAAAAACATATTTGATAGTATAATTGGGACTTTGTTGGATATCACGGGAAAGACAAAAGATCATGCAAAAGCACGTTTAGACTTACAAGAGATGGGTATTAGAAAGAAACTTCACCCAAAAGAGGTAGATCACGGCAAGAAGCTAGTGTTTGCAAAAGCTTGCTTTTCCATGAGTGCAGATGAGAAAACTACTTTTTGTTCTGTATTGAAAAATGCAAAAATACCAGATGGGTGTGCTTCAAACATTTCAAGATGTGTTCTCCTTCCTGAAAGAAAACTTAGCGGATATAAGACTCATGATGCACATTTCATGATGCATTACTTACTTCAAGTAGCTGTGAGATGTACGACGTCGAACCAGGTTGCACACCCGTTAATTCGTCTTTGTTCCTTTTTTCGTTGTTTATGTCAAAAGGTGATTGAGGTTGAAGATTTAGATATCTTGCAATCTGAGATTGCAGAAACACTTTGCCAGTTAGAAACAATTTTCCCCCCGAGTTTTTTTGACAGTATGGTTCATTTGCCAATACATCTAGTGAATGAGGTAAGAATGGGAGGACCTGTTCAATTTCGGTGGATGTACTCTACTGAAAGATATCTAGGAAAATTAAAGGGTTATGTTCGGAATAAAAGTCGTCCTGAGGGTTCTATTGCTGAGGGTTATGTTGTTAATGAATGCTTGACATTGTGCTCGCGATATTTACATAGTGGTGTTGAAACAAGGTTTAGCAGAATGCCAAGGAATATCGATAAGTGTCATCCTGATGAACTTGGAAGTCCAATTTCTTTTTCTAGAATTGGTCATCCTATAGGAGGAAAGAAAAAAGGTGGAGCAATTTCTTTGGATTGCAAGTCAAGGAGTCAAGCTCATCGTTACATCTTATTCAATCATGACGATGTCCAAAAATTTATACGGTAAGTGAACATAATTGTAGGTTTTGGTTTCATAAAATAATTATTTTGCAATTACTTTAATAGTGCAATTTTATTTGCAGTGAGCATGAAAATGAAAATCCCAGAAAAAGAAAGGGGTGGAACAAATCAAAGAGTCAAGGTTTGGATTTTGTTGAATGGTTTAAGAAGCGTGCTTTGTTAAGCGATGTATCTGACATCCTTAGGAAGCTATCCAGAGGACCAAATAGAATTGCACGAAGTTTTTCTGGCTATGTAAACGGATATAGGTTCCATACGAAACAACGTGATGCTAGACTTAAAACACAAAACAGCGGTGTGACATTAGCGGCAATAACGGAAAGTTTTGCTAGTACCAAAGATGAAAATCCAATAACACAGTCAGTAATTTACTATGGATTAATTACTGAAATAGTTGAGGTAGACTATTATGGTAGGTTGAAGTTTGTGTTATTTAGATGTGATTGGTTTGAAGCAGAAGAGGAAAAGTTTGGGTTGACTTGTGTTTATTTCAACAAGAGATGTTACATGGATGACCCTTTTGTATTGGCTTCTCAAGTCCACCAATGTTTCTACGTTGACGATCCTTCAGATGCAAATAGACACTATGTCGTGAAGTCTGTTCAAAGGGAGTTTTTAAACATTGAAGATCCTCCAGAGCATGCAGTAAATCTATCTTCAAGCACTGAAACTTGTGAAGTTGAATTGGTTAGGAATGACATTCCACCAACAATTACTGACAAACCTGCACCCGTGTCAGATGAAATAGAATCTGATGATGACTATAATGCATGATAAATTGTCTAGGTTCTATATAGTGTGATTTAGTTTTATATTTCAGTTGTTATTTATACATTATAAATGGATCCAACATATGAAGAAAATTTTATTATCTGTTTTCTAATGATGATTTTGATATATATCATAGAGATTTGTATTTAATATACCCTGTAAAGAAAAAAGTTTTTGTGATGCAATTATTTGACATTCGCTATGTATATATTAATTGGTAATTGCAGGAAAATGAAGACGGGTAATGGCTTTCTATTTGATATACAAGCTAAGTACAGCAATGAATTATTGCGGAAGATGAATCAAATCAAAGTTGAAAATGCAAAATCTTCAAAAGAAAGTAGTCATGTAAACATTATTGGTGGAAACATTCAAAAGTTAGACCATCATAAGCAGCCATTGGCAATTAGAAATGTGATTCAAACACAGCACAACAAGCAAGACCAACTGAAGCGGTCGTTGGATAATATAGTTCCAGCCCAACAAATGAAACCTATTGAGTCAGACAAAGGGTTTGTTCACAGAGGTATTAAGAGGCAATTGGAAGTAGAAGCATCTAAGAAAATTGTTGAGCCGATGAAAGGGTTTTGTGAGAACAATAATCTTAAGAAATTGAAGTCTACCGTGGATTATCAACTTGAAGGTCCAACTAAATCACATTCCTCGAAGAAATTTGATGAGCAATACAAAGAGGTAAGGCAGGAAAATACTCTTAAAAGGCAAGGAAAATCAACATTTGGAAATCAACTTAAAGGTTCAACTGAATCATATGCCTTAAAGAAATTTGATGAGCAAAACAAAGAGGTAAGGCAGGACAATACTCTTAAGAGGCAAGGAAAATCAACCCTTGGAAATCAAGTTCAATGTTCAACCGAATCACATGCCTCAAAGAAAATTGATGAGCAAACCAAAGAGTTAAGGCAGAACAATACTCTTATGAGGCAAGGAAAATCAACCACGGAAACAAAGTTCAAGGATCAACGGTAGATCGACAAGCCTGCAAGAACAAAAAATATATTCCAAAATGTCCCGCTTTGGCACTTGATGAGTATATTGAAATGAGGAAGGAACAACATGTCATAGAGGAAGCTGGTGATGAAGATATAGAAGAAAATGAAATGGAAGATGATATGGAGAATGATATCAACTATGAAAGTGATGAAATTGAAGGAGCCGATGAAAATGAAGTTGAAGGTAATATATTAATAGTTTTGATTGTTGGTATGCTCGTGTAAAGTAGAAATTGGATATGAATATTTGCATAGTTGTTTAATTTTTTAATTACTATAATGAGATGAATTACTATTATGTGCTTTATGCGCAGGATTAATAAGAAAACGAAAACGAGGAAAGACTTTATGTAAGAATATTCATGCTCGAGATTTCAAAAATAGACAAGAGATCACGTTGAATGAAGAAGGACAACCAATTGGACCAGATGAAAAGAGAGTGGCTGAACTTAGTAGTTTTTTGGGGACAGTAGCAAGAAGTGCAGATTTATGTACTCTCACCTTCAATAATTGGAAGGCTTTGGTTAAGACTTGGAATGATGAAGAAATCGATCCAGTCTGGGAATATGTCAATGTATTTATCTTTTTATTTGAATGTGTGTGTGTGTGAGCTAGAATGCTTTAATGAATATATATATCTTTCTAAATGTGTCTGTTATTTTCACAGGAAAAATACATCATCCCAGAGAAAGGAAAGAAGGATGTATTTGCTATTGTAAGTGATGCTTGGAGACGATACAAATACTTGATTAAAAAGAATCATTTTACCAAGTACAAAACCATGCGCGAGCGGTTAAAAAATCGTCCAGAAGAGGTACCGGAAGAAGACTTTAAGAAGTTATTGGTGTATTGGAGAGATAAAAACAGTCAAGTAAGATACAATTACTATTTCGTATATAATATCGTTGTCGCACATTCAGAATTTAATAAAAGAATTATACTTTAATTCATGCAGGAAGTAAGTCTGCAAAATGCTCAAAATATTGCTCAACTGAAATGGAGACATCGAACGGGCAATAAAGCCTTTGCTGTTATAAGAGAAAAAATGGTATTGTTGTTTAAATTTTTGCAAGTGAATATTAAATTCCGCTACCTCATTGATATTCTAAAAATCTTGTCATGCTTGGTTTAGCGTGTAAGTAATGAAGATAAAGAGCCTCCCAGTCAAGCGGAAATGTTCATTGCTACACGTCAAAGTAAGAAAGGAAAAGAGCTGGATCAAGAAACCAATACTGCAATTGTGAGTTTTTTTCTAATACCTTTTAATTTGTTGGTGTCTTGGCATGGCTGGATTTAATTTTAGACTGTGTTGTGTGTTTTGTTGTTTGTTATTGGCGAATTGAGTTTGATTTGCTTCATAGTTTGTATGGTTGGCACTTTGGCTTTGGTAGACTCAATATGCATTGTGCATTGTGGCACTCTGGTTTTGTAGTCATATATCTTGTTTTGATGTTGATTTTGGTAGTTGTTTAATATTTGTAGGATATGATAAGAATTATGTTTTTGAGTATTTGTATTGATTTACGACCCCGGTAGTTTTCACCATGATATGTTTGGTTAGTAGTGAAGCGTTAATATATTTATTTAATGCTATTGTTTCATGTATGTTAGATAAAGCTTCAAGACTTAATTGAGAAACATGGGAAGCCTTCTGAAGAAGCCTTTCAAAGTGTATGCGGCAAAGAAAAACCTGGCAGACTTCGTTGCCACGGAAGAACTACAACTATGACTCTATTGAAGAGAAATGAAGAAATTGCAAGACTTAGAAAAGAACATAATGATGAGGTAAAACAATTTAGGGATCAGATACAAGAAATAGAAGAGAAACGGCGTAAGGAAACAAAAGCAATGGAAGGAAAAATTCAGATTCTTCTTAAGGCCATGTTGAGTCAAAACACCACTGGGTTGGATACAGAGGCTTTGGCAGATTTGATAACAACTTCTACAGCTGATGCTAAGAATGTATTGCGTTCTTCTACGTCAATATTTGCTCAAGATGATAATGAGGTAAGATTGAACTATAATTTCTACCTTCTTGTTTCTTTCATACAATATTTTAAATGTATTATATGAAAACTGTGTTATGTTTTTTAAGACTTGATGTATTGGTTGTGTAATTTTGTGTTAGTGTTTAACATATTACAAATAAATTGTAATGATACATAATGAAACACAATTTGAAGAAAAAATAATGATGGACAAAGAAATAGAGTTAGTGCGGTGTTGTGGTGGCAAATGTTGATTGTTGTATTTGTTGGTTGTATAATTTGATGCATGCATTTATCATTTTATGGAAGTTTTTATTTATAAGAAGTTTGTGTGTGTATATATATATATATATATATATATATATATATTGAACACTTTACTTTTATTTTGTAGATGAATAATGATGATATCAATGAAGAATTTGAAGATTTGGAAGCACAAGATGAAGAGATATAGATGTGTGTTTATATATATATATATATATATATATATATATATTTTAAAGATGTTCATTGTGATCAAAGATAAACTTAATCTATTCATTAAAGATTAACAAAAAAATATATTTTGATCTATATTTAACAAAGTATTTCTTTTTGTTATATAGTTGTTTAATTCGAGATATTACATGTAAAAAATTGCATGAATATTATTGTTTAAGTTGGATTATAATTATTACAAGGTTTCAAAAAAGTGTAAATCACGTGACCAAAATAGTGGGTCCACAAATTTTTATTTTAAAAAAATCCATTCTTTATTGAAACGGTGAGAAACCGTTGTGGAAGCTTATAAAATTATTTATATAAGAACGGATTTCTAATCCTCCACGTACCAGAACCGTTGCAAATGCCAGTAAAAAACCGTTCTCTAAAGTTTTATTTCACTACGGATTTTAAATGAAAACGAATGAAAAGCGTAGCTTTATAGAACTTTGAAAACCGTTTTACAAAGTTAAGATAAGACTACGGTTATATTTTATCCGTGGCCGCTTTTAACGAAAACCGTAGCAAAAGGCAAGCACAACCCCTCAGTTTGCCACAGCGGTTAAACCGTTCTGGTACCCAAACAGAACGCTTTTTTTGCATTTTACTACAGTTTTTTGGCGTTTCTATAGGACCAAAATGTTGTTGTGTTTAAGGCTTATATTATAAGCTATTTCTATTATAAATAAATAAAGTCAATATTGTTTCCATATAGATTAATTGTTCTTTTCATAGAATATCATAGAGAATCTATGAAAAGAAATTAGAAGTCACTTATGGACAAGTCACGAGTTATTTTCATATGCTCTATCCAACGGTTTTAGAAATTTTTATGTTGGTAGATAAACTCAAATAAGTAATTATAGTGAGACCCCTCTTTGTAATTTCTTCCCATTCTCTTTTTAATTTAGAATTGCTTTGAATGAGGTATTAGTCCTTATTGTTTCTAGACAATTGAGTGACGATTCAAAATAGATGTAATAACTAGTATACAAGTTCATGAGATGCATGCTTCGGAATAAATAATCAATAAATATTTTATTTACACTTTTCTTTCATTAGTTTTTTTTTTATTATAGATAATTTATTCTTTGCAGGGGATTAAATGTATAAGGTGTACCACTCTTGTTTATCTATTTTTTGTTGTTGTGTGATCGTATCTGATCAGAAGGTTACTGCCGGTGCTTTAAATACGGTGGTTTGAGTGGTGGTAGAATGCGTCAAGAATGCTTCTTGGAACGGTGGGGGGTGTGTACCTGCAGGCGCTCCGATACTCAATTCATTAGAGATCAGAGAGTGAGAGTTTAGAGGAAGAAATAGATTCTATCTTCGGGACTGCTATGAGTCCCCTATATATAGAGGTGGAGGGTTGCAAAGTCGTTGTAATGGCACACTAGGCTCTGGCGATTACGAAATCGTGGAAAGTGTAATTGTAACAGCCCAATTTTCGTTAGATTTATTTTTAATTGTTTTATTATGTGTTTTTATGTGCTTGTGTGTGATTATTCATCGTTGGGTGCATTTAAATGAGTTTTCGTGTTAGAAGGGTAATTTAGTCCTTTTAGACTCAGGGGTATTTTGGTCATTTTGTTAGTAAGGGTAATTAGTAATTTTTGGCGAGGATTATTTTTAGTGTTTTAGTGAGAACCATTATTTTACTAAGTTACTAGTGTGGTAAATAGTTGTGAGCCGGTAAGTGACCCTTGTTAGTATTTGACCGTTAAGTGTGTAGAAATATTTTAGAATTGTGATTGAGTGGGCTAAGCCCACTAAGGAATTAGGTTAAGCCCATTTGAGAATAACCTATATAAACCTTGTCTTAAGAGAAAATAGCATTCATTTTTCATTTCACTAGATTTTTAGAGAGAGATATAGAGAGAAAGTGCAAGAGAAGAGGAAAATGGTTAGAAGATGAGAGACTTGAAGACCTAAGAGGTGGTGAGTCTAGAAGCTAAAGTGAAGCTTGGGTTAGAATTTGTGCTAATTAAGGTAAGGGGGTTTGAATTCAATCATAATCATTTGTTGTATGTTTAAATGCTTAATTGAATAAGTGATTAATTGTTCATAGTTGTTGAAATTCGTGCTCTAATTATGATGATATGTTTAATGCATGAAATTGGTGATAATTGAATTGTTGTTGGTGAAATTGCATGTTCATAGTATGTGAAAATGATATATTGTGAATTATGCTCAAATTAATGAATTGTGTTATGTTGTTGTTGAATTATGATGAGAATCATGTTTAAGTGATATTGTTGTTGCTAAGAGATATTGTTGTTGATGATTCATGACTTGGGTGTTCATAAATCATGGTTTGTTGATGAAAAATAGGTTGTTGTTGTTGGTTTTGTAAAAATGGGTTGATTTAGTGAATTGTGTTCAAATGACAATTGTTTTCATGTTTGATATGCTCTTGAGAACCCTTTTAGTTGTTTTGACCTATAAACAAACTTTTGAAACATATTTAGGCATTGGGAGATCAAAATTGAGAATTTTGGATGAAAAAGGGTTGAAACCCATAATATTTTTCTGCAAAACTATGACTGTTCGCTTAAGCGAACGCGTAAGCGAACAATCACAGTAGGTTCTGAAACTCGGTCGCTTAAGCGAACCAGTAAGCGAACCGTAAGCAAACATTACTGCTAGCTACTGGAACTTGTTCGCTTAAAGAGAACAAGGTGGTCGCTTAAGCAAACTTGTCCAATTTCAGCAACCTTTGATTTTTGTTCCAGGTCTTAGGGGGCCAATCCGAGCTTTGTAAAATGCTTCTTTCAACTTTTTTAACTACTGTTTGAACTACTAAACCTACTGGAACATGTTTTACTCATTCAAATTTGGGATTTTCCTAAACCTAACTTGAATTTTTGGGAATTTTGGATTTTTGTCGAAACGAACTTTTGCGAACTAAATGCGATTACAAGTTTAACCTACAATTCATATAGACTTAGGTAAGACTATTAAAGTTGGTCAAACATCTTAATCATGTTAAACTTGAATTTTTGGTGGGAATGTGGAAAATGTTAACTTGGGTTTTCTCATACGAACTTAAGCTATACTTTGAACTAATGTCTAATAGTTTGTAAGTGGCTTAAGCTCTTGATTACATGATTGATTAAGATTGAGTTATGAGTTTTCGACCTTGAATAAGTTACTTTACTTTGAGAATTATCAATGTTGGCCGGTTGCCACTTGATACGGACTTTATCGGAAATGGTTCTTTTAAGCCAGTTATCTTATGATCTTTTGTGACTAGCCTTAAATGACTAAATGAAGATGTGTGAATGAATTATTATATGTTGGATATGATATTTATCATAAGGTATTGTATTTTCTCTTTACTTGAAATATGAGAAATATTTGGAGACATGTTACATACCTGAAACATGTCTTAGAAATTAGAGTTTTTCTTGGTTTGTGTGCTGAACAAAGTAGATTCCGTGTACCCACATGATTTATTCCTTGTTTATTTTGATGAGTCATTTATATGTTATTTTAATATGCTTTTTAGTTTAGTTTTAATTAGATTTTATATAATTTTATATTAGTATTATTTCCTTTTTAGGATAGTTTACTTTAAAATGCAATTTATTATATTTCAGGGAAGAATATTGGATGGAGAGAGTCTTGGAGCAAAAGAAAGGGATTTGGAGCAAATTGGACACGAAAATACGAAGATTGGGAAACAAAATATATCTCCCACAAGTCAGAAGCCTGGCACGGCCCGTGCTAGCCTTGGCACGGCCGTGCCACCCTCCAGATGCCTTTTGCTGCTTTTGCTTTGACTCCAAGCTATTCTATTTTGGCGCACAATCTACCGAGGAATATTCTAGGAATATACTTGCTTAGATTTTAAGTCAATCGTGTACTATAAATAGAGTAGCTAGCCATCACTAAATATTCATCTTTACTTGGAATACAATAAGTGACAATTGCTTTTCAATAAAGTTCTTTTCCTTTCCTTTATTTTCCTGTCTTTTACTTTCATGCTTTCTCTCTTCTCCCCCATGTCTACGATGAACATGAGTGAGTAGACTTCTTCTTGTCTTGGGATTGTTGGATAAGTCTAAATGACATAATCCTAATCAAACCAAGCCCTAAGCCTTAATCTTATGTGACCCTAGTTTCTTATCTGAATTCACCGTCTTAACATGGATTAACCATTATCAAACTGTGGAAACGAAAGTGGAGGGTTTGATAATTGTTCGTCCATTATTCCAAATATCAATTCATAAAACGAAAGTGGAGCTTTGATATTCGAACAAGTGAATTCAGACAAGGATTGCAAAGTCAGCGAAATAGGCTTTGCAATCTTTGAGACATATAGTTTCGATCTTCAAGGGAACTAATAACAATCAAGTCAGCGAAATAGGCTTGGTTGTTAGAGGAACCAAAATCCAATAGTAATCAAGTCAGCGAAATAGGCTTGGTTGCTAGAGGAACTTAAGAGAAACTGTCTTGAGAAATTAGGTCTAACATAACATTATAAGCTTATGGTTTCGGTTTGAGAAGGACTTGTTATTTAGATGAAACCAACGATCCCAATGCTCTTTTATTATATTGCTTTCAACCGTTTAAAAACCCCCAATCTACAATCTCTTCTCTCTTCTAATCATCTCTAAAGGTTAATTAAATTGAACTACTCCCTGTCGGAACGATACTCTTTTATACTACTTCGGTAAGACCGTGCACTTGCGGTTTTATCTCATCAAGTTTTTGGCGCCGCTGCCAGGGAGTAAACTAATTTAATTAATTCTTTCTTTGTGATTAGAACTCTCTTCTCTTTTCTCTTCCTCTTCTCTTCTACTTTTCTTTCTTTTTGTTTTTACCACTAACTTCTTGGGTTCTCGGTTTCTTATGCGAAGAAGTAAAAGTCTCAGAGAATTTATTCCTGAGATCGAAAGATTTTTGCATAAGAAAAAGAGAGAGGCACAAAATAATACCGCTATGGCTGAACGTACTCTCAAAGAGTATGCTACTCCTTCAACGGAAGAGCCACAAGCTATTATCGTGTACCCAACGGTTGCGGGTAATAACTTCGAAATCAAGCCTGCACTACTCAATTTAGTGCAGCAAAACCAGTTTTCTGGATCACCCACTGAGGATCCAAATCTCCATATTTCTTCCTTCCTTAGACTCAGTGGCACCATAAAAGAGAACCAAGAAGCCGTAAGACTTCATCTCTTTCCCTTTTTCTTAAGGGATAGAGCTAGCGCTTGGTTCCATTCCCTAGAAGTCGGTTCCATTACTTCATGGGACGATATGAGGCGAGCATTTCTCGCCCGATTCTTTCCCCCATCTAAAACAGCTAAGCTTAGAGACCAAATTACGCGTTTCAATCAAAAAGATGGGGACTCTCTCTATGAGGCGTGGGAGCGTTTCAAGGAAATGCTTAGACTTTGTCCCCACCATGGCCTAGAGAAGTGGCTTATAGTCCACACGTTTTATAATGGCTTGTCATATACCACTAAGATGTCTGTTGATGCAGCTGCACTTGGAGCTCTAATGAACAAAAACTACACGGAGGCTTATGCTTTGATTGAGGACATGGCTCAGAATCACTACCAATGGACCAACGAAAGAGCCGTCACCACTCCTACTCCCTCTAAGAAAGAGGCAGGTATACACGAAGTCTCTGAATATAACCACCTTGCTGCTAAGGTTGAGGCATTAACACAAAAAATTGAAAAACTTAATGTTAATGCTGTCCCACCTTCTTCCGCATCCCCTCCTTGTGAAATCTGTGGTATAACTGGTCATATAGGTGTTGATTGTCAGTTAGGTAGTGCTGCCAACATTGAGCAACTGAATTACGCTCAATACAACCAAGGAATGAGGCCAAATCAAAAATTTTAAAAAAATCCTCAAGGTTCCTATGGACAAGCAGCACCACCTGGCTATACAAACAACCAGAGAGTGGCTCAGAAATCAAGTTTGGAGATTTTACTGGAAAATTGCATTGCAAATCAAAATAAAAATCTTCAAGAATTGAAAAACCAAACAGGATTTCTGAACGACTCTCTCTCCAAACTGAATACCAAAGTTGATTCCATCGCCACGCACACCAAAATGCTTGAGACCCAAATATCCCAAGTGGCCCAACAAGTGGCCACCTCTTCTCAAACACCAGGAGTCTTTCCTGGTCAGCCTGAAACAAACCCCAAAGCCCATGTCAACGCTATTTTTCTAGGGGGTAGTAAGATAGAAGAGACTGTTACTAAGGCCAAAAGTGTCAAGAAGGAGAATGTCAGGTGTCTAGGTAAGAATGGTGTGATAAAAAGTGAGAAACCGCTTGATAAAAACAAAGCCCTAACACCTTTAAGGCTTACTAAGCTCAACTTGGAGGCTCAATTCACTAAACTCTTTAACATAATTCGAAAGATTTGCGTTAAAATCCCCTATGCTGAAGCTTTGTCTCGTATGCCTCTATACGCCAAGTTTTTAAAAGAAATTTTTTCAAAAAAAAAGGCTATAGATCATAATGAAACAATAGCTTTGACAAAGGACAATAGTGCAATCATCAAGAAGCCACCTACAAAGCTTAGAGATCCAGGAAGTTTTGCCATCCCTTGTATGATAGGGAATGAAACCTTCAACCGAGCCTTGTGTGACTTAGGAGCAAGTGTTAGTCTGTTGCCCTTACCCCTCTTTACAAGGCTGAGGTTGGGCAAGCTAAACCCTACCGAAACAACATTGAAGTTAGCCGATCATTCTGATATCCATCCTGTCGGATATGTCGAGGACATCCCCGTTAAGATAGAAGGGATAGACATCCCAACTGATTTCATGGTGCTTGACATAGATGAGGACAATGTGTGCCCTATAATCTTAGGACGACCCTTTCTCGCCACTGCGGGTGCTATAGTAGATGTTCAAAACGGTAGGATTGTTTTCCAAGTGAGTAATGAGTTGATAGGATTTGAGTTGGAGAATTATATGAAAGGTCCCGCCCTTTATTCTTGTAATATGATTAAAGGTCATAATGTGAAGGAACGCTTATTAGCGCCATCTACACAACATGACCTCTTTGATCCATTCTAAGGACACTTTCTTATAACGTCAAGCTAATGACTATAAAGAAGCGCTTCGTGGGAGGCAACCCACGTATTTAACTGCTTTCGTTTTTGTTTTTAAGTTATTTTGTAGGTAATTGTCCGAAGGTGATTCAAGAAAACGAGAAAAATTTTGAGGCCCATGTCCAGAACCTTGGCACGGCTGTGCCAGACCTTGCCTATCCAAACCAGCATAAAATTCCAGAATGTTGGCACGGCCCGTGCTAAGGTTGGCACGGCCGTGCCCGACAACAGGTAAGGATAAACCCACCTTTTCATCTTCTTCTTCCCTCATTCTCCACCACAAACTCTCTCTCCATTTACACTTCTCTCAAAAAACCTCCATAACCATAGAATTTCAAAGCTTCCATATCTCCCCCAAAACCTAACCATTTCACATAATTTCTTCACCAAATCAATCACAAACCCATTTCAATCATAACCCATCAATCCAAAACAACTTTCCTCCATCCCTCCCAAATATCATCAAATTCGTAGCCCCCATTCACCTACCTAACAACCCACAAATTCTTCATCCATTCACCCAATCCAACTCATACCACTTACTCAAACCCCAACCCCATCACCCAACCAACCTTTTCTACTCAAAACATTTCCCAACACCCAACCCTCACCCAAAACACAAACGGTCAACCAAGGTTCCGGATAAATGGCATCTAGGAAAGGTGGAGCAAGCTCTTCCGGTGGACAACAACAAAAGAAGAAGACTCAAGCCATGAATCATGGCATAATCTTCAAGGACACCAAGCAAAGGGACAGGTATAAAATTCTTATCTCTAAACCTTTGCATCCTTGTCGATATCTAGATCCTTATACTTTGAGTGTGCTAGGACTAAGGGATAATTTGTTCAGCTTACTAGGAAATTTAGGATGGGTTGATATGCTTAGACCTATGAAGGGCTTCGAAAATTTCACTTATGAATTCTAAAGTTCTATTGAATTTACGAAGGATAAGGTGAATTTTGACAACCCCGATCATAGAGTCTCTTTCCGACTTTTGAATATGGATTACGAGATGTCTCTTGAAAATTTCTGCTTAGAGATGGACTTTGCAAATGCGGGGTTCATCCATGACTCTTGGAATCCAAATTTGAAGTCAGAACACTATGACCCCGCTCTCTTTTGGAAACGCATTACCGGGTTAAGGCAATACAATCCTCGCAACAACAAGGCTAGTAACATTCACAACCCCGTGCTTAGATACCTCCAGAGAGTCATGGCTTGTACCATTTGGGGAAGAAAAGAAGTAGGAACAACTAGGACAGACGAACTTTTTATGCTTTGGGCAATGCTTAGTACCAATCCCGTTAATACTTGTTTCTACCTACTTGACTACCTTTCCTCCATAGGAGCTAGACCTGACAATAGAGCTGAGATAGTAGTCAGTGGTATCATTACCTTCATCGCTAGAAAGTTTGGAGTAGGTGAGGAAGATGGGATAAATCCAATTGAGGGCAACAATAGACTTAATATTGAAACCCTTGTTGCTATGAACTTCATTAAGATTCACCCACCCATGACTTATGCACTTCAACTTCGCATACCACTATTATTTCTACTTCCTAACCCATCTCGGACTAACCCCGAGGTGGAGGAAAATTTGTTGTATGTTGGTGATGGATTACAGGTACATGAAGAGCATAATCAAGGTGAAGAAGAAGGTGCCCACATGCACCATGCAGAAGAGCCCCATGACCATAACGACAACAATGAAAGATGGGCATGGATGCAAACCGAGGTACAAAGGATAAGCACCGAGCAACAAAGGCAAGGTGTTGAATTATCTGGGCTAAGAAATGATGTCCTTCGGGGCAACCGCATATCCGAAGAAAATAACCAAATGCTTCGGAACATGATGCAACACTTACACCTTCAGGGCCCTCCCTATGGACCTCAATAACAATGTGAGCTTTCCTCTTCCTCTTTTTTTTTTCACCATATCTCTTCAATCTCTATCTCACTCTTCTACCTCTCCTTTTCTTTTATTTTTCTTTTATCTTGAATCATTGAGGACAATGCTTCTCCTAAGTGTGGGGGGAGCCTAATAAAGTGTCAGTAGTCGTAGTGTTTCCAAACTCCCTTGAACTTTATTCTTTTGTTCTGTTTTATTGTAAAAGGCATAGTTAAGTAGCTAATTTTTATTGAAAAAAAATCATGACACAAAAATTTTCATTGTCTCCTCTTATTTTGTTGATTCTTGTACATGAAAGCAAACTCTTGTGTTTCAATTGTGTACTATAAATAGAGTAGCTAGCCATCACTAAATATTCATCTTTACTTGGAATACAATAAGTGACAATTGCTTTTCAATAAAGTTCTTTTCCTTTCCTTTATTTTCCTGTCTTTTACTTTCATGCTTTCTCTCTTCTCCCCCATGTCTACGATGAACATGAGTGAGTAGACTTCTTCTTGTCTTGGGATTGTTGGATAAGTCTAAATGACATAATCCTAATCAAACCAAGCTCTAAGCCTTAATCTTATGTAACCCTAGTTTCTTATCTGAATTCACCGTCTTAACATGGATTAACCATTATCAAACTGTGGAAACGAAAGTGGAGGGTTTGATAATTGTTCGTCCATTATTTCAAATATCAATTCATAAAACGAAAGTGGAGCTTTGATATTCGAACAAGTGAATTCAGACAAGGATTGCAAAGTCAGCGAAATAGGCTTTGCAATCTTTGAGACATATAGTTTCGATCTTCAAGGGAACTAATAACAATCAATTCAGCGAAATAGGCTTGGTTGTTAGAGGAACCAAAATCCAATAGTAATCAAGTCAGCGAAATAGGCTTGGTTGCTAGAGGAACTTAAGAGAAACTGTCTTGAGAAATTAGGTCTAACATAACATTATAAGCTTATGGTTTCGGTTTGAGAAGGACTTGTTATTTAGATGAAACCAACGATCCCAAGGCTCTTTTATTATATTGCTTTCAACCGTTTAAAAACCCCCAATCTACAATCTCTTCTCTCTTCTAATCATCTCTAAAGGTTAATTAAATTGAACTACTCCCTGTCGGAACGATACTCTTTTATACTACTTCGGTAAGACCGTGCACTTGCGGTTTTATCTCATCATATTTCATGGTTGAGCATAGGTGGTTGGACTAAAATTGTCATTTCTATGCATTTCTGGAGTTGGAAATAGAGAGATAGGACTAAAACTGCAAAAAACATATAGTTTAGGGACTAAAACTTCATTAATATTGCTATGTTGTGAATTGCTTGTACTGTTTCTGTTGCTGTTGCATATTGATCAAGTTGCAGGTGTTGGTCTAAGTTGTAAAGTTGTAAGTTGTCTTTCCAAAGTATTGGAGTCTTAAGTTGTTAATGTTGTCTAAGTTGTTGAAGTCGTAGTTGAAGATGTTGTTGGTGACTGTTTATGTTCAGGTGTTTTGTGAGAGGTGGTGTACTCTTACGTTGTTGTTTATAAGAGGTGGTGTACTCTTACATTGTTGTAACGCCCTAGTCGTTGTTTTATTTATTTTTGATTTATTTAGAGTCTTTTATATGATTTTAAATAGTATTTGTTGATTATGTGGTGTGTATTATTTTATTATATAGTTTATTTCAATATTAATTAGAATAATATGTGAATTAATATTATTTTGGAGGTTGGGGAGTTAATTAGAAATTAATAGAATTAAGGGGGAGTAAATGAATTAAAGGGGAGTTATATTTTGGGGAGTTAGGAAAAGAGAAGTCAGAAAGCAGTTTACGTGAAAACAGAGTTTTGGGAGAAAAGGGAGAAGAGTCAAGTGAACCAGAATTGTTGTGCATTCGTTCGTCTGAATTAAGGTAAGGGTGAGGTTTGCTTCAGTAGAATAGATTTTGAATTTCTGATTTTGATTTAACAGGTTATTGGTAGAAATTGGGGATGTTGGGTTTAGGATGAATTATTGGGTTTTTGACTGAATTGAGTGTAGAGATTGTTGTTTTGATGTTAGAAATAGGTTCTGGGTGCATACAACAAGTTATTTCGTATCTATAAACTAATTTGGGGAGTGAAATTGAGAAAATTGGGATTTTGGAGAAAAACCTGCATTATGCCCGTACTGATGTTCATCGCTCGCCCCGGTGAGTAGCTTGTCTCGCCTCGCGAGTGAGCAACTTCATGGCTCGCCTCGCGAGCAGAACCACTCGCCATAGCGAGCAAGTGCCTGAGAGATCATGATTTTTGAATTGTTGTTATAAGTTGTATTTTTGTTAGTTTTGAGTGCCTAAATGATTTTAGAGAGGATTGGGACAATTTTTAGATTAAAAAGATGAATATGGAGCTTCGAAATGAAGATTTAGTGAGAAAAATGTCAAAACTCCCGAGAGCACCCCCTTTCTAATTCGCCTTGAGTTCGCCATGGCGAGTAACCCGTTTTCTTGTGTTCGCCATAGCGAGTAGAAGTACTCGCGAGGCGAGTTGCCCAGTATTTGAGTTGTTTGTTCTGTTTTGATGAATGTTGAATGATCTTGATGTCTGGGCATAATTATGATTAATTGTATATTTTTCTGGAATTGTTGGATTGATTATAATGATCTCTTGATGATTGTGATGTATGTTTACATTAATTAAATCATACATGTTGTTGAATTGTGGAGCTGTGAGTCATATATACATATATGCATTGTTGAGTTGTATGTAGATATACACAAGTGGAGTCAGTTGCATAAGCATATAAAGCGGGAGGGCTCTTGCCCGGGAACGCCTTGTCGTTCAAAGCGAGAGGACTCATGTCCTGGAACACTTTAATTGTTCAAAGCGGTGAGGGCTTATGCTCTGATGAATGCTTTAACCATTCAATATCCGGTGAGGGCTTCTGCCTTGTAAATTGGTACCACATGCATTGTCGTATTGTCGAGGAGTCTTAGCGGTGTTGTCGAGTAATTGCATGAGTCATTGTTGTTGGTTGTGAATACTATTGTTGTTGAGGTGTTGATTATGAAATATACATTTATATTGAATAATTATTGTTATGTTAGGGTGTTAGATTCAATTGATGAATTTATTATCTATATTTAATGTTGTGAATCTCACCCCTTCTGCTTGAAAATGTTGCCCTTCCTATGGGTAACTTGCAGGTGATCCTGAGTAGTAGGTGGTGGCTCAATGTCTAGGGCTCTGATACGTACGGGATGAGATTTCTTGTTTATTTTCATTCATATGTATCAATTTTTTGTAACATGTTGATGTAGCCCTTATTGTTGTTTGAATTACTTTGATGAGGCTTTCATGCCAAGATTTTATGGAGAATTAAACAGTTGATGTTTGTCGTTGTTTTTAATGAAAATATTCCGCTGCAAGGTTTTGGTGAAACTATTAAAGTTTGTTGTTCATTAAATAGTTTTATATTCTATTTAAGAAATTTTGAAAAGAAGTGTGACATGCCCGTTTGGGATATACTATGATGTATTATTTAATATTTTAATTACTTTGGGATAACGGGGTGTTACAGTTATTGTTTATAAGAGGTGGTGTACTCTTATGTTGTTGTTTATAAGAGTTGTTGTACTCTTACGTTGTTGTTTATAAGAGGAGGTGTACTCTTACGTTGTTGTTTTCAGGTTGACGTTGTCGTTGTTGAATCGTTGAAGTTGTTGTTGATGACACACCATGGAATATTAATGATTATGTTGTGTTTATATTATTATAAGATGATGAATATGTTGTTGCTTATGTTATTATAAGATGATGATTATGTTGTTCTTTATATTTGTTATGAAGCTAATAATTATTAGAATTTGATTGAATTATTAATGAAATATTATAAGAAGATTTAATGTTATTAATTAATGAAGTTTAAGTTGTTAAATGTTTTTGATGAATTATATGCTTATTATTATTGAATGTGAAATCTCACCCCTTCTGCTCAGAAATGTTGCTCTTCGTATGAGTAACTTGCAGGTGATCGAGTTTAAGCTGCTATTAGATTGATGTCGTGAGTGGACTATCTCTCACATGTGTCTTTAGGTGCTCTGATACGTAACGGGATGAGAACTTTGTTGCATTCTTTTCTATTCCTTACGTATTACTTTATGAAGATTATGACTATATTTTTAGACTGGATTATTATGAGATATTTTATGATAAGGCCTCCGTGCCAAAGACTATTTAGATGTTGAAATAAATTCTGCTGCAAAGCATTGAATATTTTGTTATTGAATTTTGATGGATAATTAGTTAATTATTCCGTTTATGATTTTTATGAAAAGAAGTGTAGCATTCCGTTTATGTGGAAAACTCTGATTATTTAAATGAAATTTTTATGTTGGGAAAACGAGGTGTTACAGTTTCTCCTATTTATTTCCTCAACCCTCTTTATTTTATTTCCACTTATTCCACTAAACTCTTCTAAATTCCAAAACAGCCCCCCACAACTTAGTATTATTTTATTTTCAAATCTTATTCCATTAAATAATAAAATAAACTACTTAATAAATCAACAACACACCACATAATCATTTAAATCACATAAATCATATAAATAGACTCTAAACCCAATAAAATAATCAAATAATTAAATAGGGCGTTACAATAACAAGGTATTAAAAATTGTCAATTGGATATGCTTATATTTGTTCAAGTGTGTAGGACCATAGACAAAAATTTAGTGTCTACTTAAAGTATAGGTTCTGGAAGAACAAACGAGAGCAGTGGAATCAACAAGAAGAAAGGTTGAAGCATCTGAAGAAAAGTGCTCCTGAAGTGTTGACGTCATCAGAAGCAAGTTCATCATAAGCAAGTTCATCATAAGCACCTCATCAGAAACAACATCACCAGAAGCTGAACATCATCAGAAGCTGTGAGAATTAAAGCTTCAAAGGTTGTTCAAAGGATTTAATCACGCCTAGCATTGGATTTAATCAACGGCTAATTCAAAAGGATTTGAAGGAATTAGATGCTTGCTCTTTGAAAAGCATTGACAAAGTACAATTGTATGAAGTGTACAACCACTACCTCTACTACTTTGTTTGTATCTCTGCTATAGGACAAGAATAATAGATATGCATGCAATGATATTCCTTCATACTTGGAATGGATTTGAAATTGATCCTTCATAAGACAATAACCATATCAGGAAAAATATCATTGGTGCTTGATCAAAGCTTCAAACGACTCTTTTTGATGTGTTGGCAATTCACAACGTCTCTGTCACACCTTTATATAAAGGAGTGAAGACTTAGAGAATTGTAAGACTCTACAACAATTAACAAGCGCCAAAACTCTGCTGAAATTGTTCTGCATCAAAAGTTCACTTAGAATTTCTTATCAAAGTTCATATCTTAGAAATTCTACAGTCTTAAGAGTCTATATCTGATTTGTATTGTGATCACCACTGATTGTATATCAAGTGTTTAACCTCAAACAATTTTCTTTGTAATTCTGTTTGAATAGAAGTCTCTTGCAGTTGTGCTTGAGCATAGGAAGTCTCTTAATTGTGTTCAGGAGCATAAGAAATCTCTTGCAGTTGTGCTTGAGTAGTTTGAAGTCTCTTGCTAAGTTTAACAGTGAGCAATTGTAATCAAATATTAAATTTTAGTGAACTCTCCTTGGAAGTGCAAGGGGGACAGGACTGACTTCCGGTTTGTGGAAGGAACCTATATAATTGCTTTGTGTCTTTCTTCTCTCTCTCTCTCTCTCTCTCTCTCTCTCTCTCTCTCTCTCTCTGTGTGTGTGTGTGTGTGTGTGTGTGTTTTATCCGCTGCATTTAGAATCTGAACAATACTTCAGAAGTTGAACTCTATCTGCTTTTGATCAGTGATTTCAGTAGGAGAAAACGAAGAAAAAGTAAACAAAATTCAATCCCCCTTCTTGTGTTTTTCTTAGCTTCATCGCGTTCGTCTTATTCGTTTCTTCAGCTAATCTGGATAGCTTGTGTCTGGGTCATTCGGAAGGAACGGAACAACAAATTTTTTCATCAGAAGATTACAGACTCTCACACCTTAGCCGACAAGTTTAAATTTCTATCTTTAGAATGACTAAACGTAAGTTTGCAAACCTTTGTTTTTAGTTATTGTAAGAGTTAACTTAAAATCAGATTTATGCAGAATCGTGGCACGATGGCTAGGCAACGTGGCACGATTGGAGGTTTCAAGTTTGAGGCAAAGCACTGGAAAAATTGTGGCACGATGGTGTGCTGGCAGCGAAAAACAGAAACATATTTTGGGTGCAGATTTGTTCCAAATTTTAAGAGATACTTTTACTATAAATATAGACCGTGTATCAAAGGAAACTTTGAGAGAGATAGAGGGGGCTGAAACAAGGGTTTAGAAAGGCAACAACAAATCTAGGGTTTGTATAGAGTTTGTCTCTTTGGAACAAACACTAGGGTTTGAGGGTTGATTCACCTTGGAAAAAACACTAGGGTTTGAGGGTTGATTCACCTTGGGAAACACTATTGGGAAATATGGTGGACAAGGCCAGGAGTGCCATTGTCTTGTGCCTCGGAGATAAAGTTTTGAGAGAAGTAGCAAAGGAACGAACTGCGGCATCTATGTGGGCAAAGTTGGAATCTTTGTATATGACAAAATCTTTGACTCATCGGCAATTCCTAAAGCAACAACTCTACTCATTCAGGATGGTGGAGTCAAAGACCATCATGGAGCAACTTACAGAGTTCAACAAAATCCTTGATGACTTGGAGAATATTGAGGTGCAACTTGAGGATGAGGATAAAACTATACTCTTGTTATGTGCTCTATCGAAATCTTTTGAATCGTTCAAAGGTACCATGCTCTATGGCAAAGAAGGCACTGTTACCTTGGAAGAAGTTCAAGCGGCTTTGAGAACCAAGGAGTTGACCAAGTCCAAGGACTTGAGAGTTCATGAACACGGTGAAGGCCTAAGTGTCTCAAGAGGGAATGGTGGAGGTAGAGGTAACCGGAGAAAGAGTGGTAACAAGTCAAAGTCTGAATGCTTTAACTGTCACAAGATGGGTCACTTCAAGAAGGATTGTCCGGAGATTAATGGTAACTCCGCACAAATTGTCTCTGAGGGTTATGAGGATGCAGGTGCTCTGATGGTGTGGTGTTGTTTGGAGGATGAAGAAGGTGATGTGTCTCACCTTGGGATGGATGCCTAGTGGAGCGGTGGTGTAACGCCCTAGTCGTTAATTTATTTATTTTGGATTTATTTAGAGTCTTTTATGTGATTTTAAATAATATTGGTGATTTATGTGGTGTGTTATATTTTATTATAAGGTTTATTTTAATAATAATTAGATTAAGTGAGAAATTAGTATTATTTTGGAGTGTAGGGAGTTAATTAATATTTAATAGAATTAAGGGAGTTTAATGAAAAGGAAGGGAAGTTACTTTTTGGTGAGTTAAGAAAAGAAAGAGTCAGAAACGTTTTACGTGAAAAACTGTCAGTTTTGGGAGAAAAGGGAGAGAAGAGCAAGTAGAGCCAAGTTCATCAATTTATGTGCATTTCTTTCTGCAATTCTAAGGTAAGGGTGAGGTTTGCTTCATTAGTATAGATATTGAATTCTGATTTTGATTTTAACCGGTTTATGATAGAATTGGGAAAATTGGGTTTTTGATGAATTAATGGGTTTTGAGAGTAGGAACGGTTGTATTGATGTTAGAAATGGGTTCTGAGTGCATACAACATTTCATTTCATATCTGTAAACTAATTTGGGGAGTGAATTGGAGGAAAATGGGATTTTTGGGAAAAACCTGCATTCTGCCCGTACAGAAGTTCATCGCTCGCGTCGCGAGTAACCTTGTTCGCCAAGGCGAGTGAGCAACTTCATAGCTCGCCTCGCGAGTGAGACAACTCGCCGTGGCGAGTGCCCGTGAGAAATTCTAGGTTTTTCAATTGTTGTTATAAGCCGTAATTTGGTTAGTTTTGTGTACCTAGATGATTTTAGAGAGGACTGGAGCAAGTTTTAGATTAAAAAGTTGAATAGGGAGCTTAGAATTGAAGATTTAGTGAGAAAAATGTCAAAACTCCCGAGAGCAGCCTTTTTCTGTTCGCCTTGAACTCGCCATAGCGAGTGACCCTTTGTCGTGAGTTCGCCACATCGAGTAGAAGTACTCGCGAGGCGAGTTGCCCAAACTTTGAGTTGTTGGTTCTGTTTTGATGATTGTTTATTTATCTTGATGTTTAAGCATGGCTATTATAAATGGTGTATTTTTCTGGGATGTTTGGATTGGTTATAATGATTTGTTGTTGGCTGGAATGTATGCTTCCATTTAATTAAGTTATACATGATGTTGCATTTTGGAGTGGTGAGTCATATACATATATATGCATTGGTTGAGTTGTATGTAGATATACACAAGTGTGTCAGTTGCATAAGCATAAAAGCGGGAGAGCTTCGGCTCTGGAACGCCTTGTCGTTCAAAGCGGTGGAACACTAGTTGTTCAAAGCGGTGTTTAGCGGTGAGGACTTATGTCCTGAAAATGAATGCTTTAACCATTCAATTAGCGGGAGAGCTTCGGCCCTGATTATGGTACCACATGCATTGTAGAGGAGTCTAGTGGAGGTGTCGAGTGTTGCATGAGTTGCAGTTATTGGTCTTAAATTACCGAATGTTGTTGATATTAATAATGATGATATTATATATGTTGATGAATTATTATTATGATAGGGTGTTAGATTCAAATTGATGAATTATTTATCTATATTTTATTGTGAATCTCACCCCTTCTGCTTGAAAAGGTTACCCTTTCTATGGGTAACTTGCAGGTGATCCTGAGTAGTAAGTGGTGGCTCAAAGTATCTAGGGCTCTGATACGTGGGATGGGATTTAATGTTACCTTTATTCCTATGTATCAATTTTGAATATTGCTGATGTAGCCCTATGGTTGATGAATTTCTGTTGTTAGGCTTTTATGCCAAGATTATTTGTTGGAGAATAATTATGTTGGATGTTGTTATTATTTAAGTTGAAAAATATTCCGCTGCAAATTTAATAATAATTTTGAAGGATGTTTATTAAATAGATTTTATATTCTATTTAAGAAATTTTGAATTAGTAGTGTGACATGCCCGTTTGGGATTTACTGATCTGATGTTGAATTATTATTTATTAAATTGATTTTGGGTAACGGGGTGTTACAGGTGGTCGTCTGGAGAGACGTTAAACACTCAACATCAGCCTGGAGGGGCGGTGGTAAAAATACTCATGATCTACCTGTTGAGGTGGAGTTTCAAGGTTGAAGACATAGTGAGATGTACGCATTTGCTAGTTGAGGTAGAGTACGCTCAGCGTGAGGTGGAGTTGAACACACTGGTAATGGTACGACTATGGAAGACCTTGGGTGCTATGCTCTATGGTGAGGAAGGGATTTCTTCATGAGGTTGAAGAATGTATAGCACGACTTGCGGGATTACTCTAAAAGAAGGCCAAGGGTGATTGGATGCAAGGTGACCTTCAAGGAAGCGGGAGATGTCCTGCATTGAAGATGTTATGGTGAATGCTTGTGGGACTACCTAAAATTCCTAGCGTAGTTGGACTGCAAGTACTCTTCGAGAAGACGGAAGACGCTCCGATGGCTGAAGAGGTTAAGGTGAATGCTTGTGGAGCTACCTAAAATTCCTAGTGTAGTTGGACTGCAAGGACCTTTCGAGAAGGCGGAAGACATTCCGAGGGCTGAAGGGGTTATGAGGTGTAAACTTGTGGAGCTACTTGGTGTAGTGGGAAGCAAGGGAAAGATCAGCAAGGTGGTTGATGATTGACATCATCACTGATTTGAAGTCAAAGTGGAGAATTGTAAGAGTTAACTTAAAATCAGATTTCTGCAGAATCGTGGCACGATGGCTAGGCAACGTGGCACGATTGGAGGTTTCAAGTTTGAGGCAAAGCACTGGAAAAATCGTAGCACAATGGGATCGCATCGTTGCACGATGGTGTGCTGGCAGCGAAAAACAGAAACATATTTTGGGTGCAGATTTGTTCCAAATTTTAAGCGATACTTTTACAATAAATATAGACCTTATATCAGAGCAAACTTTGAGAGAGATAGAGGGGGCTGAAACAAGGGTTTAGAAAGGCAACAACAAAACTAGGGTTTGTATAGAGTTTGTCTCTTTGGAACAAACACTAGGGTTTGAGGGTTGATTCACCTTGGGAAACACTATTAGGATTGAGTCTCTTGGTTACGGGAAGAGGTTGGGACTTTGGGTAGAATTAGGCGGGAGACTTATTCTTGTAACCCATTGATTTCTCTTTGTAACGTTACTCATCATATAGTGGATCGGAGAGCTGCTCTCTCCCCCAGACTAGGTCAATTTGGACCGAACTGGGTCAACAAATTCTTTTGTGTTCTTCTCTTCTTTGTGTTCTTCTCGCCGTTGTTTTCTACTTTTGGCTTGTATTTATAACTTCCATACATTTTGTTTTGGTTGCCTGATTATCCCTTGCTCCACACATCAAGTTTGTTATTGGTGTGATTTTCATCGAATTCACAACAGTTATCATGACTGGTGGTTGCACCCTTTGATATGTATGGGTGTGGATGTAGTCTTCTTGTTATGTACTTTTTATTTTGGTGTTTGTTGTCTATACACCTATGATCTAACATTGAACTTTTTGGTGGTGATTCTCTTTTGCACACTTTATACGGGTTGAATCACCAGAGTTAATCTATATATTCCATTTTGACTTGTTAAAATAAAGTGTTATTTTAATTAATTTCATTTTCTTCTTCCCCGAGTTAAAGTTTCAAAAAGATAGATATATGATTTTTATCAATGATATTCTCAACTTACTTACTCTACACTACACACATGGGTTGTCTGAGTATCATCATCTAAGTTATCAAAATGGAGCAACAATCTAATAGAAGATTTTGAATTTGACGATCTGTATAGCCAAAATGAGAAAGCTGTCTAGTGGTGTGTGAAACTATACTTTGTTACTTATACATTGTCAAGATTTAACACACACATACTTTGAACATTCAGTACAATATAGCGATAGCAACGTGTAGTTCATTCACCTATTATTAGTGTCATTATTTACATGAAGGAAAACTTGGCATCCCAATACTATGATGGTATTGACAATGTTGCACTAATCTCTTGGACACAATCAATGTGGCTATTGCTGTTAGTGGAACACATAGGGTTAGATCTATTCATTTTCAATGTCTTTACTAAACAAAAGAAGCTTTAATTTGTAACTTTACACTATTTAACTATGTAGGATGTGGACTTAATTAATAATAAATTAAATTAATGTAACCAAAAAACCCTAAAATAAGTTTGACATTAAAGTAGCAATCGATGAATGAGTTTAAAAACTATATATGATAGTGTAAAAAGTTTTAGACAAATCCAATCATTTTATTGGTGAAAAATGATATTTTCTAAATTATCAGAATTGCATTTATGATCTTTTATGCCATTTTAAAAATATTCTTTTACATATAATAATTAAAAATATTTGTCTACACGCACCCTTTGAATGGCCCATTTCATTTGCTATCAATTAATTTCTGCCAAATTGAGTGAGTCCTGTGTTTAAAACACTTCTCAAAAACTTCTTTTTAGTTTTTAAAAATTTGAAAATTAAAAACTTTTTTGCTAAACTATTTTTAAAATTACAGTTTTGAAAACTGTTTTGAATTTTTTTAGTTTTGGAAACTAAAACTAAAACATGTAAAAGGATAACTATTGTTAGAAGAGGACTTGTATATTTTAAAAACTGAAAACAAAAATTATTTCAAACAGGCTCATATGTCTCGTACTATTTTGGTTTCTTAAACAAATATTGAGGCTCTTGTAAAAAAACAAAAATTACCTTTGCAAATATATAAGATTTAGATTTTATACAATATTCACAGGTAAAATGGTATTACATCATGTATAAGTTTCTTTTTCACCATTAAATCAAAATGTCACATCATGTTTCAATGGTAAAACTAGCTTATGAATGATACAAGACATATTTCACTAGTACTCCATAAAATTGGCCTAAGATTTAGGTCACTCAATCTCTTTCCCTAATCCATTGAACTTGCACAAATTGTTTTTATCATGTGGTCAAAAGCTAAACTTTATGATTCGTAGTGCCAAAATAACTTCATAATTACTCATGTACACACAAAATTACATTTTTTCATTCCTAACCACAATAACACCTATATATAGCATAAGCAATTGAAAAAGAGAGGTAGAGAAAAGATGGAGTTTGTAACTTTATCAGAAGTTCTTGATGTACTCACTTCAATAATATTTGCTATATGTCTTTGCTTGCTCACAACACTAACAATTTTTTGGTGGATTTTACCTAATCAAAAATTTCAAAACCTTAGAAGATGTGGATTTGATGGGCCAACCCCAAGTTTTCCACTTGGAAACATCAAAGAGATGAAAAGGAATAAAAGCCTTAAATCTTCTTTTTCTTCTTCATGTGAGTCCATGGCCTTAGATATTACCCATGACATCCACTCTACCATTTCTCCTTATTATTCTTCTTGGCAAAAATCTTACGGTAAGCTAATAATATCTTTTTTCTTTGTGTTTTTTTGCGCTATTTCGCTGTTTTTGGTTGACAAATTTGTACATTTTATAACTCTTGACAAATCTTAGTGATCTGGATTGTGGATAGTTTTTTTGAATTATATTTTGTTGCCATTTTCAAAACACAAATCTCATTTTACAAGCCATGATTTAGGGTGTGTTTGTTTTAGCTTTAAAAAAAAATAGATTTTGTGTTAGAAAAATCTAGAGATTTTGAAAAAAATCTGAAGCTATTTGTGTTTGTTAAGTATAAAAAAATCACTTTTACAAAAAAAATGATTTTCAACTAGTTCATATCAGACCTCCTTATGTTTGAATAAAATATATTTTGAGAAAAACTAATCCTAATAGTTTTTCATTTTAAAGTTAAAATAGATTTTTTTTGATAAAATGATTTTTCTAAAAATCCTAAACAAAAACATAAAAATGATAAAATTGATTTTTTTTTACAAAAAAAAATTCAAAACAAACGGGGCCTTTATTGAATAATGAGTATGTATATCAAAGGAAATTAGAGGCAAAAAAAAAAATAAACCATCTCCTTTTGTCGCCAAAATTGAAGACAAACTTCTATTTTTTTTTTTGTTAATAACTTTTGTATTTAAATTATTTTTTCTATGTGATTGATTATGTTGAACAAAATTCATTGTTTTTTGGTTTGTAGGGAAAGTTTTCATATATTGGTTGGGGACAGAGCCATTTTTATACATTACAGACCCTGAATTCTTGAAGAAAATGTCCACAAAGGTTTTGGCCAAGACATGGGGAAAACCTAGTGTGTTTAGAAAAGACAGGGATCCCATGTTTGGAAATGGTTTGGTCATGGCTGAAGGCAACAAGTGGGTACATCATCGACATATTATAGCCCCAGCATTTTCTCCACTTAATCTTAAGGTGCAACTCTCTCTCTCTCTCTCCCCCTTTCTCCCCAGGAGTTTCTCCACTTTTAATCTTAAGATGCAACTCACTCACTCACAATATATATACTATCTCCACTATTTACAAAAACAATTGTTTTTTTAGGTTCATTGAATAATTTATGTATTCGGTTTAAAATATAGACTAGATACATGAATTTTTCAATGAATCTAAAAAATCAATTGTTTTTTATCATTAGGATATATTTTAATGCGGTAAAAACTAATTTGTTGACTTTTTTTTTAATTGATCAATATTAATATTACTCCCTTCGTTTCACAAATAACAATACATGTCACTTATTCCTGTGAGCTTAGCTCAGTTGGTAGGGATATTGCATATTATATGTAGGGGTTGGGGTTCGAATCCCGGACACTCCACTTCTTCACAATTTAATTGTGTGAGCTCTAATCACTAGGCTACTTGACAAAAAAAAATAAAAAATACACGTCACTTTTGAGAAATTTACACATACCAAGAAATCAAATACTCCCTCCGTCCCTAATTATAAGACCTTTTTGAGAATTTTTTTGTCCCTTTTTATAAGACCTCTTTGTTATTTCCAACTACATTAATTATTTCTTTACATACATGCCCATATTTATTATACATCTTTTTCTTTAATCAGCAATAAGTAGCATATGGAAAACATAAACTAATTCTCTCTCTTAAGGATAAAATTGTAAAAACAATAGTGATTACAAACAACTTTAATACAAATATCCGCTTTCTTAATTCCCGTGATTTTAGCAAAAGGGTCTTATAATTAGGGACGGAGGGAGTAAGTTTTATTATTTTTGATGAAATTATATGTGTTTTTTTCTATAATACCCTTAACCATTTATTATTTCATTCTATTTTTTCTCTTTCTACATAAATAGATAAGGGTATTATTGACAAACCAATAATTAATATTGCATTGAAATTTAAAAGTGACAAGTAATATGAAACAAAATTATTCTCAAAATTTCTTCTAAAAACTAATTATTTTTAAAATTTGTAAAAAATGAAAAATCTTCAAACGAATTTTTTAGGGGTTTAAAACAAAATATTGGTATATCTAACTTCATTCTCTTCAAAAAAACTTTGTCAAAAAACATTTTTGATGAATAACTTTTTTTAATAATTATTGTAAATCCTGTAGAGAATGGCAATAATGATGGTTGATTCCACGAAGAAAATGATAGAAAGTTGGATTTCCCAAATAAACTCTGGCCACTTCGAAATCGATGTTGAAAGAGAGATCGTAACCACTGCTGGAGAGATCATAGCAAGAGCAAGCTTTGGAATGGGAGATGAAAATGGAAAGAAAGTGTTTGATCAACTAAAAACTTTGCAAATGACCCTTTTTAAGACCAATAGATATGTGGGTGTCCCATTTGAGAAAATTTTCAATATCAAGAAAACACTAGAGACCAGGAAACTTGGTGAAGAAATTAACAAGCTCATGTTTTCCATCATAGAAGCTAGAATGAATTCAAATGATAAGATACAACATCAACAAGATTTGTTAGGTCATTTGTTAAAAGAAAATAATGGGACTTATGGACAGTTGAACAAGGCATTAACAAAGAAGGAATTGGTTGATGAGTGCAAGACATTTTTCTTTGGTGGATATGAGACCACATCACTTTCAATCACATGGACTTTGCTGCTTCTAGCTTTGCATGAAGATTGGCAAAACCAATTGAGAGATGAAATTAAAGAAGTTGTTGGCAAGGAAGAACTTGATATCAATTTTCTTGCTGATTTAAAGAAGGTAATTTCAAATCAAAATTTTGAAGTTGAGTAAATTAAAATGGGGCTAATTGTTAAAATGGCCCTACTTTAATCCTTCCTTTTGATTGTGAGTTTGAAATGAGATTATTTTTTTTGGTGGTCGGGGTTCGAATCCCGGACCTTGCATATATTATGCATTGTCCATACCAGTTGAGCTAAGCTCACAAGGACAATCTAAAATGAAATTGACGGTTGTGTTTGAACTTGTGAGATCGTCTCTTCAAATTTAAATATTTTATTTATATCAAAATTCAAAAAAAAATATTAATTCCAACTAAAGTCATGTTTTATATATATATAAGGGTTAAATCAGTAAATAGTCTCCCTAAATATACCAACATTTAATTTTAGTTCCCCTAAAATATTATTTAGGTTTTTAGTCCCTCTCAAATTTTTCATCTATGAAATTAGTCCCTGCTCTAGTGTAATACTCAATGTAGAGCAGGGACTAATTTTATAGTTGAAAAATTTTAAAGAGACCAAAAACCTATAGAAAATTTTATGGGACTAAAATCAAATGTTGTATATTTAGAAGTAGTATTTTCTTATTTAACCCTGAATATAATTTAGAAAATATATGGTCTTATATGTAACTTTTACATGCAGATGAAATGGGTGAGGAGTGAAGCACTTAGACTCTACCCACCATCTCCAAATGTGCAAAGGCAAGCTAAGGAGGATATTCGAGTAGATAATATAAAGGTGCCTAAAGGGACCAACATTTGGATTGACGTTGTAGCAATGCACCATGACATGACATTATGGGGGAATGATGCAAACAAGTTTAAACCAGAGAGGTTCATGAATGATGCCAATGGGGAATGCCACCACACAATGGGGTACTTGCCTTTTGGTTTTGGAGGGAGAGCATGTATTGGTAGGAACTTGATCTTCATGGAGTATAACATAGTGTTAACCCTACTTCTTACTAAGTTTAAGTTTAAACTCTCCCCTAGTTATCATCATTCTCCTACTATCATGTTGTCTCTAAGACCCACTTATGGAATTCCTCTCATAGTTCAACCATTGTAGAACGTTATATTTTATCAAATAAGTAAATGTATCCCTCCTCTCTTGCTACTTTTGTTATTTAAGTAGAAATTATATATATCCTCTTTATATTAACTAAATTAGGGACAGAAAAAAAAAGTAGAACAAAATGCAGCATGTTGCTCAAGAAATCATTTTCTTGCTTCATGTTAAAACACTTTGTGTACAATACTATTTATTTTACTCTTGTAGCACTTCTAAATAATAAAAAAAAAATAGAGACTTTTAAAAACCTAGAGAAATTAAGATTGCACAAGTTCTTATGTCTTTGTTTATTAGATTTCATAAAAGTTTCTAGTGTATTCCATCATTCTCCTAGAGTTGGAGAGGAGACTAGTTTTTGAGTCAATATTTTCTTCATGGTCAAGATATGGTGAAAGATCAGCAACATTCAAGTTTTGAGAATCCTAAATCTCCTAGTAGTTCTAGCTTGTAAGAGTTGTCATTGATCTTTCACATAATTCTGAATGGACCATCAACTCTTAATGATAACTTGACATTTTATTCATTAGAAAATCATTCCTTTCACAAGCGAATCCATTTTAATTCTCTTTTTTCCATGTATATAATTTGCCATGTTTGTCTCACTGATTCATATACATTGAATTTCGTTTCTCAATTTTCTTACGAACTTGCTCATTCAACATTTTGATTTCAAATGCTCTATGTTTTGTATGTACATTATATTGTTGACTACTATTTGAAGGATTAATATGTGTAAGGTGTAGGATATGCATATGAGTTTACTTGGTATGCAAGTAATTGTAATAAGGCTATATATATGAGTTTACTTGGTATGCAAGTAATTGTAATAAGGCTATATATAGCCAAGTTCATTAAGAAATAATACATGAGTGTGATTTTACCAAGGGAGAGGGAGAGGGAGAAGTCAGTTACTAGTTACGGTGGTTTTCAAAACATTTACGGTGGTTTCAACCCTCCTTCATCTTCTACCTTGCAATTATGACAGAATCTTCATCGTTTCTTCAACCTGCAACACCAAAATATGATGGTTTCTATGATCATTGGTCCATGTTGATGGAAAACCTTCTTCGTTTCAAAGAATATTGGAACCTGATTGAACATGGAGTCACAGTTGCACATGCAAACGCAACACTGGAGCAGAGAAAGCTTGCAGATGAAAGCAAGCTTTGTGATCTAAAAGCAAAGAACTACCTCTTTCAATCCATAGACTGATCAATTATGGAAAGGCTAAACTGCATTTTTCACCCCCTATGTTTCAAAATGTTGCAATTTTGGCCCCGTATTAAAAAAAAAATAGCAATTTTGGCCCCTTTCATCCAAAAATTGTTGAGAAGACGCCACGTGTCCCAAAAAAAAGGGGCCATAATTGCAACTTTTTGTAAAGATAAGGGGTCAAAAAGCATATTTCCCTTATGTTAGGAGGTCAAAAGAGCATATTTCCCTAAACATAGGGGGTCACTTTTGCCATTTTTTTTAATAGGGGGCCAAAATCGCAACATTTTGAAACTTAGAAGGCGAAAAGTGAAGTTTAGCCTTATGGAAACTATCCTTATTCGTGAAACTGCAAAAGACATATGGGATTCCATGCGCAGGAAGTATCAAGGCTCAATAAAGGTAAAACATGCTCAATTGCAAACTTTACGCAGATAATTTGAAGTTCTTGCTATGAAAAAAGGTAAAACAGTGAATGAATATATCTCAAGAACTCTTGCAATTGCTAACCGTATGACTGCACATGGTGAAAGATTAGAACAAACTGTGTGACTGTAGAGAAATTTTTAAGATCCATGACCTCAAGATTCAACTACATTGTGTGTTCAATTGAAGAATCAAATTACGTTACAACAGTCACCATTGATGAGTTGCAGAGCAGTCTTCTTGTTCATGAGCAAAGAATGCAATCTCAAAACAAGCATTGAAAGTTTATGGAAGAGGAAGACAAGGCAAGGAGTTTATTGAATGCTTCAAATGTCACAAATTAGGTCATTATGAAAGTGAATGTCCTAGTTGGGGAGAAAATGATGCAAACTATGCAGCATTTGATGATACTGAAGAAATGCTTCTCATGGCACAACATCAAAATCCAGTTCAGGCCAAAGATGAGGTATGGTTCTTAGATTCATGATGTAGTAATCATATGGTAGGATCTAAAGACTGGTTGTTTGATATTGATGATAGCTTTTGATCCTATGTGAAGTTAGGAAATGATTCAAAGATGCATGTTAAGGGAATGGGTAACCTGAAATTGTTAATTGGAGGAGTTGTTCAGGTAATATCATATGTGCATTATTTGCCAAGATTGAGTAACAATCTTCTAAGTGTAGGTCAGCTTCAACAAAAGAATCTCACTATTGTGTTTCAGAAGGATTCTTTTAAAGTGTTCCATGAAGAAAAGGGATTGATAATGTCTACACAGATGTCTTCAAATAGAATGTTCATCATATATGCACCTGTTATTATCCCTATGTGTTTGAAGACATCAAGCATGAATGAAACTAAGTTGTGGCATGATAGATATGGACACTTGAGCTATAAAGGTTTGAATACCTTAATAAAAAAGGAAATAGTGAGAGATTTGCCTATATTGAAGGAAGAAACTAATTTTTGCTCTGATTGCATGATGGGTAAGCAACATAGAGAATTAATCCTTAAGAAAGCTAAGTAGAGATCTACAAAGAAGCTTGAGTTGATTCACATTGATGTGTTTAAGAAGTTTGAAGTTGTTGTTGAGGGTGAGTCTGGATGTAAGATTCAATGTTTGAGAATTGATAGAGAATGAGAGTTTACTTCTAATGAGTTTAATAACTTCTGCAGCAGTCGAGGCATCAAGAGACAGTTAACAATTGCTTACACACCTCAACAAAATGGTGTCTCAGAGAGAAAGAACAAGACACTGATGAATATAGTGAGATGCCTGCTTAATGGAAGAAGTGTTCCTAAGATGTTTTGCCCTGAAGCTGTCAAATGGGAAACCTATGTAATGAACAGAAGTCCAACGCTATCAGTCAACAATATTACTCCAGAAGAAGCATGAAGTGATATGAAACCCACAGTAAAACACTTCAGAGTTTTTGGTTGCTTAGCATTTGTTCATGTTCCATATGTGAATAGAAAGAAACTGGATAGCAGAAGCACAAAATGTGTTTTACTTGGTGTCAGTGAAGAATCCAAAGCCTATAAACTATATGATCCAGCATCAAAGAAAATCATTGTTAGTAGAGATGTGGTATTTGAAGAATCAAAAGGTTGGGATTAGGATGAGAAAACCAGAACTAGAATGATAGAAATGGAAGATAACTATGAAAATGGTGATGATAGCAATAATGAAGTCACTAGTGATGAGGAAAATGTGAATGGTGATGAAGAGCATACCAACAGTGAACCATCAAACAATGATAGCACATATGAAGAAGGTTCTAAAGCTGAAAACCATGATGAACCAAATAACAAAAGAACAAGAAATGAGCCTAGATATCTGCATGATTATGCTACTGGTCAAAAGCTAGATGAACAAATAGAACAACATAATCTAGCTGTGTTTGGTACCAATAGTGATCCTGTCATTTATGAAGAGGTTGTGAAGCATAAAGAATGGAGAAAAGAAATGGATCAATAGATTGAATCCATTGAGAAGAAAAATACATGCGATCTCACCAGTTTACCTTCTGGAGCCAAGATAAATGGTGTAAAATGGGATTATATTACTAAACTGAATGAGAAAGGGAAGGTAGAAAAGTATAAAGCAAGATTGGTAGCTAAAGGGTACTCTCAGCAGTATGGAATAGACTCTAATGAGGTTTTTGCACCAGTTGCAAGATGGGACACAATAAGAAGCATTTTGTCTGTTGCTACATGCAAGAGTTGGAATGTATATCAACTAGATGTGAATAGTGCTTTTCTGCATGGTGAATTAATTGAAAATGTGTATATAGAGCAGCCTGTAGGGTATCAAAAGGAAGGAGATGACAAGGTATACAAGTTGAAGAAAGTACTATATGGCTTAAAACAAGGTCCAATTGCTTGGTATAGAAAGATTGAAGCCTACTTCTATCAAGAAAACTTTGATAAATGTCCTCATGAGCATACTCTATTTGTAAAACATATTGAACGGAAAACACTTATTGTCAGCTTATATGTAGATAATTTGATCTACACTGGAAACTATGAACAGTTATTTGAAGAGTTTAAATGCTCTATGAAGAAGAATTTTGCTATGACAGACCTGAGAGAGATGAGGTATTTTCTTGGAGTAGAAGTAACTCAGAGTGAAAAAGGTATATTCATACATCGACAGAAATGTGCAAGAGAAATCCTGTCTAAGTTTGGTATGGAAGACTGTAATTTTGTATGCAATCCAATTGTACCAGGAAACAAGCTTATAAAGAATGAAGGAGGAAAATGTGTTGATGCAACTAACCTTAAGAAAATAATAGGGAGCTTAGTGTACCTTCTTGCAAGAAGACCTGATCTAGCTTACTCTGTGTTTAATAGCTAGATTCATGGAAAGACCAACTGAGATGCATCAAGCAGCTATGAAACGTATTCTTAGGTATCTTAAAGGTACTATCAATCTTAGAATACTATATGAAAAAGGGAAGATAAACTACAGACTTGAGGTATGGACTGATTCAGATTATGCTGGGGACTTAGATGATAGAAAGAGTACCTCAGGCTATGTGTTCAAGCTGCGAACTGGAGATTTGTCTTTGTCATCCAAGAAGCAGCCTATTGTTACCTTATCTACTACTGAAGCTGAGTTTGTAACAGCTTCATCATGTGCCTGTCAAGCTATATGGCTGAGAAGAATTCTTCAACATCTTGGTCTGGCACAGGAAGAGTGCACAAAGCTTTACTGTGACAACAGCTCATCTATCAAGCTCTCCAAGAATCCAATCATGCATGGAAGATGCAAGCACATTGATGTAAGATATCACTTCTTGAGAGCTCTCACAAAGGATAGAGTAGTTGAACTGGTACATTGCAAAACTGAAGATCAAACTGCAGACATTTTCACCAAGCTGTTGAAATTGGATAGTTTCTGCAAGCTAAGAGCAAGACTTGTAGTATGTGAATTTGACAGCTTAGATTGTTAATGTGTGTATGACTGATTGTAATTGCTCTTGTTTCTCATTTGTTTACCTTTAATCTGTAGTTTTTCTAGTAAAATTCAGATTATGGGAGTGTATTGTAAGGTGTAGGATATGCATATGAGTTTACTTGGTATGCAAGTCATTGTAATAAGGCTATATCCAAGTTCATTAAGCAATAATATATGAGTGTGATTTTACCAACTTAACAATATGGTGGGCTGTTAATTGGATATTTTATGATATCTTGATTGGTGGAGTTATTATAAATGATCTCAACATGTGGAAGCATAAGATCTCCTTGTCTCAAATTCATTCAGACTAAACTTTTAGGCAGATTCCCCAAAAGCCAATAATTACCTCTATTTTCCTTTTGTTTTACGATTCCTATCATTTACAACTTATAGCTTATAATAGACAGGGATCCCATGTTTGAAAATGGTTTGGTCATGGCTGAAGGCAACAAGTGGGTACATCATCGACGTATTATAGCCCCAACTTGTTCTCCACTTAATCTTAAATACTAGTATATGAATACACCAATGTAAATACTAGTATATGAACATTGCTCTTTAGGTACATAATCAAATTCATTCAAAAACAACCCATATTCCCTTCCTATTCCAAAAAATCAACATCCATCAAAGTCAAGCACCTAATAAATCAAAGACAAGTTGTAAGTTTTCAAAATCCCTAAGCATACACATTGTTGGTTTTATATATAATTTTTAATTGCTCATATGTTAGGGTTTTTTTAATGTGCAATTGATGAACGTTTAGGTATTTGTTGATTAATTACTTGCTTGTTTTGTTTGTGAATGTGATTTAAACTAAGTTTTAGTGCAATGTGGTAATTTAAGAATTGAAATAACGCATTGGACACTTTTATATATATTTAGTGTTCCAAGTGTTTGATCAACATGATGAAATTACTTACCTTGCTTGTGCTCCAAGTGCAGATGATGAAATTCCTCAAAGACTTTTTTATTGATTTTTTGTTATGTTGTTAGTTATGTAGATATGGCTAACAACAAAGATAGGTTCAGGTGAGATAAGCCAACCCAAACTAGCAGCATACTCAGAGCGAATGTTGCAGCGATCCCTCAATCTAAGTGGGGCCAACGTAGGCACGATGATGTGATAGGAACCTCATAGGAGGGTACCTCGAAGACAAGCATCTCACGGATGGCTGACCTTACACCAGTTGCACTTTAGCTGCAGTACAAGATTCAGGTCGACAACAACCAGCATCAGGCACCATCTCCACACCACAACACCCATCACCACACCACCATGACCCACCTCCACTTGTGGGATTTGGTGGTGGCCTTTCTGATGTGTATATACTATCGAATTTCTCGCATCACCATTTCACCAAGCTTTCGATGGGAGATGTAAGTATAATTATTTTGTTCAAATTCAAGTGTTTATAAAATTTAGACTTAATAAATCATTTGGTCCCTTAACTTATTTTTTGATTTCACTTTGGTCCCCTAATTATAAAGTGTCTCAATTTGGTCCTATAAATCTTCTGCCGTTTACTGTTTAGATCCTCTCTATTAGTTTTTAACATCAAATATCTAAGGGAAACTATGTTTAAAGATGGTCCACCAAAGACCTTATTAAATTTTTAAATTTTAACCTTTTGATTTTTTTCTTTAAAAGATGATTGTTGGATCACGTAGTGTTCTATTGTATTTTATTGTAAACCACCAACACCTAATATTTTTCTCACCTTTCTTCATCTTCTTCTCCATCTTCTTCTCCATCTTCATCAACATAATCATTCCTAACAAAAGTTACTAGCAGAACCATAATAATTCCTAAAAAAAATTAAACCCTTTTTTCCTTTCAATCATCTTTGTTTCATTCATCCTTCAATCATCAACAACAACAACCTAGAATCAGTGACAACAATAGCAACACATCAACAACAGCAGCAACAACATTACCAAATCAAATTCAACCATTTTTCCTTTCTTTCATTATCATCATCATGAATTAAAAAAAAAAAAAAACGATGAAGGAAAGAATAACAGATCGTGAGATTGAGAGAGAGATAGAGAGAGAGAGAGAGAGAGAGAGAATTTTGACCAAATCTTCTAAAATCTCAATCTATATATAACAAACCAAATCTGCAAATTATCTTGTCTTCAACCCAACATATACAATTTTGACCAAACTTAATTTTCCCCAAGTTGATTTTACAGGAAGGCAGGCAATCCACATAATACAAAAAGTTACAAGAATCTATATATAACATTATTCCCTCAAATGAATGCATCCCCATACTTGTTCTTTAGCTATCCATTAACACACTCCTCTGTTCGTTCCATTGCAATATTCATATACCCATATAGACAAGCTTGGATGCCACGATGGTCAACACCATGTTGATATAAAACACTAAAAGTTGAGAAATCAAAATCTAAAAAATCCAATGTACTTCTTTGTGCAACAATACAATGAATCTTCTTTGTGCAAAAAAATTAAAGCAAGAACAGATTCGACGGCGATATGGACGGTGGTGGTCGTAGGAAGCGGCAGGCTGATTCAGAAGAACAAAGGAAGGAGGAATTTTGAATCAGATCTCGAGAGAAAAGAAGAAGGAAGGAGAAGAATAGGTGATGAATGACAAAAATAGGTTGAAATTTTAGTTTTGTATTTTTGTGAATGTTGGATAAAATACAATAATAAAAAGTGAAGAATGGTGGAAATAGAAAGAAATGATAACCAAACAAGTTCCCAATCCAAGGAAGATGTTTAATTTGGTAGAGGATCGCCACAAGAAACGTGGTTTCTTGATGAGATCAATGCATGGTTCAATCCAGAACCAAAAAGAAGCAAAGCTTCACAACACACAAAGTGTATTTTTTTTTTATCAAAATTCTACTTGTGCTCTTCATTAATTTTCGCCCCCTTTATATAGGAAATAGGCTTGGATGCTGAAAAGCTTACAATCATAGCATAATTAGTGTTATAACTCCTAGGTGGCTAGTTATTACAAAAGAGGTTACAATTTAATTGGATCTTTAAAGTTGGTGGCTGATCAATGCATGAGAAGGTTACATATTCATTTGCACATTGATTTGTGAAGGCTTATTATGGCTAGACGTTACAATTCCACAAACACCACCTTTAATTCTTCAGCTAACATACTTTAACCACGTCTTCTACTTACAGCTCATTCTGCACCATTAAATATTCCGAATTTGCTCTTGAATCAAACAGATGAAATGTAGAGAATTTTGTAAGCTTTCCAACGAGTTAAAGATCACCTCAAACGGACATCCAGAGCTCCAGATATAGCGAAAACAAGACAGACATAGCATGACCTACGAAAATAAAACTTTGAACCCAAAATTAATTTGGTTCTTTTATTCCACAATGACTTTTATTATTCTTGTCAAGAGAGAGAACTTTAGGATCACATCAATAGGGAAGGAGAAGAAGAGAGGGAAAAAATCAGATATGGATGGTTCACTGTAATATACTATGAATCTGCAATCAAACGGTTATAATCATATTAAAAATATTAGACATCAAAAAACTAACGGAGAGGACCACATTGGTAAACAGAGGAAGATTTATGGGACCAAATTGAGACACTTTATAATTAAAGGACCAAAATAAAAACCAAAATTACGTTAAGGGGCCAAATGATGTCTAGGGTCTAAAATTTAAGTGTTTATTTTTATTTTTATTTATTTAACTGTATTTTTATCTATGTATGGTGTTAGTTAAGGAGATTAGCAGCTCCCGCCTTCCAAATGGGGAGATGACCATCATGTTAGATGATGTGTCAAGTATTCTACACATACCGATCCAAGGAAGGTTGGTAAATCATATGGACAAAATCTCCCTAGGGCAAGGTGTTGCTCTTATGTCTGAGGTTGTTTGGTGTTAACGAAGTTGATAATGTTGTTGAGTGCGAGAATATGACAGGTGCTCACATTGTTTTTGCCTGGTTTAAGATAATATTTGAGAATTATCACATCCAAAAAGTCCAATTGGAAAATGTAGTTTTGAGGGAGGATGGCAGAGATAACCACGAGAAGTGTTGCATCTAACAGATCGATTTTCGTTAGATTTAATTTTATTATTTTATTGTGTGTTTATTTGTGTTTGTGTGTGATTAATCATCATTAACTGCATTTTCATGGTTTTCGTGCTAGAGGGGTAAAATTAGTAATTTTGGTGAGAATTATTTTTAGTGTTTAGTGAGAACCATTATTTTTACTAAGTTACTAGTGTAGTAATTAGTATTTTACCGTTAAGTGACCGTTGTTAGTATTTCACAGTTAAGAGTGTAGAAACATTTTAGAATTGAGTTGGAGTGAGTTAAGTCCACTAAGGATTAGGGTTAAGCTCATTAGGAGAATAGCCTATATAAACCTTGTCTTAAGAGAAAATATCACTCATTTTTCATTACATAAGATATTTTGAGAGAGGAAGAGAGAGAAAGAGCAAGAGAAGAGGAAAAAGGGTTAGAGAAGAAAAAGCTTGAAGATTCAAGAAGTGGTAGAGATCCTAGAAGCTTGGGCTAGGAATTGTGTTAATTAAGGTAAGGGGGTTAGAATTCAATCATAATCATTTAGTGTAATTTTTCAATTATTGTATGATTAAGTGCTTAATTGAGTAAGTGATTAATTGTTCATAGTTGTTAGAATTCATGCTCTAATAATGATGATATGTTTGAATGCATGATATTGGTGATAATTGAATTGTTGTTGGTGAAATTGCATGTTCAAAGTATGTGAAGGTGTTATATGTTGAATTATGCTCTAAATGTTCAATTATGCTATTTTGTTGATGAATTGTGATGAGATTCATGTTCAATGGATGTTGTTGTTGCTAAGTGACATTGTTGTTAATGATTCATGGCTTGGGAGTCATTAATCATGATTTGATGATGAGAATTGACGTGTTGTTGTTGGTTTTGTAAAATGGGTTGAATTGGTGAATTATGTTCAAATGTCATTTGTTTTCATGTTTGTTGAGCCTTGTTAGTTGTATTGACCTATAAACAAACTCTGGAAGCACATTTGGGCATTGGGAGATCAAAATTGGGGATTTTAGGTGAAAATGGGTAGAAACCCGTAATATTTTTCTGCAGGACTATGACTGTTCGCTTAAGCGAACGCTATGCGAACGCGTAAGCGAACCATCATAGCAAGTTCTGGAAACGGGTCGCTTAAGCAAACCTGTAAGCGATCAGTAAGCGTACATTACTGATAGCTACTGGAACTTGTTCGCTTAAGCGAACCAGGTATTCGCTTTAGCGAACATGTAAGCGAACAATAAGCGATCAATAAGCGTACATTACAGGTAGCTACTAAAACTTGTTCGCTTAAGCGAACCAGGTGGTCGCTTAAGCGAACCTGCCCAGTTTCAGCCACTTTTGATTTTTGTTCCGGGCTTTAGGGGGCCAATCCGAACTTTGTAAAATGATTCTTTCAACTTGTTTAACCACTGTTTGTACCCCTAAACCTACTGGAACATGTTTAGCTTACTTAAAACTTGAGATGTTCCGTTTTGGGTTGAAACTTGCATATTTTGGGAAATTCGGATTTTTGTCGAAACGAACTTTTGTGAGCTAAATGAGATTACAGGTTTAACCTACAGCTCACATAGACTTAGGTGGGACTTGTAAAGTCGGTCAAATATCTTAATCATGTTAAACTTAAATTTCGAGTAGGAATGTGGAAAATGTGAACTTGGGTTTTCTCATATGAACTTGAGCTATTCTTTGAACTCATGTTTAATAGTTTGTAAGTGGCTTAAGCTCATGACTATATGATTGATTAAGATTGTTTTGAGAGTTTTTAAACTTTATATTGTTACCTTGTTTTGGAAATTATCAATGTTGGCTGTTAGCCACTTGATATGGACTTTATCGGAATAGTTCTTTAAGCCAATTGTATATGATCTTTCGTGACTAACCTTACATGATTAAATGGTGATGTACGAGTGGATTGTTATATGTTGATATGATATTTATCATGAGATGTTGTATGACTTCGAATATGAGAAATAATTAGATTGGTGAAGCTACATGATGTATTTAATGTTGAATACATGTTGATGAATTATAATCCTTGTCATGACTCTTAAGTGAATAATGACATGTTGATTGTGTGGATGTAAATGCTTGATAATGCAATTGTTGTTGAAGTTGAGCAATGTAATTGGAGGTTTACTTTTACATTGTGTAGTTGTACGTTGAGTAGTTGCATTATTTGGTCTTTGCTTATAAAGGAGGTGTACTTTTACATAGTTGTCCATAAGAGGAGGTGTACTCTTACAACTGATGTGCGGTTGGCATCATGGGGTAACGGCCTAGACATTGTTGTGCTTGGTATCACATGCATGTAGGTGTCGGTGTTAGGCGCATTGCATAATTAACATGAGTTGATTTGTTGCTTGTGAATGATAATTGTTGAAGTTTGTGAATGATAATTGATGAAGTTTGTGAATGATGCTTGTTGATGATAAATGTACTTGGTGAATACTTGGTCGCATTATTTTAGAATGTCATGTAAATGTACATATTGAATTGACTGTTTATGCTAAGTACTTGGAATTGAATTATTCATGATTAACTGTTTATGTGAATTATGATTGATGTAATACTTACCCCTAGTGGTTTTAACCGCCTACCTGTCTGTATGAATGGGTAGACGTTGTGCAGGATTAGTTGCTCCGGTGAGTTGATTGATGCTTGGTCGGATATCGGGAGCTATCTCCGGTATCGGTTTCGTAGAGTCTAGGATAGGCTCTGATCTAGGCGTCTGTTTATGTTTGTCTAGATTATCTGTTTTGGATTCATTCATGTTGGAGATTTACCCATTTGTCGGGACTTGAAGAACTTTTATGTTTATGTATTTTTGATATCATGACATGTATGCTTTGAAGTATATGGTTTATATCCGTTGCGACTGTAGAGATTTTTATGCATGCATGTTGAATTTGAATTTTGTATGATGACGTAGCGTCTATTTCTTGAATATATGCTTTATTCGCAAGTTATATCGCTTTAATAGAAATAGGACGTTACAAGTTGGTATCAGAGTCGTGGTCAGTCTTGTCTGGACTAATATTCGTTGAATTTCCTGTTTGTACTCGGATGGTATTGAATTACCTTCGGTACTTGTTGTGTTGGATTGGACTTGATTGTTGATTGTTGATTAGTGATTGGACTTGATTGTTGATTGTTGATTCGGTGTTGTCGGTTTCGTTTGGATGTCTTAAAACCGGATCTAATTAAGCTTTGTTTCAATAGATTCGGTGTTGTTGTTCTGAGATTCAAAAACGTGTTTCCCTTTTGGTTCGCATTGAGGATGGTTTTGAGAAGGGGCTGGGATATATGATCGTTCACGGCCCGCTTTGTTCCGGTGTTATGTTGGTCTGATTCTGTGATTATCTGATTGTGTTTAGTTATCTAGGACAAACTTTCACTTTGGATTGTTGGCTCGAAAGAATGTGGCCTTTATCCTGGATGTTTGATTCACGTGGCCGTTGAGACTTACTTTTGTCGACATACGTTGCAGTAGGTGGTGGACTGATGGATCTGCAACCGTGTTGGCGGTCGAATTCTATGTTCAGTTTCAATGCTAGGGATCGGTTTTAATGAAGATATTTTTGGCTTGGTTTGGACTCGAAAGGGTCAGTAAAGTTGTTGCTTTTGTTGTAGGGGCTATAGGTTCTTGATTCTTTCTGTGTTGAAAGTCAATTCATACACCACTCTTTGGTTACTTTGGTTGATCAATGGTTGCGGCTTTTTACACATCTCTTTATTTTGCAATCTCGGTTTTGGGTCCCACGTTGGGCTTGCTGAGTTGTGTTGATGTGTAATTTGCTACAGGAAATTATACCCCATACCCCAACAATTATACCTCTACCCCTATAAACCATTGAAAATAGCAATTTTACCCTTTCCAAAATCTCACCCCACTCATCTTTTCCAGAATCGTTTGTCACCTTCTCACCTTCTTGCTATCTCTTCTCCTCAATCCAAAATCATTTCCCTCATTCAAACAACAACAAAGTTTACCTTCACTCCTTATAATATGAATCATCACCAAGATCCTCATCAATATTAAGAAAAAACAATCCCTAATTTTTCCCTAATTTGTTTGTCTCCCAAAAAAATAAGATAAAATGATGACAGTCTTTGAATTGTTGCCGATGGGAGAATAATCTATTGAATTGAATTCTTGTTGGTGTAAAATTCCAATCTCTTATTGTCCTTAAGATTACCACTCCTGTTTTTATTTTATCTTTTATTAAGAATTCCAATCTCTTATTGTCCTTAAGATTACCCATACTCCTGATTTTTGAACGCTAAAGTTCTGGTTGGTGTTCCATCTTTAAGAAAATTGTGATTTTATCAACCAACAATCTCTCTGCAAGAGATAAAAAAAAACACTATGGATTTGTTGCCAATTTTTAGAAAACTTGATTAAAACATCATGATGTATGGGTAAATTCTGGGAAAGTTGAGAGGATGAGAGTTTAAAAAAGGTTAAACTTGGTATTTTTTAATTATTTGTAGGGGTAGGGGTATAATTGTTGGGGTATGGGGTATAATGTTCTATTCTGCAAGGCATTTGGACTCATCATGAGACTTTCGTCTAGTTGGCTTTATATACCACTTTTTATTATTCGTGTTCTATTACCCTATTAGGGCTGATGTGTGGTTGCTGGTTCAGGTTGATGCCCCCCAGCTTTTGTACTTCCTTTTTCTTTTATTTAATATCTACTTTCGTTGCTTATAAAAATAAAAATAAAAATATTGTAGCAAGTAGCAACCATCTCACGAAAAATAAAATAAGCAAGATAAAAATTGCTGCCCCTACTATGGTATGAGATCGTAATACCATTGATGTTGAAGAAAACTACCATTCGACTTTTACCCTTTGAAAATACAATATTTTTTTACTAAAATAATTTCAAATAAATATCTCATTTAAAAGTCTTAAAGTCACAAAAGTTGGTGCACATTACTAGTTTTTCAGGTAAGAGATCAATTAAGTCCTTCACTGGTAGAGCTTTCAAACTAAAGTTACGTGTCATATAAACTATTTCTTTCTATTTCTTTTGATATATGAAATAAATCGATTGTCCCAGGAAGTTGCCATACTATTTATTTTCCCGTTTTAGCAAATGTTTCGTTTTCTCTAATTTTAAAAGTCACAATGGGAGAGAGCCCCTCCTTTCAAGCAGAAAAAGAGTCATAATTAAAATTTTAGCATAGTAAACAAAATCACTCTAGAGACATTTCACTTTAAATTTATTTAAAAAAAGAAAGTAGGAACAGCAATAAAAAACTAAATTTTATTATTTTTTCGGATAATAAACTAGCTTTATTTTTAGTATAGAGGAGATTAAAGATCTCTTGAGGTGGCAGAGTTACCACTTGCTAGGTCAAGATGTGCATATATAAAAGTCGTTATAATAATGTTACATGTTTGTCCTCACAGATTATTGAAGAGCACGCATGGCTCCATATTCCCAACATTGCTATATCTAAACTTCATTCCAATAGGCAGCAATACTCTAGAAAAGGGGCAAGGTTGGAGGGAAACGCACAAGCATCCACTGTCTTTCGTATGTAGCTAAATATTTCCATCCAATCTCATCAAGTAATGAGAGCTTTAGCTCATATAGTTTCTTCTTGGCAGGCTCAACATCATTTTGAATTATGTCAGAGAGTACCTGAATCAAGGGAAGCAGAGGTTCATATAAGATTGGTAATTCATCTACCCAATGTCACATTACCTGTCTCATCATCATCAATCAAGTCAAAATAAACTAGCATGGAAAACACACAAGAGTTGCTTCATGATTTTTAGCTTGTCCTGGATATTAAGATCCATGTCACTACAGGTTGTATACATTAATCACAGGTGATGATACGTTATGATGAAAATCAGACAGAAGGACCAAAGTATCAGATAAACTGCAGGCAGGGGTGTTTGGAGCTGCTGTAAAAAAACAGCAATTTTGTGAAGGTTTATTTTTTGAGACGAGACGTTATTTAAAAGAGTTTAATTTACATACAATAAGGTGTAAAAGGAGTTCTACGCAAGCATCCAATGATGTATTGCCAAATCAATTAATGAGGTATGACAAGTCATGTGTTTTTATCTCATCAAATGATGTGGCATCACGTCATTGGATGCATGTGTATAACTTTTCTACACTGGCGGTGTATACAAATTAAACTCATTCAAATATTATATTTGTTTGAACTTATCATCATAAATGGCAATTGTTAACATTAAGAATTATGAATGATATGTCTTACTGAACTTTGGATGCATTATCAAGTGACTTTATAATTAAAATAACATTGGCACGACAATAATTAACTACGAAATTGTCTCAACAAATGATTGGTTTGGTTTTGCTTGATTATAGGAAAACACCTACAAATAAGCTTACCAGAGCAAAGAAACCTACAAGTCTATGTTACTCAGGTGGACACCAGAATCATAAGATAAAGTTAGTAATTAACAAATTGACGAGTTATCATCCAAGCAGCAGTCAATATATCTCTTTTGTAAAAGAAAATACCTTCAATGCAGTCCCAAGCCTTTTAGAACGCCTCTCACGTGTTACCGTGAGGATTCCATATTTAGATGACTTTACATCAACCCATTTCTTCAGCTCTAGAAAATTCTCTTCGAACAAATCTGGATGACTGCCACCACCATCTGTAGATTTCTCACTGTCCACATCTTCTTTTGCATCCAAATCCTTTGACAATATACACCAAGTCAAGTCTGCCAACTTTTATTTGATAAAAAAATAATTAAATGTTACCATTATCATAATGGATGTGACTCATTTAAGGAGGGTCACTGACTCCTCCAACATTTTCTTTACAAGCAAAATGCAGATGACACAATTCATACTAACCACATGACTATGTGAAAAGCTTTGAACTTTTATACCAATACAGTAAATGTAGGCAACAACTTTGACAAATATCATGATAACAATTTATTAAGCCAGTGACTTGTTTAGTTTCCTAGGAAATGTAGTCTAGGCAATGTATCTATAGTCATTGTATGTTTTATAAACGCTCGTCTATGACTAGGTAACAGGCTCACGGTCAAGGTAGTCAAAATCGAGATCCTAGGCAAGATCGGAGAGAGGTTACAAGATCGTAAATCGGAGGATCGTAACACGGATCGTAAGATCCTACCAAATTCACAAATCGACATATATATACTTAAAAATTCATGTGTATGCATAAAAAATAAAAAAAACACTTCAGAACACCTTAATTACTTTTTTTTTTTTTGACAAGAGAACACCTTAATTACTTGATTTGTTAGAAAAAAACACCTTAATTACTTGATGGAAAACAAATAAATTTTCTTTTACGACACCTTATTATTTAAAAATAATAGAAAAAAAATATTTTCTTTAATTATTAATTTTATTGTTTTTTTATGGAAATTTTATTGTGTTTATGTTTAAGGATTTTTTAAATTATTTTATTAGTTATTAACTTTTTGAAAGAATTATTAGTTATTAATTATTGAAAACAAAAAATAAAGCAAGTTATAAAAGTAGAATAAAAGCCTGTAACAAGAAAAACAAAAACGAAACGTAAAAAGAAAAAACCTCGGTGTATGACAAAAAAATAAACAAAAAGCAAAACAACAAAAAACTGAAAAAGAAAAAGGAAACATCAGCGCATGTGCCTTTCACGTGTTGTTTTTAGGGATTCAGTAATCACAGCGTCGTTTTAAGAAAACGGGTTGTAGATCCGACCCGTGAACAACAACTCTGCACAGCATGAACAGAAGCGGCCGACTCGTACGATTTCACGGTTTTCACGATCTTCCGAGGCGACCCTTACTGCGTCCATCAGATTCCAACCATATCCCAGCACCCCAAGGGGTGACAAGATCGCAAAATCGTATGATCCTACGAGTTGGATCGCAATTTTGACTACCTTGCTCACAGTGTTATTTCCAAATGAGGACTTATCATACGAACACTCAATGAACGTGGAAATTCAAAATTGATGGGTTGAGCATTAACTGTGTTTTATATACACCCATCTAAGCTAGGTTTCTATCTTGTTGTCTAAATTACCATATTATACGTAATGAAAGTCTACAAAAATTGCTATAATGATGATGTTGATCAGAAATACAGTAAAAAGATCTAACCTTTAAGGATTCAATCTCTGCCAGCGCGAGCCCCTTTTGGTAAAGTGCCTCTGCTAACTGGTCTCGGATAGACTCAAACTTTTTCCTGGTATTCTGCAGTGAGATTAAACGATCATTAAACGCCAACATATTTCAAATATCTAAAGTTGGTAATGATAAATGTGGTTGTGATAATGCCAACTTATTTCAAATATCTAACGATGGTAATGATAAAAGTGGTTGTGATAGCTTTGGAAACAAAACAAATTTATGAAGCATAGGGAACCTCTGGATCTTAGAAACCAGCCCAATTCAGTTTTATTCTTGTAAATACACGTTGAATTTACTTCTAAATATTTGAAAAATATGAATGAATGTATTTTTATTTTATAAATGAGCCAATACAAATATATGTGTGTGTGTGTGTACATACACACACCCGAATCATAATTGCAATCCTTCATGATTAGGAGTAAAATCAGAAATAAGTATAATGATTTACCAAAACGCATTGCAAAAGTAGTACACAACTTGTTCATCAAATAAATGAGCATTCAAATTTGTATTAACTTAGAGATGTTTGATATAAGAGAGAAGCCAATGGGCCAATTAGAAAGTGTATATTAACTTATTAAGATAGTACTCACTCAAGAATATATGAGCATTCAAATTTATTTGATATATAAGTAGCCGTCACATGCAGCAAAAAAACAAAATAGTGCACGGGGACAAGAATGAGCACCTCTGCATCGTCGTCTTCTGGATCATTTTTTAGTGCAAAAAATTTTGCTAACTCTTCCCTGTCAACACTGTCAATCACATCATTTGCTGCACCAATCACCTGCACAATGTAATCATGTTATCCATGGTTTATACATGAAATGTAAAGATTACTGAGGTAGCAAGGATGAGCTAAAGGTGACGTAAGATAGAAATTTATGTTTTTGTAATGACCCTGCGCATGTTTCAGGTTTGCGTGATGGGAAGTAATACGTGAAAAATGCACGAGGAAAGGATGGAGAGGAGATACAAAATTTAAAGTTATTGAATAAGGAAGTGAGGCCTTGAGGCGACAAAGGAATTAGAAGACCTCAAAGTTTTGCAGTATTTCCATCTTTTTTGTTTTCTTGTGTGTGAGTAAGGAATGTGTGAGATCTCTGTAATCGGGGTTTATCCCTGTTCCTATTAAAACCATTGTTGGATAAAAAGATCACAGTAGATCATGCTCCAATAATGGTTACAATTTAGCTGACACTCTCATAATGTTCCATAAGATGAGATTACAAAAATTATACTAAACTATTGAATGCATGATTTTCAACTTCTTGGTAATAGAAAAGCAGGATCCAAAAGTAGAGCCCGAGAACTCCAGGGACCAACCATATAGCATTCAAGTGTTCAAGTTAAAAAAAAGTATATAATATGGTGGAAAGGAAGAGAAATCACAGAGAAGCGACAGAAGAAAGGTGATGGGGGAACAATTCATGTTAATCATTTGCTACAGAAAATCTGTACCTCTTCATCATGATGGATTTTATCTTTGATATTACTCCTAGAAACTAAACCTTCCAAAATCTTCGCAAGCAATGAAGTGTATTTTGGATATTCTAACTGCAACGAAACACAGTATGTAAGTATTAGTTATATGTAATAGAGAGAATAGATAACTGAATACATTTATCAGAATTTTAAAATTAATCAAAAAAGAAAAAAGAAATGATCTGGAAAAAATATATATATTAAATAGTGTAGAAGATATCACAGATTTAACGAAACAAATATGCATCTATCTCCATTCCTATTATTAGGATATTTGCTATTATTATTAAGATCAATATTTTATTTTATTTACATCTCTCTTCATTGTTGATCCAATCGTTCCTTAATCTACATAGTAGATATGTGTAACTCTCCTATTCAAGGAGTACTTTCTCTGCTGAAACAATACAATAGCTTTTGCTATATTAATTTAAACAAAGCGAATTTAAGGGAGAAACAGATGAAGACAAAGGAAACTGTCTACAGCTACAGATAAATTTTGTTTACAGATAAATTTTCTTTACTGACTTTGAGCGAGGCAGCAAGCTCTTTCCACTCCAAGCGATCTTCATCATTTTCCTGTTTTAGGGTTCCCAGAACTTTTATTTTTGCATCTCTTACCTGATGAACAAGTCAAGGTAAAATTTGAAGAGTAATGATAATTGAAGTTAATCATTTTAATTTGTGAGCTACAGAATAAAATCTACATTATGATAACAAAGTCAAGGCATAATTAAAATATACAAGATATACAATCATTTGACTCATAAATCTAATACTATACATACATGTTCAGCATAAAGAAACTTACATTTTTTTTATTGGTAAAGTGATGTGTGAATTTGTATGTCTTCAAAAGTTTTTTTTTTTATACTCAAAAAATGTTAACCGTTGAAAAGATAAAAAATTCAAACATCACTTTATCAATAAAAGGAAAGAAAAAAAAAATAAGCATCGTCCACTGAAAACAACTAATATTTGTTCATTAATTGAATTGTTCAAATAAATAATATGTATGTATGTATGCATGCGTGCATGCATGCATGTTATGTTATATATGTATGTATTAAGACAATGGATGGAAAAAGCAAATTCGGTATAAGTATTCCTGGCAAATTTTATGTCTACATGATAACCTTGAGATATCCCTTATCAGTCAGTTAATCAATATTCATCTAATACAGTTTTTCAAATATAAACATTTCAAAACATAGATAGCAATGTAATTATTTTAAGAAAAAAATTAAAGGCAGAAAAAGTGTTTATTTAACCAAAAGTGAAGCAGACAAGTATGATGGCTAATATACCTCTTCTTTTATACGTTCAGAAACGGTCTTTTTGGTAGATATGGAAGAACCTTTTCCCTTGTCCTCATCAACCTTTCGGCAGAAGAAAATTGAAATTAGACATTAATCAAGGTAAACATGAAAGCAGATTCAACCACAGGACAGAACAGGCAGGTGCTTGTTGAAACCTACTGAATAAAAGTGATACTAAGGGAGGTAACTTGATAAGACAGACACTGACCTTATTTGGAGGAACTACATAAGAAATTCGACATGAAGCAGGGTGCTTTTCTGGATTATTTTTCTCCTGCTGATCAGAAAATGATAGTTTCCCATATGAAATTGCCCCAATCAATACAGATCCTTGCTGAGAATTCTGCAAAATATTACAAATACATTATGTACTATCAGTGGTAACATCTAAAGAGGTGACGATGGAGAACAAAATACCTTGGGCAGCTTTTCTTTTTGTGGTGGACCAATATATAATCCTTCTTTCATACTATCAATAAATAAGAAAAAAGTCAACATCACATCACAAGATGACATTTAATACTTAAAAAATTGGGACTTGAAACCTTCTAACATACCCTGGAATCAATATTGAGGACTTAAAGGAACCATTTCCCATCAGTGGGCCATCAGGTTGAGAGAAAAAATTTAACCGAATAACATCCTGGAAATAAATTTAAAATATAAGTAATAAATGATTAATTAATAGATGAATTCAAACTGGAGAATAACTTGATGGGACAATTAAAGTACTTCATGAACTCCGGGAAAAGGTTCACCAACTTTGGCACATCTAACCCAATGGAATCTTTGAAGCCATTGCCACATAAATATACTAATAAAAACTTCAATGGTGATGTCAATATACTTTCCCATCATGTAGCAGCGGTCAATGTCTAGTTTTTTAACCCAAAAGGACAGAGTTTGAATCTCCGTCGGGAAATGTATGGTCTAATGTTTCCCCTCCCCCTTATTAATAAAATAAATATCCTCCCTCCCCTATTTCTTAAAATTATAAATATTTTTCTGTGTGTGTGTGTGGGGAGGGGATAAAATCAAAACAATAAACTACCTTCTCCTCCAAGTTTCTCTCAAGGAATAACACCAAATGCCTCATCTTTTCCAAAATTTGCACATTGTCATGCCTGAGAGAAATAAATTATTGTGAATGTAGAGGGATACGTAAAATGCACCATTATATGTAAGTCTTTTGTAAACCAACAAATGTTCCTCTTGCAATAGATATGTGAACTTCTTATTGCAAGTATTAACATATAAACCAAGCTTCCAAGTCCTCTACACAAAACTAGGAGTTTAGTACTGTTAAACCACTATAACCCATGAATTCAAAGTTAATAACTGTCCTCAAGAGTACAGTGGGAACAAACACATATTTAAACTAATCCATGATATATGCAGAGAAAAGTTCATAATTCATATACCTCAAATAGAGCTGCAAATTATATTCTCCCTTGGGAAGATTTGAAGAGCTTGGATACGCATCTCCACGTGAGTATACGCGCTATTATCAGAACAGTGAAAAAACTAAGGATATTGATGTATGAAGCAAACGAGGCTACCAAAACATGTTGAAATCGAAGAAAGAAATCCATTATGTCAAAAATAAAGAGTCCTCAAGTTGGACAGTCGTATGGTCTAAATATGGTTACAAGTGGGAGGCACCCCTCACCTCATGAGGGAGTTTCTGGGGTTGAGGCTCAAAGCTAAACTTTAAGATTGTTTTAGAGTCTACTCTAGATCTGTTATTGGGCCACGCATGTTTTCCACACACCAGTCCCAATAACCCTTTGCATGAAGAGATGTGTTGAAAAAATCTAGTTCTCAAAAATGATTTTATTAAAATACAAAACGTGATGGAAAAGAGAAAATTATTGAGCAAATAAAACGAAGTCATATCTATTATTGATTGCCACACACACTATGACTCAGTTGGTTGTATATTTTACTAGTAAATTTGTAACCCCTGCCTACCACAGCATTAGCACATCTCTTAGTAGAGTATAAATATGACATGAGCAAAAAAGTCAGCATGCCTAAGAGCATAACTTGCATGCAATTTAATATTCGTATGATTTCAAAAAAATTCTAAAATGAAAACTATCCTACTATTTGCAAAACAAAAGGAAATTAAATTTTAACATATACCTTATTTGAGTCAGAAATCATGTAAAATTGAGACTCGAATTTAGTGTCATATATCCGGTCATTTAGCAATGGTATATGAGGTTTTACTTGAGCTCCATCTTCCAATTTGACCTTGTAGCTGCAATATCAGAATACTGAGAAAAGGCTGTCTAAATGATCCTCTGACAAACAACACAATAAGTCCAAAACTCACGTCAAAGTCAGCGCCAGTATCTGTTTTCCAGATGGAAGTTTATCGCGATCTGCTGAGAGTGCACAAATCTTAGAATCTATTGGTCGATAAGGAACCCTAATCTGCATGTGTTGTATAATTAAACGGAACAGGTTAAACTCATTGGCATCCCAATAAAATGAACTAGCACAAATGAAAAAGTATTCAAGCTTTGAAAATATAACCTTGTTTAAAATAGCCACTGGAGCAAGCTCTTCTGAAACCAGCAGCGTTTCAGCATCAATTCTGACTGGTGCTTCACTTCCATCAAGTAAAAGTTCTTCTTGATTCACTTTTATCCCATGAAAAACAACCTGAAATTCCATGGTAACCATATAGATATCTTCAATGATGAATGAAATAACCCATCAGATCCCTCCACATAAGCATATCCCATGATTCTTTATCCAGAGGCCAAAAACGTAGAAAAGGACAAATAAAATTACTAGACCCGGAGGAAGGATAAAATCGTGTTTATGGCCTTCAGTGTCCATTCATGTCAACATGTTATGTATGTTCCCGTAAGTGTTTGTTTTACAGTATGTTCCCTTAAGTATTATATAGTTGAAATATGACAAATTAATAAATTATTAACCATTATTATTTCATACAAGCAAATAAAGGTAACATGTGGAATAAAGATAATCATCAAGATCAGCTACAGAATATAATAGCCTAATCGGAACAATCATCAGGTGATTTATCACAATAATAATTCTGTTACCTCAAAATTCACACTGGCAGACTCATGACTCCCTATGCCACTTGACCAAAACTGAGAAATGACTATTTCCAATGTCTGACCACTTATTACCCTAAAGGCAAAGCTTTTGGCACCCGAAGAAGCAAAAGTCACCGCCTTTTCCCATTTCAGAGGTCTTTGCAATGGGCACATCTGGACACAGAAAGCATGTGAAAAAGGACCCCACAATCAAACAAAGCTTTCAAGCTGCAAATTTTACCTGAACAGCATCAATATAAAATTTCCGAGGTGTGTCAAACCCTGATGATTTAATTGTTACATCAGCCCAAGATGCACCGTGTGGCACTTCTATATATCTCCTTTCAATATGACCTAATGAAACAATATATAAGGAAATAAATGAAAGTGTTAGACTCTGTATTATGCACTTGCCTATTTGGACTAGGATAAGTATGACTGGCCCTATGTATAGGACACTTGTAAACACTTGCATTCACTCTACATGAATACTAAATAGTATCTTTATAATAAACAGACTAGCTAATAAGTTGGAAGTGTCGCCATAGCGACTCTCACACACACAAAATAGAGTAAGCATTGAATCATGATTATACATGGATTAAATTACGCCATCATGTTCTATCATAAACCACATTTGGATCCAACTCATTACCATCTAAATCTTTCCTAATATCTTTAGAAATAATCTAAAATAATTTATAATGTTAAAAATTATGTGAATGAATTAAATATTTGAATATTCTAACAGGAATGAATACCGTAGATACTACTAAAATGTGAATGCAATGCAATAAAAAATTTAAGACACAACTCATGTTTTACAGAGTGTTTTAAAACTATTGAACTTTATCAAACATTTGTCTAGGGTTATGTCTTTGTTCAATCTTTATATTCTAGGAGCTGGAATATCCACAAAAATTAAATCATCCAAACAATCAAACACCTCAATGCTAAAATTAAAGATCTGAAAAACTAAAAGTAAACAAAGTAGAATACAATTATTTTAGCATACAATTATTTTAGCAATACTTGAAACATTTAACAGCAACACTAGGTCATTTGGATTATAAGGCACGTTGAATTTGTGGTATCTAAAAAACACGATCAAATCAACAATTTTTTATTAAAAAAAACACCTCATCAAATGAAATTCTCAAAATTCAATAGGGAAGAAAGTGGGTGGAAGAGACTGAAGGAGAACAATATGAAGAAATTTAGATGCATCCACCAATTTTGGATGACGACGCTTCACCATCGCTTATATACAAGTAATTCAGTAAAGGAAAATAATGGCAGAGGATTCTTCAATAACGCAAAAGGTGGGGGAAAAAATAAAGCTACAAGTCTTGACATATTCAGTACTACCGACACTCATGAGATATGAAAAAATTTCATCCACATATTCATGTAAATTATTAAAACACACATAAAAAGGAACAACAGATATGATATTAAATCCAATTGATCACACAAAGTAAATATTTATGTATATTATACAAATACAAAAATGGACACAATAATATGAATAATTCAGACAATTTGCTATCCCACAAAATCCTTTGAAACACCCATTGCATTGACTACACAATTGATTTGGGGCTAAAAGCAAAATTGCATTAAACTCATTACGGCGCATACAAAAACCCCAACACAAAATCATTAGATATTGTGCGATGTCACATCCCTCTCCTAACAACCACCTTTGAACCAAGGACAGACGGCCTGAATAATACCAAGAGTCATGGTCATGGCTCCCATAACTATTAGTTTTATCTTCGTATTTTCAAACCACATCTCTAAGATCAAATATTAATTCTGAGTCAGAACCTTGCACATTTATAAGATTTCTATACTAAAAGTTTAGTAAGATACAGCATGCACCTATAGGAACCAACATACATGATAGTGAAGGTTTTCTTTCTTGTTTACTAAAAATCAAATGTCTTCGCTCTTTCCAAAACCAGCCAAAATAAATAAATGTTATAGATGATTTCATATGTCATATTGAATAAATTAACCTTTAAATATGACCACTTTATAAAGAATAAGAAAACAACAATAAATTATCATACCAAGTAAATATGCGCTTTACCTTCTCAATGTATGTTTTCCGTGATAAAATCTTTTACGTATGAAACCTGAGCTTTCAGTTCAGCCTCCTATGTGGTCATTCAAATTTTGTTCGGTATTGATTTTATATGATGTCTGTTTGAGCAATTGAAATGTTTTATCACTTCATACAACCATTTTAATTTGTACAAAGTGAAAAACCATTTTGATAGCTCAAACAAACATCATACAAAATCAATAACGAACAAAATCAAAATGGCAACAATTGAGGTTGAACTGAAAGCTTGAGTTTCCCAAGTAGAAGATGTTATCACAGAAAATACTGAGAAGGTAAAACACTTATTTACCTGTCGGTATAATTGTTATTGTTCAATTATTCTTTATCAAATGGTCATATTAAAAGTTTAATTTATTGAATATGACATATGAAATTATCCATAACATTTATTCATTTTGGCAGGTTCTGGAAAGAGCCGAGACATTTAAGCTTTTAATAGACAAGAAATAGAACCTTCACTAACGGCTGTTATAGTTGCATTTTGTATCTTGATAAACTTTTAGCATAGAAATATTGTAAGAGTGCAAGGTTCTGACTTGCAATCCATTTTTATTGTGCAGATGTGGTTTAAAAAGACAAAGATAAAGCTAATAGTTATGGGAGCCATGATTACCATGACTCTCGGTCCTGTCGTCTATTCTTGGTTTAAATATGATTGTTACGAGAGGGTCGTGACACTGCACTATATCGGGGTTTTTGTGTGTGCCTACGTTTTAGCCTCAAATTGGCTATAAGCAATAGGATCTTGTGGATTGCAAATTGTCATAATTCTTCATATTATTGTGTCCTTTTATGTATAATATAGGTATACATTTACTTTGTGTGAGTTGATGAAATTTTTTTCTTATCACATTAGTGTCGGCAAGCTTTATTTTGTTCCCACCTTTTGCGTGATTGAAGAAAGACTGAGAGTCATCTGCCAAATGTTGCATAGGAATACCCGGTACAATACGCGTACCGGTACGAGAATACGGCAATTTTAGAAAAAAATAAGGTACGGATACGTCAATAAAATCATAAGTTTTGTTATAGAATATAACATGAAAGAGTTAAATTCTTCAATTCACAACAAAATAATCACATTAATAGTTTAAAAAGTTGAAATTTAGATGGTTACAACAACAAAGAAACTCAAACGCACAAATAACATTATATTATCATATTAATGTATAGGAGAAAGCCACAAATTCCACTCACAATACAATATTGAGCAAAACTGGAGTACCACGAGTACCATACGGGTGAGTACCCGGTACAGGTACTTCACCGTTTTACAAGTACCCATGTTTCAGATGCCATTATTACCCTTTACTGGATTATTATTATTATATATGGGAGATGGTGAAGCATCACCATCCAAAAATGGTGGATTCATCTAAATTTCTTCACCTCTGCACACAAGGATATTCATTTTATCATCTTCCAACTTTCACAATTTTTCCATTTGTTTCAAGTTTCAATACCATTGCTTTCATTCATCACAAATTGGTTGAGAACAGGGACCATCACACTTCTTCTCTTCATATAATTCTACTAACTCTTCTATTCACTTTCTTCCTTACTGAATTTTGAATATTTCATTTGATGAGATGTTCTTTTTAAGAAAAAATTGTTGATTTGATTTGTGTTTTGTAGATAATGTATATGTGAGATGCTTTTTAACCTAGAAGACCTTATGTTGCAGTTGAAGGTTTCAAGGATTGCTAAAATTATTGTATTCTGATTTACTTTGTTTACTTTTATTAAGCTTTGTGAATTATATTAGTTTTTCAGATCTTCAATTTTAGCATACGGGTGTATCGACTGTTCGAATGATTGATTTTTTGTGGATATTCCAACTCCTAGAAGAATGATAAAGATTGAACAAAGACTTAACCCTGGGAAAATGTTTGATCAAGTTCAATAGTTTTTAAACCATCTGTTTATATGCAGACCCAGTTTACATCTCAGTAGTAGGACGACAGCAGAAAGTAGGAGATTAACTTAATGGACTAATACAAACCTGGCTGGAACAACATATTTGAAAATGAAACTTGTAGGGGCTGGTTAGTTGTAGCCTTGGCCTTTGTTATGGTAATAGGAATTCTGAAAATAGGCCCTCGCCATGGCGCTTTGCAGTCGATACCATAGACTTCATAGTAGTGAAGACCATCACATAGATTGGAAGGATCCACAACTAGACTGAGAGAGAGAAAACAAATTGTAAGCCATTAAAAATCAAAACTACAGATAAAATCATTTAACAGAAACTCAGTAGCAATAGACACTTCTGCCTAGTGAAGTCACCCCATGGACGATCACATAATGAAGATATTGTATTTTTATTTTTAGAATTCAGGGAATTTCTTTCACCAGAGTGTTTTAGCTATGATTTTGATTAGATTTCTGATTGGTTAATTTGGTCTGTTTTTCTTAAAAAGTTAATTAATCACATGATATATCGGTTTTGTTATAAATGAGTTAAGAGCTTGCATAGCTTCTACACCACTATTCTGTTATACCTTATTATGTGCATAGCTACTGTAGGAGTTAATTAAAGCTGTTGGCAGCTGTAAACATCTCATAACTAATCTGATGGAACTCAGATTCAGACACAGAGAAAAAGGATATGAAAAGGGAAATGTAATTGTATTAACGAAAGCAGAGGACAATTACAAGGAGATATGGTAAAATGTAATTGTAAACTGATAGCAAGCTACCAATTCCCTAAGCACAAAGGCTTCCACAATTCACGTATCGTGAATGCACAAACTAACAGAAAGATTAGCTAGCTTAACTCTCTCTCCTCTAACCACCTATATATAATGCTAAGTCTTGTGCCTTCCATACATCCCATGCATCATTCCATCCACGTCACTCCTCTTAATCCATCCACGTCACTCCTCTTAAACCTTTTCCCACGTTTTCTTTCATAAACCCTCCATGTCTTGGGCTTGGGGCCATATTCAAGGCCCACTTGCTCTATACCAGAAACTAACAGAAAGATTAGCTAGCTCAACTCTCTCTCCTCTAACCACCTATATATAATGCTAAGTCTTGTGCCTTCCATACATCCCATGCATCATTCCATCCACGTCACTCCTCTTAATCCATCCACGTCACTCCTCTTAAACCTTTTCCCACGTTTTCTTTCATAAACCCTCCATGTCTTGGGCTTGGGGCCATATTCAAGGCCCACTTGCTCTATACCATTTCTATTAATACCACCCTCTTCAGAAAAGACCTTGTCCTCAAGGTTAAATTCTGGAAACTGTCCTCTCAGCACAACATTGTCCTCCCAAGTAACATCATCAATGGATTTGTTTTTCCATTGGATCAAACTTTGAGGTATAGAGACCCCTTCCTGCACAGTCACTCTAGATCCCAAAACCTTAACTGGATAAATTTCCTCATCAGCAATAACCTCTAATTCCTTAGGCAACTCCCCTTGTGACTGATAATCCCCAACTGCCTTCTTTAACAAGGATACATGAAAAACTGGATGAATTTTAGAATGTTCAGGTATCTGTAACTTAAAGGCAACTTCACCAATCTTCTCCATAATCTTAAAAGGACCATAAAATCGTGCTGCAAGCTTCTGATTGATTCTTCGAACCACCGATTGTTGTCTATGAGGCTTCAATTTTAAAAACAACCATTCACCAATCTCAAACTTCAAATCTCTTCTCTTCTGATTAGCATAAACTCTCATCTGCTGTTGAGCCTTCAACAGATGCAGTTTTAACTGGTCTAACGCCTCATCTCTTTCCTTAAGTTCTACAGCTACAGCAGCAACTTTCGTCTCATTGCTCAAGTATCTCAGCATCTTAGGAGGTTGTCTCCCATACACAACTTCAAAAGGGGACTTACCAATAGACACATGGTAAGTGGTGTTATACCAGTATTCGGCCCACGGTACCCAATAAGCCCACGTCTTAGGCTGTTCAGCAGCAAAACACCTAAGATAGCTCTCAAGACACCTATTAATAACCTCTGTTTGCCCATCAGTTTCAGGATGATAGGAAGAGCTCATTTTGAGTGTTGTACCCTGCATTTTGAATAATTCTCTCCAAAAATGGCTTACAAACAAGGGATCCCTATCACTTACAATGGAACAAGGAATTCCATGAAGTCTCACCACTTCTTTCACAAATACTTCTGCCACTGACTTAGCAGTATAGGGATGCTTTAACAAGATAAAATGACTATAGACACCACAAACACTGTTTCATATCCTTTTGATTTAGGCAAACCAGTCACGAAATCCATAGAAATATCCTCCCAAACAGCATTTGGTATAGGTAAAGGCTGTAAAAAACCTCCAGGAGTAGTAGCATCATGTTTCTGCCTTTGACACACATCACATGCTCTCACATAATCCCTTACGGTCTTCTGCATTCCCACCCAATGCAGATTCTCTGCAATACGCCTATAAGTTCTCAAAATTCCCGAGTGACCTCCCATAGGAGTTTCATGAAATTCTTTCAACAAGGCTGGAATTGATGGAGAGCTAGCACCCAATACCAAACGACCCTGATATAGCAACACACCTTGCTGCACACTAAACCCTGGTTTAGCAATAGGATCCTTCATCACATCTGCAAGCAACTTCTGGACAGACAAATCATTCTTTACTTCCTGTAATAACTGGTTACTTCCTAACCATATTGGAGTATGCATCATTGCAGACAGTTCACCCTCATCAAAACAACGTGACAAAGCATCAAAACAATCTACAAAACCAAGACCAGATGCTTTCACCGGTTCCACTGTCAATAATACCTTGTTCACCTGCAATTTCTGTTTCAACAAGCGCTGCTACGTTGCAGTTCTCCTATAGTATCACTGAGAAGTTGACTGATATAAAGTTGTTGAGCGTACGTATTGCTCATATATTTTTCCTTCCAGAATACAAAATTTTGCATTCTAGAATTTGTAATTTTGTGATCTACTTTCTTACTTCGATTATATTTCAATGTAATTTTTTGTGATCTACTTTCTTACTTCGATTATATTTCAAGGTTAAATATGTATTTCAACCCTATAAATATTTTCTTCACACTTTAGTTCCTCACATTTTTGTTACCAATTTTAGTCCTCACTTTTAACTATAGTGACACCTATCTAACAGAAGTCTATGTGCCATGTGCCACGTGACTTTTTTTATGGCGTGGCATTGCCAAGACCTGAGACCTTAAAATATGATCAACTAGATAACTTAACCATTTAATCTTTAGTTTATATGTAATGTTTATTAATTTATTCATAAATGATTAAATGGAATGTTAAGTAATATTTCAAGGTCTTAACAATGTCACATCATCCAATAAAGTTGTGTCGCACTTGCCATGTGGACTTCTGTTAGATAGGTGTTGCAATATTTAAAAACAAGAACTAAAATTGATAACATAAAATATGTGGAGGACGAAGTTTTACAAAAAAATTATGTGACTTAACAAAAAAAATTGGTATATTTATACAAACAAAAAACATTTATTCTGCGATACACGATCTTGACTCCCCTTCCCGATCATAAGTAAAATATTAATTTTGACTATCTTGTATATGGCAATATATAAGCATGAAAACAAAATGGTGACGAAAAGTAAACTAACTTGAAGCTGCGGCCATTATGAGTGAGCAATAGATAATCAGGGGTTTTCACAACTGTCTTCTCAGTAGAATATAACTCAATGCATTCCTCAAAAGGAATCTTTTCCTCAAAATTGCTGGCATCTTCATGAAACTTTGGATTAACTTCCACTACCCACTGTGAATAAGTGCAACCACAAGTTAAAAAGCTACCAATTAAAGTCAGAAAGGACTCGTTAAAATTTACTGGTATATGATAAAGAGATTAGGATGCTCAACTAAATCAAGATAAATTCAGACACAACCACAAAAGGCACTTGAAGTGAATCAATACCTGGGACAAAAGTTCAACATGTATTCCAGGATACTCAACCAAATTAATCGGGCAATTGCTTATTGATTATAATCACATAAGATTGTAAAACAGAAGTCTACTCTTATGTATAAATTAGATGTAGGTGTGCACCATATTCAATGCGTGTTTCATACTACAACCCTTCACATTTTCCCTGGCTTTTACTTCAAAGCTTTAGGCTCTCAATATAATAGAATTTATCCCTACTATCTCACTACAGGAGTTATCAAATTTCATCATATAACACCTCATCAATTTTTAACAGCATAATTTTCTGTTTGTGTTCGGTTACGTCATCAATATCTTAGCAAAGAATGAAACAACTTTAGGATTATTTAGTCTTTAATTTGTCATTATTTGATTTGTACCCTGTATGGGTATAACAAAGATTGGATTCAAGACATCTGTATTTGGTTTTCCGACGTAATAATTGACAAGTTTTGAAACACCCGACTCAATAATCGTCATCATCGATAATGTGAGCACACAAAACTTATGAAGATCTCACCTCAGTAGTTTGCCGACAAGCACTAGGCTCCCTCAGGTAGATACCTCGTGATGAAGGACCTGCCATCAGCAATCATATAAAGGACATAAGTTTGACAATTTCAAAAGCTGGGTCTTAGTAACATGTAAACTTTCATATTTTTTTGTTTTTAAACCTTAGTTATGCATGTCAACTGATTAGAGATTACTTAAGCAATACATCAACTATTCAACGATAAAAGAAATCTTGACTTATTTTTTAAGCCATGCAACCATCACAAACATGCTTGTCTGAACCTAAATAGAAAAGCTTAAGGAGCTTATGAAAAAATTCTTTCTCAGTCCTATCAAATGGGTTGGAACATGCTTTGCGTATGAAACATGGTTGCCAAACCCTCAAGTTAACACAATTGTACAAGTTTACAACTCTAGGTATCAAAAAAAAAGCAACAGTACTTTCAAAGTTGTTACTTCATAAACTCAAGTAGAATCGCATTGACTCACAGACTCTAAAATAGAATCAGGATTTTAAGGCACTTGAACATAATGTTATACTTTAAAAATATTCCCAATACAAGGTGGTTTCAATATCCTTTAAAAACATAAAATGCAACAGTTAAATTGTAAATCTCAGTAATTTACAACCTAGGCATACGCTACCATGTTTTACAACATCGGTGCCAACCTAGACATAAGCGACCAAGTTTTACAATCTAAATGGGTTTTAACGTGCCATGAACCAACTCTCTATTACCAATATAACTTTATATATGTAATAAACCTCTCATGAAAGAGCCTTTTGGAATTGAAGCATCGGCAATGCACAAAGGACCAACCTACCTTGAACTGAAATTTAACTTTTTTTATTGGAAAAATGGGAGTTAAACTCAACACTGCATGATTGCAGAGGCTCTGATAACATGCATCCCAAAACAATTTAAGTACTTAGCTGAAGGAGTGTGAATTGTTCTAGATCTCATGATCCTAAATTTATTATTATCATAGTGCACTTTCTACCATTACAAATTTTTATTTTTATCTTTTGAAAGGTCTACCATTAAAATATATAAATTAAAAATTTATCAAAAAAAAAAAAAAGCACAGCAACATAATACATCCTTCCTTTGGTCACATATAAGGGAAAGGTGAAATATCCATGGGATGGAAGAATGTAAACTCACGTGTTTTTCCAGATTGCTGGATATTTATCTGATACTGAACACATGGAAAGTTTTGACACTTCTGTATATATTCAAAAGCCCTGTCATAGAGTATATGACTTAAGTCAATATGAATCTTGCGAAATTATCATTTACTAAGTTTCCATGAATGTAAAGAATGAGTAAATTACTAACTTGTCGACTTGCATCAGCCCTTGTCCAGTGGACAATTTATCTTCAGGTAAATCACCTATGGGATCTGCAGTATTCTCAAGAGCCTTCCTCACACTATATGGACTCACAGGAATTCCCTCAGCCTGCGAGGGGACCATACACATCAGGAAATCATATTTATGTGAGCAAAGTAGTACTAATCAATAAAATAATCTACAAACGAAATGCAACCGAAAACCTTCATTGCACTTATGAGCAATGCAGTTCCACCACAGGCTGATGGTGATGCCATTGATGTCCCGTTCATGAGCCTGCGCCGTTGAAGAGTCCACTTAGGAACAGGAGCAACAGCACCACCAGGAGCACTTATACAGACACCAAGGTCTCCATCAGCTGTTGGCCCTCGGCTAGACCTGCAAGTTAATCCAATCAATTATGCAATGATAATAACGCAAAATCAAGATTAAAAAACTAAGGATAGAAGGTATAAAAACAAATATACCAAGTGTACTCAAGCCCCTCTGATGGAGGTTCAACAACACAATGAGCACCAGCAGCCATAGCAGGAGAAACATATGCACCAACACCGATGATACTCGAAGATGTACCACCAGGTGCACCAACAGTGCTCAATCCTGGACCACTATTACCAGCACTGCTCACAAATATCAGACGATGCTTGTTCACCACCTAGACGTAAAACAACGAAAGCCTCTATAATTAGGAAAATGGAAAAGAAAAGATATAAATGCCTAGTTAAAATCAGAAACCAAGAAAATACCTCATTCACAAGGTCAACAAAGCGTCCATAGTCAGGCAGTAAAGTTGCTTCACCATAACTCATATTGATAAGATCGCATTTATGCTAAAAAAGAAAAGTGGAATGGTCATGCCTAAAAGTATTGCACCACACATTAACAAAGTTCGAATTCTTGTTAAAAAAAGAGTTTGGAAAACACACAAATCTAAAAGGTAAATCAAATATCACTCATTGGAATATCAAGTCCAATCAGCGGAAGACAAAAAACAAAATTATGCACCTCGACAGCAGCTATCAGTGCCCGAATCAAACCAGTTCCGGTTTCCATAGAACCTAAGCGGGAATCCCCAATTTTACAAGATATTAATTGTGCCCCAGGTGCAACTCCATTCAACAAAGGCTCCTAAAAACATTATTGTTGTCAATAGATATCCTATCCCTCAAAAGAATGTCAATATACAGATCAAATCATATATCAGTACCTTCGGGTGGAAAGCAGCAGCTATACCAGCAACATGGGTGGCATGGGGAGAACAGTCTGTTACAACACTTAAAACATTCCCATTATTAAAGACATTAACAACAAATGTACAAGCATCTAATTTGCTGAAGACGCCGTATTTCCTCTCAATCCTGCAATAAAAGGCCGTCATGTTAGCATTGAAATCATATAAGATTATACCATATTTAAAAAATAAAATAGTAATTGATTCAATAGCTAGACCCCGTAAAATTTCTTCAATGGCAAATTATATTAATTCAAGAATATCTCAATTATGAAAAAGATGGGTAATAACTGAGTTCTTCCTGCATAATTGTTAGGTGCTCTTAACGAAGGAAATAATAACATCACCTATGAGATTTTATTCAGTTATACACCAAACAGTATAGAAATTTAAACTCACAGATACTAAGAAGGTTAGTGTTGAATTGTTTTAAAAAGAAATAAATATTTCAAGAAACACAAGAACAACTCACTAAAGCGCCAATTCCATGCAACTAATTCACATTCGAATACATCATGTTCGAATTTACAATCTTTACAGTCGAATTTTTGTGCAGAAGAAATATATCACGAAAACATGCTATGATTCAGTAGGACAATGTGGTTTTCAAATTAGTGGCTATATGTAGTGACAGGTGAAGTAAACATTTGTTAGGCTAGAAAATCTGTTGCCAAAACAAAAGTATCTCCCAATTTCACGACATATCTCTGCACAAAAGCTATAAACAAAGATAGATATTTGCATAAACAAAATTAAAACCAGAGACTGAGTGTACCTATAATTAGTTAAAGGCACACAGTTAGCAAGCATTCCACAATCCGGATCATCTTCAAGACTCTGTGTGTCAAGGGCAGCCCTCCAGACATCCCCATCATGCCAGACAACAGCATCTACAACGGGTCCATTATCATCATAGCTCTGGAACACACAGCAATCCCTTTCCAAAGTAAGGAATTTCAATTGACAAAATATGGGAAAAAAGCACAAACATAAGCATAAATGGCTTTAGTTCGAGTGTTCAGCATAAGCGCCAGAGAAACAAAAAAACATGAATTTCATTGTTTATACGGGGAAAATGATAATGGTGCTTCCAACACTATTTCCTAGCAAGGACCGTTCTATCAATATCATTGTTTCACTCCCTACATGCCTATAAAACCTAGCAAAGACCATTCTATCCATATCATCGTTTCAATCCTTAGAGGCCTATAACGAAAAAATAAATTGAAATAAACTACTCATTTCCTATTTCAAGGACTGGAAGGGCAGCAATAACCAAAGAGTAACAAAGTAATGTGGCATCATCAACACCCACCTCAGATTGCCTCCTCAGAAGATCAAGCCTATTTTGCAGATCTTCACGAACCCTCTTAAGCTTTCCATCCTCAACCTTTATGTGTTTCTAGAAAAAACATGATGGTTTGAGTTACAAGGACTAAGCAGATGCAAATATAATAAAAAGTAGACAAAACAACTGCGTCAAGTTTAGTAGGCATGATAGTATTTATAAAACTAGGGGTATGTATTACATGCAACTTGATCTGCTAATTAAATTTAAAAAAGTGAAGTACATAATCCATGCATTTGTGACTGTGTATTCTTGCAGGGTGTGTAATTCAAATGCAAACATTGCACCACATGTCTCTCATATATTTCCCTTCTCAACAACATTCATATTCATAGGAACCATTCAATGTTTTTATTATTTCTTCTTTCCTTCTCTTCTATTCATAAGACCATATACCATACTGCTTCTGATCAGTAATTCCGAAAATGATGTACAGAAAATACAATAAATAAAGCAAGCAGGGATACAAAAGGACACATTTGTGTTTCTTTCGTATTAATTAATGCATGTAAATACAGAAGGACATGAGTTACCATACTACAATAAGAAAATGCAATAATAAAAAGAGAACATATGAACAGCTTGCGCTTGTAATATCTGATGCTTACTACATAAAATATTAATAAGAGTAATGAGTAGATAATATGCAATTTGAGATTCTACAATTCTGGAAAATTAAAAATGAAAAGCAAGCAGGGATACTAAAGGACACATTTGTGTTTCTTTCGTATTAATTAATGCATGTAAATACAGAAGGACATGAGTTACCATACTACAATAAGAAAATGCAATAATAAAAAGAGAACATATGAACAGCTTGCACTTGTAATATCTGATGCTTACTACATAAAATATTAAAAAGAGTAATGAGTAGATAGATAATATGCAATTTGAGATTCTACAATTCTGGAAAATTAAAAATGAAAAGCAAGCAGGGATACAAAAGGACACATTTCTGTTTCTTTCGTATTAATTAATGCATGCAAATACAGAAGAACATGAGTTACCATACTACAATAAGAAAATGCAATAATAAAAAGAGAACATATGAACAGCTTGCGCTTGTAATATCTGATGCTTACTACATAAAATATTAAAAAGAGTAATGAGTAGATGATATGCAATTTGAGATTCTACAATTCTGGAAAATTAAAAATGAATCAATAAAATTTACGATGAACCTGATCAAAGTCATCAAGCTGTTTTACTGCCCTCGCAATTTCCTCCTGGTTTTTCTCATCCCACTTTTTCCTTCTTTCTTTCTGCCAATGAAAAATTCATGTGAAGAAAATGGAAATTAGATCAATTAGCCAGAGGTGAGACTCCTAAAGAGAACTAAAATATTTCATTGAACAAAAATGCTACCTTCAAACGAAAGGTCAAATCTTCTGTAAAGAGCTCATAAACCAATTTATAACCCACATGCCATTCACCAGAAGGATTTTTCCATGAAGTATTAATAACCAAAGATGCCCCTGTAAATAATTTTCCGTGACAAGGAAGAAACAAACACAAAAGTAAGGAGATATGTGCAAGCTCAGAAACAAAAGTATACTTAAAGGGAAAAGAACCAGTAATAGAAAGAAGACGAAACAGATGGTAATTGAATGAAATAGGGTGCTTCATTGATACGAATGAAAACATTATTAGAGGGTTTCTCCAACTACACCCAGAGGAAAGCTCTCCGACACAACTCAGAGAGGAATCCTACTCTAGCCTAAACAGAAAACGTATTATGTCGTGCCTTAAGAGCCTATTACTCATAATTAAATACTACTAGAGATAAGCTTACTACTAAAGAGATAAGCTCGAATAATATCTTTTTTGACGATATTATTCAGAGAATATCACAATTAAATGATACTATTAAAATATTCCTACTTAGACACCTCACCAGTAACTTCAGCCACTAGTCTTCTTAGTTCCCATCACCAGCACAGATAATTAACAAAAAATTTAAACTCAAAAGGTTAGTAGTGACTATATTAAAGGACAGTTATAAATTTTCTTCTATATCTCGTCTGGCTGCCATGCCATACACAATTATTGATTACTTTTCCATTAACTGTTCGGAGTTATAATATAATTTTACTAAAACGCATAAATCATTCTTCTTTGTGCTACTTGTACAATACTAATTGCCTAAACTCAGGCCAAAACAAGGAGCTAGGTCATCAATAGCTGCATATGTTGTTTTCTTAAATAATACCTCATTACAAGCAATTTACTACAATATATTTGTTAAGAATCCGAGAAAACTGATCATATGATAGACTGGTAGGTCTGAAAAGTATTTATAAGTGGGAGAAGCATTCCACACCTTCCTGAATAGTATTTATAAGTGGGAGGCATTCCACACCTTACAAACCGGCTTTGCAGAGTTGAATTAGGCTCAGACACAATTAAAATAATATTGAAGAATGTTTCACAATGATTTGTATTTACACCCCTGTTGATATTTCCTAGAACTAACCTGATGCCCCAGAAATACAACCATCTGCATCAGCCTTCACGACCTTCGAGGTATCAATATCACCACTCCCAGTACTGAAGAAAGAAAAGGTGTAGTATCCTTGTTAGAAAATGAAGTACAACTGAAAAGGACTTTCAGCTAAAAAATCAACATGAAGTAGCTTTCTGTTTACCAATCAATGACATCAAGAATTTTTGGTTTCCCATCTGTGGTAACCTGTAATCCATCAACGGCCGGATCTACACCAGAATCTGTAAACATGCAGGTGCAAGATACAATATTTGAACAAATATGCAATATAAACCACTAATAAAATAAAATTACAGAAAAACACATTAGAATACAAGCAATGTCTTTATTTATTACACCAAAAAATACTAGTAGTAGTAAATTAATTTACAAAAGAGAAACGAGTCCTCCCCTCCAAAATCTCCCTCTCAAACAGACCCTTAATTTCAAAAGCATCTTGTCATTACCAACTTAATGTCATTATAATCCATACAAACATCAACAGAAAGACTTATTGAATTAACATGTTTAGTGATAATTTTATTGAGTAAACCACCAAACTAGTCCCTGACTTTGTAAGGTGCTATCAAATAGGTCCTGTGATTATGAATATCCCAAAAAATTCCTTGACCCTATTAAATTGTCAAGCTGGTCCTATATTTAACTACTTGCTATCAAGTAGTTTCTTATATTTCAATCATTTACCGTCAATTTGGTCTCTATATTTAGACACGTACTATCTTAAGTCCCTCCCGGACTCACATAAGGACTAAAATGAGTAAACTTTGACAGAATCAAGTTACTTTTTGAAACATTCATAATCTTAGGGATCTCTTGAGAGCGTCCAAAGTCGGCACGAATTTGGTGGTCTACTCTAATTTTGTCAAATTACTAAAGTCAAGCACTAGATTTATACATTCCTACAACTTCAAAACCAAATTACGTATATACTCATATAATACATGTTACTGTTAAACATCTAATAAATAAATTAATCCAACCACACACACTAAACCTTTTCTTAATTGAGATTGTTTTAACTTCTCAGCATTAAACATTAAACATATGAAGCAAGGAAAATGGACACAAAGACAATGACATGTTTACATCGATAATTTGAGAAAATGAAAAAACTAAATGTAATCACATGTCAGTGTCTGTGTCGGACACCGACATACTGACATGCTTTCAAACAGAAATGTCGGTGCTAAATTAATTCAAACATGCGTACGCACACTAAACATTTGCTTAATTGAAATATTTTTTTTAGTTCTCAACATTTAACCTATGAAGCTTAAGCATAGACACCGACAATGCAATTGAGAAAATGACAAAATTGAATGTAGTCAAACGTCGGACATTGACACAAACACCAACACATTGACACTGATAACCTGGGAAGATGACAAAATTGAATGCAATCACATGCGTAAATATCTTGATACCGACATGCCTTCTATTAGAAGTAATGTAATAACATGCGTCAATATCTGAACACTAACACTGACACGCGGACACACATTCCATCAGAAGTGTTAGTGCTACACACATTTAACAACCAAAAACTAAAATTATTTTTCTTCTCGATATTCAACATTAACCTATGAAGCACATACACGACGGTAATAATATGTTCACACTTGATAATAATTTGAGAAAAAAAATATCAATTTAATGTAATAAATTGTCAATGTCAGATACAACACATTGACTGCAATCACAAATGTCAATATATCGTTACAATCAGAAGTGTAACACTTTGACACACTTTTGACACCGATAATAATTTGAGAAAATGACAATTGAAAATTATGACCTATGACACACGACACCGACACTTGTAATTACACTGAATTATGTGATTTTTTTCAAATTATTAACTGTGACAGTGTGTCAGTGTCCGGTGTTCGTATCCGTGTTTCATAGGTAATGGCATATGCCGGACATTGACATGCAAACACAAACAATCAGAAGTGTCGCCGAAGAAGAAATAGCACGGAAATAAAAGTCAACGGAGAAGAAAAAAGTACCGAAAATGGCGATTAAAGCACCGCGACCATCGTAATTAGGGTTAGAATGAAGAAATCGATCAACTCCGATTTCTTTCTTCGGCATGAGTGAAGCTAAAAACGTAGATTCGTTCAATTTGAAATCACCGAGTGAAGAAGAAGAAGAATCATCGCTTTTCTTACTCTTCTCTTTCTCGTTGTTGTTGTTGCTGTTACTGTTATCGCTAGAAATGACGGAAGAATCGCAAGGCATTGCCTTTGTGGTGATTTGGGTGATGATGATTATGATTTTCGGTTTTCTAAGTTGTTGACGATTTGTGATTGTTTTTTTTTATTGTGAGAGGTGAGGGTAATATGGGGAATTTGAGGATTTTTTGGAGTGTGTTAGCGAGGGAGGTGAGGTTATTTTGGTAATTTGGATACTGGAATTGATGATGTGGCGTGTGGGTTTGGATGTAGGTGTGGTGGCTGGTGGTGTGGTGTTGAAGTTTGAAGACGTTTGGGGAGGTGGAAAGGAATAGGTGTGAAATTACATCATTTGTCCCTTAGTAGATTAGAATCACAAATAAAATGATAAAATATTCATTTTAGAGTAGTCAATGATATGTTTATACATTTGATTTGATGAAAGAAAGAAAAAAACTCTTGTGACAACCTTTGCAAAAAAAAAAAACTCTTGTGACAAATCTTCTTTTTTTTCTCTTTTTATTGATAACAATGATAAAAAAGATAAAAGACTTAAGTGCAATTTTATCTCTTATATTTTGATTGAATTTAGATTTTGTCCTTCCTATTTTAAAATTCAAAATTTTACCGTCTGTTGTATATTTTTGAGGATTTTGCTTCCTCCCCATATTTTATCCACAAAATTAATTATTTATATAATATGTTTTTTATCTTTTTAATGAAAAAAATAAAATAAAACCAAAAAAATACTAAAAAAATGAATAAAAAATACTATAAAAAATGCATAAAACTAGTATGATCTCTAAAAATAAAATAAAAATTAGTATGAAAATACATGAAAATAGCAAATATTTAGAGGTGCAAACTAGTTTTTTCATGTATTTTTAATTAAATTTTTTCTTGTATTTTCATTGTTTTTCTTTTTCTTTTTTTTTCCTTCTCTTCTTTTTTTTTATCGAATTAGTATTTTCTAATCGTTTCTTTATTTTTCTAGCATTTTTTTGTTCTTTATTTTAAAATAAGGGGGCAAAATCCTGAAAAATGTAAAATAGGGTGGGTAAAATTCCGAGTTTTAAAATAATGGGGTAAAATCCAGATTAAATCAAAATAATGGGAGTAAAATTCCGAGTTTTAAAATTGGGGGGCAAAATTCAAATTGAATCAAAATAGGAGGGGTAAAATTGTATTTAAGGCAAAGATAAAAGAGAAGAAAAAATGTAAGCATATGATTTGAGTATCATTTCTCTCATCACCACCAAATATCATTTCTCTTTGGTTTATGAGGTGTACCTTTGATTGGTTAAAAATAATCTATATAATATAAATTTAGGACCTATTTCAAGTCCCTATATGGAAATGATTTCCTTTTCCTTTGGTGTTGACATGTGTCACTATTCCTTATGGTTTAAAATTTCAAGCAAGTGTCAACATGTGGCACCCTCTATTCATTTATTCTCTAACCTTTGAATTATTATAATTATAACTTTTCATACATTGTCAAAAAAAACTTCCCATATTAATTTTCGTAATTAATTTTTGTTGCCATTATATCAATTATATTATTTGTATTATAATGTAAGGCAATATATAAGTTTAATAATAATTATTCTAATACAAAATATTATTATAACATTGACTGATTGATACCTTATCAAATTGATTTTTTTGGCTAATCCATGAATTTTTTTTATGAACTAATGAAATTTATGTCTATATTATATGAATTTAATAATAATTTTTTTATGGTGCATGATTTTCTCAATCAAGTACTCTATAAATAGAGGCATTCACTTCACAAGTATTGCAATACAAATCACATGTATATTTCATTTTTCTATAGAAATCTCTTATCTTATTTTTATTACTTATAATATATTTTTATTTACATTTATTATTATTATTGTTAAGTCTTAAGGATTTGGAATTATTTATTTTGATCACAAGAGCTTCAACAAAATTTGATATTTTGAATGTGTGTATTTTGATTTATTTTAGGTGGACATGAGCGGTGGTGTGTGGATTCAAGATATCAAAGTTCATTCTAATTGGATATAGAGGAAACAATATAAATGACTTGAAATAACTAGATTGAAGAATGAACGTCATCGAAGATCACTACATTGTATTTTATATTTTTCTTTAAAAAAAATGTTTCGTTAGGCAGAGATTCAACATGTTCTATATTGAATAAATTGAGTATATCACTTTTTCAGTATCAAAGCAAATAATGCCATTAACAGAAGTTGATCAAGTCTATTGTTATAACAAATTTGGATTGAATGAGTGTAATATTTTATGGTTTATTTTAGAATATAATAGTGTTGACACTTTTTTTTTTGAAGAAAATAGTGTTGACACTTTAAAAGTGATTTTTCTAAATCTCAATTTGTGATTATGGTAATCACAGTTTATTATATGATTCCAAATTTATTTATTTTTTTAGTTGCCAACATTTGTTACCTTTTTTTTTCTTTCTAGAATTAATTTCTTTTTTCAATTTGATTTTTAGATATGGTATAGAGAATCAAGGATGTGTTTGTCATGGTCATGATGAAATAGGGTCGTATGTCTATTCTTTTTTTTTATCAAATAGTCTTTAAAACAATTTGGAATAAATGTGTAGCAATATTAAAAAAAAACATGTGATATCTATTTTTTTTTAAACATCCATTATTTTTTTGTCTATTTTTTTTATCACACAATAACTTTTTAACATGATTTCTTTTCTTTTTTTGGTTACAAATGTGATTTCTTTTCTGTAGTATCATGCAATAAATACGATCTTATGTTTGGTTAAAAAATAATGTGTGTAAATGTCAAATATAAGATCATCAATATTCAATAACAGAAAAAAAAAATCATGGATTTGAATTTGTATTAAAATTATGAATATTAATTCACAATTATTTCCGTTAGTTGTTGCATTCATATTAATTTAATTTTTTTGATAGTGCCTCTCTTATGATTGGTGCTAGTCACACCCCAAAAAAAACAAGTTACACCCAAATTTATTTAAAATTTTACAATAATATCAAAATTGCCCTCTTAATGTAAATTTTTAAAAATCTTTTCAATTAATTAACTTTTTTTTTGGGGTGTGACTAGCACCAGTCCTCTCTTATTCATATTAAATTAATTTATGAAAAAGGAAATCTTTTCAAAATTAAAATTAAAAGTTTTAATCGATTTATATTTAAATTCTAATTTTTTATTTATCAAAATACAATAAAAATACGAAATACATTTAGAAAGTAAAATAAATTTTTTTATTTATCAAAATACAATAAAAATAAGAAATACATATAGAAAGTAAAAATAAAATTAAAAATACGAAAAAATTGAACAAATTTACTTTAGTGTTGATAAAATAAGTTTGATCAGTCCACGTGAGCTTGACTCAGTCGGTAAGGACAATGCATGATATATGCAAGGTTTCGGATTCAAACCCCGACCACCACAAAAAAACATAAGTGTGATCAAATTTTTATGATTGCTGCCTGCATTAAGAGCATTTAATTGATTCAAATCAAATTGGTTTATATTTTATGAGATTCTTACTTTTATTTTCCTTTTATGAAATACATTAATATCCTTAAATTGATTCTGATTTTAAGAGATTCACCTTATGCAGATGGTTCACCTTCTGCACCACATTTGCAAAATATATATATATATTTTAAGAGATTCTTAGATATCCTAAAAAGTTTGTATATTAATTTAAGATTAAAGAAATTGAGGTGAAATTTGATGAGAATTAAAAAATTTCTTGAGACAATGAAACTAATTCAAGTGATTTTCATTTAGTTAATTAATAGCAGTTTTAGTCCCCTAACTTTTTCAAAGTTGCGATTTTGGCCCCCTTAAGGAAAAAAAAGGGCTAAACTGCATTTTTCGCCCCTTAAGTTTCAAACTGTTTCGATTTTGGCCCCCTATTAAAAAAATGGCAATTTTGGCCCATTTCATCCAAAAATTGCTGAGAAGACGCCACGTGTCCCAAAAAAGGGGCCATAATCGCAACTTTTTGTAAAGATAAGGGGTCAAAAAGCATATTTCCCTTATGTTAGGGGTCAAAAGAGCATATTTCCCTAAACATAGGGGTCACTTTTGCCATTTTTTTAATAGGGGGTCAAAATCGCAACATTTTGAAACTTAGGAGGCGAAAAGTAGAGTTTAGCCAAAAAAAACTACAAAACCGCCCCCTAAGTTTTGCACATGTGGTAGTTTTGGCCCCCAAGGCCAATTTTGGCTCGGTCTACGCTGACATAGCACCCTACGTGAGGTACCACGTGTTTTTTTTTTTTGCCTTGGGAGGCCAAATCTGCTACGGTTGCAAAACTTAGGGGACGGTTTTGTAGTTTTTTTCTTAGGGAGCCGAAATCACAACTTCGTGAAAGTTAAGGGGCGAAAACTACTATTAAGCCTATCTTTAATGATGTATACGTATTGTTACAAGTTCAATTTTAATTTCATTTCAGTCAAATAATTTTAATGGCGTATATGATTAATTAACTGTTAATATGGGGCAATTTTAATTTACCATTGATTGATGCAATCATAACATTCAAGAAGGAAATCAAAATATCATTTGTGTCAAATAAATCATGCTTCATGGGAGATATTTTGCATTTAATGTAAATGAATAACGAAATATGTTTCTCCAATCATCTGGTGAAAAGTTGGAATCCGATGAAAAAAGGATCCTATCTCAACAATCACCAAATATATTTTTCTAATGATTATAATTGCGTTTTGCAAAAAGATGTTTCGAGATGGTAGAATGTAATTTTTCTAGAATACTGATGACATTGTGTCATATCATCTTTTTAGTAGTCTTTTTTGTTTATATTACTGGAGTTCAGATGAGTTCGCAGGTGCCAGAAAATAGTGAATGAGTTGTCTGATGGTACACTTTATCCAAGATTGGCTAATGTTGTTTCTTTGTATATGATGCATGGGTCATGTGGTTATGCTCGATATAAATATCCTCGCATGAAAGATGACATATTTTCAAAATATTATCCTAAGAGATTTCAAGAAACTACCGCGATCGATGAAGATGGTTAACCTAAATATAAACATCACGATTTTGGGATACATATTAAGTAACTGATTGTCGAGTTAGATAGTCGTTTTCACATCTCATATAATACACATCTTATGATTAGGTAAGAATGTCATCTTAACATGGAATATCGAACAAGTCTAACTCCATCAAGTACCTTTTTAAGTATGTGAACTAAGGTTCTGATAAGGCAACAATAAAGGTGTAAGTTGATGGTGAAAATCATGACAAATTTAACCCAATAGATTAAATAAAGCAGTGCTATGATAGTTGATATATTTCACCTTGCGAGGCTATTTGAAGAATGTTTTCTTTTGATATTTACCACAAATGGCCTATTGTCCTTAAGTCGACAAATCATTTGCATAATGAACAATGTTTTTCATTTGGAGATAATCGTGACATTAAGTTAATTATGGGGTATAATGAAGAAAACTCCATTAGGTTTCCTATTTGGTTTCATGGAAATTGTCGATATGAATAGGATCGAGACTTGACATATGTTGAATTTCCAACGAGATTTGTATATATTATGATGGACAATAAACAATGACAACCATGTACAAATATTATGTTGGAAGACTTGGTTATACGCTCACATGTGTAGGTGAACTATACTACATGAGGATATTATTAATCATTCAAAAAGGTTGCATGGAATAACAAATGCATAAAAATAGTTGACGGTCCTACATATTACACCTTCCCGAAAACATATTATGCTTTGAGATTACTTGATGATGGTAAAGAGTTTATATATTGAATTACAAAATCAAATGTTTTGGGTTTCGATCAACAATTGTGTATATTATTTTTGACTCTGTTAACTTTGAGCACAATGACACACATTAATGTTGCATGGGATGCAACATGACAACTATTGTTAGATGAGATTCCATATGAATAGAGGAAGCAACACTAATATTGTATGGGATGCAATATGACAACTATTGTTAGATGAGATTCTATATGAATGGAGGAAGCAGTTGCAAATTAATGGTTATTTCTTTTCCTATGTATTTTTACATTTTTGTATCATCCATTTATGTATTCCACGACGAAACATTGATGATATGCCAACCTTCACGAATAAGCTTATTGTTGATGAGCTAAGTTATGACAAGGTTGAATTGGCAAAGACACATGAGGATCTATTATTGAGGTTGAATAACGAACTTAGATGTGTATATGATAAGATCACGAAGTCTGTTCTTTTTGGTAGTAGTGGTTTATTTTTCATATATGGTTATGGTGGTTTATTGGAAAAACATTTACATGGAAATAAATGCAGTTGTTATATCTAAAGGGTTAATTTTTTGAACGTTGCTTTCAGCGATATTGTAGGGTGGAAGAACTCGACACTCATTATTTACAATCTCGATTGGGATTAAGAAGTCATCAATGTTAACCATGAAAAAGGATATTCCTAGGGAAAAACTACTTTGTCAATTAAAGTTATTAATTTAGTGGAGTATCCCGATTTATAGTGGATATTCCTAGGGAAAAAGGATATCGGACACAACAAATCCGTTGATGTCACTTATAGACTTTGTGTATCCCGATTTGAATGATAACTTTGGTGACCCGCTATTTTTCCAAGAAAGGGGAATACTCGCACCAACGCTTAATTTAGTGGAGTATGTTAACGCATATATGATTTCACTGATTCTAGGTGAAGAGAAAGAGTTTTTAAGCTATGATTCTGTTTTTCAATCGAGCGAAAATTCTGATGTCCAAAGCGAGTGGTTCACAACAGAATTTCTTAATGGTATTAAGAGCTCTGGAATTCCAAATGACCGGTTGAAACTAAGGTAGGATGTCCACTTATGCTTCTGAGAAACATCGATCAGGCCAATGAATTGTGCAATGGTACAAGGCTGAAAGTTACACATCTAGGAAAGAGCACGATAGTTGCTACCGTAATTACAGGAAAAAGGGCAAGTAACATGGTATTCATTCCCAGGATGAATCTTATTCCGAGTGATTCAAGACTACCCTTCAAATTCAGGCGCAGGCAATTTCCATTGACGCTTTGTTTTGCAATGACAATGAATAAAAGTCAGGGTCAATATTTATCTCGAGTGGGAGTTTATCTTCCTAAGCCCGTGTTCATGCATGGACAACTCTATGTCGTTGTCTCTCGAGTTATTTCATAGAAAAGGTTTGAAGCTGTAACACCCCGTTTCCCAAAATCAATTAAATAATAATAATAATCCGATATCAGAGAAAAACCCAACGGGCATGTCACATTTCATTCATAAATAATCATTTCAAATAGAATATAAAAATCTATTTAAAATAAACATCATCAAGTCTGCAGCGGAAATATTATCTCATCATTAACAACCAATTAAATTCTCCGAATAAATTCTTGGCATAAAAGCCTCAACCAGAAAATCCAAACAATCATAGGGCTACAACAGCATTATCCAAAATTTGATACATAGGAATGAAAGAAACATTAAAAATCTCATCCCACGTATCAGAGCCCTAGACACTTTGAGCCACCACCTACTACTATGGATCACCTGCAAGTTACCCATAGGAAGGACAACGTTTTCAAGCAGAAGGGGTGAGATTCTCAGTCAATAAAAATAATATATAATAACTTCAATTGAATCTAACCCCCTACAATAACAATGATTATTCAATAGGCATAAGTATTTCATAATCAACAACAATCATCCAGTTATAGCAATTCAATCAACAATAACAACTCATGTAATGACATGACACCCCTCTAAGACTCCTCAATAAATGCAACTATGCATGTGGTACCGTATTCAGGGCCGTGACCCACACCGTTGTCGAATGGTTAAAGCATTCTCATCAGGACATAAGTCCTCACCGCTCAACACCGCTTTGAACAACTAGTGTTCCACCGCTTTGAATGACAAGGCGTTCCAGAGTCGAAGCTCTCCCACTTTTATGCTTGTGCAACTAACCCCCTTGTGTATATCTACATACAACTCAACTAATGCATATTTATGTATATGACATACAACTCCATAATTACAACGACTCCTCAAAACCAATTCAACCATTCCAGAAAATATTCAATTAATAATAGCCAGACCAATGCATCAAATTCATTCAACATCATATATTTCACTTGGTTTCATAACCCCTTCACTTTGAAATTCATTAAAACTATACCAACTCACTTAACAATGTGTTTAGTAGGATTCAGGGTATGTATATAATGGTCTTACAAGTTGAAAGGAACATTTAGAAGTACTCAAAATGGGCTCCTAGTGCACGAGGCAAAATTCAAAGGTGGTTGACTAAGGTCCACTTCGCTTAAGCGACGGCTAGTTCGCTTAAGCGACCGGCTTACAGTAAGTCTGGGTTCAGCTCGCTTACGGTTCGCTCACGGTTCGCTTGAGCGAACTTCTGACAGAATCAAAATGGTTTTTCGCTCACCGGGTCGCTTAAGCGAATCCTTGGCAGAATCAAATTTAATTTTCGCTTACCAGTTCGCTTAAGCGAACGGGCAAAATCGCATTCTGGGCAGCTTGCTTGAATGTTCGCTTAAGCGACCAATCATCTGGGCAGTGCAAAAACCTACGATTTCAGACCTCTTCTCACTCCAAAAACCCAATTTTAATCCCCTGATCACCCAAAATGTTTTCCAGCAGATGTTTATAGGTCCTATATACAACTAGGAATCTAAAGGAAACACAAAACAACCATCAACAACAACAAATACAGATCATTCCACCATCATACCAATATTCATCAATTTATCCAATCAATCATATTTTCAATCAGTTTATGATCACAGCAACAGCATAGATTAAGTTTTCATTCGGAACATCACATTACAACAGAATTAACATGATCATTACCCATTTCCCTTCAGAATCATCATCAAACCCTAACCCTCAATTTATCTTCGAAAAACTATGCAATTAGGTCAATTTTCAGAAATTATAGATTATGATTATTGAGAGATAGTCTCACCCTTACCTGGATTCAATTGCACAAAAAAAGCTACAGCAAAATCGATCCCCTCTTGCTCTTGTTCTCCCCTTGGCTTGGTTTTTCTCTCCCAAAACTTGTTTCACGTAAAACTGCTTCTAACCTTTTCTTTTCCTAACTCCCAAAACTATAACTCCCCCTTTTTCATTAATCTCCCTTAATTTTTATTAAATCCTAATTAACTCCCTAATTTCTAAAATAATATTAATTTCCACTTATTTTAATTATTATAATAATAAACTATGTAATAAAATGCACACACCACATAAATCACCAAAAATCATATAAAATCACATATGAGACTCCAAATAAATCAAAATAAAATAAAATAACCACTAGGGCGTTACAGAAGCTGCTCATCTTGGATGAAGATAATAATGTTTGCAAGGAGACCACAAATGTTGTGTATCGTGAAAGTTTTTCAAAAAGTATGATCATTGGTTATGTTTTTGATCGTTGCTATAATTTAGAAAACTAAAGTTGCGTATTGTTTGGAAGTCGTTTTTTTTCAATTTCTTTGTAAGGCGTACTGGTCATTACAGGACATGCAATTTCTATATAAGCAGATCCTCCTACCATTGACTTTTAATTTATGCAATTTTTAGCTATAACAATACGCGGAACTTTTTTTTTACATTGTTGTTACCCTAAAATACAATATTTACATTAGACCATTGATTTTGTAAAAAAAATAAAAATAAATAACAATCGGCGTTTCTGTAGCCTAAACTATATTTATACACACCCATAAAAAATTTAACGTTTGCATTCACATACTAGGTGTATATATCTGACACTGACTATTATATAAATAAAATACAATTTTTTTTTAGTTTTGATGATTAATAAAATACATTATGTTAACAAATAATAATATACAGTACGTCGGCTTATTTTTGCAAAAATATTACTATGCTAAGTTTAACAATGAGTACATCTTATACTACAAATAATTAGTATAAGTATAAATCCAAATATTTTAATCGTTACGTGCAATGTTTAGATATTTCAAAATATATACAAAATTAAGATGATATTGTTTTCCATATCAAATTTAAATTATAACGACACTTATAACTTAGATAACATAATCCCAAATCTATTCATTTGATCAAAAAAAAGTTTTTTATTTCCCGTGCAAGCACGGGTCACTATACTAGTTTACTTGAGAGTGCAACTTTAATTGTATTGTGTTTGATTTTATAGATAAAAGATCGGACAGTGACTAAAAAATTATGTCCCTCGTTAAATTATATCACAATTTTTTTCTCAATTATGAATAGGGGTGGAAATAGGTTAGGTCAAACTTTAAAGAGTTCAGGTATGCTTTATTTACATCTTGCTCATATTAAGGTCTTGGATGAAAGACATGTGGCAAAAGAAGATTCGAGGGTTGAGATTTAAAAATAAATAAAACATGAGATTTTTTTCAATAAAAATAAATATAAAATCGTACACATTATATGTTCTCTCTTTTCGGCTTCCGTTGTCACAAACTCTTCCTCTTCTCACTCATCACCGCCAACATCCGCCGATTGCATTGTCAATCATCCACGTTCATTCATCTCAATAATGTCATCTCTCCTCTTATATTCATTTCCCCTCTTATGCTAATTGTTGTCTCGTCTTCGTTTCAAACCAATCCACATCACTGCTATTTCTGCTTTATTTGGTTTATGAATCTTTTCTGACCTGCTATTTCTGATCTAAGATGAATTTAAACTTTAAAGCGGCAGTGAGATCGATGAGAAGGGGAGAGGGGGCGATGAGAGGAACATAGGAGACGTAATTGATTGAAAGGGTGGCGACGGGCGGCGCAACAGCAGTCATGGAGGTGTTGGTGGCGTTGCGCGGCGGTGAGAGATACAAGAGAGGAAGAGAAAGTGGATACGAGTGAGGAAGTAGATATCATAGTGATACATGTGAGAACGTATATGATTTTTAAATTTTTCTTTGTTAAAAAAACTCGTTTTATTTATTTTTAAATCTTGACTTTTGAATTTGTTTCTCCACATGTCTTTCATCTAACACCATAAATGGAGTAAGATGTAAATGGAGCATACCTAAACTCAACTTTAAGAGATCTGAGTTTAACCTCTAATAACTTTTAAAGGTATGTGTCTGACCTATTACCTATCTTTTTTTTTTTGGCCTAATCCAACCTTTTTAAAATTTATATCCTATTTCGAAGCGTGTTTTATTTTATAACCTATTTTATTTTATAAATTCATCTCACGCTCTCATCAACGGCTCTTTTCATATTTTTCTCTAATATTTTTGGAGAAGTTTCTCAACTAATTTTCTTTAGCATCATTTACAACAAAAACCACAAAACATTTCAAGACACTTATCTTTATCAAGGATATCACTATCTACTCGAAAAAAAAAACAAAAAATACATTATTTTCTTTAGGGAAAAAAATATTTATAGAATACTAGTGAAAAGGCGGGCACTCTTTGTGCTCTTTTTATTGCACTAACACTGTAGATTATCAACGATATTTTATAGAAATTTTGTCTGTAAATTACAAATGATATTTTATATAATTTTTTTGATATAAATTAAAATTATAAGTATAGATATTTGTGACTTTCAAATGTAACAAACTCAACAAACCATATTTATATTTTCAATGACAACAATAATATAATAAATATAACAAAAATTCTTATCTTTTTTAATAACACCAACAATATAACATTATTATAGAAAGTTTGTTTAAGAGTATAATCTATACTACTATATATAAAGAAAATTAACCCTTTCAGCATACTTTTGGGTTGGACTTTTCTTTCCAAAAATATCCTTAATTTTTAATTATAATTAAAATACAAATAAGAAATGTAACAAATAGATAGGACTGACAATGAACCGAACCAACTCGATAATAGTTTGGAACTCGATTCGACAATTACCTCGTCGAACTTAGTTCATGAACCAAATGAGGTGAACTTAAGTTAAAAATTAAGTTCGTTAAATAAATGAGCCGAACTTAAGCTATATATAGTTCTACTAAATTGATTCATCAGCTGACTCGATAATTTATGCACATATATATTTAATTTATTACAAGCTTCCTCTTATACTAAAATCATATGTATACTAATTATAATAAAGGAGATCCTTAAAATAAATAATAAAAGAGAGAAAAAAATAAACTAATGATAAACTAGTGCATGCTTAGGCTTTTAACCACACATATATATTATATTTGGTGACAACTTGTGTACCGATCTCACTATGGTTTTGTACCCATGACCTTTTAAGTCGGTTAAAATGTTAACTGACGTCATAAGAGTTTTTTAATTTTTATTTTATTTTTTATTTTTTTAGGAACGAGGTTTGCTCTGATACCAGAGTTTTAGCAGAGTGCGGAAGACTTTTTCTATAGACAAATTTAAATTCTTTTATTTAGTTTTTCGAGTTGTAGAGACAACTTGAGCTTTTTAATTTATTTATCTCCTTTTGTTCTGAGATTTCAAAATCTCTTTTGGATGGTATTACTCTAAGGCTCTAATTTCTGATCAATGGGTTTTTTGTTTCTTCGAATAGATATTTCTCAGCTTCTATCAAGGAAAAGCTATTTCTTGCTAAATTTCTAAATATATGTGACTTTAGGGTGAATTGTATTTTTTTCCTATAAATTCTATGCTATGGTGTGAATTACTCACATCATAATTAATTCTATAACAGATTGTAAAAGGATGATTACCCTTTTTCATAAAATTCGAGTTTTGCAACTTATAATGAAAAACTATAGATCTATCTAGATCTTTATCTTTTAGGGATAATCCCATTTGTAAATTTATATCAAATTTTGTTTTTCCATATTTTAAATTACACTTTACTTGTGCAATTGTTGCTTGTCTTTTGTCTAAAATCCTAGAGTCTTTTAGGGCTATTTCTAGAGGTGAATTAATACCTTTCATAAAAGTACTTTTGATTAAGATTTGAATAGTTGATATATGAATATAACCAATTTTTCTTTTTCAGAAAATGTTTCAATTCTTTTTTCAATTTGAGTTTTATGTATGGTAGATATGACTATATTTCCTTGAGTATTTTCAATTGAAATTGCTTCTTCTCTTATGATTATTCCAAATTTCAAAATATTTTTTCTTGAGAAAAATTCTTTGAATTTATTAAACTTTCTTTTGAAATTTTCTTCAGCAGTTAAAGATAAATCTGCTTCTTCTATCTTATTATCTATTATGTCATCAGCATAATAACTAGATGTTCCTTCAAAGTATGAAACCTCAGTCATATTCTATAATGTTTATTATGTCAATACTATGATACTGAAAAGTAAATTTTGAATTTAATAAAGATATATTCATACTTGATTTGATCTTCTTTGAGATTTTGTTGATATTTTTGGTTTTGTTGTAGCTAGATATTTTTGGTTTTGATCTAGCTCCTCCAGAGTCTTGTCTCAAGATCTACTTCTATAAAAAAACAAGTTTTTATAGGAACGAAATACTTAGTAGTATTGAACTTCAATATTCATTGGTTACAAATGAGCAACGAGTCTCTTATTTATAGTGAAAAAGGGCTCACAACTTGTTCACATGTCCCTTTCTCGACAGCTAATAAAGATAAACACCTAAAGAGCAACGAGGCTCGTATTTATTTTATAGTGAAAACATCTCCCTTTTTCGCTATATTTATTTTAATTGTTTTATTACGTGTTTATATGTGCTCGTATGTGATTAATTGTCATTGGATGCATTTTGGTAGATTTTCGTATTAGAAGGGTATTTTGATCATTTCACTAGAGAGGGTAAATTAGTAATTTGGTGGAGGATTAATCATAGTGTTAGTGAGAAGTATCGATTTACTAAGTTATTAGTGTAGTAATTAGTATTTTACCGTTTAGTGACTGTTAATAGTGTTTTACCGCTAAGTGATTATTAATAGCATTTTACCGTTGAGAATAGTAGTAACATTTTGGAATTGTGTTAGAATGGGTTAAGTCCACTAGAAACTAGGTTAAGCCCATTTAGAGGAATATAGCTTATGAGTTTGTCTTAGAAAATATCATTCATTTCATTTGATAAGATCATTCTAGAGAGAGGTAGAGAGAGAAAGTGGTGAAGAGGAGAAAAAGGGTTAGAGAAGGAGAAACTTGAAGAATCAAGAATTGGAGTGAGCTTAGGAGCTAAAGTGAAGCCTAAGTTGAGGTTAATCATAATCTAAGGTAAGTGTGTTAGTCTTCATCATAATCATCATCATCATTTTTGCAATTTTTCAAATGTGGTATGCATTTTTCATAATTGGATAATTGTTGCTAAATTCGTGCTCCAGCTGTGATGATATGTTTGTATGCATGAATTGATGATAATTGTATGATTGTTGGTGAAATTACATGTTCAATTATGTAAAAATGTGAAGTTGTGAAAATTGTGCTCAATTGGTGAATTTTGCTAAGTTGTTGTTGAATTGAGATATGATTAATGTTCAATTGATGTTATTGCTATTAATTGATGTTGTTGTTGATGAATCATTGCTTGGGTATACATATTCATGAATTGATGATGAAAATTTGAATTGTTGTTGGTGTTTTGGTATATTTTGAAGAGTTTGGTGAATTGGCTAAAAGTGAGGTTGATTTTCATGTTCAATGTGTTTTTGAGTACTCTTATGAGTTATGTGACCTATAAACAATTTCTGAAAACACATTTGGGCACTAGGGGATTAAAATGGGGAGTTTTGGGTGAAAATAGGTTGGAACCCGTAACTTTTTCTGGAAAAATATGCATGGTCGCTTAAGCGAGCTCCTAAGCGAACACTCATAGTGTTTTCTGGGTATTGGTCGCTTAAGCGAGCTGCGAGCGAGCGGGAAAGCGTACATTTCTGTAGCTTCTGTAACTCGTTCGCTTAAGCGAACCAGGTGGTCGCTTAAGCGAGCAATACAATTAGTCCTACTGGAACATCTCCTTGAATGAGATTTGGACTTGTTTTGTGAAATTGAATCAAACTTTGAAAATTGTCCAAGAACGTTGAATTTTCCGGAAATTGGATCTTCAAGGAAATGAAATGGGATTAAGATAGTACAATGATTATATGATTGCATGCATTGATGAATTGATTGATTGAATGGTTGATTAACTGATTGTATCATGATTGACTACATGGATTGATGAACTTGTACATTGGTGAATTTATTGAATGATGTGATCTATGTGGATTGTATTGATGTACATTGGTGGTTATTGTTTATGTTTGGTGATGAAATTATGGATAATGATAGTTGTTGGTATGAATGTATGTTTTTGGAAACTTACCTATTCTTAATTCATTACATGATATTTGAATTGATTATTCCTGCTTATCTGTTATTTGATTAAGTTGATGTAATGCTCACCCCCAGTGGTTTTAACCGCCTACTTGCCTGTATGGGTGAGTAGACGTTATGCAGGAGTAGTTGCTCGGTGATGCATGGATAGTGGGAGCTTTCTCCACTATCGGGTCTTATAGTAGAGTTGGCTTTGATCTAGGGATTTTGTTTGATAGCTCTAGATCTTTGTGGGATTATTTTACACTTTGAGATTTTGTCCACGTGTCGGACTTGGAGATTTTTCTGCTTATGCATTTTTGAGATCATGTGACATGTATATGCTTGATGTATATGATTTTGTATCCGCTGCGACTGATGAGATTTTATATGCATGCATGTTGGTTTTCGATCTTTAGATTTTCGATTCGTGAAAGTAGCGTCTATTTCTTGAATATTTTATTATTCGCATGTTTTATTGTTTTAATAGAAATAGGGCGTTACAATAAACACCTAAAGAAATAGACACACAATAATGTACATAATTATCTCCTAAGTGGTCCCTATAAGACTCAATATGACAAGGTACCACTGTAATTATTCTACAACATAATAACTAGAAGATAATTATGATATTGCAGATAGGGACCACTTAGGAGATAATTATGTACATTATTGTGTATCTTTTTCTTTAGGTGTTTATCTTTATTAGCTGTCGAGAAAGGGACATGTGAACAATTTGTGAGCCCTCTTTCACTATAACTAAGAGCCTCGTTTCTCATTTGTAATCAATGAATATTGAAGTTCAATACTACTAAGTATTTTGTTCCTATAAAAACTTGTTTTTTTATAGAAGTAGATCTTGAGACAAGACTCTGGAGGAGCTAGATCCTTGAGGTAATACTCTGGAGGGATCACGGAAATCAAAATATAATCATTCGAAAATTATATCTAGCTACAACGAAACCAAAAATATCAACAAAATCTCAAAGAAGATCAAATCAGGTATGAATATATCTTTATTAAATTCAAAATTTACTTTTCAGTATCATAGTATTGGCATAATAAACAACATAGAATATGACTGAGGTTTCATACTTTGAATGAACATCTAGTTATTATGTTGATGACATAATAGATAATAAGATAGAAGAAGTAGATTTATCTTCAACTGCTGAAGAAAATTTCAAAAGAAAGTTTAATAAATTCAAAGAATTTTTCTCAAGAAAAAATATTTTGAAATTTGAAATAATGATAGAGAAGAAGCAATTTCAATTGAAAATACTCAAGGAAATATAGTCATATCTACCATACATAAAACTCAAATTGAAAAAAGAATTGAAACATTTTCTGAAAAAGAAAAAAGCAAAATTGGTTATATTCATATATCAATTATTCAAATATTAATCAAAAGTACCTTTATGAAAGGTATTGATTCACCTCTAGAAATAGCCCTATAAGACTCTAGGATTTTAGACAAAAGACAAGCAACAATTGCACAAGTAAAGTGTAATTTAAAATATGGAAAAATAAAATTTGATATAAATTTACAAATGGAATTATCCCTAGAAGATAAAGATCTAGATAGATCTATAGTTTTTCATTATAAGTTGGAAAACTCGAATTTTATGAAAAAGGGTAATCATCCTTTTACAATATGTTATAGAATTAATTATGCTTTGAGTAATTCACACCATAGCATAGAATTTATAGGAAAAAATATAATTCATATTGATGAATTATTTACACCTTTAGTTACCCTAAAGTCACCTATATTTAAAAATTTAGCAAGAAATAGTTTTTCCTTCATAGAAGCTGAGAAATATCTATTCGAAGAAACAGAAAAACCATTGATCAGGAATTAAAGCCTTAGGTGCGTTTGGTTTGCAAAACAGCAAGTACTGGACATAACAGTACAAGACAGAACAACACAACACAAGGCAGAACAGCACAGGACAAATTTTTATGACATTGAATAATTTTTTGTTTTATACGATTTTTGGGGCTCGAAATGTTATTTTTGTATTTTAGGCAACTTGTATGTGGGACAAAAAGTTGTGATGTGGTTTGGTGAGGGACAAAAATATGTGTTTTTTGTCCTGTCCCTTGCCTCCAGTTTGTCTTGTACCTGAAACAGTTTTACAAATCAAACACTGGACAACTGAAGTTGTTCTGTTCTGTCCTTCATTTTTTAGCAAATCAAATAGTAACACCACCCAAAAGAGATTTTGAAATCTCAGAACAAAAAGAGATAAATAAATTACAAAGCTCAAGTTGTCTCTACAACTCGAAAAACTAGACAAAAGAATTTAAATTTCTCTATAGAAAAAATCTTCCGCACTTTGCTAAAACTCTGGTACCATAGCAAACCTCGTTCCTAAAAAAAAAAATTAAAAAAATAAAAATAAAATAAAATCTTATGATGTCAGTTAACATTTTAACTGAGTTAAAAGAATTTCCCATTATATTTTGTCCCACGTCGATAAGTTTACATACACCAGTGAGGTCGGGTTGTTATAAATAGAAGCACATTAGTATGGACAACACAACAGTATAAGGTGCGCATGCTCTTTTCCTGGGTGGAGAGGCCAAACAGTTTAATATTATTTTGTTTATTTGAAAAATAAATTAAAAGGTCAATATATACTTTATTTTGACAAAAAAAAAAAAAAACTTTTGAATTATGTTACTCGAACCTAACGAGCCGAACTGAGTTGTAGTGAACTTTAAACGAGCCGAACTTGAGTCAAAAAAATGGTTCGTATCGAACTCGAGTCGAGTTTCGAGCCGAGCTCAGATGGGCTCAACTCATTTCCAGCCCTAATAAATTTAAGGCTTAAATGTGTGTTTAGTCCCTGCACTTTCGCCCAGTTTTGGTATTGGTCCCTACGCTTTTTTTTGTTTGGCATTGGTCCCTGCACTTTCTAAAACTTTTGGCTTTAGTCCTTCCGTTAACTTTCCGTTAAAAAAAAAAAACCAAAACTAACGGTGTGTCACGTGGCCCAATCATGACACGCCACGTGGCACACAAAAAAACAAAAAAAAAATCAATTTTTAATTATTATTTTATTCATTATTTTTTTTACTTAAAAATATCATTAGTCCCTGCACTTTCAACATTTTTTGATATTAGTCCATGCACTTTGGTATTAGTCCTTGAACTTTTTTTTTTTTTTTAAATACTTTCAATGAAATTATTATGTTTTAATTATTGTTTTGTTCATTATTTTTATTGAGAATAATCATAAAAAATTAAAATCAAAAAATCTTTGTTAAAAAAAATGAAGTAATAATTGTATAACATTGCAAATCATTGCAAATGGAAATTGTATCGTATTAACACCGTAACAATAGATAAAAATCAACAAAGAAGATGGAAATTAAATTGCACTTTGGCAATATAGTCTCCCCCATAAATTGATTGTAACAAAAAATTAAATTCCTATATTGCCAAAGTGCAATTTAATTTCCATCTTCTTTGTTGATTTTTATCTATTGTTACGGTGTTAATACGATACAATTTCTATTTGCAATGTTATACAATTATTACTTCATTTTTTTTAACAAAGATTTTTTTATTTTATTTTTTTATGATTATTCTCAATAAAAATAATGAACAAAACAATAATTAAAACATAATAAAAAGTATTTAAAAAAAATAAAATTCAAGGACTAATACCAAAGTGCAGGGACTAATATAAAAAAATGCTGAAAGTGCAGGGACTAATGATATTTTTAAGTAAAAAAAATAATGAATAAAATATTGATTTTTTTTTATTTTTTAGTGTGCCACGTGGCATGTCATGATTGGGCCACGTGGCACACCGTTAGTTTTGGTTTTTTTTTTTAACGGAAAGTTAACGGAAGGACTAAAGCCAAAAGTTTTAGAAAGTGCAAGGACCAATGCCAAACAAAAAAAAGCGTAGGGACCAATGCCAAAACTGGACGAAAGTGCAGGGACTAAACACACATTTAAGCCTAAATTTAATTTAAGGAGAAAACTTACACACATTTCCTTATGAACTGTTCTTACCGTTAGCTAATTATAAAATAACACGTGGATTACTAATCCATATCACTAATCGTCCATGTTAACCCTCTTTTACCTCCGTTAACCACACATCAAACTCACAAAAACTAGCACAAAACAAAAACTCATGTTAGTTTTTTATCAGCCGATTTTATGTTGTACATCTGTGTTGTTCCGCTCAATACAACCGACAAAGATTTGCCAAGTGTTTTCATATCTCTTCCACAAAAAACAGTATTTTCATATTATTTTATTACTTCCACAAAAAACAGTATTTCCATATTATTTTATTATTTTATTAATATAAGTTACTCTTCCTTAGCCTTTGATCAATTGTAACAGACGTGAGCAAAAAATAATGGTAAATATTGGACTTAAAATCCTCTAAAAAAAGATTAGTAACAAACGTGAGCAAAAAATAATGTTAAAGATTGAACTTTAAATTCTCTAAAAAAAAAAAGATTAGTAACAAACGTGAGCAGACAATATTGTTAAAGATTGGACAATAAATCCTCTAAAAAAAATAGGGTTAATGGTGTTTTACCCCCCCTTGTAATATAAGTCATTTTTGGTTTCCCCCCTGTAAAATATTTTTTTTGATTTACCCCCTGTAAAATATATATTTTTTGGAATACCCCCTTATAGGTCATAAAAAAACGAAAAAAATCTGCAAAAAAAATAAAATAAAGTCGTTTTTTTATGACCTATTAGGGGTATTCCAAAAAAATATATTTTACAGGGGCTAAATAAAAAAAAATATTTTACAGGGGAAAATAAAAAATGACCTATATTACAGGGGGGTAAAGCACCATTAACCCAAAAAAATATTAGTAACAAACGTGAGCAAAAAATATTGTTAAAGATTGATGAGTTGCTTAAGGATAGCGGGAGCTTCCTCTGTTTATCAGTTAGAGTCTTAGATTAGGCTCTGATTAGGTGTCAGTCTTTATTATATTCAGGATTTATTTATGTTATGGAGATTTTGCCTATTTGTCGGGTTTTGGAGATTTTATTTATGGATGTATGTTGATCTTATGACATGTATACTTTGGTGATGTAGGACTTATATCCGCTGCGACTGTTGAGAATTTTATATATGCATGTTGTTTGAATTTTGATGTGAAGACGTAGCATCTATTTCTTGAATAAATGTTTTATTCGCGTGTATTATCGCTTTAATAGAAATAGGACGTTACAAATAACACTAAGGATAATAACTTGCAGTGCAAGTAATCTCTATAGTTCACATGTATTGTACTTTCCATTAATTTAGTACAACTTGAGTAGTGTAATACAATTAGATTAGCTATATATACTGATTGTACTCCCTCTATTACACAATAATTAAGATTCTTTTCTCATTTCCTTTGTTTCATAATATGGTATCAGAGCCCTCTCTTTGAGATTCTTGAGAGTGGTTATGAACCTAACCGTTTTTCAATCCTAACTGTTTTTCTCCTTTTCCGCTACGATTCGTTGCTTTCTTCTTCATTTTCTGGTTGAAATTCTTGCGTTATCTCGCGAGCCATTGATTCTTGGTATATTCATCAATTTCCTTCTTCTTCAATACTTTGTTTTCAGTTTCTGAACTTCTTCTTCTTCATCAATGGCACGAGGTCAAACTTCTCAATAAAACACTGATTCAGTGTTCTATGTTCATCCCAGTGAAGGTCCAAACTCTGTAGATCCATGCAACGTGCTCTTGGCGCGAAAAACAAGCTTGTGTTCATCAATGGTGCAGTTTCAATTCCTGATCTTGAAGATTTGAATCGTGATGCATGGGAACGATGCAATCACCTTATTCACTCGTGGTTGATCAATTTTGTATCTCCACCTATTGCTCAAACACTTGTTTTCAATGAAAACGTCGTTGACGTTTGGGAAGAGCTTAAAGAATGCTTTGCAAAGGTAGACCGTATTCCTATTGCTTTATTACGTTCTTCTATTAACAACCTAATACAAGGATCTAAATATGTTTTGGAGTATTTCACTGAGATGAAAACTCTATGGGAAGAGCTTAATTCACATTGTCCTATACCTAATTGTACCTGTCCTATTGCTTTCCGTTGTGAAGCTATGCATTTAGCAAGGTTACACCGCATTGAAGACCAGGTTATACAGTTTTTAACCAGTTTGAATGACAATTTTAATGTGATTAAGTCTCAAGTTCCCTAATGGATCCTTTGCCTTCTATGAATAAGGTATACTCTTTGGTTGTGCAGGAAGAGAGTAACAATGATTCTATCTCTCTTCCTTCTGTGACAGAAGATCAAAGCATTCTTGTCAAGGCTTCTGATGCAATCAGTTTGGACATAGAAAAGTTCTGGCTGGTTCTAAAAATAACTCTAGGTTTTGTACCTTTTGCAAGCGTACCAATCACACTGTGGAATTCGGCTATCAAAAACATGGATACCCCAATTCATACAAATCCAACTCTTCATCAAATTCTACTTCTGTTGGAAATGCAGATAATCATCATGTGAATTCTGCAATTGATAATTCTTCATCTACTAGTTTAACCCAGAAGCATTATAATCATCTTGTGACTCTTCTTCAGCAATCACAATTTCTTGGTTCAGGTTCCACCTCCCCTACACCAACTTCCAACCACATTACTTCTGCTCCAAGTTTCCCATCCACATCCATGTCTCCCACTCCTCCTTCAGGTATATCCACTATCTTCTCTTGTGCTCTTTTTGATTCATCCAATAGTTGGTTACTTGACTCTGGTGGAAATGAACATATTTGCTCCTCATTGCATTATTTTACTTCATATCACCCTATTAAACCTGTTCATGTTCACTTACCTAATAAGACATCTGTTACCATTCACTATGCTGGCACTGTTGTTTTTTCCCCACAATTACATATCACAAATGTGTTGGATTCCCCACATTTCAAAGTCAATTTGATTTCTATAGCCAAAATCATCAGTAGCTTGAACTGTTATGTCAAATTTATACCTAATAAATTCCTTATACATGATCTGATTTCCCACAAGATTATTGGTTTGGCTGACCTTTATGGTGGTTTATACAAATTTAGGATTTCTCCTTCAACTTTCAATTTTCAGCCTTTTGTTTCTCTTGTTTCTCATTGTAATATTTTTCATAATAAAAGTTATGAGTCTTTCATTAATAGTTCTATTACTCATATTCCTGATTCAACACTTTGGCACTTTAGATTGGAGCATCTGTCCAATCAAAGATTGTCAAAGATGCATTCTTTGTATCCTTCTATTTGTTCCGATAATAAAGCCATTTGTGATGTTTGTCTATTCGCCAAGCATAAGAAATTACCTTTTTCTACTAATTTGTCTCATGCTAGTTCTAAGTTTGAATTACTTCATTGTGATATATGGGGTCCTTTAGGTGTTCCCTCCATTCATGGTCATTGATATTTGTTATCGCGATTTTCGGGTGTCAAGTTATTAATTAGGCTTGAACCTTTCAATCTTTGATATTCTCTATTTTTTTCTTGGGAAGGGCAAAATTGAGAAAACCCTTAGAAATTCTAAGTTCGGGGGTCGTTTTCACTACGGGAAGGTGTTAGGCACCCGCGGTGACTATAGTACTCTATAGGAGCCGTTCTCTTAGTTTATGTCTACGCTTTATTTTTAATGCTATTTATGAAAAAAGGAAATTTATTTATGTTAAGAATGGGGGGAAGAAAGTGTTTGAGGTTTTATTTTAGTGGACTTGGAGAGGTTTTGACCTCATGCCTACATACCCATTTAAGGGATCAAACTCCATGTAGTTCTCTCTCAAAAAATGTTTTTTGTGTGTTTGGTTGATTTTAATTTTTTGTTGGAAAATGGTTTTGAAGAAAAGAAAGAGGCCTTAAAGGCATAAGAGAAGGAAATGGTGAATGGTTGGTTCAATTGTTATTAAAAAAGTCTAAGTAGGAATTAGGATTCATTTGGATTTGTTTAAGAAAATAAAGGAAGAAATTCAATGGAGTTTTGACTCCAAGGTTTGTTTGGAAAAATTTGAGTGATGGAATTGATTTATTATTATTTTTTTTGAAAATTGGCATTTGTCTAAAAATCGCGTTTCCTAAGCATACATCTAAACGGTAAACATGCAACGTGTGTGCGTGTCGGTGCTTGTGTCGGTGTACATTACTTATAGTGTCCATAGTCCTTTACATTGAGTCCTAAATACATGCTATGGTCTTGCAAGGAATTAAAAGGAACTAATCTACCTAAAATTATTACAAACCCATTTGATATAGAAATGAATAGAAAAAAATAATGCCTAAACTATGAGATGGATGAAATATGAAATGAAATGGTTAGTATCATAAAGCATAAAAATGGTAAAAAAGGTAAACAAAATTGAATAGAACAGCAAAAAAGAAAAGAGCAATGAAATGAAATAAAATGGCAAAATATACCTAGAATTAGGTATAACACTTAGACATGCATATGACTTATAATTCCCTCATCATAGCCATTTTTAAAAGAGATTTGATTTTAAGCTACAATGTGAGAATCATAAGAACACACACAAGCAAAGCATCATACCATATTCCTAGAGATATTTTTACACATTATTTAACATGTAAAAAAAAAAAAAAAATATCACAAAATACCAAAAAATGCACCAAGAACATATAGAAATTTAATGAGCAAGAATTAAAAGAAAAAAGTAAAGAAAATAAATGCAAGAATAAGCAAATAAATTCTAACACTTAGAGGAAAAATTAAAATGATAGGGAAATATTTTTAGAAATTTTTTAGAAGCATAAAACGCCAAGAAATTGTAAAAAAAAGTATTTAAAACACAATTAAAAAGCAATTAAAAAGAGGCTCAGCAGGATTTAATCTGGTCCGCTGGATGAATCCAGAGGTCCAGATCTAACTCCCAAGATCTCATCACAGCCACTGGATCAAAGATCCAAGGGTTTTAAAAAAACACAAAAAAGATAGTGTAAAATTGCAGGAAACACAGTGACCGTTAGATCAAAGATCTAACGGTTCAAACAGAAGATATAACATATTCCACACAAAAAATCACACACAGGATTCAAAATCAAACACACAGCAGCCATCAGATCTTGGAACAATCCAGATCTGATGGTTCACAGAGCGAGGGAACACAACAAAAACATGCACGCGCGCGCGTGGGAACGGAGGGAGTATATAAAGGAATTTCACACAAAAAAAACTCACAAAAACAAACTCCTTCTCTCTCTAAGTCACACTTAGAGAGAGAAGCTCTCCCCTTTCTCTAAAAAGGTCGCCGGAGAAGAAGGTGGAGGAGGTGGCCGGAGTTGCTCCGGCGCTGCGGCCGGCCGGTTTCCGGCGGCGGCGCCACCGCGTCGGAGCTTTTTTTGTTTTTTTTTTTCAAAATTTTTATACCAAAAGCTTCGTCTCCTCCTCCTCTACACAAATCCGGCAATAGTTTTAGAAAGGGCTGAGAGATTTGGGCTAGATCTACGTTTTTACTTTGAAATTTTTTTCACACTTTTCGCAAAAAAAACTACGGATCTAGATATCCTTTTCTCTATAGAGTCCGAATTCGGTCTCGGAATTTCTAAAATCCGAACGTACAAGCCTAGATCTACAAATACATATCCGTAACAAACTTTTTCACACTTTTTCTACACTATATGCGCGCGCGAAAATGAAGAAAAAGAGGAGAGAAATGCGTTACCTCTGTCGTAGAACGGAGAAAAATCTTCGGAAAACTTCGAATCTCCTTTTTTCCCCCTCCGTGCGCGCGCGTTTCAACTCCGTTTGTGGTTGTTTTTGCTCGAAAATCCGGTACGTTTTGGTGTTGATGTGATGATTCGCGGTGGTTTTGAGTGAATCCGGTTCGGATTTGTTGATTTTGTGGTGATTGGAGTTGATTCTGAGCAGATCCGGTTTAGATCTGTTGATTTTGGTGATGAGGTGTTCTTGGTGTTCTTCCTCTTTTTTCTGAGTTTTTTCTGTTTTGATTCTGTTATGGATGAGAGAGAGAAAAAGATTCTGTTTGAGACTGATTGTGATTGATTATGATTTTTTCTGACTGATTGTGATGGATCTGACACACTTACTATTTATAGCCTGCCATGTGTATTGGAGACCCAATGGAAAATTGACACCTGGACTGTTTTGGACTTAAGGACTAATCTGCAAAAAAGTTAATATGAGGACTAATCTGCAATAAAAAAAAAAGACTAAAAAAAATGCAATTAAAAAAGTATTGGACAAAAATGCAATTTTGGGACCCTTTTGGGGGACCGAAATGTAAATAAAAAAAATAAAACGAATTAAAATTGGTAATTGGTAAAAAGGTAAAGTGAAACGAAAAATAAAATCAACAAACGGACTAAAACGAACAAATTACCGACATGAGGTATTTTAAAATACCTCCCTGTCGAAATTTTGACAGGAAAAGACCAAAATGCCCCTAGGGACTAAACTGACCCAAACTGACTCAAATGCAATTTTGAAATGATTTTAAAAAGAGATTCAACAATGATTTGTACAGACAGATTGAAAAGACTCAGAGGCAAACACAGGGACTAAAATGGGTTCCACTGCAGGAAACGACCAAAATACCCTTTTGTATGATTTTTTGAAATAAAATGCAAGAAAAGTAAAGCGACGTCTCAGAGAGTTCTTAAATGACTTACAATGCGAGAAGAGACAGACAGAGGCAGTAAAATATGCAGATGAAAAGAGAGTAAAGATTCAAAGTAAAACAACAGCGAATTGACAAATATCAGTGTTAAAAAGAAGAAATTTGAACGAGTATTTTTAGGTCCAAAATCAGGGTACAACAGCTGCCCCTATTTAAGTTTCTTTGTCCGGAGGGTCAAGAGACGAAGTCTTTGGCTTGACGGGACGAAGATACTTAAATATTAACATTTGCACTGTGTTTGGACGTAAAAATACGCTTGTACATTTTCAAATATCATGAATGCCATGCAACATTTGGATTATGAATGCGAGACAAACGAGAGTTGGAACTAACAAAAGATGTCGTATCCATTGCGGGATTGGTAGACATTGACAAGATAACAGATAACAGGGTAGATAGGAGACTAGAAGCAAATTGACGGGTACAAGCTGCTCTTGGATTGAGCTGGGCACTTGACCGGGAATAAAAGCAGACAAACAGGTGCGAGTTGTTCTTGGATTCGAACTGGTCACTCGACCGGGGACATAGAAAAGGTAGACAGGTACGAGTTGTTCTTGATTCGAACTGGTCACTCGACTGAAAGCAAAGGCAAATGGACAGGTGCGAGCTTGTTCTTGGATGCGAACTGGTTACTCCACCGGAGACAAAGGCAAATAGACAGGTGCAAGCTGCTCTTGGATTGAGCTAGCCACTTGACCGAACAGAAACAGATAGACGGGTACAAGCTGTTCTTGGACTTGAACTAGCCACTTGACCAAAATCATAGACACATAGACAGGTACGAGCTGTTCTTGGATTCGAACTGGTAACTCGACCGATAACATTGAAAAGCAAACGGGTGCAAGTCATTCTTGGATTTGAACTGGTAACTCGACCGAAAACATAAGCAAATTGATGGGTACAAGCTGTTCTCGGACTTGAACTAGCCACTTGACCAAACGGAAACATATTGATAGGTACAAGCTGCTCTTGGATTGAGCTGGGCACTCGACCGATAACATAAGCAAATTGATAGGTACAAGCTGTTCTTGGACTTGAACTAGCCACTTGACCGAACAGAAACAAATTCACAGGGGATTAGTTTTTTTTTTGACAAAATATAGGTTGAAACTGACTTGACGTCGATTTGATTTAAAAGGTAGAAATTGATCGATATTATTGGCTCACAAGGTTTTGACAGAGAACCCGACATGAGTATTGAGTTGAGACTGTTGTAGATATTGGAAATGCAATATGCATGAATGATATAACAGTTTCATTAAATGCATGGGCACGTAATATGCATGATTATGCATGTATGAATGCTTGTAATGCACGACTGTTGGCGATTTGTAGACACAGTTCCGCAGAGACAGACAAGACACTGGAGTATTGGGCACGCAGTGGCTCGTGCTATATTACACATTCTTGGAAATCCTCTTTGGAGATGACGTCGTTGGGAGACGTATCGGGACCATGGCTGAGGGCAGGTAGCTATGCAACTTGCTGGGGATAGAATCTCGGGAGACTCTACTGGGAATAATGCCGGATGTATCGTAGATGTCGCATCTGTGGTCAATGCTTTTTGCATGTTATTTTTTCAATTTTCCATCATTCATTTTTTGCATCCCATTTTTGCCTGGATCGCCCTTTCGGGTTTTCGATCCACTGGGGAAATAAATTCTTTTCAATGCCCCATTTTTGCCTGAACTGCCCTTTCGGGTTGTCAATCCATCGGGGTGCTCATTTTTGCCTAAGCCGCCCTTCCGGGTTTTCAACTTAGCGAGCCTATTCATTTTTATGCATTTTCATTCTGTTTTTTTCATTCTTGCCATTGACCACAGACTATCCTGGGGAAGAGCCTGCTTGTAACACATATTGAAATAGACATCAACATACACCCGCTCATGCATGTTTCATTTGAATGTACCCTGTTGCTCAGGTTTGCTTTCAAAAATAGACAAAAACTTTTTCAATTTTCAAGATGTTTGTTTCAAGCATTGTCATTATCAAAATAGAAAGAAAATGTTTTTTTGTACATAGCTTTGAAAGTAAAAAGGAAGTAGAGTTTTAAACAAAAGCACAGGCTCAATTTGATGTATAAGAGTGGTGGTCAGCCGAAGGCGTGACTCCACGGATTTACAAAGCTTGGAAAATGGTAATTTTATTGGTTGGTGGTACATTGAACACAGCAATCATGACATTTCCTAGAAACTTTGAATTCGCAAGCATAAGAGCTTTTGATGAAGATGGTCATTAACAGCTGCAGATGCCCCAAGGGAATGGTGGTTGGCCAGATATAGTTACTTGCCTTTTGTTTCAATCTCATTTTTGCATGAACCGCCCTTCCGGGTTTTCGGCTCATCGAGACGCTCATTCTTGCCTGAGTTGTGTACAATCTCAGCGAGCTTTTCATATATATTTTTTTTGTCCCTTATTTTTGCCTGGACCGCCCTTTCGGGTTTTCGATCCACCGGGAAGCGCATTTTTGCCTAGGCCGCCCTTTCGGGTTTTCGACCTACCACGCTGTTCTTTTCATATTTCTAGGCAAAGCATTTCTTGACTATATCAGCATTCACTGGATTTGGAAGTTCTACACCATCCATGTGTGTAAGGATTAAAGCACCACCGGAGAAGGCCTTCTTGACAACATAAGGACCTTCATAGTTAGGCGTCCACTTGCCCCTTGGGTCGGGTTGCTGGCTCATCCTCCTTTTCAAAACAAGTTCTCCTACCTTGAATTCTCGAGGATGGACTTTCTTGTCAAAGGCAGTCTTCATTCTTGCTTGATATGACTGTCCACGAGCCATGGCATCCATACGTTTTTCCTCAATCAAATTCAACTGATCATACCGGCTTTGGCACCATTCAGCCTCAGATAACTTTGCTTCCATGATCACACGGAGAGATGGGATCTCCACTTCCAAAGGAAGAACTGCTTCCATACCATATACAAGAGAGAAAGGGGTTGCCCCGGTTGAACTGCGCACTGTAGTACGGTAGCCATGCAGAGCATAGGGTAACATCTCATGCCAGTCCTTGTAAGTGGTTACCATCTTCTGGACAATTCTCTTGATATTCTTGTTGGCGGCCTCAACTGCACCATTCATCTGAGGTCTATAAGGAGAAGAGTTATGATGTTCAATTTTGAATTCTTCACAAAGAGCTTGCACCACATTGTTGTTCAGGTTTGTACCATTGTCGGTAATGATTTTGCTGGGAACACCATACCGACAGATGATGTTATTCTTGATGAACTTAGCTACCACTTGCTTGGTCACATCGATATAAGATGCTGCTTCAACCCACTTGGTGAAGTAGTCAATTGCCACTAAGATGAAACGATGACCGTTTGAAGCCTTCGGTTCAATTCTTCCAATCATGTCGATGCCCCACATTGAAAACGGCCATGGGGATGAAATAACATTGAGAGCGTGTGGAGGCACATGAATCTTATCAGCATAGATTTGACATTTGTGGCACTTTTTGGCGTGCTGGTAGCAATCATGCTCCATGGTCATCCAGTAGTAACCTGCCCGTAACAACTTCCTTGACATAGTATGCCCTGTAGCATGGGTCCCGAAAGTACCGTCATGTACATCATGCATTAACTGCTCTGCTTCATGTTCATCAACACATCTTAACAATACCATGTCATAGTTTCTCTTGTACAGAATATCTCCATCTAACAGGAATCTACTGGCCAATCTTCTCAGGGTCTTCTTATCTTGTTTGGAAGCACCCGGCGGATACTCACGGCTCAGCAAGAACTGTTTGATGTCGTAGTACCAGGGTTTATAGTCAACCACATTTTCGCCAGCCTGATCGATCACATCCCCAATAGCAAACACATGTGAAGGTCTTTCAAGGCGTTGCACTTTGATTACTGGCACATCATTCCAATGGTTTACTCGAAACATGGAGGATAGAGTAGCAAGAGCATCAGCCATTTGGTTCTCATCACGAGGAATATGGTGCAGCTCAACCTTTGTAAAATATGTCAGCAAACGTCTCGCATAATCACGATAAGGAATCAACTTAGCATGGTGGGTCTCCCATTCACCCTTTATCTGATTGATGACGAGCGCAGAATCTCCATAGATGTCGAGGTGTTTGATTCTCATGTCAATTGCTTCCTCGATCCCGAAGATACATGCTTCATACTCAGCCATATTGTTTGTACATTCGAACAGAATTCTGGCGGTAAAAGGGATGTGATGCCCCTGTGGGGATACAATGACTGCCCCAATTCCTTTACCATAAGCATTGACAGCACCATCAAAGACTAAACCCCACTTGCTATTGGGATCTGGACCTTCATCAATCAACGGTTCTTCGCAGTCTTTTGATTTTAAATACATGATCTCTTCATCGGGGAAATCGAACTCAATTGGTTGGTAATCATCAAGAGGTTGGTAAGCAAGATGATCGGCAAGAATGCTACCTTTGATTGCCTTTTGAGTTTTGAACACAATATCATATTCAGACAAAAGCATCTGCCAGCGTGCAATCTTCCCAGTAACAGCAGCTTTCTCAAAGATATACTTTATCGGATCCATTCTGGATATCAACCAAGTTGCATGATTCACCAAATAATGACGCAGGCGTTTAGCGGCCCAGACCAGAGCACAACAAGTCTTCTCAAGCATTGTATACCGAGTTTCACAATCGGTGAACTTCTTGCTTAGATAGTAGATAGCATGTTCTTTCTTTCCAGTCTCATCTTGTTGACCAAGTACGCATCCCATGGACTCATCAAATACTGCCAAATACATAATCAAAGGCCTTCCTTCCACGGGTGGGACAAGGATAGGTGGTTCCAGCAGGTAATTCTTGATGCTATCAAAAGCTTCTTGACATTCATCATTCCATACAATAGGCTGATTCTTTCTGAGTAGCTTGAAGATCGGTCCGCAGGTTGCGGTCATGTGAGATATGAATCGGGAGATGTAATTCAAACGCCCGAGGAAACCTCTGACTTGCTTCTCGGTCTGTGGAGCTGGCATTTCTCGGATGGCTCGGACTTTATCAGGATCGACTTCAATGCCCTTTTGGCTGACAATGAAGCCTAATAACTTGCCGGACCTGACGCCGAATGTACATTTGTTGGGATTCAATCGAAGCTTGTATTTTCTCAACCTTTCAAACATCTTTGTCAAATATTCAACATGTTGCTCCTCATCTGTTGACTTCACAATCATATCATCCACATATACTTCGACTTCTTTGTGAATCATGTCATGAAACAGAGTAGTCATCCCTCTTTGGTAGGTAGCACCAGCATTTATTAGGCCGAACAACATCACTTTGTAGCAGAAAGTACCCCATGGAGTGATAAAAGACGTCTTTTCTCTATCTTCAGGAGACATTTTGATCTGATTGTAACCGGAGAAACCATCCATGAAGGAGAACACCTTAGACTGAGCAGTGTTATCAACGAGCACATCAATATGAGGTAATGGAAAGTTGCCTTTTGGACTAGCTTTGTCCAGGTCTCTGAAATCAACACACATTCGGACTTTACCATCCTTCTTTGGCACAGGTACAATATTGGCAACCCATTCAGGGTACTCAACTGTCATGAGGAAACCCACATCAATCTGTTTTTGAACCTCGCTCTTAATCTTAAGAGCCATATCTGGATGAGTCCTTCTCAATTTCTGCCTAACAGGAGGACATTCAGGCTTCGTGGGGATCCGATGCTCCACAATCTTAGGATCTAGACCTGGCATATCTTCATACGACCATGCAAAAATATCCGGATATTCCCGGAGGAGTTGGATGATCTTCTTTTTAACCCCTTCCTCTAGAGCAGCACCGATCTTGATCTCTCGCTTGTTCTCCTCGGTACCTATGTTGATGAGCTCAATCTCTTCCTGGTGAGGCTGAATGGCTTTCTTTTCTTGCTCAAGTAACCGAGTGATCTCATATGGTATTTCATCACCTTCCCCATCTTCAGCCTCATACACTGGGAATTCAAAATTCGGAGGGAATGCAGGGTTACTGTGCCCAACGGGTTCATTATAGTTCAATCTGCGTAAAATGGTTGGATGATTTTAGAAAGAGGGTTTTTATGCAGATTTTTGAAATTAATAAGAAAATACAGATGTTTTGGTTTTTTCTGGCATTACCATTATTTCCAAGAAAAAAAGTACTAAAAAGCAGTCGTGAAAGAAACGACAAAATTTTTTATTAATCAACGGCAATGCCGAAACAAACATGCCCTTACAGAAAATATCACTCTCGCTTTGGGCAGAGCGAGAGGATTGTTATTTTGAAAAAACAAGATACTTAAGCAACAAGGTATATTACTCAGAAACATGCATGATTGAGGGAATGTCAATGGCATCCCAATCTCTCGCAAAGCCTCCTGGTGTAACAAATACAGGCCTCGGGCCAAATCCAGTTGCTTCTTCTGTGATTGTGTTGACAAACCCAGCACTATAGAATGCCCCGGTGGAAACTCCTGAAGTTGGGGAGAAGCCAAGACCTTCCTTATGCTTGTTCTCACGAAGCTGTATTAACCTGCCCCAGCCGGCAGCTTGACCCTCTTGTACGGCTCTCTGTGCATCCTTCAAAGAAGCCATTGCAGTTCCATCCCTCTTGGGCTCCGTACCTTCGACAGTTAATCCTTGAAAAGCGGTCCCCTCTGCAGACCCTGCTTCTATGCAAGAGAAAGATGATAGCTGGCTAACCAGGTATGCTTCCTCTCCATGAATGGTAACAAGCTTTCCACTTTTTGCAAATTTCAACTTTTGGTGCAAAGTAGAGGTCACTGCTCCCGCGTCGTGTATCCACGGTCTCCCCAGGAGACAGCTGTAAGAGGCATTAATATCCATGACCTGAAAGGTGATTAGAAAGGTTTCGGGGCTGATAGTTATTGGCAAGTCTATCCCCCCGAGAACACTCTTGCGGGTTCCATCAAAGGCTTTGACCAGAAAAGTGCTCCTCCTCAAAGGAGTTCCCCGGTAACTCAGTTGATCCAGCGTTGACTTGGGCATCACGTTCAAAGATGAGCCAGTGTCTACTAACACGTTTGAGATCATGTCGAACTTGCAATTCACGGAGATATGCAAGGCCAGATTATGGTGCTTTCCTGCTTCGGGCAATTCATCTTCACTGAACCACAGATTGCTGCAGGCGGTAATGTTCCCCACTATGCTACCAAAGTGATCCAACGTAACCTCATGATCCACATAAGCTTGCTCCAATACTTTCAAAAGGGTATCTCTGTGGACAGCGGAACTCAGGAGTAGAGACAAAATGGATATCTTCGACGGAGTTTGCAGCAGCTGATCTACAATCTTATAATCACTTCTTTTGATCAACCTCAAAACCTCGTCCAGATTAGAATCCTCTATAGACCGGCCTGGTTGGCTCGCGTCTCTGTTAACGGGAGAAACATCAGTCGGGGTTGGCTTGTCAATGGGTGGCACAGTAGGCGTAGCTGCCTTCTTTTGAAACAACGGTGGACGGACTCTTCCGCTTCTAAGAGCTACTGAAGTTCCTTCGGCGGTATTGTTCATCACAGCCAAGGACACCAGAGGCACTTCTACTCCGTTTTCGATTATGGTAGCATTATATTTGTACGGGATAGCCCTATCTGAAGTATACGGTACCGGTCCGGGCAACCTTATCACCAGAGGCTCAGCATTCTCCTTCAAAGGCAAACTCTTGACAGGCGGATCGTGAAAAACTGGCACAATCACGCAGACATCACTAACAGTCAAAAAATTATCATTCATCAAGCTTTGGATGTCATCTTGAACAGTATAGCAACCCAAAGGATTACGAAGGCATCCTAGGCACTTGGCATGATCATGGCTGAACAGAGAAGCTTTGCACAGCTTGATGTGTAGAGGCACCAGAGGAGTTGCGACGTTACGGACATCAAGTCTAGGAGCTTCCTCACATACTTCGATCATATTTACAGCGGCATGATTTGGAAGAGGATTGTCGAGGACATGTGGGACATTATTCTCAAAAGTCAGCTTTCCTTGATCAATGAGCTTCTTCACGATATACTTCAAAGCATAGCACCCCTCGACATCATGACCCAGAGCGCCTTGATGAAAATCACATTTGAGATCGGACCTGAACCTTGGAGGCAACGGATCAGGTGGGGGCTTGCCCTGTCTAGTTGTACAATGTCCTCTATGGAGTAAAGTTGGAAGCAACTCAGCATACAACATCGGTATCGGAGGGAAAGTAGGTCTAGCTTGCTGATTTTGTTGTTGTTGTTGAACTGGCAACTGTTGTTTCATCTGTTGAGCGATTGCATTAACGGGTACTTGAGGTTGACCCGGTGGCAGAGGGTACTGATGATAAAATGGCGGAAAGAAAGGATGCTGAGAATACGGCACATACGGGTATGACGGAGGCATTTGGGCTGCATTGATAGGAGCAACAGTAGCCATGGATTGACCGGCTCCAGCTGACACCATCCCTACTTCCGTTTCTTTCTTCTTGTGGTGTCCATTACCATACCTCTTTGATGCATTCACAGAGGATTCAGCTTTCTCGAACACAATGATTCCTTCCCTGACGGCTTCCTCCAGACGGGTTCCCATGGTGACCATCTCCGAAAAGTTATTCGGGGCAGCAATGATCATTCTCTCAACATAATCCTTCTTCAAGGTCTTTAAGAATGTCTGGGTCATTTCTTCTTCATCAAGAGCGGGAGTAATGCGGGCAGCTGCCCCCCTCCATCTCTGTGCGTATTCACGGAAGCTTTCCTCCTTCTTCTGGGAGAGAGATCTGAGGAATTCCCTATTCGGCTTCAATCGGGTGTTAAACCCATAGTGGCTCTTGAAAGCAGCGACTAATTCATCAAAGGTATGGATGTCATTTTTGCTCAAACTAGTATACCACTCTGCAGCATCTTCCATCAAACTATCCTGGAAGCAGTGGATCATAAGGGAATCATTGTCTTTGTAATTGCCCATCTTTCGGACGTACTTGATGATGTGGTTCTGGGGACAAGTCAGCCCGTTGTATCGGTCGAAATCTGGGATTTTGAACTTCTTAGGGACATCCACCTTTGACACCAAGCAGAGATCTTGAGTTTTGAAAGAGTCCGCATTCCCTCGATTGGCTTTGATCTCATGACGGAGTTCTTTAGCAAGTTCCTCCATCATCTCTTCCATGGTTTTGGTTACGGGGATGCTTCCGTGCTGTGTGTTGATGTTAACACTTTGAGGCATGGTATGCACAAGAGGCTCAGTGACAGCTGCCGTTGTTTGTGGCAAAGTAGCATTGATGGAGACAGCATTTGTTGCAGGGATCAGAACATTGTTAGCAGTGCCCGAAGTGCCCGCTGCAGTACTGGGAGTGAAGAACGGTGGAAGTCCATACGGAAACCCAGCTGGCATAGCGAAGCGAGCGTCTGTAGATGCAGTTGGGAGCATGCTTGTAGTCACCGGTATAGCTATGGCTATAGGAATAGCCGTAGCTGATTGTTCTTGAGCGGCTAGCAGAGCAGTCATGACATCATTAGCCTTAGCCAATTCTTCCCTTAGAGTGGCTAACTCGGTACGGAGCTGAGCATTTTCTTCTTCCATGGCTACCAAATTCTTCTTTCTGTAGAGTCTTGTCCGGTGTATTCTGTCTGGTTCGTAAACTTTTCGAGCACGAGCCACCTTTCAATCTGTGGCAGACGAACCAGGAGGCAGTGAGCACTTGGAAACCTTTTGTGACTTTGATGAATGATGCACATGATGCATGATATGCACAGATGCAAATGCAAAAGCTTTTTTTGGACATCGAAGGACTTTTAGACAAATTAGGAGTTTTGTAAACAATATCTAAACAAGCAAAGCAAAACGAAGCGTTTACAAGATGAATCCCTTTGAAATACTAAGCCAAGGGAAGACTTTGAAATATAAACAAATAAAACTCTCAAGCATAGGAAGTGGTGGGATGATCCTCAGACTCAGACTCCGAATCCGAACCGCAGTATCTAGCATAGAAGTTGCGTCGTCCTCTAGCTCTCTTGGAGTCCCGCATAAGTAACTCATCCTTTTCTTCAAGTTCCCTTCGGACCTTAACCAATTCCTTCTTCAACATCAGGTTCTCATGAGTCTTCTGCTCATCCTTACCATCCAAAGTCATGATTAGATTCTAAGCCTCATTGCATCGGGCTTTCCACATTTGTTTCTCACGACTTTCCATGGCCAGATGCTCCTGATACATCTCCTGAGTTGTGGGAGGTAGAGGTAAAGGTATAGATGGAGCAGATGCAGCCACATGTCTCATAGCAGGGTATGGCATACCAATCTCTTCAGCTCGGTTTATTACCCACTGAGTATAGGCCTCATGAGCAATGCCAGATCTCACACCCAAATGCTTCAGACTCTTCCTACGGACCTTAGACCAAGCCCTTGTGAAAGCCTCCCTTTGTCCGGTGGGGGCGTTCGAATAGTAGAAGAACTCTGGAGATGTAGCAAGATTGATGGGCTTTGCCTTCATTGGGAACCCAAACTGTCTCATAGCAAGCTCCGGATTGTAGTTGATTCCCCCACGGGTACCAAGAAGAGGTACATTGAGAAAATCTCCACAACCAGTAATAATTTCCTTAACCTGAGCGGCGGGAGTGATCCAGACCACCTCGTTAGGAGAGAGAGCCATCATCCGCTGTGAGTAGGACCAATCCTCCGAGTTGTCATGGAAGGAGCTCGGAAGGTGAGAAATAAACCACCTATATAGGAGAGGCACGCAGCAAAGGATATACCCACGACCTTTGAGAGTCCGGTCATGGATAGCATGATATGTGTCCGCTAGCAAGGTAGGAACCGGATTCCTGGAATGGAAGATCTCAATAGCATTCATGTCCACAAAGTTGTCGAGATTCGGGAAGAGAATGAGCCCATAGATAAGCAATGCAAGAATAGCCTCGAGTGTGTCCTGACAAGTAGTTTCGAGATTAGCTTGCTCAAGTAGATACTTTGAAGTGAACCCTCGGATGTGAGACTTAGTAGTAAGATGCTTGGAGACATCGGAAGTCTTGAGATAGAGATCCTTAGCAATAACCAGAGGAGTAAGAGAAGTCCCGGGACCGGTGAAGGGCGTCTTCTCGGCTATAGGTGAGCCCAACAAGTGGGAATAAGCCTCAAGAGTAGGGACCAACTGGAAATCCGGGAAAGTGAAGCAACGGAAACTCGGGTCATAGAATTGCACTAGAGTGTGCACGAGCTTCTCTTCAACATTAGTTCGGAGAATAGTAAGCAAACCACCATACCGGAGTCGGAAACCTGTTTGGTTCTTAACCTTGAGTGCCAATTCTCTCAAACTAACCAAATCAACCTCCTTGAACTTGTAGGATTTAGTCTTCTTCATACCTGTAATGTTTACAAAGTTTTTAATTTGTCCAATCCTCCGATGAATGCATGAGAAAAAATTATGCATGAATGCATGTATGCATGATTTGTTTTTTTTTTTCAATTACAGAGAAAACATGGAGGGTTGAGATTAAAGTCGAGGAGCCATGGGCGGACACGGTGCCCGGTAAACTAAAGTTTAGGATAATAGTAACCAAGGTTCTAATCAAGTTCCCAAACTGCAACCTCTCTTACGTATATCATGGTAGCACGGGACAACGTCCGTTCCATGTTTATTCGCAAGAAGGTCTAGCTTGAGTGTAGTATCGCGTGACGACTAAAACTCGAGACAACACTCGGTTTAGCCACCGCACTACGTCCTAAAAAGGCCAGGGATGGGTTTGGTAACTACGGTCCATAGCATCGTCGAACAATTGAAAGCAAAGTGCCTAAGCATGACAACACACGCCGACAATATTACTTCCAAAATGCCTCAGCTATGTGAGATTGATCGCATAACCCAATACACGAGGCAACCCTCGGATCGTATTGTCGATTATATCTCTACCTATTCATAAGTTCACTCAGCCCGGGTATAGGACTTTTGATATTCTCACCCCACACGTCAAATGAAAAATAAACAAGTATTCACATATGTAAGCAATAAAACAAAGTGTAAATATAAACTAAGGAAAACTAGGCATGACCCGCTTAAAATGTCCTCAGTGAAGTCGCCATTTCTGTTATCGCGATTTTCGGGTGTCAAGTCATTAATTAGGCTTGAACCTTTCAATCTTTGATATTCTCTATTTTTTTCTTGGGAAGGGCAAAATTGAGAAAACCCATAGAAATTCTAAGTTCGGGGGTCGTTTTCACTACGGGAAGGTGTTAGGCACCCGCGGTGACTATAGTACTCTATAGGAGCCGTTCTCTTAGTTTATGTCTACGCTTTATTTTTAATGCTATTTATGAAAAAAGAAAATTTATTTATGTTAAGAATGGGGGGAAGAAAGTGTTTGAGGTTTTATTTTAGTGGACTTGGAGAGGTTTTGACCTCATGCCTACATACCCATTTAAGGGATCAAACTCCATGTAGTTCTCTCTCAAAAAATGTTTTTTGTGTGTTTGGTTGATTTTAATTTTTTGTTGGAAAATGGTTTTGAAGAAAAGAAAGAGGCCTTAAAGGCATAAGAGAAGGAAATGGTGAATGGTTGGTTCAATTGTTATTAAAAAAGTCTAAGTAGGAATTAGGATTCATTTGGATTTGTTTAAGAAAATAAAGGAAGAAATTCAATGGAGTTTTGACTCCAAGGTTTGTTTGGAAAAATTTGAGTGATGGAATTGATTTATTATTATTTTTTTTGAAAATTGGCATTTGTCTAAAAATCGCGTTTCCTAAGCATACATCTAAACGGTAAACATGCAACGTGTGTGCGTGTCGGTGCTTGTGTCGGTGTACATTACTTATAGTGTCCATAGTCCTTTACATTGAGTCCTAAATACATGCTATGGTCTTGCAAGGAATTAAAAGGAACTAATCTACCTAAAATTATTACAAACCCATTTGATATAGAAATGAATAGAAAAAAATAATGCCTAAACTATGAGATGGATGAAATATGAAATGAAATGGTTAGTATCATAAAGCATAAAAATGGTAAAAAAGGTAAACAAAATTGAATAGAATAGCAAAAAAGAAAAGAGCAATGAAATGAAATAAAATGGCAAAATATACCTAGAATTAGGTATAACACTTAGACATGCATATGGCTTATAATTCCCTCATCATAGCCATTTTTAAAAGAGATTTGATTTTAAGCTACAATGTGAGAATCATAAGAACACACACAAGCAAAGCATCATACCATATTCCTAGAGATATTTTTACACATTATTTAACATGTAAAAAAAAAAAAAAAATATCACAAAATGCCAAAAAATGCACCAAGAACATATAGGAATTTAATGAGCAAGAATTAAAAGAAAAAAGTAAAGAAAATAAATGCAAGAATAAGCAAATAAATTCTAACACTTAGAGGAAAAATTAAAATGATAGGGAAATATTTTTAGAAATTTTTTAGAAGCATAAAACGCCAAGAAATTGTAAAAAAAAGTATTTAAAACACAATTAAAAAGCAATTAAAAAGAGGCTCAGCAGGATTTAATCTGGTCCGCTGGATGAATCCAGAGGTCCAGATCTAACTCCCAAGGTCTCATCACAGCCACTGGATCAAAGATCCAAGGGTTTTAAAAAAACACAAAAAAGATAGTGTAAAATTGCAGGAAACACAGTGACCGTTAGATCAAAGATCTAACGGTTCAAACAGAAGATATAACATATTCCACACAAAAAATCACACACAGGATTCAAAATCAAACACACAGCAGCCATCAGATCTTGGAACAATCCAGATCTGATGGTTCACAGAGCGAGGGAACACAACAAAAACATGCACGCGCGCGTGGGAACGGAGGGAGTATATAAAGGAATTTCACACAAAAAAAACTCACAAAAACAAACTCCTTCTCTCTCTAAGTCACACTTAGAGAGAGAAGCTCTCCCCTCTCTCTAAAAAGGTCGCCGGAGAAGAAGGTGGAGGAGGTGGCCGGAGTTGCTCCGGCGCGGCGGCGCCACCGCGTCGGAGCTTTTTTTCTTTTTTTTTTTCAAAATTTTTATACCAAAAGCTTCGTCTCCTCCTCCTCTACACAAATCCGGCACTAGTTTTAGAAAGGGCTGAGAGATTTGGGCTAGATCTACGTTTTTACTTTGAATTTTTTTTCACACTTTTCGTAAAAAAAACTACGGATCTAGATATCCTTTTCTCTATAGAGTTCGAATCCGGTCTCGGAATTTCTAAAATCCGAACGTACAAGCCTAGATCTACAAATACATATCCGTAACAAACTTTTTCACACTTTTTCTACACTATATGCGCGCGCGAAAATGAAGAAAAAGAGGAGAGAAATGCGTTACCTCTGTCGTAGAACGGAGAAAAATCTTCGGAAAACTTCGAATCTCCTTTTTTCCCCCTCCGTGCGCGCGCGTTTCAACTCCGTTTGTGGTTGTTTTTGCTCGAAAATCCGGTACGTTTTGGTGTTGATGTGATGATTCGCGGTGGTTTTGAGTGAATCCGGTTCGGATTTGTTGATTTTGTGGTGATTGGAGTTGATTCTGAGCAGATCCGGTTTAGATCTGTTGATTTTGGTGATGAGGTGTTCTTGGTGTTCTTCCTCTTTTTTCTGAGTTTTTTCTGTTTTGATTCTGTTATGGATGAGAGAGAGAAAAAGATTCTGTTTGAGACTGATTGTGATTGATTATGATTTTTTCTGACTGATTGTGATGGATCTGACACACTTACTATTTATAGCCTGCCATGTGTATTGGAGACCCAATGGAAAATTGACACCTGGACTGTTTTGGACTTAAGGACTAATCTGCAAAAAAGTTAATATGAGGACTAATCTGCAATAAAAAAAAAAGACTAAAAAAAATGCAATTAAAAAAGTATTGGACAAAAATGCAATTTTGGGACCCTTTTGGGGGACCGAAATGTAAATAAAAAAAATAAAACGAATTAAAATTGGTAATTGGTAAAAAGGTAAAGTGAAACGAAAAATAAAATCAACAAACGGACTAAAACGAACAAATTACCGACATGAGGTATTTTAAAATACCTCCCTGTCGAAATTTTGACAGAAAAAGACCAAAATGCCCCTAGGGACTAAACTGACCCAAACCGACTCAAATGCAATTTTGAAATGATTTTAAAAAGAGATTCAACAATGATTTGTACAGACAGATTGAAAAGACTCAGAGGCAAACACAGGGACTAAAATGGGTTCCACTGCAGGAAACGACCAAAATACCCTTTTGTATGATTTTTTGAAATAAAATGCAAGAAAAGTAAAGCGACGTCTCATAGAGTTCTTAAATGACTTACAATGCGAGAAGAGACAGACAGAGGCAGTAAAATATGCAGATGAAAAGAGAGTAAAGATTCAAAGTAAAACAACAGCGAATTGACAAATATCAGTGTTAAAAAAAAGAAATTTGAACGAGTATTTTTAGGTCCAAAATCAGGGTACAACAATATTTTATCACAATTGTTGATGATTATAGTCGGTTTATTTGGACCATTTTAATCAAATCCAAATCTGAAGTTTCTCTTCACATACAACAATTTATCTCTCTTATTGAACATGAATTTCACATCACCCCTAAAACTCTTAGGAGTGATAATGGTCCTGAATTCAATATGCCTTCCTTTTATAGTTCCAAAGGTATCTTGCACCAGAAGTCTTGTGTTGAGACTCCTCGACAAGATGCCAGAGTTGAGAGGAAACACCAACATATTTTAAATGTTGGAAGAGCTCTTTTATTTCAGTCCAAACTTCCCACTTGTTATTGGTCTTAATGTTGTGCTTCATGCTGTTTTCTTGATCAATAGAGTTACTACTCCTCTTCTTAACCATAAATCTCCCTATCATGTTTTATATGACAAAGTTCTTGATTCAAATGTTTTCAAGGTGTTTGGTTGTTATTGTTTTGCTTCCACACTCAAATCTCACATAACTAAACTCCAATCTAGAGCCAAAAATTCTATTTTCTTAGGATATCAATCAGGTTACAAAGGATACATATTATTAGACATTCACTCGAGCTATTTTTGTCTCTAGAAATGTCACTTTTCATGAAACTGTTTTACCTTATCAAAGGACTTCATCTTCTTCAGCTATTGATAATTGGCACTATATTACACCTTCTTCTCCATCATTCATTGATGTTTCTGAACCTATTTCCCCATCCCCTCTTACTGATATCACCCCTCCCTCACCCAACACAAATGTAATTCCTACTCGTCCTGCTAGAATTTCTACTAGAAACAAAACTGCACCTGCATATCTTAAAGACTATGTTTCTCCTACTACCAACTCCATACATGCATCTGCTTCTCATTACCCCGTTTCAAATTATATTTCATATGCTAACATTTCAAATCCTCATTCTTGTTTTGCTATGTCTCTTCACACTCACACTGAGCCCAAATCCTTCACTGAAGCAAACAAGCATGATTGTTGGAGGAAAGCAATGCAAGATGAGATTAATGCCCTGAATAAAACTGGTACTTGGACAATTATTAATTTACCACCAACTGTCAAACCTATTGGCTGTAGGTGGATTTACAAAGTGAAACATCATGCTGATGGATCCATAGAGAGATATAAAGCAAGATTGGTGGCAAAGGGCTATAACCAGATATAAGGTTTGGATTACTTTGATACTTACTCACCTGTTTCCAAGCTCACTACAATCAGGATTATGATTGCTTTAGCATCCATGCAGAGGTGGCATCTTCACCAACTTGATGTTAACAATGCATTTTTGCATGGTGAACTTCAAGAAGATGTATATATGGTCATTCCACCTGGTGTTTCACATTCCAATTCCAATCAAGTGTGTAAACTGAACAAATCACTTTATGGATTCAAGCAGGCTAGTAGGAAATGGTTTGAGAAATTGACTTCGTTATTACTCATCAGTGGTTATACACAGGCTTCATCTGATCATTCTCTCTTTCTCAAATTCACTTCCTCTTCATTTACCATTTTGTTGGTTTATGTTGATGATGTTATTTTCGATGGCAACTCTTTAGAGGAATTTACTTCTATCAAGCAAATTTTACATGATGCATTCCAGATTAAGGATTTATGCATTCTTAAATACTTTCTTGGTATTGAAGTTGCTCGTTCATCATCTGGAATATCTCTATGTCAGAGAAAATATTGCTTAGATCTTCTTGAAGATTCAGGCTTCCTCAACTCTTAACCCATTGGCACTTCTTCAGATCCTAGCATCAAATATATAATGATGGTTTAAAACCTTATCCTGATATACCAGCTTATAGGAGGTTGATTGGTAGACTTATCTATCTCAACACTACTAGGCCTGACATCACCTTCATCACACAACAAGAAATATTTAGAGATGCTACTCTTTAACTTCAAGGCTTTTCAGATGCTGACTAGGCAGGTTTCAGAGATACCAGAAGATTAATCTCTGGTCAATGTTTCTTCCTAGGAAAGTCTCTCATTTCATGGAGAACCAAGAAACAACTGACTGTTGGTAAATCATCTTCTGAAGCAGAGTACAAAGCTTTGGCAGCTGCTTCATGTGAACTTCAATTGATTCTTTATGTTCTTCAGGATTTGCAGATCAAATGTTCCAAAATTCCAGTTATCTATTGTGACAATCAGAGTGCACTTCACATAGCTGCTAATCCATCTTTCCATGAACGCATTAAACATTTGAAAATTGATTGCCACATTGTACGGGAGAAACTTTAATCCGACATTCTCAAACTGTTACCAATCTCTTCAAAGGAACAAATAGCAGATTTCTTCACAAAGGTTCTCCTTCCTCAGCCTTTCAACAATCTATTGTCCAAGTTAGAGATGATAGATATATATATCAGCCTCTAACTTGTTGGGGGCTATCACACACTACACAAATAGATGATAGAAATAACACTAAGGATAATAATTTGCAGTGCAAGTAATCTCTATAATTCATTTGTATTGTACTTTCCATTAGTGTAGTACAACTTGTGTAGTGTAGTACAATTAGATTAGCTATATATACTGATTGTACTCCCTCTATTACACAATAATGAAGATTCTTTCCTCATTTCCATTGTTTCATAATACTTTTTGATCTCATTCAAGCACCATTATGAGGAAGCATAGTTTTCTGAGAAGATGACAATAGATGCATGTTACTCCTCAATGGCTTTGATGAGTGTTGGCGAGATCTCATCTCCTTTTTGAAGCTCAGTGTTGTCTGCGAGAGAATCATAAAGATGGCTTGTGAAGTTTCTGCGAGTATCCTCACCTCGAAAGCTAAGAAACACATCATATTTTTTCTTAGGCCCCACATCAGTAGATACAGAGGAAAAAACACTGCTCATTTTCTGCGCAGCGTTTATCAATTCCAAGGGACTGCACTAAGCCACAACAAAAATTAAAAAAGAAATATTTACATATTGAGCTTAATAAATATTGAGTTTTAATTAAGAAATATGAAGACTAATTTAAATAAAATATTTGCCAACAAAAGGTATGGCCTAAACTAAGTCTGTCAATTTATTGATTTGAATTTCAGCTTCATGCAATAGAGGAGAAAAACACTATAATTAGAGAAACTAACTAGTTATAATTGAGGGGAAAAAAGATGATACCAAAGTCAGAATCCAACTTCATGCAATTGAGGAAGAAAAAGACTAAAGTTATAATAATCCTAGTATGGCTTTAGCTTATACTAGAATCAATTTTGGATGAAAATTAATTAAGGATGAGCACACACAAATACTTTAGAATGCTTTGGTTGGTCGTGATGATGTATTTACATGTAATGGATCAAAATTAAAATATAAAATAACAAATGTGGTTTCGTGGTTATCCTTCAAGGGAATTTCGTTAGCTTTAGTAAAAATAAAAAGTAGCTTTCTTGCTTTTTGACTAATTAAAATATGGAAATGGATTTCATATTAAAATATAGACTTAATTAAAAGGCAAATTCTATGGTACATTCAATAAATTTGGGTGTATCGGTACACCAAGTCGTAAAATTAATAATAAATGAGTTGTTTTTTTGAAGAAAAATAATTATTTTCTATCATTGACAACTAAGATAATTAAATTTTATATACCAAAAGTTTCGACGAAATAAAATTTAATTTTTAAGAATTTTTATTACTCATAACAATGAATATTGATTATTTTTTATGACAATGTAAATTTTGTAATATGATCCTTATAAACAATGAAATGATGGTTTTTCTTATGAAATGATGTTTTCTAAAATATAAATATTGACAAATACCTTTTTATTTCATTAAAGTGATCTTTAATTTATATATTTTGTGAAACAAGAGTACCGGTACACTCAAAATTGTGAATGTACCATATAAGTTCCCTAATTAAAAACCCTATATCGGAGAATATTATTTAAAACATTCAAAATACTCCTATATAACATAGTGGTCATGTGGTCGCCACTTCATGTGTTGAAGAGGATGAGCTTGATGTTATGGAGCTAAGATTCAACCTATTTATAAAGTTTTAGGAAAATGAAACCTTAGATTGCAGCCAATCAAATAGAAGGAGAGAATAAAATATATCAACTACAAAATTATGCTAAAAACACAACAACAAAAAAAGGAAAATGGATTAATGATATTATGGCGTGAATGTGTGCTAGAATTTTGTGTGATAAACTTTTTTTTACCGTAAAGAGTAAAAACACTAGCTTGATTTTTTTAGTAAGTGATAAATGGAATTTTTCATATTCATTGATAAACGGACAGAGGTGTTGCATATTTGTTTCGCAACATGTTGAACCCTCTAAACGTAGGTTTTTATAAAGTCTTTGTAGGTTTTAAATTATTTCATCCGAACCGATAGTACGCCGGATTTAAATTTTAAAATCTGAAAAAAATCCTGAATCATGTCAGTGGCTTGGTCATTAGGGTTGGCTGGTTCCATATGTTTTTCATGTGTTGTTACATGGATTCTATAACCACATGTTCAGACTTCTCTTGATTGTCGTCGTTACGGCCTAAGTTAACGTTTTACCTATAAAAACCCTTCCATTCTACACCATTTGTCATTCCAACTCACGTTATCTTATTCTCTTTCTTTAAAGTTGATTATCATGCCAATGTTTTATCCTTGACCTTTCATTTAAAGGTTCATGTTGTCTGACGGGGATAGTTTGAATCATCAAAGAGTGTTGTTCCACTTTGAAAATTTGCACTCGAGATATGTCTCGATCTGAGATTGCAAGTCACGGTCACATTCTCTTACTCTAACATCATGTACTCACGTCTTCTCTGAGGATGCGCGAGAGAGATGACAAATATTTTCTTCCTTCTCCCTCCATCTTCTTGTACTACATTTTCAACGTCATGTTTCTAATATTTTATTTTAATAAGTGTTATGTTAATGTAAAAGTATTATGAATCCTTGATCAAATAATATAATGTGATGAATTCTTGTCAATTTAATTTATGTCAAATTATCTTATGTTATTTTAATTTAGGTCATTTTAATAATTTATGTCATTATGATAAAAAAAATCTGAGTAAATACAATTTGGATTGTATAATGCAAAAATGTAAGTTACACTTCATATATTATAAAATCAAACGAGATCAAATAGTAAATTTAAAAGACACGTAAGAATTATGTAAGATGGGAAAGAAAACTTAAAAAATTGTTATTTAAACAAAAATATTCATAGCCCAAATTTGTTAAGTAATTATAATAGGTTGAATTGAGTCAAACTCCTACCCATTTCACAAAAATATTCAAAGCCCAAATTTGTTAAGTAATTATATTAGGTTGAATTGAGTCAAACTCCAACCTTTTTCACAAATATATTCAAAGCCCAAATTAGTTAAATTAGTAAAATAAAACAAATGTTGCTCCTGTATATATATTCTTTATTTTTACTAATTGGGTGATACATACAAACTCCAACCCTTACAGCAGCCATTGCTGCTCCTTTTCCCCTTTTAACTAATCTATGTAACTAATATCTACTCTTCAATTTTCGTGATCCACACAACCCAATTGTTGCAAGTTGTATGCTTAGATCGATGAGTCAGTTGAGAATGAAATGCAGCGTGGATGCATCATATATTGGAGATCTGTTGCTACAAAGTTAGTGGATCCATCGAGTGTGATTTCCTTGATTAACTATGTCACAAGGTATGTGTCTTGATGGTGACATGTTTTTATTATTGCATATCGATATGGCTCCTAAACCTAGAGCTCGCATAAAAACTTGTTAGAGATGTGGAGTTCTACATTATATTCAAAACAATTTTTGATGGATCTCATGATTTTAGCATCTAGTTGTTTTAAAATTGAACAATTGTGATTTTCTTGATTATCATATTCATCAACATTGACGCTTTCATTCAGTGTGCAATTTTTTATATTTTTACGATAATGTTCATTTTTATTTTACTCCAGTTTTGAACTCGAATCTCATCTTACAATATTATTAGTCTTGTTTATTTATATGATAACATGGTTTCAACAGAAACTCAAGTTTGGTGCAAAGGACCATATGAGAAGCCAATGTTGGGTAAAACTTGTGGATTGCATTTTAGGGCTAAAGGAACCCTTGAAAACTATCTCCCGAAAGAGTGCCCGGCAAAATCTGTCATCAGACCATGACATTGAAAAAGCATCTGAAAGTAATGCAAAGCTTTCAAACCAAACTCCAGGTAATAAAAACTGCAATAAGTTAATTAATTGTTTACCTCATATTTCGCCAAATGTAAAGCACAAGTTATTCAATTTCCCTCCATTTTATATCATTTATTTTTCCTGTTCTAGTGCGTGGATTTTATTGTGGCTATAATGTTCTATAGTATAAATCTTCAAAACCTTTCGCTCAGTTTTTATTTTCTTGATTTAGTCTGCTTTGACGAAAGCATGGAAGATAATAAAGATCTGGAAGGAAAAGGAAATATGTGTATGATATTGATCAGGAGTTGTAGAGTTCTTATACAAACATACTCAAGTATCAGCTAGTATCTTCATTTTTCCAAGTTTATCTTTCAAGAAAAATACCAGGGTATAATTATGTGGCACACTGATCAAGATTTCAAAAAGCAGTGACTTTCTGAAAAATTAAAACTACATCATAACATCCTCAACTGGTATGTAGTATAGTTCTTAATAATTGATGTAGTTGTTATGTATTTTGATGATTAGCATACTTTGGTTATTTACTATTGGTTCAACCGTAAAAAGTGAATGCCTAATTCGCCGGCTTATGTTATCTATGATTGTATTGATTTTCCATTTGAAGCCTCTTTTTTTCAAGCCATGGGTGGTAATTGAAAAACATTTTTTTTTCTTCAGAATACACCACAGGAAGGGAAGAATGGAACAAGCAACAATTTGAAGATTGTACATTCAGGAACTCATGAATTCAAGTTAACTAGTTCTAAGTGTAACATCCCAGACGACTTTCAGGATTGTCGACAGACCCTACAAACCAACACGAGTCTTTTCAGCGTGTTTTGTCCTCACTCGCACGCTTACTGGGAAACTTCTCGGTAGGTCACCCATCCCAAAATTGCTCCAAGTCAAGCACGCTTAACTGTGGAATTCTTAAAGAATGAGCTACCGAAAAGAAGATGCATCTTGTTTTCGGTAGCTCATTCCATAAGAACTCCACAGTTAAGCGTGCTTGACTTGGAGCAATTTTGGGATGGGTGACCTATCGGGAAGTTTCTCGGTAAGCGTTCGAGTGAGGACAAAACACGCTGAAAAGACTCGTGTTGGTTTGTGGGGCCAGTCGGCAATCCTGAAAACAGTCTGGGATGTTACAAATGGTATCAGAGCAGACCTCTCCCAGTACGATGAGGTTCGAGGACGAACCAAGCGGAAGCTGGTGGGCTTGTAACGCCTCCTCTTGGTGGACATGTAATGCCCGAGGCTGATGAGGGTGGGGAGTGGTCTGGCTCCTGACATGCTTCTAGGCAAAACTGAATTACATCGGAATGAGAGGGATCCTGAGGCCGTACAGGTATGTGACTGCATGGTTGAAGGAAGACTTATAAGAATTGTTTGGTACTACCTATATCAACAAGATGCATCTTCTTTTCGGTAGCTCATTCCATAAGAACTCCGCAGTTAAGCGTGCTTGACTTGGAGCAACTTTGGGATGAGTGACCTACCTGGAAGTTTCGCGATAAGCGTGCGAGTGAGGACAAAACACGCTGAAAAAGACTCGTGTTGGTTTGTGGGGTCAGTCGGCAATCCTGAAAGCAGTATGGGATGTTGGTTTGTGGGGTCAGTCGGCAATCCTAAAAGCAATCTGAGATGTTACACTAAGAGGGATTTGTTTACGGAATTTGTTGATCATCAAGTGCGGCTGCACAAGATGCTTGCATTTTTGGAGGGAAGTATATCTGAAAGCTGTTAGAGATGTGAGTTTGTAGGATCTCATGATTTTAGCATGGAGTTGTTTTGAAATTGAAACAATTGTGATTTTCTTGATTAATTATGATGTAAATGTTACCCTATTCTGATTTATGTATTTATTTATATGAATAGATTGTGAAAGATTCAATAGTGTAATACATATCAAATGTACTAGCAGGATTATAATTTGTATCACGTAAAACCTGTGGAAAAAAAATTTAAAAAAAAATTGTGAGAATATTGAGTTGCAAATGTCCATTAGTTCAATACACATAAAAGTTTTAAGTATATTTGAGATCTCATATTGGAACACACTCACAATTTCCTCTATTTGCTTTTGTATATCATTTTGTTCTTTTAGTTGTAAAATACAATGATGATTGATGCGTACTAAAATCTGATAAAACAATGTAAATACTAAGAGAATAAGGAAAGTTGCATGCATGAGAATTTCAAGCAGTAACTCAAATTAAAAGATTTATTTATGTGATAATATATAAGCATAAATACCCATATAATACATTGACATCAAATCTAAGATTCAAATATTACAAGTTCATAAGTTAATAATGTAGTTTGTAACATACTAAAAAACCACATCAAACATTGATAAAAGCTAAATTTTATGTGAATTGTTCAAAGTCCTTGCCATTCTCCCCATTCTGCTCTCCATAAATTCCTTACAATCCAATTATTAGTTACATCAGCAAGTTGTTCCATATCTAACTATTGCTACACCATGATCTAGCTCTTTGCAGCAATTGACGGTAAATACTCCCTGTAATAAGTGTATCCAAAATTAAGATACTCATTAACTTTAACATTGAATGTTAATAACAGTAATTTTCTTGGATTTTGTAAAAATTTAGCAAGCTAAATATTGTTGAATTTTTGCTCATGGAACTAGGAAACATGTGTGGTGGTAGCTAATTATTTAGGGCCAGATTCAATAAGCCCTTATTGCATACATACTTTTTTTTTTTATATAATAAAAGATTAAAAAAGTCAAAAAAAATTCATAAGTTATCCATAAAGCCTATGGACATATCATAAGTTACTTTCGTAAGTTCCTTCAAACAGTTTAACAAGTGTTTATGCTAGTAGGAGGTGCTTTGTAAAAATGTTGACAACAGGGACAACACCTTTCTTCCTCATATCATCAGAAGGAGGTTCTTTGTAAAAATTCTCATACATGAAAGATCCATTTTCATGTAAAAAAATGTCTCACCGTAAAAAAATGCCTCACCATTAAAGATAACTGTATAATTTTCTTTCTGTGTGATGATTTTTGTTAATGTATGCTTCAAGAATAATATATCTTGGCATTGTTTAATTTTATAATCCATTTCTGGCAAAGCGAAAACCTCTATTAGATTCCATGTTATACTCCAAAGATTCTGTTATGAGAATAAAAGAAATGAATAATATTAAATAAAAAATTCAGTGTGTTTCACATTTGATTAATTGTTAAGTTGGTAAAAAGATTCATCTTGCAAGTTTATACTACCCGGAAAGATGCTACACTCATAGAGGACTCGAGGAAACGTTGATAACTTGATGCCTAAGTTGGTCAATGAAAACGTCGAGACAACCCTAAAGAGATAAATCTATTAACTTCAATTTTAGTAGGATCGAGAATCACATAGATAACTCGCAAACATTTTTTAGAAGAAACTATCTACAATAAATGTCTAGTTTCTCTTACATTTTTACAACATCATTCACAAAGGACATACTATTTGCCAGCTTTTACGACATCAAGAATCGAATTAAGTACACCAATATGGTCAATGGTTTTACTTGATAGTCATCTATCCCAGCTTTCATAAATTCTTGTTTTTCTGTTTCTGTACACGACGACACACCAACAATCTTGCTACGAATACGAATTGATCACAGTTTCTTAGTTGCCTGCATAAAAAAAAACCCAACAATTGAATCTTATTTTAAATATAAATACACATGAAACATGCATTTTCATCCTTCTTTTCAACGTATTATACATAACAAAATTAGAAGGAAAACATAATCAAGATAAATATGTACCTCAATCCTATTCATGATAGGAATTTCCTTATCCACGAGAGTAATGTCAAATCTTTTACCACTGGAATGAATACCTACAACTTCCTTACCATTTTTTACAGCTTCATTTTTCACACCAGCTCTTTTCAATAGACCTTGATGACTAATTCGAACAAGCTTAATATCATCTACAATAAGTGTTGTTAATTCGGATCCTGAATTTTGAGGTTCCATAAGCCCTTACCCTTTCCCTTGATCTTCCATTTTGTGCAAAGTTCCTTAATCACCACTTGTGCTACACAATAAAATTTCAAATAGCAAGACTTAACCGAAAACACCCCACCTTATCCGTCCTCCACACCCACCTATAAACCCCCTCCCCTAGAACCGCCCCTTCCAAACCCAATAAAAGAGAATTGAGCATATTCACTTCCCACACAAACAACTCTCGACGCCAAGAAAACCTCCACCTACCATCGTTTATGGTCGATTCTCTCATAACCCCTACCTTCACCTCTTGACAATTTTCTATTGAAATAAACGCGGGAAAGCAACTATAAGCGGTATACTCGTAACCCACGCATCCTCCCAAAACAAAGTTTCCATACCATCCCCCACCTTTCTTACCAACTCCCTATTAAACCATCTCAGTCCCCCTTCATCCTCCAACGACATCAAGTCTTTCTACCAACGAGAAGCTAAAGACGGCCAAACTTCCCCCTCCGTGCGGATCCTGTAACCCACCAACGGCCCGTATTTGTCCTCTAACACTTTTCATTCTCTAAAATATGTTGTAACAATGTGTGTTTAACATTACCCTTTAGAGTTTTGATGATAACAAAGTATTAAAAATTGTCAATTGGATATGCTAATATTTGTTCAAGTGTGCAGGACCATAGACAATAATTCGTGTCTGTTTAAAGTATAGGTTCTGGAAGAACAAATGAGAGCAATGGAATCAACAAGAAAGAAGCTTGAAGCATCTGAAGGAAGTGCTCATGATGTTTAGTGCTCCTGAAGTGATGACGTCATCAGAAGCAAGTTCATCAGAAGCACCTCATCAGAAGCAACATCACAAGAAGCAGTTTTTCATCAGAAGCTGAAGACCATCAAAAGATGAGAGACTTAGAGCTTCAAAGGATGTTCAAAGGATTTAATCACGTCTAACATTGCAAAAGATCAGAAGAGTGAAGCAACGGCTAATTCAAATGAATTTGAAGGCATTATATGCTTGTTCTTTGAAGAGCGTTGACAAAGGACAATTGTATGAAGTGTAAAACCACTACCTCTACTACTTTGTTTGTGTCTCTGCTACAGGACATGAATAATATCTATTCCTACAACGATGTTCCTTCATACTTGGAATGGATTTGAAATTGATCCTTCAAACGACTCTTTTTGATGTGTTGGCAATTCACAACATCTCTTTCATACCTCTATATAAAGGAGTGAAGACTTAGAGAATTGTAAGACTCTACAAAAATTTACAAGCACCAAAACTCTGCTGAAATTGTTCTGCATCAAAAGTTCACATATAATTTCTTATCAAAGTTCATATTTTAGAAATTCTAGAGTCTTAAGAGTCTGTATCTGATTTACATTGTGAACACCACTGATTGTATATCAAGTTTTCAACCTCAAACAAATTTCTTTGTAATTCTGTTTGAATAGAAGTCTCTTTCTTGTGTGCTTGAGCATAGGAAGTCTCTTGATTGTGTTCAGGAGCATAGGAAATCTCTTGCAGTTGTGCATGAGCAGTTTGAAGTCTCTTGCTAGTTTTAGCAGTGAGCAATTGTAATCAGATATTACATTTTAGTGAACTCTCCTTGTGGAAGGAACCTGTATAATTGCTTTGTGTCTTTCTTCTCTCCCTCTCTCTATGTTTTATCCGCTGCTTAGATTATGAACATCACTTCAGAAGTGGAACTCTATCTGCTTCTAATAAGTGATTTCAGCTTAGGATAAAACGAAGAATAAGCAAACACAATTAACCACCGCCCCCCCCCTCTTTTGTTTTTCCCACCTTCAATTGGTATCAGAGCCTTGGTCTGTTATCTTAACACTTAACAGTGTAACAGAAAAAGATCTGAAGAAAACATGTCTGGTGATGAACCTGGTTCTAGTCAGAACAACAACAACAATGTTGTTCCATATGATTATGGTAACAACAAGAAATCTAACTCTAGTAAAGTTTCAAAGTTTAATGGAGATCCTGAAGAATTCTCTTGGTGGAAAACCAACTTCTATAGTCATGTCATGGGTTTAGATGAAGAACTATGGGACATACTTGAAGATGGTGTTGGTGACTTGGTCCTTGATGAAGAAGGAGCTGCTATTGATAGAAGAAAACATACTCCTGCTCATAAGAAACTCTACAAGAAGCATCACACGATCAGAGGAGCACTTGTCAATGCTATACCTAAAGCAGAGTATATGAAGATGAGTGACAAATCTACTACTAGGCAAGGTTTGCTTCTCTCTGTGCAAACTATGAAGGTAGCGAGAAAGTCAGAGAAGCAAAAGCTCTTATGCTTGTTCATTAGTATGAGTTTTTCAAAATGAAAGATAATGAAAGTATCGAGGAAATGTACTCAAGATTTCACACTCTAGTTTCTGGACTTGAAATACTAAAGAAAAGCTATGTAGCTTTTGATCATGTGAGCAAGATACTAAGAAGCTTACCTGCTAGATGGAGACCTAAGGTTACTGCTATTGAGGAAGCTAAAGATTTAAACACTTTAAGTGTTGAAGATCTTGTCAGCTCTCTCAAAGTTCATGAGATAAATCTAAATGAACATGAGCCTGCTAAGAAGAGTAAATCAATTGCTCTACCATCTAAAGGGAAGTCATCAAAAACTTTTAAAGTTGAATCTGAAGAAGAATCACCTGATGGAGATTCAGATGAAGGTCCTGCTGAGAAGATGGAAATGCTCTCCAACAAGCTTGAGTATCTGGCAAAGAAGACCATAAAGTTTTTGAGTAAGAGAGGTGTCTACAAGAGCTCCAAGAAAGAAGATTAGAATGGATGCTTCAACTGTAAGAAGCCTGGACATTTCATTGTTGATTGCCTTGATCTTCAGAAGGAGAAATCAAAAGACAAGTCAAAGAAGTCAAACTTCAACACAAGGAAATTCAGGAAGTAGGTTAAGAAGAGTTTAATGGCAACTTGGGAAGATTTAGACAGTGAATATGGGTATGAAAAGGAAGAAGCAAAAGATGAAGCAAATATAGTTGTGGGGTTAGTAGCCACACCGACATAAGAAGCTGAACCTGACTCAGACTCTAAAGATGAAAATGAGGTATACTCTAAAATTCCTATAAAAGAACTTATTGAGTCTCTTAAAGAATTTTTTACACACTATGAGTTCAGAACCAATGAGTTGAAAGATTTAAAAGAAAGATATGTTTTTTTTAAGAAACAACAAGAATCAACTCTATTGGATCTGAAAGCTTCTGAAGAAGGACTTAAAAGGTTTGACTTCATTTGTACAACTTATGAAGAAAAACTCAAGCATCTCTGTCAGAAGCTACAAGAAAAGTGTAATAGAAAATCTTTAAGTAAACAAGAAGTTGCACTTGAGGAGTTTATTATGTCTGGTATTGACAGAAGCAATGTTGCTTCTATGATTTATAGCACCTACAGAAACAATGGTAAAGGGATTGGATTTTCAAAAGGGAAACCTAATGAAATCAGTCTTAAAGCATGTTGTGAATTGTTGTACCCTGATTTTGGACCTAAAAATACTCGTTCAAATTTCTTTTTTAACACTGATATTTGTCAATTCTCTGTTATTTTTCTCTGAATCTTTACTCTCTTTTTAAAACATATTTTACTACCTCCGTCTGTCTTTTCTTGCATTACAAGTCATTTAAGAACTCTCTGAAACGTCGCATTACTTTTCTTGCATTTCTATTTCAAAAATCATACAAAAGGGTATTTTGGTCATTTCCTGCAGTGGAACCCATTTTAGTCCATGTGTTTGCCTCTGAGCCTTTTCAATTTGTCTGTACAAATCACTGTTGAGTCTTTGTTTAAAAAGTCATTTCAAAAATTGCATCTGAGTCAGTTTGAGTCAGTTTAGTCCCTAGGGGCATTTTGGTCTTTTCCTGTCAAAATTTCGGCAGGGAGGTATTTTAAAATACCTCATGTCAGTAATTGGTTCGTTTTAGTCCTTTTGTTGATTTTATTTTTGGTTTCACTTTACGTTTTTTTCAAATTGCCAATTTTAGTCCAATTTTATTTTTAATTGCATTTTAGTCCCTGAACAGTTTCTAAAATTGCATTTCAGTCCCAAACAGTTTATAAATTGCATTTTAGTCGAAAAATTCTTAAAATTACTTTTTAGTCCTTTTTCTATATTGCAGTTTAGTCCTCAATTTCATTTTTTTTGCAGAAAGGTCCAAGTCCAGATGGCGGCGCCTCATTGGTCCAAAATTACACTTGGCAGCCTATAAAAGGCGCATTTACTGTACAAGTCAGGATCAGAGCCATTAATCACACGCCACATCACAAACAGAAATCACAATCTCTCTCCTTTCAGTTACAGATCAAAAACCCAAAAATCATCAAGAACACAGAACAATCACAAACCCTAACCGTTTCGGATTCAACCAAAAATCATCAAAAATCAACACGAAATTCAACAAATCCATCACAGTTCTCAGTGATTCATTGAAGAATCATCATCATCGAACTAATTTCTCTGCAATTCAAGTGCAGATCCATCACCGTTTGGCGACGAATCCCAGCACGATCACAGAGATCAGAGTGAAGAAGAAGAGGGAAAGAAAACGAAGATCTAAACCGGCGAAGAAGAAGAAGCAAGAACACCGGTTCATTTTCGGATTCAAGAACGAAATCAACAACAGCATCAAATCGAAGATCTCTGAAAGATCTCTGATTCGAAGTTTTTCCAGAAAATCACAGGTAAACTCAAACCTCAACCCTTCCTTCTCAAGAACATCATCAGAGACGAATCGATGTAGATCCTTGAGGTTTTAAAAAAGTTTCTTTCAAAAAATTCCAAAAAAACTAAAATTATTTTCAAAACCGTAAACAATTTCTCCGATCTACATCAATTCAAAGCTTGCATGCCAATTCTAATATCAGATTCGTGTTTAGATTGAAGAGACGAGTGATTTAGGTTTAGTTTGGGTGGGATCTGGAAAATTAGGTCACCGGAAACTGCATGATCTCGCCGGAGAAGATGAAGTTTCCGGCGGACCTTCAAGGTCTCCGCCGTCACTTCATCCTCACCGGTGGTGAGTCCTAGAGAGAAGTGAGAGGGTTAGAGAGAGAACGCGTAAGAGTAGAGAGAGAAAGAGGAGTGAAAAATGAAATAAAACCGGCGCGCCTGCTTTTATAAGCCAGTGAACCGGACCGGTCCAAGACCGGTCCGGTCCCCTTCGTTCCTGGCCGTTGGATCTAGGGTTTGATCTCCTGGATTAATCCTGTGGTTCCTGTGCGTCCGGATCTTTCTGGTTTTGGGCTGTTGGTTTGGGCTTTGCTTTTTTCTGCGTTTTTGCTTTTTCTTGCTATTTACACCTTGTCCTCTTGCTAATTGAACCTCTGCATGCTCAATCTTTTCTCTAAAAAATTCCAAAAAAATTGATATATGTTTCTTAACACATTTTAATACTTTTGTGATATTTTTCTAGTGGTTTAAAAATGATAAAAAATGTGTGTGTTATTTTTCCTTGATTAATTTTGTGTGTGATCTAAGTTTGTGTATTTTTGTGGTATATTTTCTCATAAAATGTTGGCATGTGATGTGGATGATTGATGTGAAATTTCATAGTGAATGAGTTGCTGATCATGTGTATATCTTGCTGATTGTGGATGTAGATTTTCATGTCTTTCTTGTTTTGCAAGCAATGTGTGTTTTTATCAAGAAATAAAGTGCAAAATGTCTTTGAAAATGTGTCATGATTCTTGGTTTGAATATGTCCTATTTGTTCCCACATTATAGCTCAAAATTAAACCCCTTTAACATTGCTATAATGAGGGGATTATAGGTCATATGCATGTCTAAGTGTCATAACTAATTTTAGGTACATTTTGTCACTTTATTTCATTTCATTATTATTTTTTTCTCTTACTATTCTATTCAATTTTGTTTACCTTTCTACTATTTTTATGCTTTATGATACTAACCATTTCATCTCACATTTCATTCATCACATAGTTCTAGCATCTTTTTTTATTTTATTTTATTCATTTCTATATCAATTGGGTTTGTATAATTTTAGATAGATTAGTTCTTTTTTTAATTCTTTGCAAGACCATAGCATGTATCTAGGACTCAATGTAAAGGACTATGGACACTATAAGGGATGTACACCGACACAAGCACCGACACGCACACACGTTGCATGATTACCGTTTAGATGTATGCATAGGAAACGCGATCTTTAGACAAATGCCAATTTTCAAAAAAATAATAAACTAATTCCATCACTCAAATTTTTTCCAAACAAACCTTGGAGTCAAAACTCCATTGATTTTCTTCCTTTATTTTCTTAAACAAATCCAAATGAATCCTAATTCCTACTTAGACTTTTTTAATAACAATTGAACCAACCATTCACCGTTTTTCTCTCTTATGCCTTTAAGGCCTCTTTCTTTTTCTTCAAAACCATTTTCCAACAAAAATTAAAATCAACCAAACACACGAAAAACATTTTTTTGAGAGAGAACTACATGGAGTTTGATCCCTTAAATGGGTATGTAGGCATGAGGTCAAAACCTCTCCAAGTCCACTAAAATGAAACCTCAAACACTTTCTTCCCCCCATTCTTAACATAAATAAATTTCCTTTTTTACAAATAGCATTAAAAATAAAGCGTAGACATAAACTAAGAAAACGGCTCCTATAGAGTACTATAGTCACCGCGGGTGCCTAACACCTTCCCGTAGTGAAAACGACCCCCGAACTTAGAATCTAAGGGTTTTTTTTCTCAATTTTGCCCTTCCCAAGAAAAAATAGAGAATATCAAAGATTGAAAGGTTCAAGCCTAATTAATGACTTGACACCCGAAAATCGCGATAACATGAATGAATCAAGGAAGGGTTGAAAACCTTCTTTGTACCTGAAGGTGCTAAGATTGAAACTGTAGTTCAATCAGAACCTGAAGCTTCTATTTCTGAGGTTAAGATTACTTCAAAGCTAAAGAACTTCAAGCCAAAGGCTATGATAAACTCTGATTCTAAAACTTCAAAGATCAAGATTCTGAAGAGATCAGAACATGTTCCTCAGAGTCTGTTGAAACCAGAATCTGGTATTCTGAAGTCTAAGTTTCAGAAGAACAAAATAGTTTTTGCTTCTTTGGAATCAAAACCAAAAGGTATTAAACCTAAGGTAGTGGTTAATCAGAAGCTATCAAACTCACAACACAAGGTACAAGAAGTGAAGAGTAAAACTTCTAGTACTAACCTCAAAGGACCCATAAAACGATGGGTACCTAAATACTGCAGATATGTCTAAGAGCAAAAGAAAAGCAAAAATCATGGTACCTAAATACAGTGGTTGCTCAAGGCATATGACAGGAGAGAAGTTTGTGTTCCTCACCCTCACAATGAAAGAAGGAAAAAATGTGAAGTTTGGAGGCAACCAATATGGCAAGATCATTGGTACAGGAACTATTGGTAACTCCTTTATCTCAATTAATAATGTGTGGTTGGCAGATGGTCTTGAACATAACCTTTTGAGTATAAGTAAGTTTTGTGACAATGGTTATGATGTAATGAAGACCAACTGCACAGTAATCAACAAGGATAACAAGTCCATAGTATTCAAGGGAAAAAGGATAGAAAATGTCTTTAAAATCATTTTCTCTGAACTGGTTGATCAGAAGGTAATCTGCCTTCTATTAGTGAATGATAAGAAATGGATGCTAACTAGAGATTAGTCTCTAAGCTTAGTAAGTTACAGCTGGTTAAAGACCTACCTGACATTGACTATCATTCAGATGCACTTTGTGGTGCATGCCAAAAAGGGAAGATTGTGAAATCATCTTTTAAAACAAAAGACACTGTCTCAACCTCCAGACCCTTAGAATTAATTCACACTGATTTATTTGGACCAATTAACACTGCATCCTTATATGGAAGTAAATATGGATTAGTCATTGTTGATGATTACAGCAGATGGACTTGGGTAAAATTCCTAAGAAGTAAGGATAATGCTTATGATGTATTTAGTAACTTCTGCACTCAAATACAGTCTGAAAAAGAAATAAAAATTTTAAAAGTAAGAAGTGGTCATGGTGGAGAATTTGAAAATGAACCATTTGAATCTTTTTGTGAAAAACATGGAATTGTCCATGAATTCTCTTCTCCTAGAACACCACAAAATAATGGGAGAGAAAGAATAGAACTTTACAAGAAATGGCTAGAACCATGATTCATGAAAATAATTTGGCTAAACATTTTTGGCAGAAGCAGTGAATACATCATGTTATGTCTAAAATAGAATCTATATCAGACCTATCTTGGAGAAAACAGCATATGAACTTTTTAAGGGAAGAAGACCCAATATCTCTTACTTTCATCAATTTGGATGTACCTGTTACATTCTAAATAACAAGCTCTACCTAAAGAAATTTGATGCCAAGGCCAAAAGAGAAATCTTCTTAGGTTACTCTAAAAGGTCAAAGGTATACAGAGTGTATAATTCAGAGACACTCTGTAATGAAGAATCAATGCACGTTAAATTTGATGACAAAGAGCCTGGAAGTGAAACTCCAGAGCAAGATTAAGGTTTTGCAGATATACAGGTGCCTGAAAACACTCCAGAACCTGATCAGACTTTTGGATTTGAAGATAGTCTAGAAGATGAACCCACTCTAGAAGCTCAAGATGGCTCTTAGCAAGCTAATCAATCCAAGAATACATTCAAGTACAAGTCTTTCAAGTTGGTACCCGTGGGGGAATCAACTACAATCCGGAACTTGCTATGAGGCAGTTTGGGTTCCCTATGAAGACAAAGCCCATCAATCTTGCTACATCTCCGGAGTTCTTCTATTATTCGAACGCCCCCACCGGACAAAGGGAGGCTTTCACAAGGGCTTGGTCTAAGGTCCGTAGGAAGAGTGTGAAGCATTTGGGTGTGAGATCTGGTATTGCTCATGAGGCCTATACTCAGTGGGTAATAAACCGAGCCGAAGAGATTGGTATGCCATACCCTGCTATGAGACATGTGGCTGCATCTGCTCCATCTATACCTTTACCTCTACCTCCCACTACTCAGGAGATGTATCAGGAGCATCTGGCCATGGAAAGTCGTGAGAAACAAATGTGGAAGGCCCGATACAATGAGGCTGAGAATCTAATCATGACTTTGGATGGTAAGGATGAGGAGAAGACTCATGAGAACCTAATGTTGAAGAAGGAATTGGTTAAAGTCCGAAGGGAACTTGAAGAAAAGGATGAGCTACTTATGCGGGACTCCAAGAGAGCTAGAGGACGACGCAACTTCTATGCTAGATATTGCGGTTCGGATTCGGAGTCTGAGTCTGAGGATCATCCCACCACTTCCTATGCTTGAGAGTTTTATTTGTTTATATTTCAAAAGTCTTCCCTTGGCTTAGTATTTCAAAGGGATTCATCTTGTAAACGCTTCGTTTTGTTTTGCTTGTTTGGATATTGTTTACAAAACTCCTAATTTGTCTAAAAATCCTTCGATGTCCAAAAACAACTTTTGCATTTGCATTTGTACATATCATGCATCATGTGCATCATTCATCAAGCCACAAAAGGTTTACAAGTGCTCACTGCCTCCTGGTTCTTCTGCCACAGAGATTGAAAGGTGGCTCGTGCTCGGAAAGTTTACGAACCAGACAGAATACACCGGACAAGACTCTACAGAAAGAAGAATTCGGCAGCCATGGAAGAAGAGAACGCTCAGCTCCGTACCGAGTTAGCCACTCTAAGGGAAGAATTGGCTAAAGCTAATGATGTCATGACCGCTCTGCTAGCCGCTCAAGAACAATCAGCTACGGCTATCCCTATAGCCACAGCTATACCGGTGACTACAAGCGTGCTCCCAACCGCATCTGCAGACGCTCGCCTTGCTATGCCAGCTGGGTTTCCGTATGGGCTTCGACCGTTCTTCACTCCCAGTACTGCAGCGGGCACTTCGGGCACTACTAACAATGTTCTGATCCCTGCAACAAATGCTGTCCCCATCAATGCTACTTTGCCACAAACAACAACAGCTGTCACTAAGCCTCTTGTGCATACCATACCTCAAAGTGTTAACATCAACACACAGCACGGAAGCATCCCCGTAACCAAAACCATGGAAGAGATGATGGAGGAACTTGCTAAAGAACTCCGTCATGAGATCAAAGCCAATCGAGGAAATGCGGACTCTTTCAAAACTCAAGATCTCTGCTTGGTGTCAAAAGTGGATGTCCCTAAGAAGTTCAAAATCCCAGATTTCGACCGATACAACGGGCTAACTTGTCCCCAGAACCACATCATCAAATACGTCCGAAAGATGGGCAATTACAAAGACAATGATTCCCTTATGATCCACTGCTTTCAGGATAGTTTGATGGAAGATGCTGCAGAGTGGTATACTAGTTTGAGCAAAAATGACATCCATACCTTTGATGAATTAGCCGCTGCTTTCAAGAGCCACTACGGGTATAACACCCGATTGAAGTCGAACAGGGAATTCCTCAGATCTCTCTCCCAGAAGAAGGAGGAAAGCTTTCGTGAATACGCACAGAGATGGAGGGGGGCAGCTGCCCGCATTACTCCCGCTCTTGATGAAGAAGAAATGACCCAGACATTCTTAAAGACATTGAAGAAGGATTACGTTGAGAGAATGATCATAGCTGCCCCGAATAACTTTTCGGAGATGGTCACCATGGGAACCCGTCTGGAGGAAGCCGTCAGGGATGGAATCATTGTGTTCGTGAAAGCTGAATCCTTTGTGAATGCATCGAAGAGGTATGGTAATGGACACCACAAGAAGAAAGAAACGGAAGTAGGGATGGTGTCAGCTGGAGCCGGTCAATCCATGGCTACTGTTGCTCCTATCAATGCAGTCCAAATGCCTCCGTCATACCCATATGTGCCGTATTCTCAGCATCCTTTCTTTCCGCCATTTTATCATCAGTACCCGTTAATGCAATCGCTCAACAGATGAAACAACAGTTGCCAGTTCAACAACAACAACAAAATCAGCAAGCTAGACCTACTTTCCCTCCGATACCGATGTTATATGCTGAGTTGCTTCCGAATTTACTCCATAGAGGGCATTGTACAACCAGACAGGGCAAGCCCCCACCTGATCCGTTGCCTCCAAGGTTCAGGTCCGATCTCAAATGTGATTTTCATCAAGGCGCCCTGGGTCATGATGTCGAGGGGTGCTACGCTTTGAAGTATATCGTGAAGAAGCTCAATGATCAAGGAAAGCTGACTTTTGAGAATAATGTCCCACATGTCCTCGACAATCCTCTTCCAAATCATGCCGCTGTAAATATGATCGAAGTATGTGAGGAAGCTCCTAGACTTGATGTCCGTAACGTCGCAACTCCTCTGGTGCCTCTACACATCAAGCTGTGCAAAGCTTCTCTGTTCAGCCATGATCATGCCAAGTGTCTAGGATGCCTTCGTAATCCTTTGGGTTGCTATACTGTTCAAGATGACATCCAAAGCTTGATGAATGATAATTTTTTGACTGTTAGTGACGTCTGCGTGATTGTGCCAGTTTTTCACGATCCGCCTGTCAAGAGTATACCTTTGAAGAAGAATGCTGAGCCTTTGGTGATAAGGTTGCCCGGACCGGTACCGTATACTTCAGATAGGGCTATCCCGTACAAATATAATGCTACCATAATCGAAAACGGAGTAGAAGTGCCTCTGGTGTCCTTGGCTGTGGTGAACAATACTGCCGAAGGAACTTCAGCAGCCCTAAGAAGCGGAAGAGTCCGTCCACCATTGTTTCAAAAGAAGGCAGCTACGCCTACCGTGCCACTCATTGACAAACCAACCCCGACTGATGTTTCTCCCGTTAACAGAGACGCGAGCCAACCAGGCCGGTCTATAGAGGATTCTAATCTGGACGAGATTTTGAGGTTGATCAAAAGAAGTGATTATAAGATTGTGGATCAGCTGTTGCAAACTCCGTCGAAGATATCCATTTTGTCTCTACTCCTGAGTTCCGCTGCCCACAGAGATACCCTTTTGAAAGTATTGGAGCAGGCTTATGTGGATCATGAAGTAACTGTGGATCACTTTGGTAGCATAGTGGGAAACATTACCGCCTGCAGCAATCTGTGGTTCAGTGAAGATGAATTGCCCGAAGCAGGAAAGCATCATAATCTGGCCTTGCATATCTCCGTGAATTGCAAGTCTGACATGACCTCAAATGTGTTAGTAGACACTGGCTCATCTTTGAACGTGATGCCCAAGTCAACGCTGGATCAGCTGAGTTACCGGGGAACTCCTTTGAGGAAGAGCACTTTTCTGGTCAAAGCCTTTGATGGAACCCGCAAGAGCGTGCTCGGGGAGATAGACTTGCCAATAACTATCGGCCCCAAAACCTTTCTAATCACCTTTCAGGTCATGGATATTAATGCCTCTTACAGCTGTCTCTTGGGGAGACCATGGATACACGACGCGGGAGCAGTGACCTCTACTTTGCACCAAAAGTTGAAATTTGCAAAGAGTGGAAAGCTTGTTACCATTCATGGAGAGGAAGCATACCTGGTTAGCCAGCTATCATCTTTCTCTTGCATAGAAGCAGGGTCTGCAGAGGGGACCGCTTTTCAAGGATTAACTGTCGAAGGTACGGAGCCTAAGAGGGATGGAACTGCCATGGCTTCTTTGAAGGATGCACAGAGAGCCGTCCAAGAGGGTCAAGCTGCCGGCTGGGGCAGGTTAATACAACTTCGTGAGAACAAGCATAAGGAAGGTCTTGGCTTCTCCCCAACTTCAGGAGTTTCCAACGGGGCATTCTGTAGTGCTGGGTTTGTCAACGCAATCACAGAAGAAGCAACTGGATTTGGCCCGAGGCCTGTATTTGTTATACCAGGAGGCATTGCGAGAGATTGGGATGCCATTGACATTCCCTCAATCATGCATGTTTCTGAGTAATATACCTTGTTGCTTAAGTATCTTGTTTTTTTCAAAATAACAAACCTCTCGCTCTGCCCAAAGCGAGAGTGATATTTTCTGTAAGGGCATGTTTGTTTCGGCATTACCGTTGATTAATAAAAATTTTGTCGTTTCTCCCACGACTGCTTTTTTAGTGCTTTTTCCCTTGGAAATAATGGTAATGCCAGAAAAAACCAAAACATCTGTATTTTCTTATTAATTTCAAAAATCTGCATAAAAAACCTCCTTCTAAAATCATCCAATCATTTTACGCAGATTGAACTATAATAAACCCGTTGGGCACAGTAACCCTGCTTTCCCTCCGAATTTTGAATTCCCAGTGTATGAGGCCGAAGATGAGGAAGGTGATGACATACCATATGAGATCACTCGGTTACTTGAGCAAGAAAAGAAAGCCATTCAGCCTCACCAGGAAGAGATTGAGCTTATCAACATAGGTACCGAGGAGAACAAGCGAGAGATCAAGATCGGTGCTGCTCTAGAGGAAAGGGTTAAAAAGAAGATCATCCAACTCCTCCGGGAATATCCGGATATTTTTGCATGGTCGTATGAAGATATGCCAGGTCTAGATCCTATGATTGTGGAGCATCGGATCCCCACCAAGCCTGAATGTCCTCCCGTCAGGCAGAAATTGAGAAGGACTCATCCAGATATGGCTCTCAAGATTAAGAGCGAGGTTCAAAGACAGATTGATGCGGGTTTCCTCATGACAGTTGAGTACCCTGAATGGGTTGCCAATATTGTACCTGTGCCAAAGAAGGATGGTAAAGTCCGGATGTGTGTTGACTTCAGAGACCTGAACAAAGCTAGTCCAAAAGACAACTTTCCATTACCTCATATTGATGTGCTCGTTGATAACACTGCTCAGTCTAAGGTGTTCTCCTTCATGGATGGTTTCTCCGGTTACAATCAGATCAAAATGTCTCCTGAAGATAGAGAAAAGACGTCTTTTATCACTCCATGGGGTACTTTCTGCTACAAAGTGATGCCGTTCGGCCTAATAAATGCTGGTGCTACCTACCAAAGAGGAATGACTACTCTGTTTCATGACATGATTCACAAAGAAGTCGAAGTATATGTGGACGACATGATTGTGAAGTCAACAGATGAGGAGCAACATGTTGAGTATTTGACGAAGATGTTCGAAAGGTTGAGAAAATACAAGCTTCGATTGAATCCCAATAAATGTACATTCGGCGTCAGATCCGGGAAGTTATTAGGCTTCATTGTCAGCCAAAAGGGCATTGAAGTCGATCCTGATAAAGTCCGGGCCATCCGAGAAATGCCAGCTCCATAGACCGAGAAGCAAGTCAGAGGTTTCCTCGGACGTTTGAATTACATCTCCCGATTCATATCTCACATGACCGCAACCTGCGGGCCGATCTTCAAGCTACTCAGAAAGAATCAGCCTGTTGTATGGAATGATGAATGCCAAGAAGCTTTTGATAGCATCAAGAATTACCTGCTGGAACCACCTATCCTTGTCCCACCCGTGGAAGGAAGGCCTTTGATTATGTATTTGGCCGTATTTGATGAATCCATGGGATGCGTACTTGGTCAACAAGATGAGACTGGAAAGAAAGAACATGCTATCTACTATCTAAGCAAGAAGTTCACCGATTGTGAAACTCGGTATACAATGCTTGAGAAGACTTGTTGTGCTCTGGCCTGGGCCGATAAACGCCTGCGTCATTATTTGGTGAATCATACAACTTGGTTGATATCCAGAATGGATCCGATAAAGTATATCTTTGAGAAAGCTGCTGTTACTGGGAAGATTGCACGCTGGCAGATGCTTTTGTCTGAATATGATATTGTGTTCAAAACTCAAAAGGCAATCAAAGGTAGCATTCTTGCCGATCACCTTGCTTACCAACCTCTTGATGATTACCAACCAATTGAATTCGATTTCCCCGATGAAGAGATCATGTATTTAAAATCAAAAGACTGCGAAGAACCGTTGATTGATGAAGGTCCAGATCCCAATAGCAAGTGGGGTTTAGTCTTTGATGGTGCTGTCAATGCTTATGGTAAAGGAATTGGGGCAGTCATTGTATCCCCGCAGGGGCATCACATTCCTTTTACCGCCCAAATTCTGTTCGAATGTACCAACAACATGGCTGAGTATGAAGCATGTATCTTTGGGATCGAGGAAGCAATTGACATGAGAATCAAACACCTCGACATCTATGGAGATTCTGCGCTCGTCATCAATCAGATAAAGGGTGAATGGGAGACCCACCATGTTAAGTTGATTCCTTATCGTGATTATGCGAGACGTTTGCTGACATATTTTACAAAGGTTGAGCTGCACCATATTCCTCGTGATGAGAACCAAATGGCTGATGCTCTTGCTACTCTATCCTCCATGTTTCGAGTAAACCATTGGAATGATGTGCCAATAATCAAAGTGCAACGCCTTGAAAGACCTTCACATGTGTTTGCTATTGGGGATGTGATCGATCAGGCTGGCGAAAATGTGGTTGACTATAAACCCTGGTACTACGACATCAAGCAGTTTTTGCTGAGCCGTGAGTATCCGCCGGGTGCTTCCAAACAAGACAAGAAGACCTTGAGAAGATTGGCCAGTAGATTCCTGTTAGATGGAGATATTCTGTACAAGAGAAACTATGACATGGTATTGTTAAGATGTGTTGATGAACAATGAAGCGGAGCAGTTAATGCATGATGTACATGACGGTACCTTTGGGACCCATGCTACAGGGCATACTATGTCAAGGAAGTTGTTACGAGCAGGTTACTACTGGATGGCCATGGAGCATGATTGCTACCAGCACGCCAGAAAGTGCCACAAATGTCAAATCTATGCTGATAAGATTCATGTGCCTCCGCACGCTCTCAATGTTATTTCATCCCCATGGCCGTTCTCAATGTGGGGCATCGACATGATTGGAAGAATTGAACCGAAGGCTTCAAATGGTCATCGTTTCATCTTAGTGGCAATTGACTACTTCACCAAGTGGGTTGAAGCAGCATCTTATACCAATGTGACCAAGCAAGTGGTAGCTAAGTTCATCAAGAACAGCATCATATGTCGATATGGTGTTCCCAGCAAGATTATTACCGACAATGGTACCAACCTGAACAACAATGTGGTGCAAGCTCTTTGTGAAGAATTCAAAATTGAGCATCATAACTCTTCTCCCTATAGACCTCAGATGAATGGTGCAGTTGAGGCCGCCAACAAGAATATCAAGAGAATTGTCCAGAAGATGGTAACCACTTACAAGGACTGGCATGAGATGTTACCCTATGCTCTGCATGGCTACCGTACTACCGTGCGCAGTTCAACCGGGGCAACCCCTTTCTCTCTTGTATATGGTATGGAAGCAGTTCTTCCTTTGGAAGTGGAGATCCCATCTCTCCGTGTGATCATGGAAGCAAAGTTATCTGAGGCTGAATGGTGCCAAAGCCGGTATGATCAGTTGAATTTGATTGAGGAAAAATGTATGGATGCCATGGCTCGTGGACAGTCATATCAAGCAAGAATGAAGACTGCCTTTGACAAGAAAGTCCATCCTCGAGAATTCAAGGTAGGGGAACTTGTATTGAAAAGGAGGGTAAGCCAGCAACCCGACCCAAGGGGCAAGTGGACGCCTAACTATGAAGGTCCTTATGTTGTAAAGAAGGCCTTCTCCGGTGGTGCTTTAATCCTTACACACATGGATGGTGTAGAACTTCCAAATCCAGTGAATGCCGATGTAGTCAAGAAATACTTTGCCTAGAAATATGAAAAGAACAGCGTGGTAGGTCGAAAACCCGAAAGGGCGGCCTAGGGAAAAATGCGCTTCCCGGTGGATCGAAAACCCGAAAGGGTGGTCCAGGCAAAAATAAGGGACAAAAAAATATATATGAAAAAGCTCGCTGAGATTGCACGCAACTCAGGCAAGAATGAGCGTCTCGATGAATCGAAAACCCCTTGGGGCATCTGCAGCTGTTAATGACTATCTTCATCAAAAGCTCCTACGCTTGCAAATTCAAAGTTTCTAGGAAATGTAATGATTACTGTGTTCAATGTACCACCAACCAATAAAAATTACCCTGTTATCTGTTAACTTACCAATGTCTACCAATCCCGCAATGGATACGACATCTTTTGTTAGTTCCAACTCTCGTTTGTCTCGCATTCATAATCCAAATGTTGCATGGCATTCATGATGTTTGAAAATGTACAAGCGTATTTTTACGTCCAAACACAGTGCAAATGTTAATATTTAAGTATCTTCGTCCCGTCAAGCCAAAGACTCCGTCTCTTGACCCTCCGGACAAAGAAACTTAAATAGGGGCAGCTATTGTACCCTGATTTTGGACCTAAAAATACTCGTTCAAATTTCTTTTTTAACACTGATATTTGTCAATTCTCTGAATCTTTACTCTCTTTTTAAAACATATTTTACTACCTCCGTCTGTCTTTTCTTGCATTACAAGTCATTTAAGAACTCTCTGAAACGTCGCATTACTTTTCTTGCATTTCTATTTCAAAAATCATACAAAAGGGTATTTTGGTCATTTCCTGCAGTGGAACCCATTTTAGTCCCTGTGTTTGCCTCTGAGCCTTTTCAATTTGTCTGTACAAATCACTGTTGAGTCTTTGTTTAAAAAGTCATTTCAAAAATTGCATCTGAGTCAGTTTGAGTCAGTTTAGTCCCTAGGGGCATTTTGGTCTTTTCCTGTCAAAATTTCGGCAGGGAGGTATTTTAAAATACCTCATGTCAGTAATTGGTTCGTTTTAGTCCTTTTGTTGATTTTATTTTTGGTTTCACTTTACGTTTTTTTCAAATTGCCAATTTTAGTCCAATTTTATTTTTAATTGCATTTTAGTCCCTGAACAGTTTATAAAATTGCATTTCAGTCCCAAACAGTTTATAAATTGCATTTTAGTCCAAAAATTCTTAAAATTACTTTTTAGTCCTTTTTCTATATTGCAGTTTAGTCCTCAATTTCATTTTTTTTGCAGAAAGGTCCAAGTCCAGATGGCGGCGCCTCATTGGTCCAAAATTACACTTGGCAGCCTATAAAAGGCGCATTTACTGTACAAGTCAGGATCAGAGCCATTAATCACACGCCACATCACAAACAGAAATCACAATCTCTCTCCTTTCAGTTACAGATCAAAAACCCAGAAATCATCAAGAACACAGAACAATCACAAACCCTAACCATTTCGGGTTCAACCAAAAATCATCAAAAATCAACACGAAATTCAACAAATCCATCACAGTTCTCAGTGATTCATTGAAGAATCATCATCATCGAACTAATTTCTCTGCAATTCAAGTGCAGATCCATCACCGTTTGGCGACGAATCCCAGCACGATCACAGAGATCAGAGTGAAGAAGAAGAGGGAAAGAAAACGAAGATCTAAACCGGCGAAGAAGAAGAAGCAAGAACACCGGTTCATTTTCGGATTCAAGAACGAAATCAACAACAGCATCAAATCGAAGATCTCTGAAAGATCTCTGATTCGAAGTTTTTCCAGAAAATCACAGGTAAACTCAAACCTCAACCCTTCCTTCTCAAGAACATCATCAGAGACGAATCGATGTAGATCCTTGAGGTTTTAAAAAAGTTTCTTTCAAAAAATTCCAAAAAAACTAAAATTATTTTCAAAACCGTAAACAATTTCTCCGATCTACATCAATTCAAAGCTTGCATGCCAATTCTAATATCAGATTCGTGTTTAGATTGAAGAGACGAGTGATTTAGGTTTAGTTTGGGTGGGATCTGGAAAATTAGGTCACCGGAAACTGCATGATCTCGCCGGAGAAGATGAAGTTTCCGGCGGACCTTCAAGGTCTCCGCCGTCACTTCATCCTCACCGGTGGTGAGTCCTAGAGAGAAGTGAGAGGGTTAGAGAGAGAACGCGTAAGAGTAGAGAGAGAAAGAGGAGTGAAAAATGAAATAAAACCGGCGCGCCTGCTTTTATAAGCCAGTGAACCGGACCGGTCCAAGACCGGTCCGGTCCCCTTCGTTCCTGGCCGTTGGATCTAGGGTTTGATCTCCTGGATTAATCCTGTGGTTCCTGTGCGTCCGGATCTTTCTGGTTTTGGGCTGTTGGTTTGGGCTTTGCTTTTTTCTGCGTTTTTGCTTTTTCTTGCTATTTACACCTTGTCCTCTTGCTAATTGAACCTCTGCATGCTCAATCTTTTCTCTAAAAAATTCCAAAAAATTGATATATGTTTCTTAACACATTTTAATACTTTTGTGATATTTTTCTAGTGGTTTAAAAATGATAAAAAATGTGTGTGTTATTTTTCCTTGATTAATTTTGTGTGTGATCTAAGTTTGTGTATTTTTGTAGTATATTTTCTCATAAAATGTTGGCATGTGATGTGGATGATTGATGTGAAATTTCATAGTGAATGAGTTGCTGATCATGTGTATATCTTGCTGATTGTGGATGTAGATTTTCATGTCTTTCTTGTTTTGCAAGCAATGTGTGTTTTTATCAAGAAATAAAGTGCAAAATGTCTTTGAAAATGTGTCATGATTCTTGGTTTGAATATGTCCTATTTGTTCCCACATTATAGCTCAAAATTAAACCCCTTTAACATTGCTATAATGAGGGGATTATAGGTCATATGCATGTCTAAGTGTCATAACTAATTTTAGGTACATTTTGTCACTTTATTTCATTTCATTATTTTTTTTTTCTCTTACTATTCTATTCAATTTTGTTTACCTTTCTACTATTTTTATGCTTTATGATACTAACCATTTCATCTCACATTTCATTCATCACATAGTTCTAGCATCTTTTTTATTTTATTTTATTCATTTCTATATCAATTGGGTTTGTATAATTTTAGATAGATTAGTTCTTTTTTTAATTCTTTGCAAGACCATAGCATGTATCTAGGACTCAATGTAAAGGACTATGGACACTATAAGGGATGTACACCGACACAAGCACCGACACGCACACACGTTGCATGATTACCGTTTAGATGTATGCATAGGAAACGCGATCTTTAGACAAATGCCAATTTTCAAAAAAATAATAAACTAATTCCATCACTCAAATTTTTTCCAAACAAACCTTGGAGTCAAAACTCCATTGATTTTCTTCCTTTATTTTCTTAAACAAATCCAAATGAATCCTAATTCCTACTTAGACTTTTTTAATAACAATTGAACCAACCATTCACCGTTTTTCTCTCTTATGCCTTTAAGGCCTCTTTCTTTTTCTTCAAAACCATTTTCCAACAAAAATTAAAATCAACCAAACACACGAAAAACATTTTTTTGAGAGAGAACTACATGGAGTTTGATCCCTTAAATGGGTATGTAGGCATGAGGTCAAAACCTCTCCAAGTCCACTAAAATGAAACCTCAAACACTTTCTTCCCCCCATTCTTAACATAAATAAATTTCCTTTTTTACAAATAGCATTAAAAATAAAGCGTAGACATAAACTAAGAAAACGGCTCCTATAGAGTACTATAGTCACCGCGGGTGCCTAACACCTTCCCGTAGTGAAAACGACCCCCGAACTTAGAATCTAAGGGTTTTTTTTCTCAATTTTGCCCTTCCCAAGAAAAAATAGAGAATATCAAAGATTGAAAGGTTCAAGCCTAATTAATGACTTGACACCCGAAAATCGCGATAACATGAATGAATCAAGGAAGGGTTGAAAACCTTCTTTGTACCTGAAGGTGCTAAGATTGAAACTGTAGTTCAATCAGAACCTGAAGCTTCTATTTCTGAGGTTAAGATTACTTCAAAGCTAAAGAACTTCAAGCCAAAGGCTATGATAAACTCTGATTCTAAAACTTCAAAGATCAAGATTCTGAAGAGATCAGAACATGTTCCTCAGAGTCTGTTGAAACCAGAATCTGGTATTCTGAAGTCTAAGTTTCAGAAGAACAAAATAGTTTTTGCTTCTTTGGAATCAAAACCAAAAGGTATTAAACCTAAGGTAGTGGTTAATCAGAAGCTATCAAACTCACAACACAAGGTACAAGAAGTGAAGAGTAAAACTTCTAGTACTAACCTCAAAGGACCCATAAAACGATGGGTACCTAAATACTGCAGATATGTCTAAGAGCAAAAGAAAAGCAAAAATCATGGTACCTAAATACAGTGGTTGCTCAAGGCATATGACAGGAGAGAAGTTTGTGTTCCTCACCCTCACAATGAAAGAAGGAAAAAATGTGAAGTTTGGAGGCAACCAATATGGCAAGATCATTGGTACAGGAACTATTGGTAACTCCTTTATCTCAATTAATAATGTGTGGTTGGCAGATGGTCTTGAACATAACCTTTTGAGTATAAGTAAGTTTTGTGACAATGGTTATGATGTAATGAAGACCAACTGCACAGTAATCAACAAGGATAACAAGTCCATAGTATTCAAGGGAAAAAGGATAGAAAATGTCTTTAAAATCATTTTCTCTGAACTGGTTGATCAGAAGGTAATCTGCCTTCTATTAGTGAATGATAAGAAATGGATGCTAACTAGAGATTAGTCTCTAAGCTTAGTAAGTTACAGCTGGTTAAAGGCCTACCTGACATTGACTATCATTCAGATGCACTTTGTGGTGCATGCCAAAAAGGGAAGATTGTGAAATCATCTTTTAAAACAAAAGACACTGTCTCAACCTCCAGACCCTTAGAATTAATTCACACTGATTTATTTGGACCAATTAACACTGCATCCTTATATGGAAGTAAATATGGATTAGTCATTGTTGATGATTACAGCAGATGGACTTGGGTAAAATTCCTAAGAAGTAAGGATAATGCTTATGATGTATTTAGTAACTTCTGCACTCAAATACAGTCTGAAAAAGAAATAAAAATTTTAAAAGTAAGAAGTGGTCATGGTGGAGAATTTGAAAATGAACCATTTGAATCTTTTTGTGAAAAACATGGAATTGTCCATGAATTCTCTTCTCCTAGAACACCACAAAATAATGGGAGAGAAAGAATAGAACTTTACAAGAAATGGCTAGAACCATGATTCATGAAAATAATTTGGCTAAACATTTTTGGCAGAAGCAGTTGTAACACCCCGTTTTCCCAATATACAAATTTCTTAAAACATTTATCAGAGTAAGCATCGTAAACAACGGGATATCACATAAAACGTAATCCAAAACAGTTAAATAATGATTTAACCAAATAGTCGTAAACATTGCAGCGGAATTTAGTTCATAATCCATAAATCAGTTTGGCACGTAGGCCCCATCAGAATATCTCAAATGAGTTAAATCAACTTAACAAAACATAATAAATGTTCAACATCATAAAACATAAACATGATAGTCACGTAAGAGAATGAAGCATGCATAATCATAAAGCCCCATCCCGTTACGTATCAGAGCGACCTAGACGACACAGTGAAGGCAAGGCCACTCACGACAGAATCAGCACACTAAGCACGATCACCTGCACGTTACCCACGGTCGAGGTAACATTCAAACAGAAGGGGTGAGATTTCATAACAGAATGACATTAATCAATGCAATAAAGAATCATGAATTAACATCCTAATTAATCTTGATCATAATCAATTTAAAGCATAATCATCATTGTATCCTTAATAAGTATTTGTCACGTAATCACATAATCAATCATCAACATAGCATAATAGACATGACAATGTGACAATGCTCCTAGACTCCGTATATGCATGTGGTACCAATCGTCATCATAAGTATAAATATACTTTAATCGTGCGGAGGACAAAGCTCCTAATAATCGTGCGGAGGACAAAGCTCCTAATAAAACGTGGTGAGGACTAAGCTCAATGATATGCTATGCATGGACTCTTAACAACAAAACATCGTAATCATGTGCATTCAATAACTTGAAGCGAAACGTCATCATTTTCATTATATTCATAAATAAACATTGCATACTCAGTTAAATAACAGCAGCAGCATAGTCAAGTCACATATCAGCAGGGAGATATCAATATATCAACAACAATTCAATAGAATCATAATCGTTTCATTATATCTCACATATTGCATGATACATTAATCATGCTCAATTAATATCAACATATCTTAATAGCTTTTACAGACTGCATTAAACGTTATCATAAGGTCTCATTACCAATTAGGGGTTCACTCTTGATCAAAAGGTACGACACAGATCGCACAACCACTCTAACAGCTACATTCTGGACTTGCTCGCGAGGCGAGAGTTCTTACTCGCCATGGCGAGTACCACTCAGATTCCCAACTAAAGTTGTTTTGGGTTCAATCCTGTCCTAAAATCATTCCTAATCATCTCTAGGTATGTTTAGGCACTTAAAGGCACTCAAGGTCCAACTAAAAAGTCGAAACTACAAAATATGACATGCACTCTGCCTAAGCTCGCGAGGCGAGGAAGGTTTGCTCGCCATGGCGAGTTGCACCAAACAACTCGCGAGGCGAAGGGAAAAAGCTCGCGTGGCGAGCGATGAACTTCATCACTCGTGAGGCGAGGATCATAGCTCGCCGTGGCGAGCGATGAATGTCGCTACGGCCAGGCTTCCTAAAAACACCAAAATCCGTCGATTCACATGGTTCTAAGCTTGGTTTTGATTCCAGAATTCTTCCTAAACATATTCTAAGGTTAAAGGACGGTTCTTTCATCAATCTAAACAAGTTTTACTGTTTATTCTCAAATTTTAGGGTTTTGACCTAATTCCAAAACTTCTCTAAATCAATCCTAACTTTGTCAACTAATCATCAGAATTACAGAGATTAATGTTACTGAGTTATTAGTCCCACCCTTACCTGGTTATGAAGAAAATCGCAGCCCTCTTGGTCTCTTGCTCCTCTCTAAGCTTTTTCTCCCTTTTCCAAAAGTTTTCACGTACAATGAGTTTCTAAAATATTAGGTCCTCTCCTATTTATATCTCTTCCTAATTACTTACCTTATCTCACTTTCACCCCCAAAACTATCTAAAATATCAAAACAGCCCTCAACTAAATATTTTATATTATTTTCAAATCTTTATTTTATTTAACAATAAAATAAATCTCATATCATAATCAAATCCTCCAAAACTCATAACTTATCACGTCATCAATCAAATCATCAAAACATACCAAAATCATGCATATACTATATAATTATAATATAATTGCCTAAACTCAATTAATTCAACGATTAAACGAAAGTGGGCGTTACAGCAGTGAATACATCATGTTATGTCTAAAATAGAATCTATATCAGACCTATCTTGGAGAAAACAGCATATGAACTTTTTAAGGGAAGAAGACCCAATATCTCTTACTTTCATCAATTTGGATGTACCTGTTACATTCTAAATAACAAGCTCTACCTAAAGAAATTTGATGCCAAGGCCAAAAGAGAAATCTTCTTAGGTTACTCTAAAAGGTCAAAGGTATACAGAGTGTATAATTCAGAGACACTCTGTAATGAAGAATCAATGCACGTTAAATTTGATGACAAAGAGCCTGGAAGTGAAACTCCAGAGCAAGATTAAGGTTTTGCAGATATACAGGTGCCTGAAAACACTCCAGAACCTGATTAGACTTTTGGATTTGAAGATAGTCTAGAAGATGAACCCACTCTAGAAGCTCAAGATGGCTCTTAGCAAGCTAATCAATCCAAGAATACATTCAAGTACAAGTCTTCACATCCTGAGGATCAAATCGTTGTAAACAAAGAACAAGATCATATTTAAGACAAGAAGAGTCTATGATAGGATTGTTATCAGTGATAGAACCTACTACAGTTGATGAAGCACTTTCATATGATGGATGAATACTAGCTATGCAAGAAGACCTCAATCAGTTTCAAAGAAATGATGTGTGGGATCTGGTACCTAAACCTCAGCAGAAGAACATTATTGGAACAAAATGGGTATTCAGAAACAAGTTGAATGAACAAGGTGAATTAGTCAGAAACAAAGCTAGACTTGTTGCTCAAGGTTACAATCAACAAGAAGGCATTGATTAGACTGAAACATTTGCTCCAGTTGCAAGATTGGAAGCAATCAGGTTACATCTATCCTATGCAGTAAATCATGGCATTATATTATATCAAATGGATGTAAAGAGTGCATTTCTAAATGGAGTGATATCAGAAGAAGTGTGTGTCAAACAACCTCCTGATTTTTAGGATCTTAAGCATCCTAACCATGTTTATAAACTTAAGAAATCACTATATGGATTGAAACAAGCTCCTAGAGCTTGGTATGATCGATAGACTAAGTAATTTCCTGATTAAAAATGATTTTAAAAGAGGTCAAGTTGACACTACACTCTTCAGAAGGACTCTTGAGAAATACATTCTTGTTGTGCATATATATGTTGATGATATAATATTTGGTTCTACTAATGCATCTCTTTGCATGGAATTTTCTAAGTTAATGCAGAATGAATTTGAAATGAGCATGATAGGGGAATTAAAGTTCTTTCTTGGAATTCAAATTAATCAATGCAAGGATGGAGTATATGTTCATCAAACTAGGTATACAAAGGAGCTTCTGAAGAAGTTCAAGCTGGAAGATTGTAAAGTGATGAACACACCAATGCATCCAACCTGCACCTTAAGCAAAGAAGATACTGGATCAAAGGTAGACCATAAGCTGTATAGAGGTATGATTGGTTCTTTACTATACCTCACTGCATCTAGGCCAAATATTTTATTCAGTGTATGCTTGTGTGCAAGATTCCAGTCAGATCCTAGGGAATCTCATTTAACTGTTGTTAAGAGAATCTTCAGGTATTTGAAAGGAACAACTAATCTTGGACTCCTGTATAGGAAATCCCTAGATTATCAGTTGGTTGGTTTTTGTGATGCTAACTATACTGGTGACAGGATTGAAAGAAAATCAACCAGTGGCAACTGCCAGTTCCTGTGAGAAAATCTGATATCATGTGCTAGAAAAAGACAAGCACCTATTGCTATATCTACAGCAGAAGCATAATAGATCTCAGATACAAGTTGTTGTACACAACTGCTTTGGATGAAACATCAGTTGGAAGACTATCAGATTAATGCTAACAGTATTCCCAATTATTGTGATAATACTGCTGCTATTTGTTGGTCAAAGAATCCTATTCTACATTCAAGAGCCAAACATATTGAAATCAAACACCACTTTATTATAGACTATGTTCAAAAAGGAATTTTGGATATACAATTCATTGATACTGAACATCAATGGGCTGATATATTCACTAAGCCTTTAATTGTGGAAAGATTTGATTTTATAAAGAAAAATTTGAACATGCACTTTGTGTCTGATTAAAATGCTCGCTTATGAATAAGAAGTTAGGTCCTGAAGTAGTTCAGAAGTCATAGTCCATCATAAGCTCTTAACTGAGATTCTGAGGAAAATGTGTTTCTGAAGATGACGTCAGCATCTGAAGTTCAGAAGTTGGACTCTTTGCTCCTGAATAGCAGAGTTAGTGGAAACGTTGGAAGTTACTTTTTGGTAACACATGTCCCACTAAATTGAGAGGGCAATGATGATTTTAAGCTTTGAATGTACTATCTCGCGCCCCCTATGTCATTAATGTTGTGTTTGTTTGTCCCCTTCTGAATTGCAAACGTTTTTACTAAAAACACTTAGACAAAATCACACACTACTCACTTCACAACCTACACTCTGTTTTTAAACTGATTCTCTATGAAAAACTTCATCTTCTTCAATCAAAACCTTAGAACCCTAAAACCTTCGTCAATATCAATGGGATCCTCAAGTTCAGTTCTAGAAACCTCCATGCAAGAAACACATGTGTATCAAATCAGAGGAAGAATGATGTCTTTGGAGGAATGGGAACTTAATGTTCAAGTTGAAAATCTGGTGGATTTCATCTCTTTAGCGCATCATGGTTGCGAACTCAGAAGATACTATGAAGCTCAGGACCTCATTGACTACTTCAACATGCTGAATGGTCCGTCCTATTTGAATATGGTTAAGCACTTCTAGATTAGAGCACAAATCTACGATCGTCATGCTGCTCAATTGGAAGTTGATGAGAAAATTATGATTGATCCCAATCTATAGGGTAAATCAAGAAAGGAACTTGGTTTGGAACCTTTTACTTGTACAGAGACACGTTTAAGCATCATGGGAATCCCCATTTCTATCTCTGAGGAAGTAATTACTTGGGTGATCAGAAGGACAGCCGAAGGGAATTTTATAGAGGGTTTGGACAACAACAAGAAAAGTCCTTGGAATGAAATTGTGAACAAGACAATGTTCAATAATGCTAAGAAGGGGAAATACTATGTGTAACACCCCGTTTTCCCAACATAAAAATTTCATAAAAATAATCAGAGTATTCACATAAACGGAATGTCACATTCTTTTCTTAAAATCATAAACTGAATAAATAACTATTTATCCTTTAAAATTCAATAACAAAATCTTTTAATACTTCGCAGTGGAACTTATTCAATAACTAAAAAAGTCTTTGGCACGAAGGCCTCTTCATAGATGTCTCATAAAAATCCAATCTAAAAACATAGTCATAAATCTTCAAAAACAATACGTAAGGAATAAATAAGCAATAACAAGTTCCCATCCCGTTACGTATCAGAGCACCTAAGACACACGAGAGAGAAACTTCACACGACATCAACTATTCTTGGTTACCTGCAAGTTACTCATACGAAGAGCAACATTTTCAAGCAGAAGGGGTGAGATTTCACAAAACAATAATATTAAGCATATAATTCATTAATTATATTTAACAACATAAATAACTTCCTCTATTAGTAATAATAATCCTTCATGTAATAATTCTTAATAACTCAACCAACTTCTAATTATCATTTACTTCATATTCATCACATTATAAACATAGTTCATATACCACATAACAACATCTTAATCCTAATTCATATACAACATAACAACTTCATTAATTCGTAATAACATTTCTCCACCAAGCATCTCATTAGCAACTCATGAATAGAAGACAACTTAGCAACTATATGTAACATCATCAATTCATAATAATCATTATTCATCAAACATCTCATTATCAATTCATGAATAAAAGACAACTTATCAACTTAACATAACCATCATCAAGTACATTTAACAACTCATAGATAACATCATGTAATCATCATCACTAATAACTTAAACAACACATTATAATCATCATCTCATAATAATAATCATATATAATACAACATAATAATAATCATATACAACACGACATAATCATCACTTAATAATAATAATTATATACATCAACACATAAACATCATCTTATAATAATATAACAACAACAACATATTCATCATTTTATAATAATATAATCAACACATAATAACATCACAACCAACATCATATAACAACATCACAAACAATATAATAAACAACATAGCAATCGTCATAAGCAACTTGACAACGTCATGAACATCGTATAATCTTCATAGGTACTTCTTTAACAACACATAGGTAGAATACAACTCAGCAACTCATAGATGATAATTCATTAACATCTTGACAACTCATGGATGATAATTCATCAACAACGACTTTGACTCGACAATGGGACTCCAACTCGACTATGCAACTTAGACCTCTTATATGCATGTGGTACCAATTCAGGGCATGAGCCCCCAACGTTATTGAGTATTAATATACTTCCAGGGCATAAGCCCTCATCGCTAATTTGAGCTAAAGCTCCATCGTGGTGAGTACAAAGCTCCAAGGCATGAGCCCCCAACAAATGTATGCTAATGCATGGACTCGATCTCTTAAACATCATAGTCATCATCTCTTATATTAGTGCAATAATTTGGAACATCATCATCTTCAACAACTTAGACAACATCAACAACTTAAGACTCCAATACTTTGGAATACTTTGGAACGACAACTTACAACTTTACAACTTAGACCAACACCTGCAACTTGATCAATATTCAACAGCAACAGAAACAGCACAAGCAATTCACAACATAACAATATTAATGTGAAGCATCAACAACTAAAACATCATACATCTTCCACATAAGGCATATAAATATTTCACATAACCAACAACAGCAACATAGGCAGCACGTAAACATCTCAAGATATACAATATCAAATGATAATCAACAACAACTTAAACATCTTATATAATTCACATAATGCATATACAAATATATTACATTACCATCAACATCAAATCATATTCAAATAATTCTCAAGTAATGAATAAAACATTATATCACATCATAATCAATAACAACACATCTTAAACAGCTTCTGATGAGATAAAACCGCAAGTGCACGGTCTTACCGAAGTAGTAATAAAAATATCGTTCCGACAGGGAGTTATGAATTCAATTATCTTTTAACAATGATTAGAATTAAAGTATAGAAAGTAGAAAGTTGTATTTTTGTATATTTAAAAGGAAATAATAATAAAAGATAAAAGCATTGAGATTATTGGTTCATCCTAACGACAAGTCCTTCTCAAACCAAACTATTAAACTTATAACTTTATGTTAGACCTAATTTCTCAAGACAGTTTCTCTTTTGTTCCTCTAGCAACCAAGCCTATTTCGCTGACTTGATTGCTATTAGATTTTGGTCCTAAGTTGCAACCAAGCCTATTTCGCTGACTTGATCACAATTTAGAATCCTTGAAGTTCGAAACTATATGCCTCAAAGATTGTAAAGACTATTTCGCTGCCTTTACAATCTTTTTCTCAATTCACTTGTTCGAATATCAAAGCTCCACTTTCATTTTATGAATTGATATTTGAGATGATGGATAAACAATTAACAAACCCTCCACTTTCGTTTCCACAGTTTGATAATGGTTGATCCATGTTAAAGCGGTGAATTTAGATAAGAAATTAGGGTTACATAAGATTAAGGTTTAAAGCTTGGTTTGATTAGGATTACGTCATTTAGACTTATCCAACAATCCCAAGACAAGATGAAGTCTACTCACTAATGTTCATCGTAGACAAGGGGAAGAAGAGAGAAAGCATAAAAGTAAATAACAAGAAAGTAAAAGAACTTTTATTAGAAAGACAATTGTCACATATTGTATTCCAAGAAAAGATGAATATTTGTGATGGATGGCTACTCTATTTATAGCATACATTCGACTTAAAATCTAAGCAATTACATTACTGGAATGTTCCAAAAGAAACTGCGGGCTAAAATAGAGTAACTTAAAATCTAAGCAAAAGCATCAAAAGTGACTCTGGAGGGTGGCACGGCCGTGCCAATGCTAGCACGGGCCGTGCCAAGCTTCTGACTTTGGGAGACTTATTTTTGTCTCTGAATCTTCGTATTTTCGCACTGAATCAGCTCCAAGTCCCTTTCTTTTGCTCCAAGACTCAATCCATCCAATATTCTTTCCTGAAATAAAATAAAATGCAATTTTTAGTAAACTATCCTAAAAAGGAAATAATACTAATATAAAATAAAATAAAATCTAATTAAAACTAAACTAAACAACATATAAAAATCGGTAATAAATGACTCATCAAACTCCCCCATACTTGAATCTTAGCTTGTTCTCAAGCAAAAGGCATAGACATAGCAGCAACAAAAAGATTAATATATGACAATTCAAATAAAAGCTTATGTCTCTCTCGAGGTTTCATTTCAATGTACACTAATCACAACTTCAAGTATTCCTTGTGAACTTATTCAACGCAACAACAAGTCTCAAGTGAGTGTGTGTGTGTGTAGTCCGACCCTTTTCTTGCTCCTTTATAAGATAGATATTATGAGGAACAGGTTCTAACCTTAACACCAAAGTGACCGAGAAAAATCCTTTCTTCATTTCATATAAGAGAGATGGGAGAGTTTAGATAGATTTGACAATTTAGATACTTGCGGGCTTGTAGATGCCTAGGGGCTATCATTTCACATTGGAAGTCCGCGAGGGGGTATCCTTTCCTCCAAGTTTCCATGATCACCCTAAGTAGTGCTACAACTTATTCATCTTCACTTAGGAAGTTCCTCTTTTTAGAGGGCTTAATTTAAGCACAATTTGTTTCAGAAGTCATCACCACATTTAGGAAGTCAGTGAGGGGGTATCCTTTCCTCCACGTGCTGGTGATATTCTTCTGCCCCATTTTGGTTTACACATTACAGCACATTTAGAATTATTCCCATACAAACTTATACTACTTTTACTTTGAGGATTTTTAAGGGTCCAAGTTACCATTAAAGTTAGAACGTGTTCCTTAAAATATCTATTCATACACTTACTCAAGGATTGCAACTAGGTGCTTTTCTCATTGGAGAATTTTCACAATAAAACTTGATGTGGGTATAGCAAGAACACTTACAACACGAGAAATCACTTTCATGTACAAGAAACGACCATTGAAGAGACAACAAAAAATTTATGTCATAATAAAACAATAAAAACAAGCTACTTAACCATGCCTTTCAAAATTAAATAGAACAAAAAAATAAAGTTCAAGGGAGTTTGGAAACATTACGACTAAAGACACTTTATTAGGCTCCCCCCACACTTAGGAGAAGCATTGTCCTCAATGATTCAAAATAAGAGAAATAAAGAAGAAGAAGAAGAAGAAGAAGAAGATGAAGAAGAAGAAGAAGAAGAAGAATGAGGAGGAGTAAGAGAAGAGAGGAAGAGGAAAACTCACATTTTTCATTGAGGTCTATAGGGAGGACCTTGGAGGTGAAAATGGTGCATCATGTTCTGAAGCATTTGGTTATTTTCTTCGGATATGCGGTTTCCCTTTAGGACATCATTCCTTAGTCCCGACAATTCAACACCTTGCCTTTGTTGCTTGGTGCTTATCCTCTCAACCTCGGTGTGCATCCATGCCTATCTTTGCATTTTCATTGGTTTCTCCGGCATCATGGTCATGGTGCTCCTCATCATGGTGCAATTGTGCACCTTCCTCTTCTTGGTGCAAATGTGCACCTTCCTCGCCTTCATCATCGTGTTCTTCATGTACCTGTGGATCATCAACAACATACAATAATTTTTCTTCCACCTCAGTGTTAGTCCGAGATGGGTTAGAAAGTACAATCAAAATAGGCACATTGAGTTTGAGTGTGTAGGACATGGGCGGACAGGGCTTCATAAAGATAAGGGTCTCTATGTTAAGCCTATTTTTTCCCTCAATTTTGTTAATCCCTTGGTCCTCACCCACTCCCAATTGCCTAGCTATGTATGTGATGATACTACCCACAACTATCTCTCCCCTACTATCAAACCTATTACCGACATGGGAAAGGTAATCAAGCAAGTAAAAGCATGTGTTAATGGGGTGGTTTGTTAAGCATGACCCATGACATGAAGAGTTCATCCGTCCTAGTGTTCCCCAATTCGGTCCTACCCAAAATAGTGCAAGTCATTACCCTTTGAAGGTACCTAAGCACCGGGTGGTGAATATTGCTAGCTGTGTGTTAAATTTCCTAAGGCCGGTGATATGTTCCCAAAAGGTGGCAGGTTGATAGTCAACCAGCTTAAGACTTTGATCACAAGAGTCGTGGATGAACCCCGCGTTAGCGAAGCCCATCTCATCACAAAAGTGTTAGAGAGACATCTCGTAATCAATGTTCATAAGCCGGAAAGAGATTCTATGATTAGGGTTATCAAAATTCATCCTATCCTTTGTAAAAATGATAGAACTTAAAAACTCATAGGTGAAATTTTCATAACCCAACATAGGTCTTAACATAGCAACCTACCCTAATCGTCCTAGAAATTTAATCACATTGTCACTAAGGCCTAGTGTAACCAAGTCATAATTATCAGGGTACCTGCAAGGATGTAAAGGTTTAGAGATGAGATTTTTATACATATCCCTTTGCTTGTTGTCCTTGAATATTATGCCATGATTCTTTGCCGGTACTTGCTTCTTTGGGGGAGGTCCTCTTGAAGATGTTGCAACTTCTTTTCCACTTCTTTTGGAAGCCATAGCCTTGACCTTGATTGGACTTGGTGTGGTTTTGGTGAAGGTTGGGTTTAGTGAATGTTTTTGGTGGAGGAGGTTTGTTTAGTGATGGAGAGAAGGTTTAAGTGAGTTTTAGGGGTTGGGTTGTGGAAATTGGTGATGAATTTGTGGGTTTTGGGTGAGGTTAATGGGGGCTACGAATTTTGGATGATTTTTGGATTGGGTGGATGAAAGTTGTTTTTGAATGAAGGGTTGTGGTTGGAATGGTTTTTGTGGTTATGAAGGTTTAAGAGAGAAGATGGAAGGATGAGAGATGTTTGGTTTGGTGAATGAGGGAAGAAGAAGATGAAAAATGAGGTTTAACCTTACCTGGGGTTGGGCACGGCCGTGCCGAGGTTGGCACGGGCCGTGCCAAGTTTGTAACACCCCGTTTCCCAAAATCAAATTTCTTTAAAAGCATAACATTTATCAGAGTAAGCATCGTAAACAACGGGATATCACATAAAACATAATCCAAAACAGTTAAATAATAATTTAACCAAAAGTCGTAAACATTGCAGCGGAATTTAGTTCATAATCCATAAATCAGTTTGGCACGTAGGCCCCATCAAAATAGTTCATATTCCATAACATAATAGAAATAACATATTATCCACGTAAAAGAATGAAGCATGTTATAGCATTAACCCCATCCCGTTACGTATCAGAGCGACCTAGACGACACAGTGAGGCAAGGCCAATCACAGAAGCAACTGCACACTAAGCACGATCACCTGCAAGTTACCCATACGAAGGGCAACATTTTCAAGCAGAAGGGGTGAGATTTCATAATAAAATAACATTAATCAATGTAATTGCGAATCATAAATTAACATCATAATCATTCCATTATTAACTTTGCATAGATGCTAAACAGTTATCACGTAATCATATATCCAATCATTATAAACAACATAACATAATCAATGAACACTTATCACGTAATCACATATTCATTCATCATCAACAAGGCATCTTAATCATGACAATGTGACAATGCTCCTAGACTCCTTATATGCATGTGGTACAAATCGTCATCATAAGTATTAATATACTTTAATCGTGCGGAGGACAAAGCTCCTATAAAACGTGCGGAGGACAAAGCTCCTAATATTCGTGGTGAGGACTAAGCTCAATGATATGCTATGCATGGACACATATGAACAAAACATCGTAATCACTTATCAACATGCATCCAATAATTTGGAGCTAAACTTCATCATATAATTATGCACTTAGTTAAATAACGGAAGCAGCATAAACAGGTCACATAACAAGATGATATCATTATATCAAAGCACATAATTTGTATCATTATCACATCTTCTTATCTTGCATGAATATACAATACAATAGTTCATATTCAATTAATATTAATATAACTTAAACAACTCTACAGTCTGCATTAAACGACATCACTAGGTCTCATTACCAGTTAGGGGTTCACTCTTGATCAACAGGTGCGACACAGATCGCATAAACACATAAACAAGTTCATCCTGGTTGTACTCGCGAGGCGAGAGTACTTACTCGCCATGGCGAGTACCACTCAACTCCCAAACTAAGGTTGTTCTGGGTTCCCTCTGATCCTACATTCATTCCTAATCAATACTAGGTATGTTCAGGTACTCAAAGGCATACAAGATTCAACTAAAAAGGTCGAAACACAAAATATGACATGCACTCTGCCTAAGCTCGCGAGGTGAGGAAAGGTTGCTTGCCATGGCGAGTTGCACCAAACAACTCGCGAGGCGAAGGAAAGGGGCTCGCGTGGCGAGCGATGAAGTTCATCACTCGCGAGGCGAGGATCATCACTCGCCGTGGCGAGCGATGAACAGAAGCACGGGCAGACTAGGGTTTTTCTCAGAAATTCATCACACAACATGGTTCAAAGCCTAATTTTGATTCCATAATCCATCCTAAACATGTTCTAAGGTTAAAGGACGGTTTCTACATCAATCTAAACAAGTTTTACCGTTTGATCATCAATTTTTAGGGTTTTGACCTAATTCCAAAACTTCTCTAAATCAATCCTAACTTTGTCAACTAATCATCAGAATTACAGCAATTAACATTATTGAATTATTAGTCTCACCCTTACCTGGTTATGAAGAAATCGCAGCCCTCTCTATGCTCTTCTCCCTTCTAAGCTTTTTCTCCCTTTTTCCAAAAGTTTTCACGTACAATGAGTTTCTAAAATATTAGGTCTTCTCCTATTTATATCTCTTCCAAATTACTTATCTTATCTCACTTTCACCCCCAAAACTATCTAAAATATCAAAACAGCCCTCAACTAAATATTTTATATTATTTTCAAATCTTTATTTTATTTAACAATAAAATAAATTCTCTAATCTTATCAAATCCTCCAAAACTCATAACTTATCACGTCATCAATCAAATCATCAAAATCACCACAAATCATCAAAACATATCAAAATCATGTATATATTATATAATTATAATATAATTGCCTAAACTCGATTAAATAACGATTAAACGAAAGTGGGCGTTACAAAGTTCCTGGAGTTTGGTTGGGTTTTGGAGAGGCAAGGTTTGGCACGGCCATGCTAGTGTGAGCACGGGCCGTGCCAAGGTTCTGGGCTCCGGGGCTTAAATTTTTTTCATTTTCTTGAATCGTTCTTGGACAATTACCTACAAAATAAAAAAAAACAAACAAAAAACAAATAAAACAAAAGCAATTAAATGCGTGGGTTGCCTCCCACGAAGCTCTCGTTTAAAGTCATTAGCTTGACGATCAAAGGGTTTCTCTATCCTATACCCAATCTTTCACAAAGGGACAATGACATCAAATTGACATTCTCCCCCAAGTCACACATGGCTCTTTCTATAATCTCGGATCCTATGACAGATGGTATGGAAAAATTTGTTGGATCCTTAAGTTTAGATGGCAAATTGACTTGAATGATTTCAATAAATTTCCTAACCTGCTCATCTAGCTTGAACTCATCAAACCCTTGTGGGAAAGGAATTTTTGGTTCATACTGTGGTGATTTGTTAGGCTTTTCACTCTCTATCACAACTTTCTCACTTTGTGGCTTTTCACTCTCTACCTCTAATTGTTTACCATCCCTAAGTGTAACATCATTCGGTTGACCCTTTGGGTTAGCCTTAGGTTGGCTTGGAAGGATTATGGAGGTTTGGGAGGGAGAGGCTACTTGATGGCCTACGTGAGGGATTTTAATCTCTATCATTTTGTTGCGAGTACAAAGAGAATCTGCTTTTGAGGAAAGCCTATCGAGAGAGTCCTTCAAATTTCTAGCTTGGATTTCAAATTCTTTGTTCTGCCTAGAGTTATCTAATACAAGATTTTCTAGCAAAAGTTCCAAGTTGGGTCTTTGAGGGACTCCTTGGTTATTTTCAAAACTAGGTGGTGTTGTTTGTTGTCCAAAAAGATTTTGAGGGGTTGGAAAAAAATGATCGTTTCTAAACCCTTGATTATATTGAGCATGGTTTACTTGCTCAGGACGTCTACCAATACTACCTAGTTGATCAGTATGACCAAATATTTCATAACAAGGAGGCAAAACAGGGGAAGGAGTCCAAGGATAGTAGTTTTGAGCCATGTCTGAAATTAGAACGGTTCAAAAACAAAAAATAATAAAATAAAAGAGAATAGGAAGGAGATATATATATATATATATGTATATATATAGAGAGAGAGAGAGAGATAAATATTATAGCTGAAGGTAGAAAAAAAATAAAAAAATAAAGAAATAAAGAAATAAAAAATAAAAATAGAAATAAAAGTAAAAATGATAAGAAAAGGAAATAAAATATATATATATATATATATAAATATATATTTTTCTGTTTTTTATTTATTATATATATATATATATATATATATATATTTTCTAGACTAACCACTATTAAAAGGTTAATCAAATTACAATAACTCCCAGGCAGCGGCGCCAAAAAGTTGATGAGATAAAACCGCAAGTGCACGGTCTTACCGAAGTAGTAATAAAATTATCGTTCCGACAGGGAGTTATGAATTCAATTATCTTTTAACAATGATTAGAATTAAAGTATAGAAAGTAGAAAGTTGTATTTTTGTATATTTAAAAGAAAATAATAATAAAAGATAAAAGCCTTGGGTTATTGGTTCATCCTAACGACAAGTCCATCTCAAACCAAACTATTAAACTTATAACTTTATGTTAGACCTAATTTCTCAAGACAGTTTCTCTTTTGTTCCTCTAGCAACCAAGCCTATTTCGCTGACTTGATTACTGTTAGATTTTCGTCCTAAGTTGCAACCAAGCCTATTTCGCTGACTTGATCACAATTTAGAATCCTTGAAGTTCGAAACTATATTTCTCAAAGATTGTAAAGACTATTTCACTGCCTTTACAATCTTTGTCGAAATTCACTTGTTCGAATATCAAAGCTCCACTTTCGTTTTATGAATTGATATTTGAGATGATGGATAAACAATTATCAAACCCTCCACTTTCGTTTCCACAGTTTGATAATGGTTGATCCTTGTTAACGCGATGAATTTAGATAAGAAATTAGGGTTACATAAGATTAAGGTTTAAAACTTGGTTTGATTAGGATTACGTCATTTAGACTTATCCAACAATCCCAAGACAAGGAGAAGTCTACTCACTAATGTTCATCGTAGACAAGGGGAAGAAGAGAGAAAGCATAAAAGTAAATAACAAGAAAGTAAAAGAACTTTTATTAGAAAGACAATTGTAACATATTGTATTCCAAGAAAAGATGAATATTTGTGACGGATAGCTACTCTATTTATAGCATACATTCGACTTAAAATCTAAGCAATTACATTACTGGAATGTTCCACTAGAAACTGCGGGCTAAAATAGAGTAGCTTAAAATCTAAGCAAAAGCAGCAAAAGTGACTCTGGAGGGTGGCACGGTCGTGCCAATGCTAGCACGGGCCGTGCCAAGCTTCTGACTTTGGGGAGACATATTTTTGTCTCTGAATCTTCGTATTTTCGCACTGAATCAGCTACAAGTCCCTTTCTTTTGCACCAAGACTCAATCCATCCAATATTCTTTCCTGAAATAAAATAAAATGCAATTTGTAGTAAACTATCCTAAAAATGAAATAATACTAATATAAAATAAAATAAAATCTAATTAAAACTAAACTAAACAACATATAAAATTAGGTAATAAATGACTCATCAGCTTCACAGATTATAATTAGCATCTTCATTAAGTCATAATACTACCCAAAGGTTCAACTCTCAACAACTCGTGCGACAAAGGTCGCAAAGTCTCACAAGGCACTCTGTTTCAGGATCACTCGCGAGGCGAGAGCCTCTGCTCGCCATGGCGAGTTCAGGTCAGAATCCCACAAGTTTCATTGCAGGTTCAATCTAATCCTACATTCTTTCCTAATCATTATTAGTCATGTTCAGGCACTCAAAGGCATCTAAGGTTCCACTCAAAAGTCAAAAATACGAAATCTTGCATGCTCTCTGGTCTAGCTCGCTAGGCGAGTTCAAGTGTTCGTCGTGGCGAGCTGCAACGTGCAACTCGCGAGGCAGGGAAAGGCTACTCGCGTGGCGAGCGATGAAGTTCATCCCTCGCCGTGGCGAGGATCATAGCTCGGGAGGCGAGCGATGAATGTCGCTACGGGCAGAATGCAATTTTCACCTAAAAATCATCAACTCTCATGGTTTTAAGCCTAATCTCGATTCCAGAATTCATCATAATCATTATCTAAGGTCTAAGGAAAGTTTCTACATCTTTTTAATAAGTTTCCACCGTTTAATCATCAATTCTATCAATTTGACCTAATTTCCGATTCCTCTTAAACTCATCCTAATTCATGTTAAATGTAACCGTTGATTCACATACTTAATAGAATTGCAAAGTTAGTCTCACCCTTACCTTAAAGAATGAAATCGCAGCTTTCCTTGGTCTTCTCCCTTCTTTTGGCTTTTTCTCCCTTTTCTCCAAAATTGATCGTGCGTTATGTTTTTTCTAAACTAGGTCTCTCCTATTTATAAAAAATATTTCTATAGCAAATCATATATATATATTATACTAATAAATACATAATAAAATACCACTCATCAAAATAAATCATATAAATCATACAAATCATATAAGTATATTCTAAACTCATTTAAAATAATCAAATAATTAAAGAGGGCGTTACAAATCTCCCCCCTTAAAAGAATTTCATCCTCGAAATTCAAAGCACAAAAGTAATGAATTCAATTATTGCTTAAATATATTAAACTATATTTAGCCAAATAGAAACTTCAACAAAACATGTAAACCACATCAAAGTTAGTCAATCAAACATGATAACATAATAAACATAACTATTAATCAGAAACACAACAACAACTAATCAAACAGCATAAAGATAGTAATATAACTATTACTAAAACTCGACAGGACTCTTCTAATTGGCCGGACGGACCGACCTGCTCTGATACCAATTGTAACATCCCGTTTTCACATAAACGGAATGTCACATTCTTTTCCCAACATAGAAATTTCATAAAAATAATCAGAGTATTCACACAAACGGAATGTCACATTCTTTTCTTAAAATCATAAACTGAATAAATAACTATTTATCCTTTAAAATTCAATAACAAAATCTTTTAATACTGCGCAGCGGAATTTATTCAATAACTAAAAACAGTCTTTGGCACGAAGGCCTCTTCATAGATGTCTCATAAAAATCCAATCTAAAAACATAGTCATAAATCTTCAAAAACAATACGTAAGGAATAAAAAAGCAATAACAAGTTCCCATCCCGTTACGTATCAGAGCACCTAAGACACACGAGAGAGAAACTTCACACGACATCAACTATTCTTGGTTACCTGCAAGTTACTCATACGAAGAGCAACATTTTCAAGCAGAAGGAGTGAGATTTCACAAAATAATAATATTAAGCATATAATTCATTAATTATATTTAACAACATAAATAACTTCCTCTATTAGTAATAATAATCCTTCATGTAATAATTCTTAATAACTCAACCAACTTCTAATTATCATTTACTTCATATTCATCACATTATAAACATAGTTCATATACCACATAACAACATCTTAATCATAATTCATATACAACATAACAACATATTAATCCTAATTCATATACAACATAACAACATCATTAATTCGTAATAACATTTCTCCACCAAGCAACTCATGAATAGAAGACAACTTAACAATTATACGTAACATCATCAATTCATAATAATAATTATTCATCAAACATCTCATTATCAATTCATGAATAAAAGACAACTTATCAACTTAACATAACCATCATCAAGTACATTTAACAACTCATAGATAACATCATGTAATCATCATCACTAATAACTTAAACAACACATTATAATCATCACCTCATAATAATAATCATATATAATACAACATAATAATAATCATATACAACACAACATAATCATCACTCAATAATAATCATTATATACATCACAACATAAACGTCATCTTATAATAATACAACAACAACATATTCATCATTTTATAATAATATAACAACAACAACATATTCATCATTTTATAATAATATAATCAACACATAATAACATCATAATCAACATCACAAACAACATCATAAAACAACATCACAAACAATATCATAAACAACATAGAAATTGTCATAAGCAACTTGACAACGTCATGAACATCGTATAATCTTCATAGGTACTTCTTTAACAACACATGGGTAGAATACAACTCAGCAACCCATAGATGATAATTCATTAACAACTTGACAACTCATGGATGATAATTCATCAACAACAACTTTGACTCGACTATGCAACTTATACCTCTTATATGCATGTGGTACCAATTCAGGGCATGAGCCCCCAACGTTATTGAGTATTAATATACTTCCAGGGCATAAGCCCTCATCGCTAATTTGAGCTAAAGCTCCATCGTGGTGAGTACAAAGCTCCAAGGCATGAGCCCCCAACAAATGTATGCTAATGCATGGACTCGATCTCTTAAACATCATAGTCATCATCTCTTATATTAGTGCAATAATTTGGAACATCATCATCTTCAACAACTTAGACAACATCAACAACTTAAGACTCCAATACTTTGGAATACTTTGGAACGACAACTTTCAACTTTACAACTTAGACCAACACCTGCAAGTTGATCAATATTCAACAGCAACAGAAACAGCACAATCAATTCACAACATAACAATATTAATGTGAAGCATCAACAACTTAAACATCATACATCTTCCACATAAGGCATATAAATATTTCACATAACCAACAACAGCAACATATGCAGCACGTAAACATCTCAAGATATACAATATCAAATGATAATCAACAACAACTTAAACATCTTATATAATTCACATAATGCATATACAAATATATTACATTACCATCAACATCAAATCATATTCAAATAATTCTCAAGTAATGCATAAAACATTATATCACATCATAATCAATAACAACACATCTGAAACAGCTTCGCAGATTATAGTTAGCCTCTTCATTAAGTCTTAATACTACCCAAAGGTTCAATGCTCAACAACTCGTGCAACAAAGGTCGCAAAGTCTAACAAGGCACTCTGTTTCTGGGTCACTCGCGAGAGCCTCTGCTCGCCATGGCGAGTTCAGGTCAGAATCCCACAAGTTTCATTCCAGGTTCAATCTCATCCTACATTCTTTCCTAATCATTATTAGTCATGTTCAGGCACTCAAAGGCATCTAAGGTTCACCTCAAAAGTCAAAAATACGAAATCTTGCATGCTCTCTAGTCTAGCTCGCTAGGCGAGTTCAAGTGTTCGTCGTGGCAAGCTGCAACGTGCAACTCGTGAGGCGGGGAAAGGCTACTCACGTGGCGAGCAATGAAGTTCATCCCTCGCCGTGGCGAGGATCATAGCTCAGGAGGCGAGCGATGAATGTCGCTACGGGCAGAATGCAGTTTTCACCTAAAAATCATCAACTCTAATGGTTTTAAGCCTAATCTCGATTCCAGAATTCATCATAATCATTATCTAAGGCCTAAGGACAGTTTCTACATCTTTTTAACAAGTTTCCACCGTTTAATCATCAATTCTATCAATTTGACCTAATTTCTGATTCCTCTTAAACTCATCCTAATTCATGTTAAATGTAAGCGTTGATTCACATACTTAATAGAATTGCAAAGTTAGTCTCACCCTTACCTTAAAGAATGAAATCGCAGCTTTCCTAGATCTTCTCCCTTCTCTTGGCTTTTTCTCCCTTTTCTCCAAAATTGATCGTACGTTATGTTTTTTTCTAAACTAGGTCTCTCCTATTTATAAAAATCCTTAACCTACTTATTTTTCTCTTATATCCCAAATCTTAATATTCTATTCTAATATATATATATATATATATACACACATAAAATATTTCTATAACAAATAACAAATATATCTCTATAACATATATATATTTCCACATTAAATAACATATATTTCTACAACAAATTATATATACTTCTACAACAAATAACATATATTTCTACAACAAATCATATATATTTCTATAACAGATCATATATATTTCTATAACAAATAACATATATTTCTATAGCAAATCATATATATATTATACTAATAAATATCAACATATAACATAACAAAATACCACTCATCAGAATAAATCATATAAATCATACAAATCATATAAGTATATTCTAAACTCATTTAAAATAATCAAATAATTAAAGAGGGTGTTACACTATGACTTGAAGATGGATCACAAGCTGCTTCTGAAGATCCAGAATGATAATCTTCTACCAAAAGGTGGTGGTGGAGATCAATCTCTATTGGATCATAGAGTGTTTTTACACTACTTCATGACCAAGAAGAAAGCAAATGTGCCTAAGTACATCTTCAATCACATGATTAAGACTCTAAGGGAAATTCAAGTCAGCAGGAGAAGCTGGGTTCCCTATGGAAGGTTTCTTTCAGAACTCTTTCATCAAGGAGGGATTCAGAACGCACTTAAGGAGACTAAGATCTTTATTGATGCTCAGCTAGGCATAGTAACAGGTAAGGTCATCAATGGCAGTACCCTTAAGAAGATGAAGTTGATCAAGAAAGAAGAGTACACTGAACTAAGTACAGATTTGAAGGAATCATCAGTAGTGTCCAATGTAACGCCCACTTTCGTTTAATTATTTATTTAATCGAGTTTAAGCGATTATATTATATTTTTATAATATATGTGTGAGTTTTGTTGAATTAAGATGATTTAGGTTGATTTGGATGATTTGATGTGTTTTGATGATTTGATGAGATTATGAGACTTATTTTATTGTTAAATAAAATAAGATTTGATAAGAAAATAAAAATATTTAGTTGAGGGCTGTTTTGAGATTTTAGATAGTTTTGGGGGAGAAAGTGAGATAAGATAAGATATTAGAAAGATGTATATAAGAGATAGACCTAGTTTTAGAAAAAACATTGTTGTACGTACGTTTTTGGAGAAAAGGGAGAAAAACCAAGAGAAGAGCAAGAGAGACCTTGGAGGACTGCGATTTCTACACAATAAGGTAAGGGTGAGACTAATAATTCAGTAATGTTAATTGTTGTAGTCCTGATGATTAATTGACAAGGTTACGATTGATTTAGAAGAGTTTTGGAATTAGGTCAAAACCCTAAAAATTGATGATCAAACGGTAAACTTGTGTTAGATTGATGTAGAAACCGTCCTATAACCTTAGAATATGTTTGGGATGAATTCTGGATTTGAAATTAGGCTTAGAACTATGTTAGATGATGATTTTCGTGTAGAAACTGCTTCCTGTCCGAGCCAAAATTAATCGCTCGCCATAGCGAGCTATGATCCTCGCCTCGCGAGTGATGATGTTCATCGCTCGCCACGCGAGCCTTAACCCTTCGCCTCGCGAGTTACTTGGTGTAGCTCGCCACGACGAGCAACCTTACTCGCCATAGCGAGCTTGACGAGAGAGCAAAGTTGATTAAGACTAATTATGATATTAGTTATGATTTTTGAATTATAATGATTGATATTATTGTATTCTGAAATCTCACCCCTTCTGCTTGAAAATGTTGCTCTTCGTATGAGTAACTTGCAGGTGATCGTGCTTAGTGTGCAGTTGCTGTTTGTGAGTGGCCTTGCCTCACTGTGTCGTCTAGGTCGCTCTGATACGTAACGGGATGGGGTGTTTGATATGCATGCTTCATTCTCTTACGTGAACATTTATGACAATTATGTTATTTTTGATGTTGATTAACTGTTGAAACATTTTAATGGGGCCTACGTGCCAAAAACGATTTATGGTTTATGAAACAATTTTCCGCTGCAACGTTTAAGTTATTTGGTTAAATTCTTATTTAACTATTATTGGATTATGTTAAATGTGATATCCCGTTTGTTTATGTTGTTTACTCTGATAAATGTTTAAGAAATTTTCATATTGGGAAAATGGGGTGTTACAATTGGTATCAGAGTAGGTCGGTACGTCCGGTCAATTAGAAGAGTCTTGTCGAGTCTTAGTAATATTTGTATTACTATGTTATGTTTTTGTTGCTACTTGTTGTAGAATATCAGAAATGGCGGGAAGAAACGATGCTGCGTTAGCTGCTGCTCTACAAGCTGTTGCCCAAGCTGTGGGACAACAACCTAATGCAAATGCTGGTGTGACTGCTGAGACTAGGATGTTGGAGACCTTCATGAGGAATCATCCTCCAACTTTTAAAGGAAGATATGACCCTGATGGAGCCCAGACACGGCTTAAGGAGATTGAGAGGATATTCCGTGTGATGTAGTGCACTAAGGTCCAGAAGGTACAATTTGGTACTCATCAGCTAGCTGAGGAAGCTGACGATTGGTGGGTTAGTCTTCAACCTACCCTTGAGCAAGAAGGAGCTGTGGTGACTTGGGTTGTGTTCAGGAGAGAGTTCCTGAGAAGATACTTTATGGAAGATGTTCGCGGGAAGAAGGAGATCGAATTCCTTGAGCTGAAGCAAGGAAACATGTCTGTGACAGAGTATGCTACCAAGTTCGTGGAGTTGGCAAAATTCTACCCAGACTATACTGCTGAGAATGCTGAGTTCTCAAAATGTATCAAGTTCGAGAATGGTTTGAGGCCCGACATCAAGAGGGCGATCGAATACCAACAACTTCGAGTTTTCCCTGATTTGGTGAACAGCTGTAGGATCTACGAAGAGGATACCAGAGCTCATTACAAGGTTGTTAATGAGAGGAAGACTAAGGGCCAGCAGAGTCGCCCTAAGCCTTATAGTGCCCCTGCTGATAAGGGCAAGCAGATAATGGTCGATGATAGGCGGCCTAAGAAGAAGGATGCTCCTTCGGAGATTGTTTGTTTCAACTGTGGTGGGAAAGGCCACAAGAGTAATGTTTGTCCTGAAGAGATCAAGAAATGTGTCTGGTGTGGCAAGAAAGGTCATATTGTAGCTGATTGCAAGAGAAATGATATTGTGTGCTTCAATTGTAATGAAGAGGGTCATATAGGTTCCCAGTGCAAGCAGCTGAAGAGGATGCCTACTACGGGTCGAGTTTTTGCTCTGGCTGGTACTCAGACAGAGACTGAGGATCGTTTGATCAGAGGTACTTGCTATATTAATAATACTCCTTTAGTTGCTATTATTGATACTGGTGCTACGCATTGCTTTATTGCTTTCGATTGTGTTTCTGCTTTGGGTCTTGATTTGTCTGATATGAATGGAGAGATGGTTGTCGAAACTCCAGCTAAGGGTTCGGTGACTACTTCTCTCGTATGTTTGCGATGTCCTTTGTCTATGTTTGGTCGTGATTTTGAAATGGATTTAGTTTGTCTACCTTTGAGCGGTATGGATGTGATTCTGGGTATGAATTGGTTAGAGTACAACCATGTTCATATCAATTGTTTTAGCAAGTCAGTGTATTTCTCTTCCGCTGAAGAGGAAGGTGGTGCAGAGTTCTTATCTACTAAACAGCTGAAACAAATGGTACGCGATGGTATTTTGATGTTTTCGTTAATGGCTTCTTTATCTATTGAGAATCAAGCAGTGATTGATAATCTTCAAGTGGTATGCGACTTTCCTGAAGTTTTTCCAGATGAAATTAGTGATGTGCCTCCAGAAAGGGAAGTCGAATTTTCTATTGATCTTGTTCCTGGAACGACGCCGGTGTCGATGGCACCTTATCATATGTCTGCTTTCGAGTTAGCTGAGTTGAAGAAACAGTTAGAGGATTTGCTTGAAAAGAGATTTGTTAGACCAAGTGTTTCACCTTGGGGAGCGCCAGTTTTTCTAGTAAAGAAGAAAGATGGTAGCATGAGATTGTGTATTGACTATCGTCAGTTGAACAAAGTAACTATCAAGAATAGGTATCCACTACCGAGAATTGATGATTTGATGGATCAGTTAGTGGGTGCAAAAGTTTTCAGCAAGATTGATTTGAGATCAGGGTATCACTAGATTAATGTGAAAGATGAAGATATGCAGAAGATAGCTTTCAGAACGCGTTATGGTCACTATGAATATAAAGTTATGCCTTTCGGTGTGACCAATGCACCTGGACTGTTTATGGAGTATATGAATCGCATCTTCCATGCCTTTTTGGATCGGTTCGTTGTTGTGTTTATAGATGATATTTTGATTTACTCCAAGACTGAAGAAGAACATGCTGAGCATCTGAAGATTGTCTTGCAAGTGTTGAAAGAGAAGAAACTTTATGCTAAATTGTCTAAGTGTGAATTCTGGTTGAAAGAAGTAAGTTTCCTTGGCCATGTTATTTCTGGTGATGGTATTGCAGTGGATCCGTCTAAAGTTGAAGCGGTATCGCAATGGGAGACTCCTAAGTCAGTTACAGAGATTAGAAGCTTCTTGGTTTTGACTGGTTACTACAGAAGATTTATCGAAGGATTTTCCAAGTTAGCACTTCCGTTAACGCAGTTGACTTGTAAAGGTAAAACTTTTGTGTGGGATGTTCATAGTGAGAACAGTTTCAGTGAATTGAAGAAACGTTTGACAACTGCTCCAGTTTTGATTTTGCCGAAGTCCGATGAGCTTTTTGTGGTGTATTGTTATGCGTCCAAGTTGGGTCTAGGCGGTGTACTTATGCAAGATGGTAAAGTGGTAGCTTATGCCTCAAGACAGTTGAGAATTCATGAGAAAAATTACCCGACGCATGATTTAGAGTTGGCGGCTGTGGTCTTTGTATTGAAGATATGGAGACATTACTTGTATGGTTCAAGGTTTGAGGTGTTTAGCGATCACAAGAGTTTGAAGTATTTGTTCGATCAGAAGGAATTGAATATGAGGCAGCGTAGATGGCTAGAATTGTTGAAGGATTACGACTTTGGTTTGAATTATCATCCAGGTAAAGCTAACGTTGTTGCAGATGCCTTGAGCAGGAAGACATTGTATATGTCTGCTTTGATGGTTAGAGAGTTCGAGTTACTTGAACAATTCAGGGATTTGAGTTTGGTTTGTGAATGGTCACCTATGAAAGTGAAACTGGGAATGCTGAAGATTCATAGTGAATTTCTAAAAAGTATTAAAGAGGCACAGAAAGTTGATGTCAAGTTTGTAGACTTGTTGGTTGCTAGTAATCAGACTGAAGACGGTGACTTTAAAGTCGATGATCACGATGTGTTGAGATTCCGAGGTCGGATTTGTATTCCCGACGATGCAGAGATGAAGAAAATGATTCTTGAAGAGAGTCATAGAAGTAGCTTGAGTATCCATCCGGGAGCTATGAAGATGTATCACGATTTAAAGAAGATTTTCTGGTGGTCTGGTTTGAAACGAGATGTGGCAAAGTTTGTGTATTCCTGCTTAGTTTGTCTGAAGTCAAAGATTGAGCATCAGAAACCTGTTGGTATGATGGTATCTTTAGATGTGCCAGAATGGAAATGAGATAGTATATCCATGGATTTTGTGACGAGTTTGCCGAATACTCAGAGAGGGAACGATGCAATTTGGGTAATCGTTGATAGATTGACGAAGTCGGCTCATTTTCTACTGATTAATATTATCAGAGCGACCTAGACGGCACAATGAGGCAAGGCCACTCACAAACAGCAACTACACACTAAGCACGATCACCTGCAAGTTACTCATACGAAGAGCAACATTTTCAAGCAGAAGGGGTGAGATTTCATAATACAATAATATCAATCATTATAATTCAAAAATCATAACTAACATCATAATCAGTCTTAATCAACTTTGCATCTTTGATAAACAAGTATCACATAATCATAACTTCAATCTTCATCAATAACATAAACACCTTTAAACCTTGACAATGCGACAATGCAACTTAGACACTTATATGCATGTGGTACCAATCGTCATCATAAGTATTAATATACTTTAATCGTGCGGAGGACAAAGCTCCTAAAACGTGTGGAGGACAAAGCTACTATCATGGTGAGGACAAAGCTCAATGAATGCTAATGCATGGACTCTAACAACAAAACACCTTAATCAACTTATCACTTATACTTCCAATAATTTGGAGTTCATCATCAACTTATTCATGTTCATGCAACTTAGTTTAATAACAATTGCAGCATAATCAAATCACATCAGGTTAAATAACAAATCATTCTCAATAGTTTCTAAATCATTCAACAATAATTCAAGCAAGTATATTTCAATCCATAATTCACTTCATAATCATTTAACAACTCATAAAGCTTCACAGTTCTCAGTCAATATCATTATTAGGTCTCATTAGCACCTAAAGTTCCTTTCCTAACTAATCCAAACAACTCAAGTCTCACAATCCTAAAAAACACTCAGTTCTGGAAGTGCTCGCGAGGCGAGAGCATCAGCTCGCCATGGCGAGTACAAGCCAGAATTCCAACTAAGGTTGTTCTAGGTTCAATCTCGTTCTAAATCATTCTCTAATCAATAGTAGGCACCTAAAGGTACTCAAAGGCATCTAAGGTTCAACTCAAAAGTCAAAAACTCAGAAAACAACTTGCTCTCTGGTCAAGCTCGCTATGGCGAGTAAGGTTGCTCGCCGTGGCGAGCTACACCAAGTAACTCGCGAGGCGAGGATCATAGCTCGCTATGGCGAGCGATTAATTTTGGCTCGGACAGGAAGCAGTTTCTACACGAAAATCATCATCTAACATAGTTCTAAGCCTAGTTTCAAATCCAGAATTCATCCTAAACATATCTAAGGTTATAGGACGGTTTCTACATCAATCTAACACAATTTTACCGTTTTATCATCAATTTTTAGGGTTTTGACCTAATTCCAAAACTCTTCTAAATCAATCCTAACCTTGTCAAATAACTCTGGATAAGACTCCAGCATCTTACTCTCAAGCTCCCACGTTAAGCTTTCACCAGTCGCTCCAGCCCAAACGACTCTAACAAGGGATATCTCCTTGCCTCTCAACGTCTTCACTTTACGATCATCAATCATCGCCGGCAAAGTCTCTACCGTAAGGTTGTCTCTGACTTGCACATCATCACTTTGGATCACATGAGATGGATCCGGAACATACTTCCGAAGTTGCGACACATGGAACACGTCGTGCAAATTCGAAAGATGCGGTGGTAATCCCACTCGATACGCCACCGTTCCAACTCTTTCCGATATCTGACACGGACCAATAAATCTCGGGGTCAACTTCTTTGACTTTAAGGCACGTCCAACACCGGTCACAGGAGTGACTCTCAAAAACACGTGGTCTCCTTCCTGAAACTCAAGATCCTTCCTACGCTTATCATGATAACTCTTTTGTCGACTCTGCGACGCTTTCATTTTCTCTTGAATCATCTTAACTTTCTCAGTAGTCTGCTGAACAATCTCTGGTCCTAAGACCACTCTTTCACCTGACTCAAACCAACACAACGGAGTTCTGCATCTCCGACCATACAAAGCCTCAAAAGGTGCCATTCCATTACTAGAATGATAACTATTATTGTATGTGAACTCGATCAACGGAAGATGACTATCCCAAGTTCCTCCTTGCTCAAGAACACAAACTCTCAACAAATCCTCTAGCGACTGAATTGTCCTCTCCGACTGACCATCTGTCTGCGGATGATAAGCCGAACTTAATCTCAACTTCGAACCCAAAGCCTCTTCCAAACTTTTCCAAAACCTAGAAGTAAATCTTGGATCTCTGTCTGATACAATGCTCGAAGGAACACCATGTAACCTCACAATCTCCTTGATATAAATCTCTGCCAATTGGGCAACAGGAAAATAGAAGGATAAAAGAGACTCTCAAAAGAAAGCAGTTGGCTTTGTTGTGCTAACTCTTCAAGCAGAAGTTCAGGACTTGGAACTGATGAGTCATTTATTGACTATTTTAATATGCTTTTTAGTTTAGTTTTATTTAGATTTTATATAATTTTATATTAGTATTATTTCCTTTTTAGGATAGTTTACTTTAAATTGCATTTTATTATATTTCAGGAAAGAATATTGGATGGATTGAGTCTTGGAGCAAAAGAAAGGGACTTGGAGCCGATTGGACACAAAAATATGAAGATTGAGAGACAAAATATGTCTCCCACAAGTCAGAAGCTTGGCACGGCCCGTGCTAGCCTTGGCACGGCCGTGCCACCCTCCAGAGTGTCTTTTGCTGCTTTTGCTTAGATTTTAAGCTACTCTATTTTTAGCCCAAATGTAATAGCTTAGATTTTAAGTCGATCAAATGCTATAAATAGAGTAGCCATCCATCACAAATATTCATCTTTACTTGGAATTCAATAAGTGACAATTGCTTTTCTTATTAAAGTTCTTTTCTTTTCCTTTATTTTCTTGTCATTACTTTTATGTTTTCTCTCTTCTCTCCCATGTCTACGATGAACATAAGTGAGTAGACTTCTCCTTGTCTTGGGATTGTTGGATAAGTCTAAATGACATAATCCTAATCAAACCAAGCTCTAAGCCTTAATCTTATGTAACCCTAATTTCTTATCTGAATTCACCGTCTTAACATGGATCAACCATTATCAAACTGTGGAAACGAAAGTGGAGGGTTTGATAATTGTTTATCCATTATTCCAAATATCAATTCATAAAACGAAAGTGGAGCTTTGATATTCGAACAAGTGAATTCAGACAAGGATTGCAAAGTCAGCGAAATAGGCTTTGCAATCTTAGAGACATATAGTTTCGATCTTCAAGGGAACTAATAACAATCAAGTCAGCGAAATAGGTTTGGTTGTTAGAGGAACCAAAATCTAATCGTAATCAAGTCAGCGAAATAGGCTTGGTTGCTAGAGGAACATAAGAGAAACTGTCTTGAGAAATTAGGTCTAACATAACATTATAAGCTTATAGTTTTGGTTTGAGAAGGACTTGTCATTTAGAGGAAACCAACGATCCCAAGGCTCTTTTTATTATTATTATCTTTCAAACGCTTGAAAACCCCCAACTTACAATTCTCTTCTCTCTTCTAATCATCTCTAAAAAGTTGATTGAATTGAACTACTCACTGTCGGAACAATACTATTTTATACTACTTCGGTAAGACCGTGCACTTGCGGTTTTATCTCATCAAGTTTTTGGCGCCGCTGCCGGGGAGTAAACTAATTTGATTAACTCTTTCTTTGTGATTAGAACTCTCTTCTTCTTCTTTTCTTCTACTTCTTTCTTTTGTATTACCACTAACTTCTTGGGTTCTCGGTTTCTTATGCGAAGAAGTAAAAGTCTCGAAGAATTTATTCCTGAGATCGAAAGGTTTTTGCATAAGAAAAAGAGAGAGGCACAAAATAATACTGCTATGGCTGAACGCACTCTCAAAGAGTATGCTACTCCTTCAACGGAAGAGCCACAAGCTATTATCGTGTACCCAACGGTTGCGGCTAATAACTTCGAAATCAAGCCTGCACTACTCAATTTGGTGCAGCAAAGTCAGTTTTCTGGATCACCCACTGAGGATCCAAATCTCCATATTTCTTCCTTCCTAAGACTCAGTGGCACCATAAAAGAGAACCAAGAAGCCGTAAGACTTGATCTCTTTCCCTTTTCCTTAAGGGATAGAGCTAGCGCTTGGTTCCATTCCCTAGAAGTCGGTTCCATTACTTCATGGGACGATATGAGGCGAGCATTCCTCGCCCGATTTTTCCCCCCATCTAAAACCGCTAAGCTTAGAGACCAAATCACGCGTTTCAATCAAAAAGATGGGGAATCTCTCTATGAGGCGTGGGAGCGTTTCAAGGAAATGCTTAGACTTTGTCCCCACCATGGCCTAGAGAAGTGGCTTATAGTCCACACATTTTATAATGGCTTGTCATATACCACTAAGATGTCTGTTGATGCAGCTGTAGGTGGAGCTCTAATGAACAAAAACTATACGGAGGCTTATGCTTTGATTGAAGACATGGCTCAGAATCACTACCAATGGACCAACGAGAGAGCCGTCACCACTCCTACTCCCTCTAAGAAAGAGGCAGGTATACACGAAGTCTCTGAATATAACCACCTTGCTGCTAAGGTTGAGGCATTAACCCAAAAATTTGAAAAGCTTAATGTTAATGCTGTCACACCTTCTTCTGCATCCCCTCCTTGTGAAATTTGTGGTATATCCGATCATATCGGTGTTGATTGTCAGTTAGGTAGTGCTGCCAATATTGAGCAACTGAATTACGCTCAATATAACCAAGGAATGAGGCCAAATCAAAAATTTTACAAAAATCCTCAAGGTTCCTATGGACAAGCAGCACCACCTGGCTATGCAAACAACCAGAGAGTGGCTCAAAAATCAAGTTTGGAGATTTTGTTGGAAAATTGCATAGCTAATCAAAATAAAAATCTTCAAGAATTGAAAAACCAAACAGGATTTCTGAACGACTCTCTCTCCAAACTCAATACCAAGGTTGATTCTATCGCCACACACACCAAAATGCTTGAGACCCAAATCTCCCAAGTGGCCCAACAAGTGGCCACCTCTTCTCAAACACCAGGAATCTTTCCTGGCCAACCTGAAACAAACCCCAAAGCCCATGTCAATGCTATTTCTCTTGGGGGCAGTAAATTAGAAGAGACCATTACCAAAGTTAAAAATGTCAAGGGAGAAAGTGTTAAGCTTCTAGGTAAGGAGAGTGCGATAAAGAAACCACTTGATAAGAACAAGGCCCTTAACCCATTAAGGCTTACTAAGCTCAACTTGGAGGCTCAATTCGCTAAATTCTTAAACATACTTAAAAAGATTTGCATTAAGATTCCCTTCGCTGAAGCTTTGTCTCGTATGCCTCTATACGCCAAGTTTTTAAAAGAAATTTTTTCAAAGAAAAAGGCTATAGATCACAAAGAGACAATAGCTTTAACTAGGGAAAGTAGTGCAATCGTCAAGAAGCAACCCCAAAAGCTTAGAGATCCAGGTAGTTTTGCCATCCCTTGTGTGATAGGGAAAGAGACCGTTGACAAAGCCTTGTGTGATTTAGGAGCCAGTGTTAGTTTGTTGCCTCTATCCCTCTTTAAAAAGATGGGAATAGGAGAGTTGAAACCCACCGAGATGATATTAAAGTTAGCCGACCGTTCTGTTATCCCAATAGCTGGATATGTTGAAGACATCCCCGTTCGGATAGAAGGGATATACATCCCAACTGACTTTGTGGTTGTTGACATCGAGGAAGACCATGATTGCCCTATGATCCTAGGAAGACCCTTCCTCGCTACTGCGGGTGCTATAGTTGACGTTCAGAATGGTAGGATAGTTTTTCAAGTGAGTGAAGACATGGTAGGATTTGAGTTTGAAAACATTAAGGAAGGTCTCGCCCTTTATTATTGCAATATGGTCAAAGAACATAGTGTGAAAGAACGCTTTTTAGCGTCATCTACACAATACAACATCTTTGATCCTTTCTAATGGACACTTTCTTTTAACGTCAAGCTAATGACTATAAAGAAGCGCTTCGTGGGAGGCAACCCACGCATTTAACTGCTTTTGTGTTGTTTTTGTTATTCTAAATTATTTTGTAGGTCATTGTCCGAAAAGAATTCAAGAAAACAGAAAATTTTGAAGCCTCGCCCTCCAAAACCTTGGCACGGCCCGTGCTCACACTGGCACGGCCGTGCCAGACCTTGACACACCAAAACCAAACATCTCTCTACCTTCAACCTTCTCTCTCACACCTCCATAACCAAACAACCTCAAACCTCCACAACCCCCCTCAAATCTCACCAATTTACAAAATTTCTCCACCCAATCAATCACAAACACCATTCCAATCTTTAGCCCCCATTCAAAAACCAATCTCACCCATCCAAACAACATCACCCAAATTCGTAACCCCCATAAACCTAACCCAAAAACCTGAAATTTTTCACCAATCTCCATAACCCAACCCCTCAAACTCACTTAAACCTTCACCACATCACTAAACCAACCTTTTTCCACCAAAACAACCCACACCCAAACCATCACCACCACCACACCAAAAGTAAGGTCAAGGCAATGGCTTCAAAGAGAAGTGGTAAAGAAGTTGCAAGCACATCCGGGGGACCTCCTCCAAAGAAGAAAACGCAAGCTAAGAATCATGGCATCACCTTCAGGGACAACAAGCAAAGGGATAGGTATAAAATTCTAATCTCTAAACCTTTACATCCTTGCCGATACCTTGATAACCATGACTTGAATAAGCTAGGAATCAAAGATAATGTGTTTAATCTGCTAGAAAGGTTAGGATGGGTTGATATGTTGAAACCTATGAGAGGGTATGAGAATTTCACCTATGAATTTTTAAGTTCTATTGTTTTTACGAAAGATAGGTTGAATTTCGATAACCCTAATCATAGAGTTTCTTTCCGGCTGATGAATATTGATTACGAGATGTCTCTTCAACACTTCTGTGATGAGATGGGCTTCGCCAATGCGGGGTTCATCCACGACTCTTGGGATCAAAATTTGAAACCGGTTAACTATCAACCCGCCGCCTTTTGGGAGCGAATTACAGGTCTTGACCAATTTAACACACGTGCCAACAAAGCTAGCAACATTCACAACCCCGTACTTAGGTACCTTCAAAGGGTAATGGCTTGCACTATTAGGGGAAGGACAGAACTAGGGAACACTAGGAACGATGAACTCTTCATGCTTTGGGCTATGCTGCACAACCAACCCGTTAACACTTGTTTTTACTTGCTTGACTACCTTTCCCTTATAGGAAATAGGTCCGATAGTAGGGGAGAAATAGTAGTTGGTGGTATCATAACATACATAGCTGGACGGTTAGGCGTGAGTGAAGACCAAGGGATAAACAAGATTGAGGGTAACAATAGACTCAACATAGAAACCCTTATCTCTATGAATTTCATAAAACCCCGAATCCCCTTTGTTTATACACTCAAGCTCAATGTGCCCACTTTGATTTTATTGCCTAACCCATCTCGGACTAACACCGAGGTGGAAGAAAATTTGTTGTATGTTCATGATGACCCACAGGTGCACATAGACCAACATCATGAAGAAGCAGAAGGTGCACACTTGCACCAAGAAGAGGAAGGTGCACAATTGCACCATGATGAGGAGCACCATGACCCTGATGAAGGTGACACAAATGAAAATGCAAGATGGGCATGGATGACTACCGAGGTCGAAAGAATAAGCACCAAGCAACAAAGGCAAGGTGTTGAACTAATGGGCATAAGGAACGATGTCCAAAGGGGCAACCGCATATCCGAAGAAAACAACCAAATGCTTCGGAACATGATGTACCACTTTCACCTCCAAGGTCCTCCATATGGACCCCAATGATAAAAATGTGAGCTTTCCTCTTCCTCTCTTCCCTTCTTTCTCCTCCTCCTCCCTCTTTTTCTTCTTCTTCTTCTTCTTCTTCCTCTCCTTCTCTTTTATTTTTCTATCTTGAATCATTGAGGACAATGCTTCTCCTAAGTGTGGGGGGAGCCTAATAAAGTGTCCTTAGTCGTAGTGTTTCCAAACTCCCTTGAACTTTAATCTTTTGTTTTGTTTTATTGTAAAAGGCATGAATAAGCAGCTTGTTTTTATTGTTTTATTATGACATAAATTTTTTGTTGTCTCTTCAATGGTCGTTTCTTGTACATGAAAGTGATTTCTTGTGTTATAAGTATTCTTGCTATACCCACATCAAGTTTTATTGTGAAATTAATTATCCAATGAGAAAAACACTTGGTTGCAATCCTTGAGTAAGTGTATGAATAGGTATTTTAAGGAACACGTTCTAACTTTAATGGTAACCTGGACCCTTAAAAATCTTCAGAGTAAAAGTAGTATAAGTTTATGTGGGAATAATTCTAATGTGATGAAATGTGTAAACCGAAATGGGGCGGAAGGATATCACCACACGTGGAGGAAAGGATACCCTCTCACTAACTTCCTAAATGTGGTGATGACTTCTCAAATAAATTGTGCTTGAATTATACCCTCCAAAAAGAGGAACTTCCTAAGTGAAGTAAACAAGTTGTAGCACTACTTAGGGTGATCATAGAAACTTGGAGGAAAGGATACCCCCTCACGGACTTCCAATGTGAAATGATAGCCCCTAGGCATCTACAAGCCCCCAAATGTATAAATTCATCAAGTCTATCTTAACTCTCCCACTTCTCTTATATGAAATGAAGAAAAGATTTTTCTCGGTCATTTTAGTGTTAAGGTTAGAACATGTTCCTCATAATATCTATCTTATACAGGAGCAAGAAAAGGGTTGGACTACACACACTCACTTGAAATTTGTTGTCGGGTTGAATAAGTTTACAAGAAAATGCTTGAAGTTGTGATTAGTGTACATTGAAATGAAACCTCGAGGGAGACATAAGCTTATTATTTAAAGTGTCATATATTAATCCTTTTGTTGCTGTAACACCCCGACTTCCCAACAGTTATATTAATAAGTAAAATCAGAGTTAAATCAACAACGGAGTGTTACACTGCTTTTCAAAAATTCTTGAATAGGATAAAATGATATTCATTAAATAATAGTTCATCAAAACATATCAATTCATCGCAGCGGAAATAATTTTCAACATTAAACATCCTTCAAATAAATCCTTGGCACTTGGCCTCAACAAAATATCCTTAATGATTAAAATCAATATCAACAGGTTCATAATGATACATAAGGAATGAAAACATGACAACGATATCCCATCCCGTTACGTATCAGAGCCCTAGACACTTTGAGCCACCACTTCTAATAAGCTTCAATACCTGCAAGTTACCCATACGAAGGGCAACAATTCCAAGCAGAAGGGGTGAGATTCACAAACAATAATAATAGATATATAAATCATCAACTTATTTAAATAACGTAATAAGCAACATATATTCCCACAATAATATTCATACTTCTTCAACTTTAATAACTCTTACTAAATCAACCAACAACGACAACAACAACTCGACCACAACAACAATATCTCCCTCAACAACAACAACCACAACACAACCTACCACAACGACAATATCACCATCAACGACAACGACAACATCATCCACTACATCAACGACAACGAACGACGGGGTACTATTTTCAACTCATTGAATGACTAAGCATTCCAGGGCATAAGCCCCCAACAATTTGAATGATGAACATTCCAGGGCATGAGCCCTCAACAGATTGAATGATTAACATTCCAGGGCATGAGCCCTCAACAGATTGAATGATTAACATTCCAGGGCATAAGCCCTCAACGGTTGAATGACGAGCATTCCAGGGCATGAGCCCTCAACGGTTGAATGACAAAGCATTCCAGGGCATGAGCCCTCAACGGTTTCCTAATCATGAAAGGACTCGACTTGTGTATATCAACATACAACTCAACTACGACAACGACAACATAGGCAACAACAACGACAACGACTGTGCATAATAACTTATGACTTACTCCCCAACTTGGTCAACATCAACAACCTATGACTCCGTTACTTAGAACGACAACTTGCAACCTTACAACCTGAACCAACATCTTGTATAATCCAATTGAATGCATTTATGCATAAACCAACAATCAGCAGCAAATCATATTCAATTCAACAACAACATATAATAATAAGCAGCGAGACTACAACAATAATAACCATCATATACAACGAGTAGGACTCATATCAACATCTTTCATAATATATAACTATCTCCTCATTTGTTCATCAACCTAAGTCGACGTCATTAAACATTACAAACATCCTCTCTGAATCTCCGTATAATCAAGAATAACTTCTCTCCTACCTCAAGGGTCTACTCATATCATCACGTGCGACAAAAGATCGCAAAATCCTAAACAAGGCTTCTGAAATGGGACAACTCGCGAGGCGAGAGGCTCTACTCGCCATGGCGAGTTAGGGTAAAATACTCACCATTCCATTCTGACACCATTCCAAGTTCAATCTCATTCTAAAACGTTGCCTAATCATTAAGGTACATGTTCAGGCCCTCATAAACACCCAAGGTTAAACTCACAGCTCAAAAACACAGAATCTTGCAAGCTCTCTGCCCACACTCGCTACGGCGAGTAAACTTGTTCGCCACGGCGAGCTGCGAGGTGCAACTCGCGAGGCGAGTAACTCCTGCTCGCGAGGCGAGCGATGGTCTTCATCACTCGCTATGGCGAGGTTCATCACTCGGGAGGCGAGCGATGAATAACAGTACGGCCAGGTTACAGTTTTTCTCAAAAATTCACCCAAACCCATTGTTCTAACCTTAAAACTGATTCTAAACATCAATATATGAAACATTTAAGGTCTGTTCATCATTTCTACATCAATTCACCCTAATTCCATCATTTAATCATCAATTCCCATCATAACCCTAATTCCCAATTCTCCAAATTTATTCATAACTTTTGTTAAAACATAATCAGAATCATATACACTAAAATTAATGTAAGTTAGCCTCACCCTTACCTTAGATAATCGAAAACGCAGCCCTTCTTGGTTCTCTTCCCTTTTCTTGACTTTTCTCCCTTTTTTCTGTTGTACGTAAAAACTGTTTTCTCCCCCACTTCTATTTTCTAATTCTTTAATAAATATAATCTCCCAATATTCACTTTACTCCCCCTAAGTTTACTTAATTCTCGTATAACCCCCAAACTCCAATTAAATCCTATTTCTCACTTATTCTATTAAATAATAAAAAAGTCATTTAATAAAATATACCACACCATAAAATCAACGTAAATCATTTAAAAATCATATAAAAGACTTTAAATCAACTAAAAATAATTAAATAAAAAATGGGGCGTTACAGTTGCTGCCATGTCTATGCCTTTTGCTTGAGGACAAGCAAAGATTCAAGTATGGGGGAGTTTGATGAGTCATTTATTGACTATTTTAATATGCTTTTTAGTTTAGTTTTATTTAGATTTTATATAATTTTATATTAGTATTATTTCCTTTTTAGGATAGTTTACTTTAAATTGCATTTTATTATATTTCAGGAAAGAATATTGGATGCATTGAGTCTTGGAGCAAAAGAAAGGGACTTGGAGCCGATTGGACACAAAAATATGAAGATTGAGAGACAAAATATGTCTCCCACAAGTCAGAAACTTGGCACGGCCCGTCCTAGCCTTGGCACGGCCGTGCCACCCTCCAGAGTGTCTTTTGCTGCTTTTGCTTAGATTTTAAGCTACTCTATTTTTAGCCCAAATGTAATAGCTTAGATTTTAAGTCGATCAAATGCTATAAATAGAGTAGCCATCCATCACAAATATTCATCTTTACTTGGAATTCAATAAGTGACAATTGCTTTTCTAATTAAAGTTCTTTTCTTTTCCTTTATTTTCTTGTCATTACTTTTATGTTTTCTCTCTTCTCTCCCATGTCTACGATGAACATGAGTGAGTAGACTTCTCCTTGTCTTGGGATTGTTGGATAAGTCTAAATGACATAATCCTAATCAAACCAAGCTCTAAGCCTTAATCTTATGTAACCCTAATTTCTTATCTGAATTCACCGTCTTAACATGGATCAACCATTATCAAACTGTGGAAACGAAAGTGGAGGGTTTGATAATTGTTTATCCATTATTCCAAATATCAATTCATAAAACGAAAGTGGAGCTTTGATATTCGAACAAGTGAATTCAGACAAGGATTGCAAAATCAGCGAAATAGGCTTTGCAATCTTTGAGACATATAGTTTCGATCTTCAAGGGAACTAATAACAATCAAGTCAGCGAAATAGGCTTGGTTGTTAGAGGAACCAAAATCTAATAGTAATCAAGTCAGGGAAATAGACTTGGTTGCTAGAGGAACATAAGAGAAACTGTCTTGAGAAATTAGGTCTAACATAACATTATAAGCTTATAGTTTTGGTTTGAGAAGGACTTGTCATTTAGAGGAAACCAACGATCCCAAGGCTCTTTTTATTATTATTATCTTTCAAACGCTTGAAAACCCCCAACTTACAATTCTCTTCTCTCTTCTAATCATCTCTAAAAAGTTAATTGAATTGAACTACTCCCTGTCGGAACGATACTCTTTTATACTACTTCGGTAAGACCGTGCACTTGCGGTTTTATCTCATCAGGAACCTGCTGAATTTTTGGACAAAAGAACTAGTAGTGGCAAAATAGTTAGCTCTTCATAGTCTCCAAAGAAGAAAAGGAAACATGTTGTAAGGAAGTCGAAGGAATCACGTTATGCAATAGAAGAAGAAGATCAGATTGAAGCTGTAACTGATCTTGTAACTAGAGAGGTTAAAAGGAAGAGAGCTGCAGATGAAGCTACACTGCAGAAGGTTGATGAAATTGCTTAGGAGATTGGTGTTCCTGCTGAGCACTTACTGAAGGAATCAACTGTTGAAGCTGCTCAACTAGGGATTGAGCTTACAGATAATCTTCAACAATTGGTGGTGTCTGGTGAGTTGTTGAATATTACTGAAGTAGTTCAGAAGGAGAAAGCTTCTTGTTCAGAAGCTGATGCTTCAGAAGCAAGAAGAGATAATACTGATTCTCTTAACACTGCTAATATAATAGAAATAGAATCTAGTTCAACCTCAGCCTCACACTCAACCTCAGTCTCAACCTCCTCAGATATAGATGATGTCCCTTTGAGTAGAATCTATACAACCATACATAAGAACCTTTCACCATCCACCAAATTTCAGAAAAAACCTGATGATGATACATTTGTGCCTATGTATCCTTCTATTCTTAAAAGCATATGTGAGATGTCTCCAATGAGAATCGATGTTTGTGCAAGACTTCCTGCTGATCATCCTTTCCAACCTCCAATGAGAATCTATTCCTACTGATGCAGAGGTTGTAAGTGAACCAATAGTGTCTGAGTCTTCCAATCTTACTGAATCATCATCACATCCCAAACCATCTACCCAAACTTTTGACTCATCTGTTTTGGATGAACTGGCTAATTACTACTCAGGTGAATTACTATGTTTTGAGCCCAATCTAGAAAGAGCCTCTGAAGTAGCTTCTGATGCAGTTACTTTAGAAAGCCCCCAACAACATGCACCAAACTTACAAATGGCCTCAATAACCTACACAGATCTTGTAATTCACCCTGAACATCTTCCATATCATCTTAATGCAACTCACTCAAACATTTCTTTTGGCATTGCATTGAGAAATTTAGCCAAGAAAAGATCATATGTTCCTGAACAATCTCTGTCTGATAGGTTCTATCAACCAAAAGAACAAATCATTGTTGGTCAACAAGAGTCTCAAACTTTTATTGAACAAATCACTGAACCTGATTTTATGATCGCATCAGATCATTCTGATGGTAAGGATGAGCACACTAATTCCTGTTTCAAACCTGGATTTCTTAATAAGTATACAAGCTCATCTTCTACTGTGGTCTTAAACTCTGTTCCTGATCAACCTTCTAAGACCATCCCTCAAAATGCTGACCCTGAACTATTTACCACTGACCTACCTTCATCTTCAAGCCAAGCCCTTCAAACTTGTACTCTTGCCAGAACTACAAAAGTTCCTTCTCCACGCACCCTGTTTCTAGATTCTATTATATTAGCAGATGTGTGTGAGAATATCTTTCAGGAGCTGAACAAATTAGTTCAAGCTAGGAACAACCTAATTCATGAAGAAAACTATGTTAAGCAGTGGAGGAGATTAAGAGAACCACCTCACACCAACACAACAGGATCTTGTGGCAACCCCCTATGTCAGGTAGATATAAGTGCAATATTTTGATGCGGTTTTTTCTTCTCAACATAACCGCACAGGTATTGGCATTTGTGTTCGCAACTCGGAAGGTATTTTTGTTCTGGCTAAGACTATTACATATCCTTATACTGTTTCAGTGGATGTGGGAGAAGCTTTAGGGCTGCACTCTACTTTGCAATGGTTGAGTGATATGCAGATTGATAACGTCGACTTTGCAACAGACTCTAAACTAACAGTTGATGCCTTCCTTTCTACCAGGAAAGGAAGGCAATTTATTTTCTAACTCTAGGGTGGAGTTTGTTAGGCGACAAGCCAAAGAGGTTGCTCATGCTATTGCACGAAAGGCCACATCTTTAGCTAGTCCCGCCATTTAATATGATATACCCACTTGTATTGAAACTATTATTATCAATGAAATGCTATAAGCACGTTTCCCTAAAAAAATGATTTCGAAGGACAAGGTCCTTTGCCTACGTACCTGTAAGGGGTCAAAACCTTATAGTTCGGGGTAAAAATTGACGTTTGATTTGTTTTGTGTTTTTTATTAGTTTTGAAAAAGTTTTAAAATAAAAAAGAAAAGTGAAAAATAAGAATTTGTTTGTATTTTTATATTAAAAGGAAAGAGACTCAAAGTAAAGTTAAGTTGATTGAAATTTGATTCAAAAAGTAAATGAAAAAAGGGATCACTTGATTTGACGATCAAGGTTTATTATGAAAATGATTTTTTGTGATTTTTGTTATTTGAATGTTTTTCTTCTTTTTTGAATAATGAATGAAAATTAAACTAACGGAACAATAAAAATAAAAGCGCGTGGATTTATGTAGTGACGTTGAATCACCACATAATCCCTAACCTAATTTTTTTTGCATTTTTTTATATATAAAGCGGTAAAGAAATAAAAGACACACGTACACCTTTCTTCTCATTTATATTGTACATTAGACTTAATTACATTCTAAATCTATGCAAAAATAAATGATAAAAAATAAATATGCATGAATAAAAAATACAAATGAAGAATAATAAATCTAAACTAGTAAATACTCCCTCCGTCCCAAATTATATGACGTTTTGGTCATTTCATACATATTAAGAAATACAATTAATATTGTGTGGAAAATAGATATTATGAGTTGTTTTACAAAATTGTCCTTAGTAAATGATATGGGAAAAATAAATGAAAGAATTGAAAGAAGAGAGAGTAATAAATAATTAAGGTTATAATAGGAAAAGTATCATTAATGTTGCATTGGTATTTTAAAACGACATATAATTTGGGACAATTTTTTTCCCTAAAGCGACATACAATTTGGGACGGAGGGAGCATGTGTAACGCCCACTTTTGTTAATTGTTTATTTAATCGAGTTTAGGCGATTATATTATATTTATATAATATATGCATGATTTTGGTATGATTTGAATGATTTACCACTATATTGATGGTTTGGTTGATATTGTGATAAGTTAAGATTAAGGGATTTATTTTATTGTTAAATAAAATAAAGATTTGAAAATAATATAAAATATTTAGTTGAGGGCTGTTTTGATATTTTAGATAGTTTTGGGGGAGAAAGTGAGATAAGATAAGTAAATAAGAGGAGATAAAAAAGAGTTAGACCTAGTTTTAGAAAAACATTGTTGTACGTACGTTTTTGGAGAAAAAGGGAGAAAAGCCAAGAGAAGAGAAACCAAGAGGGAGAGCTGCGATTTTCTGCAAATTAAGGTAAGGGTGAGACTAATAACTCTGTATTGTTAATTGAATGTAATTCTGATGATTAGTTAGCAAGAATTAGGATTGAATTGGAGAAAACGAAAACTAGGTCAAATCCCTAAAATTGATGATTAAACGGTAGGAATTGATTAAATTGGTGTAGAAAGTGTTCCTGGACCTTAGATAATGTTTAGGACAAACTTTGGAATCAATACTAGGCTTAGAACCATATGAATCGTCGGATTTTTGTGAAAATAGGAAGCCTGGCCGTAGCGACATTCATCGCTCGCCACGGCGAGCTATGAACCTCCCTCGCGAGTGATGATCTTCATCGCTCGCCACGCGAGCCTTTCCCTTCGCCTCGCGAGTTCTTTTGGTATTGCTCACCATAGCGAGCAACCTTACTCGCCATAGCGAGCTAAGGCAGAGAGCATGTTGGATTTTGTAATTTCGACTTTTTAGTTGGACCTTGAGTGCCTTTGAGTGCCTGAACATACCTAGTAATGAATAGGGATGAATGTAGGACAAGATTAAACCCAGAACAGCATTAGTTTGGAACTTGTCTTGTACTCGCCATGGCGAGTAAGAATTCTCGCCTCGCGAGCACTTCCAGGTTGGAGTGTCTTGAGTGTTTGTGCGATCTGTGTCGCACGTTTGGATCAAGAGAGAACCCCCTTATGGTAATTGAGACCAATGATGACGTTTAATGTAGTCTGTAAAGCTGTTTAAGATATGTTGATATTAATTGAGCATGAGTTAATGTATTAAACATTATGTAAGATATAATGAAATGTTATGATGCTATTGAATTGCAATTGATATATTGATATCTCCCTGTTGTTGTGTGATTTGACTGTGCTACTGCTGTTATTTAACTAAGTGCATAAGGTCTATATATATGATGAAATGATGACGTTTAGCTCCAAATTATTGGATGCATGTTGATATGTTGATTACGGTGATTTGTTCATAAGAGTCCATGCATTAGCATTCATTGAGCTTAGTCCTCACCACGATTTATTAGGAGCTTTGTCCTCCGCACGATTTATTAGGAGCTTTGTCCTCCGCACGTTTTAAAGTATATTAATACTTATGATGACGATTGGTACCACATGCATATAAGGAGTCTAAGAGCATTGTCACATTGTCATGTCTATAATGCTATGTTGTTGATGACGATTGAACATGTGAATTCGTGATACTTGTTTATTGAATATGCAAAGTTGTCTATGATTGATGATGTGATTACGTGAAAATTGTTTATCAAATATGCAAAGTTACTTAAGATTGATTATGATGTTAATGTTAATTATGATTCGAATTACTTTGATTAACATTATTTTGTTATGAAATCTCACCCCTTCTGCTTGAAATTGTTGCCCTTCGTATGGGTAACTTGCAGGTGATCGTGTTTAGTGTGCAGTTTCCGTCGTGAGTGGCCTTGACTTCACTGTGTCGTCTAGGTCGCTCTGAACTAACTCTTTTGAGATTATTTTGATGGGGCCTACGTGCCAAAACGTTTTATGACTATGATATAATTTCCGCTGCAATGATTAAGATATTTGGTTAAATTATTATTTAACTGTTTTGGATTATGTTATATGTGATATCCCGTTGTTTATGATGCTTACTCTGATAAATGATTTAAGAAATTTGTATATTGGGAAAACGGGGTGTTACAATTGGTATCAGAGCAGGTCGGTCCGTCCGGTCAATTAGAAGAGTCGTGTCGAGTCTTAGTAATATTTATATTACTATCTTATGTTGTTGTTGCTACTTTTGTAGAATATCAGGAATGGCTGGAAGAAACGATGCTGCGTTAGCTGCTGCACTACAAGTTGTTACCCAAGCTGTGGGACAACAACCTAACGCAAATGCTGGTGCGAATGCTGAGACTAGGATGTTGGAGACTTTCATGAAGAAGAACCCTCCAACTTTCAAAGGAAGATATGACCCTGATGGATCCCAGACGTGGCTTAAAGAGATTGAGAGGATTTTCCGTGTTATGCAGTGCACTGAAGATCAGAAAGTGCGGTTTGGTACTCATCAGCTAGCTGAGGAAGCTGATGACTGGTGGGTTGGCCTTCTAACTACCCTTGGGCAAGAAGGAGCTGTTGTGACCTGGGCTGTGTTCAAGAGAGAGTTCCTGAGAAGATACTTTCCGGAAGATGTTCGCGGGAAGAAGGAGATTGAATTCCTTGAGCTGAAGCAAGGAAACATGTCTGTGACTGAGTATGCTGCCAAGTTTGTTGAGTTGGCGAAGTTTTACCCGCACTATACTGCTGAGAATGCTGAGTTCTCGAGATGCATCAAGTTCGAGAATGGTTTGAGGCCCGACATCAAGAGGGCGATTGGATACCAACAGCTTAGAGTTTTTCCAGATTTGGTCAATAACTGTAGGATCTATGAAGAGGATACTAAGGCTCACTACAAGATAGTGAACGAGAGGAAGGGCAAGGGGCAGCAGAGTCGTCCTAAGCCGTGCTGATGAAGGGAAACAGAGGATGGTCGATGATAGGCGGCCTAAGAAGAAGGATGCTACTGAAATTGTGTGTTTCAATTATGGTGGGAAAGGCCACAAAAGCAATGTTTGTCCTGAAGAGATTAAGAAATGTGTCCGGTGTGGCAAGAAGGGTCATTTTGTAGCTGATTGCAAGCGTACGGACATTGTGTGTTTTAACTGCAATGGAGAGGGTCACATTAGTTCACAGTGTACTCAACGGACATTGGTAGGGTCTTTGCTTTGACTGGTACTCAGATGGAGAACGAGGATCGCTTGATCAGAGGTACTTGCTATATTAATAATACTCCTTTAAGTGCTATAATTGATAGTGGTGCTACGCATTGCTTTATTGCTTTCGATTATGTTTCTGCTTTGGGTCTTGATTTGTCTGATATGAATGGAGAGATGGTTGTCGAAACTCCAGCTAAGGGTTCAGTGACTACTTCTCTCGTATGTTTGAAATGTCCTTTGTCTATGTTTGGTCGTGATTTTGAAATGGATTTAGTTTGTCTACCTTTGAGCGGTATGGATGTGATTCTGGGTATGAACTGGTTAGAGTACAACCACGTTCTTATTAATTGTTTTAGCAAGTCAGTGCATTTCTCTTCCGTCGAAGAGGAGAGTGGTGCAGAGTTTTTATCTACTAAGCAGCTGAAGCAACTGGAACGCGATGGTATCTTGATGTTTTCGTTAATGGCTACCTTATCTATTGAGAATCAAGCAGTGATTGATAAGCTACAAGTGGTGTGTGAATTTCCTGAAGTTTTTCCAGATGAAATTCCTGATGTGCCTCCAGAGAGAGAAGTTGAGTTTTCTATTGATCTAGTCCCTGGAACGAAGCCGGTGTCGATGGCACCTTATCGTATGTCTGCTTCCGAATTATCTGAGTTGAAGAAACAGTTGGAAGATTTGCTTGAGAAGAAATTTGTTAGACCAAGTGTTTCACCTTGGGGAGCGCCGATTTTGCTAGTAAAGAAGAAAGATGGTAGTATGAGGCTATGTATTGATTATCGACAGTTGAACAAGGTAACTATCAAGAATAGGTATCCACTTCCGAGAATTGATGATTTGATGGATCAGTTAGTGGGTGCACGTGTTTTCAGCAAGATTGATTTGAGGTCAGGTTATCACCAGATTAAAGTAAAAGATGAGGATATGCAGAAGACGGCTTTCAGAACGCGTTATGGTCACTATGAATATAAAGTTATGCCTTTTGGTGTTACCAATGCACCTGGAGTGTTTATGGAGTATCTGAATCGCATCTTCCATGCATTTTTCGATCGGTTCGTAGTTGTATTCATCGATGATATTTTGATTTACTCCAAGACTGAAGAAGAACATGCTGAGCATCTGAAGATTGGCTTGCAAGTGTTGAAAGAGAAGAAACTTTATGCCAAATTGTCTAAGTGTGAGTTCTGGTTGAAAGAGGTGAGTTTTCTTGGCCATGTTATTTCCGGTGATGGTATTGCTATGGATCCGTCTAAAGTTGAAGAGGTATCGCAATGGGAGACTCCTAAGTCCATTACAGAGATTAGAAGCTTCTTGGGTTTAGCTGGTTACTATAGAAGGTTTATTGAAGGGTTTTCCAAGATAGCTCTTCCGCTAACACAGTTGACTTGTAAAGGTAAAATTTTTATGTGGGACGTCCATTGTGAGAACAGTTTCGGTGAATTGAAGAAGCGTCTGACGACTGCTCCAGTGCTGATTTTACCGAAGTCAGATGAACCTTTTGTGGTGTATTGTGATGCGTCCAAGTTGGGTTTAGGAGGTGTGCTTATGCAAGAAGGTAAAGTGGTAGCTTATGCTTCAAGACAGTTGAGAGTTCATGAGAAGAATTATCCTACGCATGATCTCGAGTTGGCGGCCGTAGTCTTTGTATTGAAGATATGGAGACATTACTTGTATGGTTCGAGATTTGAGGTGTTTAGTGATCACAAGAGTTTGAAGTATTTGTTCGATCAGAAAGAATTGAATATGAGGCAGCGTAGATGGCTAGAATTGCTGAAAGATTATGACTTTGGTTTGAATTATCATCCAGGTAAAGCTAATGTTGTTGCAGATGCCTTGAGTAGGAAGACATTGCATATGTCCGCTATGATGGTCAGAGAGTTCGAATTACTTGAACAGTTCAGAGATATGAGTTTGGTTTGCGAATGGTCACCTCAGAGTGTGAAACTGGGTATGCTGAAGATTGATAGTGAATTTCTGAAAAGTATCAAGGAAGCACAGAAAGTTGATGTAAAGTTTGTGGACTTATTGGTTGCTAGGGATCGGACTGAAGACAGTGATTTTAAAATCGATGATCAAGGTGTGTTGAGATTTCGAGGAAGAATTTGTATTCTAGACAATGAAGAGATTAAGAAGATGATTCTTGAAGAGAGTCACAGGAGTAGCTTGAGTATTAATCCGGGAGCTACGAAGATGTATCATGATTTAAAGAAGATTTTCTGGTGGTCTGGTTTGAAACGAGATGTGGCACAGTTTGTGTATTCCTGTTTAGTTTGTCAAAAGTCAAAAGTCGAGCATCAGAAACCTGCCGGAATGATGGTACCTTTAGATGTGCCAGAATGGAAATAGGATAGTATATCAATGGATTTTGTGACGAGTTTGCCGAATACTCCTAGAAGGAACGACGCAATTTGGGTTATTGTTGATAGGTTGACGAAGTCGGCTCATTTTCTACCGATTAATATTAGTTTCCCTGTTGCCTAGTTGGCCGAGATTTATATCAAGGAGATTGTGAAGTTGCATGGTGTTCCTTCGAGCATCGTATCAGATAGAGATCCAAGATTTACTTCTAGATTTTGGAAAAGTTTGCAAGAGGCTTTGGGTTCGAAGTTGAGATTGAGTTCGGCGTATCATCCACAAACAGATGATCAGTCGGAGAGGACAATTCAGTCGCTCGAGGATTTGTTGAGGATTTGTGTTCTTGAGCAAGGAGAAACTTGGGATAGTCATCTTCCGTTGATCGAGTTCACATACAATAATAGTTATCATTCTAGTATTGGAATGGCACCTTTCGAGGCTTTATATGGTCGGAGGTGCAGAACTCCGTTGTGTTGGTTTGAGTCAGGTGAAAGAGTGGTCTTAGGACCAGAGATTGTTCAGCAAACTACTGAGAAAGTTCAGATGATTCAAGAGAAAAAGAAAGCGTCGCAGAGTCGACAAAAGAGTTATCATGATAAGCGTAGAAAAGATCTTGAGTTTCAGGAAGGAGACCACGTATTTTTGAGAGTCACTCCTATGACTGGTGTAGGACGTGCATTGAAGTCAAAGAAGTTGACCCCGAAGTTCATTGGTCCGTATCAGATATTGGAAAGAGTTGGAACGGTGGCTTACCGAGTGGTTTTACCACCGCATCTTTCGAATTTGCACAACGTTTTCCATGTGTCGCAACTTCGAAAGTATGTTCCGGATCCATCTCATGTAATCCAGAGTGACGATGTGCAAGTTAGAGACAACCTTACGGTAGAGACTTTACCGGTGAGGATTGATGATCGTAAAGTGAAGACGTTGAGAGGCAAGGAGATACCTCTCGTGAGAGTCATTTGGACGGGAACGACTGGTGAAAGCTTGACGTGGGAGCTTGAGAGTAAAATGCTGGAGTCTTATCCAGAGTTGTTTGCTTGAGGTAAATTTTCGAGGACGAAAATCTTTTAAGTGGGGGAGAGTTGTAACGCCCACTTTTGTTAATTGTTTATTTAATCGAGTTTAGGCAATTATATTATATGCATGATCTTGGTATGATTTGAATGATTTACGACTATATTGATGGTTTGGTTGATATTGTGATAAGTTATGAGTTTTGGAAGATTTGATAAGATTAAGGGATTTATTTTATTGTTAAATAAAATAAAGATTTGAAAATAATATAAAACATTTAGTTGAGGGTTGTTTTGATATTTTAGATAGTTTTGGGGGAGAAAGTGAGATAAGATAAGTAAATTAGAGGAGATATAAAAGAGTTAGACCTAGTTTTAGAAAAACATTGTTGTAAGTAAGTTTTTGGAGAAAAAGGGAGAAAAGCCAAGAGAAGAGAAACCAAGAGGGAGAGCTGCGATTTTCTGCAAATTAAGGTAAGGGTGAGACTAATAACTCTGTATTGTTAATTGAATGTAATTCTGATGATTAGTTAGCAAGAATTAGGATTGAATTGGAGAAAACGAAAACTAGGTCAAATCCCTAAAATTGATGATTAAACGGTAGGAACTGATTAAATTGGTGTAGAAAGTGTTCCTGGACCTTAGATAATGTTTAGAACAAACTTTGGAATCAATACTAGGCTTAGAACCATATGAATCGTCGGATTTTTGTGAAAATAGGAAGCCTGGCCGTAGCGACATTCATCACTCGCCACGGCGAGCTATGAACCTCGCCTCGCGAGTGATGATCTTCATCGCTCGCCACGCGAGCCTTTCCCTTCGCCTCGCGAGTTCTTTTGGTATTGCTCACCATAGCGAGCAACCTTACTCGCCATAGCGAGCTAAGGCAGAGAGCATGTTGGATTTTGTAATTTCGACTTTTTAGTTGGACCTTGAGTGCCTTTGAGTGCCTGAACATACCTAGTAATGAATAGGGATGAATGTAGGACAAGATTAAACCCAGAACAGCATTAGTTTGGAACTTGTCTTGTACTCGCCATGGCGAGTAAGAATTCTCGCCTCGCGAGCACTTCCAGGTTGGAGTGTCTTGAGTGTTTGTGCGATCTGTGTCGCACGTTTGGATCAAGAGAGAACCCCCTTATGGTAATTGAGACCAATGATGACGTTTAATGTAGTCTGTAAAGCTGTTTAAGATATGTTGATATTAATTGAGCATGAGTTAATGTATTAAACATTATGTAAGATATAATGAAATGTTATGATGCTATTGAATTGCAATTGATATATTGATATCTCCCTGTTGTTGTGTGATTTGACTGTGCTACTGCTGTTATTTAACTAAGTGCATAAGGTCTATATATATGATGAAATGATGACGTTTAGCTCCAAATTATTGGATGCATGTTGATATGTTGATTACGGTGATTTGTTCATAAGAGTCCATGCATTAGCATTCATTGAGCTTAGTCCTCACCACGATTTATTAGGAGCTTTGTCCTCCGCACGATTTATTAGGAGCTTTGTCCTCCGCACGTTTTAAAGTATATTAATACTTATGATGACGATTGGTACCACATGCATATAAGGAGTCTAAGAGCATTGTCACATTGTCATGTCTATAATGCTATGTTGTTGATGACGATTGAACATGTGAATTCGTGATACTTGTTTATTGAATATGCAAAGTTGTCTATGATTGATGATGTGATTACGTGAAAATTGTTTATCAAATATGCAAAGTTACTTAAGATTGATTATGATGTTAATGTTAATTATGATTCGAATTACTTTGATTAACATTATTTTGTTATGAAATCTCACCCCTTCTGCTTGAAATTGTTGCCCTTCGTATGGGTAACTTGCAGGTGATCGTGTTTAGTGTGCAGTTTCCGTCGTGAGTGGCCTTGACTTCACTGTGTCGTCTAGGTCGCTCTGATACGTAACGGGATGGGGCTATATGTTATGCATGCTTCGTTCTATTACGTGAATAATATGCTATTGTGTTATTGAACTAACTCTTTTGAGATTATTTTGATGGAGCCTGCGTGCCAAAACGTTTTATGACTATGATATAATTTCCGCTGCAATGATTAAGATATTTGGTTAAATTATTATTTAACTGTTTTGGATTATGTTATATGTGATATCTCGTTGTTTATGATGCTTACTCTGATAAATGATTTAAGAAATTTGTATATTGGGAAAACGGGGTGTTATGCATGAAAGACGAAAAATAAATAAAAGGAAGGGTCCAATCATAAGGTGGGAGGTGTGCAAGGATCTAACAGATCGAATTGGGGCAATTGATTTGATCAATGACCCTGATCTGATCTAAGGTAGATCATCACAGGCCGTCAAAATTAAATCAAAGGGGTTTAGGGTGTGAGGGCGCACGCTAGGGCCATGCACCCACACACACACGATCAATGTCCTGATTCTCTTCATTTCCACATACTCCTTCTAAGTTCTGTCTCCTACCCTTCTCTTTCTTTTTCTTTCTCGATTTCTTTTTCTTCTTTCTTCTTTTGATTGATTTTTTTTATTAAAACAAAACAAAAAATAAAAAATATAAAGTCCTAGATCTAACTACCTTTTGAAATGGGTTTGTTTGGTTTTGTGATTGGGGTGATGATGATGTCGATTTGATGATTGTTTGGGATTGGGTTGAATTTGTGTTACTGGATATTGATTTTGATGATGATGTCGATTTAAATATTGATTTGATGATGTCAATTTTAAAAAAATCTTTTAAAATCTTTTAGAATCATATCCGATACACCTTAAATAAAAACAAAAAATAAAGATAAAAGTAAAAGATGGAAAATTTAAAAGTAAAATAAAAACTAAAAGATTAATAAATCTTCTTAGATATATATATATATATATATATATATATATATATATATATATATATATATATATCTATACCTATTAATACCTATTAATAAAGGCAAAACATTTGTTTCGTGTAGCCTATTTTCTTTCCTAAATTACCCTTCTTTTTTTATGAGAATTTCCCAATTTGCCCGTTAAAATTGAAAAACAGTTTGGAAACTCCCCCCAATTCTACCTGTTGTAAACCGCAAGTCTTTTATGACCGAGAGAAATAGGTTGAAAGAGAGGAGTTACGATCATCAATTCATCAGGGAAGGCCACAAGTGGACTTCTGTATACGGTAAGTTCATTGCTTTATGTCTTTTGTTATCTCGGTGTTCTCGACTTTTCATTTCTCTTCATGATTCAGTGGCATTGAATTTTCCATTTATGTATTTTTTTTCTTTTCAATACAGACAATGAAGGAAGATGAGAGTAAAAAGGAGTAAGACCAATGGATAACAAGGCAACATCATCTGTAATGGCGAAAGAACATGAGATGACCAATACGTGATATGAAGATTAAACGGTTTTTTCCGACACTCGACCACCGCTTGCTGCCCTGGTCATTGAATTGAAACGAGGCGACGTGAGTCACAATTAAGTTTTCACTGTCTCATTCTCTCTTATCATTTTGATACGTTAAAAATTACTAAAAAACTGTTGATCCCGATTATTGATTTTTTTAAAATCTGCAAGTAAATATGTTTGTTTCAGTCTGATTTTTGTTGTCTCTTTTTTATCACTTTTGTCAGTTTTTTCTCCAATTTGCTTACTAATTTTTTCCCCTCATACTTTCCAGAAGAAGGCTGCAATCTTGGGCAAAACGTAATGTTCATGTTCGTATTTAGCGTTTAAAAGTGAGGGTTTGTTTCCTATGCAAAGTATTGTTTGTGTTTGTCTGAGATTTCAAAATAATGTAATACCATGTATCATTATACATGAAACTTGATAATTAAAGATGTGAAACTTGATTACTAAATGCAGTAAGGGTTTGTTCCCTTATTACATAATCTTATTTTGTATTGTTAAGCCTAATTACATACTTTTATGATTGTTAATTAGATCCCTAAAAAAAATTATTGATAATTAGACTGGATTGCTCCTTCATTATGTTATTCCATAATTGTTGAACTCGCTTTAGAAATAATAATTTTAACCATTATCACTTAAGGGAACTCACAATGTTATGATTGTAATAGCCAAGGACAAAACTGCTCATGTCATTTCTTTCTCTGCTGATGCTTTATCTGAATCTTCTCTCTTTCACGAAACTACTCCAATTTTCTGTATATAATGTTTTTCTTAAGGGTCTGTATATAATTTTTTGTTTAGTTTCATTCTTCTTTATCCTTACATATCGAGATATTGTTGGGTTTTAGGTTGATTTTGATTTTCTTTCCCTTTCCTTTTTTTTGGGCTTTTTTTAACCATATATTCCAGTTTTTCACAGTGCCTTCAAATTTTCTATTTGCATTATATTATTCATGCTGCTATTTGATAATACAGTTTTTTAGATTTTGTTGATCATTTTGGATTAAAGGCCAAGTGATGAAGTTGATTTAACGAATATAATTCGAGAGAACCGCTTCTTCTATCTCAATTACATGGAAATTAGTATCATGCAAAGTTTATACAGTTAAACATGTTACCATACATATAAGACTATACTGTTACGCCTGAAGTGATGATTATAAAAATCTTATCTCCGTTTACTTACAAAATGTATGTTTTTTATTGTCTTGCACAATATAATAAAAAAAATCCAAACTGAACATAGAACCGAATAACTGGATTATTCTTGGACAAACTTAATTAGAATCAAATGTTTTCATATAAAAAAATGCCACTAAATATTTCACTAAATAATTGATGAATCGAGAAAATGCTTGGTTGTATGGTCGTGTAGCTAAGAAACCGAACAACGATTTGAGAGAGAGAGAGAGAGATTTGAATGCTAGGTAAGGGGTGGTTGTAGGTAGGGGCTCTTGCCTTCTATTACTCCAAAATTTCTCAAACAAGAACATCACATATATATCCCAAGTTAATTAACATTCCACTTGCTATGTTACATTGACTTTTTCAATCAAAAATATTGTAAAGTATTTATAAATGATGCGACTAATATGTAAACATTGTTTCACTCTTTTTGAAATGTCTCCGTCCTTTGCAAGACTTATCAAAGTTTTGTTCTTATTTCTTCTATTGGTTTGCCTTAGATTTTTTGAATTTTATATTTTATGATAGACTCAAATGGCTCGAGAAATAATATAGAGCATATTTGTACTGATTTCTGTAAATTGTTTTAAGGATATGAAAGATTTAAAGTCTTCATCAAACCCACCCCCATAAATGTCACTCATGTTTCATGTATATTCATCCTCCATAGATAGATGAGTATGCATCACAAAACTAAGTATATATTAAGTAACTCCATGTCAAAGAAGTGCATAAATTACATAACTTACATTTTTTATCAAGTTTGATCGTTCTTTTAATTCTAATAATTTTCTCGATATATATAAAAAAGAAAACTAAAGCAACGTTGATGTTGAAAAACATACTGCTTATGCGTTACATGCGTTAACCCAGTAGAAAGAGCGGACAGACGGGCACAGGAGTGCCCGTCTGGACGCTAGTATATATTAAAGTTAACATGTAAGCCCTAATTTTAACCTAAACCCTATTGCATAATTTTACTGTTTTAACCTTAATGCTCACACCTAATCTCCTATTTTCATGAACAACCCTAATGCTCTCACCTAATCTTCTTATATAATAAAGTTAACCCGTAGGCCCTAATTTTAACCTAAACTCTATTACATAATTTTACTGTTTTAACTCTAATGCTCACACCTAATCTCCTATTTTCATGAATTCTTATATATTAAAGTTAACATGTAAGCCCTAATTTTAACATAAACCCTATTGCATAATTTTACTATTTTAACCCTAATGCTCACACCTAATATCCTATTTTCATGAACAACCCTAATGCTCACACCTAATCTTCTTATCTTCTTATATCTTCTTATATATTAAAGTTAACATGTAAGCCCTAATTTTAACCTAAATCCTATTGCATAATTTTACTGTTTTAACCCTAATGCTCACACCTAATCTCTTATTTTCATGAACAACCCTAATGCTCTCACGTAATCTTCTTATATATTAAAGTTAACCCATAAGCCCTAATTTTAACCTAAACCCTATTGAATAATTTTACTGTTTAAACCCTAATGCTCACACATAATCTCCTATTTTCATGAACAAAGCAAATCGGCATCGCTTTATTTCCCCTATTTCTTCAAAACAAATCGCCCTATTTCTTCAACAAAACAAATCGCCCTATTGGAATAAAAGGGTTTTGAAAGATTATAGCAATATTTTTTTTTGTTAATATTACACTTTTCATCCAAATTAGAACTGAACTCTCTTTGTTAAATATCTACCACAAAATGCACCAGAATTTTGCAATCTATATAAACAGGTGGAAGAAACATTTCAACAAACAGTTAAAGGGTATCATTTACGGTAAAGGTCAAATATTCGATAAAAGGAAAATTATTAAAATAAAACATTTTACATGTTGAGGTTAAGAATGAGCTATTTTTAGGTACATAATATAACATTAACATATAATTTTTACAAAAGAATGAAGTAACATTTTGTCAAAAATAAAAATAAAAATGAAGTAACATACCAATAATATAACGTTGACATATAATTTTAACAAAAGAATGAAGTAACACACGATTGATAAAAATTAATATTTTTAAGGTGAATAAGTGTCGTGTATGATGTTCGAATTCCAACATCTGCATATATTTGGGACCACATATTTCATTCTCTTTGATATGCATTGAGATTTGTTTTTGTCTACTACATCTACAATATATATGACCCGTGCGGCAGCACGGGTGGAAAGTCTAGTAATAAAATAAAAGTGAGAAGAGGGTCCGAAATCGGAACAAAAATGAGATATTTTAAAATACATCTCTGCCGAATTTTTCTCCGAAAAGTCAAAGACTATTCAGGGTCAAAAGACATATGAATGTAGGATGTTAGGTCCATTTAATTAATCTAATGGTGTTTAATTATTCCCTAAATTGCTAATGTGAGGTGACTCTCATACTAGTTGTAACCGTTTTTAATCTCTGCCTAATTATTCCCTAAAATTTCTACAACATCTCTTTGGAGGCACACCAACGTTCATGAGATATTTCTCTTTCGAAAGAATTACTCAATTCTACTTTGTAAGAATTAACTTTGGAGGTCAACAATAATTCAAATTTTTCTTTATCGGTGGTGTGGTGCAGCAGCCAGGATCAATTCAATATTTGATTGCAAAAAAGTTATAATTTGTATTATTATTGGTGGTGTGGTTCATAATCCCTTTGTATGCTATGATCAATTGGTATTTGGTTGTGTGGAAGAAGAAAGATTCCAGACCTAGGGAGGAAGAAGATGAGAGTGTGATATGTTTTTCTTTGAAGAGTCCCCACCTGAACAATCAAGTGAATAAATGTGAGCCATTAAGATCAAAACAAAGAATGGTTAGGATTTAGAGTCAACGAATTCGTTGACATCTGGTGTCAACGGATCCTATTCTCTCTGTTTCAGTTTCTTTCAATCTCCTATTCTCTCTGTCATTCTCCCACCGATTAGATCTGATGACATGCACGAAACCACAAATTTGTCTAGGACGAGCCTTATTTTTAATTATTTATTTCTAACACTGTCACATCACCTTCTTAAAACAATATTTTTGATCTCATAGGCCATGTATATGCAAATTTTCCAAAATTGTACACTTGTAACTGTTAAAAGTATATAAAGAGGATCATACTCTTACTTTAGGCTCACCAGCATATGCTTGAACAGTTTATTCATTGAATTTATATTTGTGGTTTACAGTTAGTCATTGAAGAGGATTCTTGTCCAATTTTTTCTAGATGGCTAGATTTGATTCACTAAATTTCCTTATCTTTAGGCCAATTAACAAGGTGAAGTCTATTCCTTGAAGAATGAGATTCCCTAAGAAAAGATTGTTATTATTTGTTACTTAATTTATAATTACAAATTTTTTAGATGCACAAAGAAATTATTTATTATGTTGATACGATTTAAGTTAGTGTTCACTTTTACACAGAAGTTGTTGAATCTCGGGTAATAATTAACTTGGGCCCCTGAATAATAAACAAAAGATAGTTGGAGATTTTAGAATAGTTTGTCTTATTAGAATTTTTTTCTTTTGGGAGGTTATCTTAATAGACTTAAATAATTTTTTTATGTTTCATGATACATAATTTATTTACTCATGGTTTAGTCCCAAAATATATGAAAAAAAAGTTTTTAGTTCTCTTATTTTATTCTAGTCATTTGATATTTAAGTCATACATCATACTAACTAATATCTTTGGAGTACTAGTTAAGGAGACAGGAAAAAAAAAATTATATTGAAAACATTATTTTTTACACTTTAAAGATGTTGATCATACAAATTCCAATATAATAAAAACATTATTGTTAACACTTTAAAGATTTTAGATGCCCCAGACATTAGTTAACATTTGCCTTTCTTTAATAAAAAGAAAATGGAAGTTGGATTCCAAAGGTTCCATATATTCAGAAAATATATTTACATAATATCCATCATCAAAGTAGTAAAGAGATTCACACCCACATCCTTTTGGAATATGAGTTCAATCATCATCATATTTAGACTAATCTTTATTTTCGGACTTTGAAATCAATAGAGTAATGATATTTATACAATTATTTTTTTTGAGAAAATTTATACAACCATTTAGTGACAACATTTACCACAACTTATTTTTTTCTTCTTATTTGTTTAAAACAATGAAAAAAGAAAAAGAGTAAATAAGAACGTAATAATGAGTATAAATGAAAATTATCTAAAAATTATCACAATAATTATACAAATATTATTTCTCAAATCAGTATGATCTTGTAAGCTATTTGGGCATATCTTATTCCTATTACTATGAATGAATCCATATGCATAAAATATTATAGAGACTAAAATATTTAAAATAACAAAATTAATTTATTCTTTATTCTAGGTACGAGATAACACTTTTTTTATAGCAACACAAAGTTTTTTTCTTCATTTTTTTTTATAGTTATAGGGACTAATTTTTTTATTTTTTAAAGATAGGGACTAAAGTTAAAAAGCATTATATATCAAAGGGACTAAAGAGTTAACAAAGTCGTCTTATTATAAAATGATAAACTTTCACTAAACCCCACACTAGTTAAAACAATCTAATATATTAGCCCATCATTTTCATTTTCGTACACCAGTATATTTTCTGGGTGTTAGTGGTTGAAAATGAAATAATGAGAATAATATTAATACCTAAAGAAAAAGACAAGTAGGTAGTGCCAATCTTTGTTGGCATTTGGTCCCAACCATGATTTTTTTTTTCATTTGGTAACCATTCTTTTATTCAACATTGCAATCACCTTTTGTCTCCCCTTGCAAGTGGCATATCCATGGTAAAAAAAAAAAAAAAAACCTTAAATATCCTTTTTAATCATCAAATATCGCGATCGTACGATTTTAATCTTTTTATACGATCATATTCCTTTATATTTTCGTCTAAATTATGTTGAGATTATATCATTTATTGAAATTTAAAATGACATTCAATTCTTATAGTCGGTGTATCTTTTTATTTAAAAATAAGAAACATTATAAAGTTTAAAATTTAAACTAGAAGTCCATTCGCTCTCATGTGTACAAGTTGATTTTTTTTGAAAAATTCTACGGTGAAGTCATAAGAATGATTTTTTTGGTTAAGTTAACATTATAACATAAAAAATGTAATGAGTAACACCCCATTATTTGTAGAATGACATCAAAAGTTCAGCCTTCATAGTATCATCAATTCATCAGGTTAACAAGACTACACTTAATATAATTTTATCATACCTTGTTCTAAGCATAACACCCTACAAAGTGTAACACTTAAGACTATCACATAATATCATCAACTCTATTTGCATGTTAAAGATTCCAACGATAAAATAGTGTCTGTAAGTCCAAGATGTTGCAAGCATTACTAAATGAATATACAATTGATCATTAATCAGTAATAAAAAATTTAAAAATGAATTAAACATTAAAATCAAAATTAACTTTTTCAAAAAAGTCAATTTCCTGACTGCACCGTAGAAGCTCCCTTTTTATTTTCTTTAAAAGAAATTCACATAGAGCTAGGTGTTATACGTGAATAATGATCTCACTTTGACCGTACATTTTTATGAAATTGAAAATGAACTACCAAATTAAAAGGGTAAAATATGAACGATTGATTAAAATCTATAAAAAAGAAAAGTGGACGACAAAATCTCACAATCCTAATAGATGGAGGACCACAATTGCAATTAAGAAAAAGTTCACTTTTTTTTTTTGTGGATATTCTCATCAACCTTGAAGAATTTTACTTATCCATCATCCTATTTTGATATTAATTTCAGCTTTCTCTTCTTCATTATCATCACAAAATTGCAATCTTTGCTACAAATTTTCCAGGAAAGAAAAACACCCTTTTGAAAATGCAAAAGTCAGAAGAAGAAAATCATGACCTTCCTCAAAAGTCAAAACCACTAGATGAAAATGTGTTTTCCATGGATTATGATATTGACTTTGAAACTTCATGGCCTTTGGATCATATATCTAACTCCATGCATCCTTTTTTCTTGCAAAATATCTCTGAACAACCTTTTTCACCTATTTGGACTTTTTCTGATGATGATCACAACATTGCAGCTTCAGGTTACTCATCCTTATCTTGTTATGTTTGTGTTTTTGGTTTGTTTCAATTAGGTTTTGAACTTTTGTTCAATTTCTTGGACTTGCTTGATGTCTAAGTTGACTTTTACTCTAGTTGCTTTAATGGAATATATTTTGCTAAGGAGTTGAATTTATATTCATTATTCAATATGAAAAATTGCCACAGATTATTGTTTTTGTTTTTGTATTTTTGGTTTATATTCAATTCACTTTAGAAGTTTTTTTCAACTTCTAAATCACTGACACCGTGATTTTGTTGAAGTTTTGAAGTGTAGATTTTGTTTAAATCAGAGTGTCACATCCTGATTCTGCCAAACTCACCGTCAATTCAAACATAAATTATTTGTCACTCAACTTGCTTAATTGATTGGAAAATTCAAGAGGGTCTGTGATTATATTTTTTAATAATTTTGCTTTTGGAATATACTTTGCTTATTTCTTAGTTTAGAGTTTTGAATATTGAAGAAATCTCAAATTTTCATTTTTTGAAATATCTATTTTTCTTATTGTGCTTGAAGCTCAATTTGAGTGTTCAGAAATTGAGTATAAAGCATAAATGAAATATAGATGGACTTTTGACAGGCCAGATTTTGTCTATAATTCCTGTTTTCTTGGAAGTTTCATTATTAATAATTTGGTCACTAGAATAAAAGAAATTCAGAAAAAAGTCACTGAAATTGTAATCATAGGCGATTTGAATACTTACAAACAAACTGATCCTTAAAAAATAAACTTTTGAGGACTTGCTTGAAATCACAATGAATTTCAAATACTCGTGATTTTAGGTATTGAATTTGAGACTAATTTGAAATGTTTGATGATATAAGGTAAGGTCTGGACTAAAATAACCGACCATTCACGATTTTAGGGACTTTTCTAAATATCGCTCATTCCATGTACTAACTAGCTATACAACACCGACACTTCAGATTGCATGAATGTCAGGTGTCTGACACCAACACGACACCAACACATTAGTTATATTTTATCAAATTATAGTTGGTTTCAGAATGTCAGTGTCATGTTTGACCTATGTCTATGCCAGTGCTTCATAGATACGTAGACACCATCATACAATTTCACGGACTAATTTGGATGTTTACTCGTTTATAAACTTAGAAAGTTCTAAATATGATGTTTGTTGAAATCCAAAGATGTCAATATAAAAGCTATTCATAGTCCACTCAAGTGACATTTGATTCTAAACATGAACATTGTAGTTTATGCTGGACCTGCACTTCTGATTGAAGCTACCACTTTCAGGTAACAACAAAAACATAATAACTGAAAACCGAGTCGAAAATGATGACAAGCATAAACGTGTGACACCCCATATAGGTCTACCACCTTTACAAAATCCACATGGTTATTGCCTAATCAAGGAAAGAATGACACAAGCTCTTAGAAACTTCAAAGAGTTAACTGAACTGAATGTTCTTGCTCAAGTTTGGGCGCCCGTGAGGAATGGAAGTCGGTATAAACTCACAACTTCAGGCCAACCATTTGTTCTCGATGCACATAGTAATGGACTTCATCAGTACAGAACAGTTTCTTTGATGTATATGTTTTCTGTTGACGGAGAAAACGACGAAGTTTTAGGACTTCCTGGAAGAGTTTTTCAGCAGAAGTTACCTGAATGGACTCCTAATGTTCAGTATTATTCTAGTAAAGAGTATTCAAGGCTAAATCATGCTCTACATTATAATGTTCGCGGAACTTTGGCTTTGCCGGTGTTTGAACCTCCAGGACAATCATGTGTTGCTGTGTTGGAATTGATTATGACTTCACAGAAGATTAACTATGCTCCTGAAGTGGATAAAGTCTGCAAAGCACTTGAGGTTAGGTATCTTTTTAAATGTGCTATTCATTTCTTTTCTTATGTTTGGTGAGTGTCATGTGATGGTTATAATATTACATAGACCTTGTTTGGGAAAACAGCTTATACTGTAAGAGCTTATCATATAAGCGCTTATGAATTAGCTATTTCTATAACACAAGATAAAATAATGTCAAACTGCTTTGTATAACCTATAAGCTGATTTCATAAGCTATCAAGGAGAGCTTATTTTCATAAGCTGAAAACAGCTTACGGAAATTTCATAAGTTGTTTTCATAAATTCTCTCAGTTTCACAAGTGGTTGGTTATGCCAGTTGACAAGATCAAATAAGACAATTCAAACAAGCCCATACATATATTAGAAATTGGTAAATATTAGAAATACTCTTTAAAATGATATTATTTGACTGCAGAATCAAAGATATCCTACTTATTTGCCGATATGCGTATAAAATATAGAACAAGAAGCTGAGATGGCAACTTCAGAACTTGCTCCTCGAGTCTTATAACCATATAGATTGATTTTAAAAAAGCCATCTGCCTTCAAACTATACTCTTTTTACTAACATGTTGGAAAATGTTACATAATAAATAACATGCTTTTTATTCCTGAGTCACCTTCTACCAGTTTCCTTGCAGGCAGTAAATTTGAGGAGTTCAGAAATTTTGGAGCATCCATACAGTCAGGTAGTTTTTACTGCTATTCATGATGTATATCTCCCTTTTAGTTTTGTTTCACTTTAGTCCTTGTTGTTTTGTTTTAACCCCTTCATTATTTGGTTTATCTTTATTAAATCCCTATATTATAAGGAGTCAAAAAAGAGCATGTTAAAGAGATTAAAACAAAAGTATACTACAGTGAATGCAATGAAACAAAAAAAAAAATTACAAGGGACCACTACGGAAAAATAAATCAGCGACTAAAATGAAAACATTAGTATATTACAAGTTATATTATTACAAGGACCGAAAACATATTTAAGTCTTTCTGTATGACATCTATCTTAAGCCTTCTATTGTTGTCAGTCAAATAACATAGCAATTCTTTTAAACCAGATATGTAACGAAGATAGACAGAATGCATTATCCGAGATTTTGGAGATATTGACAGTGGTGTGTGAAACTCATAATTTACCTTTGGCACAAACATGGGTTCCATGCAGGCATAGAAGTGTTTTGGCTCATGGTGGTGGTCTAAAGAAAAATTGCTCAAGTTTTGATGGTTATTGTATGGGACAAGTTTGCATGTCAATAACCGAGGTAGCATTCTATATCATAGATTCTCACACATGGGGTTTCCATGATGCATGTGTTGAACATCACTTACAACAAGGTCAAGGAGTTGCCGGAAGAGCTTTTTTGTCTCAAAACATGTGTTTCTGTAGAAACATTACTCAATTCTGCAAAACCGATTACCCTTTAGTACACTATGCTCTCATGTTTGATTTAACAAGCTCTTTTTCAATATGTTTACAAAGTTCTCATACCGGAGGTGATGATTATGTACTAGAGTTTTTTCTTCCTCCTAGTATCAATAAATTTTGTGAACAAAAGGGTTTGTTAGGATCAATATTGGCAACAATGAAACAAAATTTCCAAAGTCTTAAGGTTGCTTCTGGCGTTGAACTTGAGGAAGATGGATCAGTTGAAATTGTTGAAATAATAAATGGAACAGTTCATTCGAGGCTTGAATCAGTTCCGATTATTCAATCTACTAAATTATCAGCTAGACATGATGATGCCTCGCCGGATATGGAGGAGGGAGTGCCACTAGATCAATCACGACAGAAAATAATCACAAATTTTGATGACATAAATGATATAGGAAATCTTGATGATTATGCAGGTGGAAGCATTGATCAGATCCATTCCTTGAAGACTGAAACCAAAAAGAAACCGTCGTTGAGAAAACGCGGAAAAGCTGAGAAATCAATTAGTCTTGAAGTCTTGCAAGATTATTTCAGTGGGAGTCTAAAGGATGCTGCAAAGAGCCTTGGAGGTATGTTCATTTTCTGATTTAGTTGTTTTAGGCAATATGATGCTGTTTTGTTTTCTGTACGAATGTGCAATTTTCTCCAAGATTTTGACTTGCAGTTGCAGACTCACTTTGATTATTGATACTGTTGAAAAATATGAAAAAATGTGTCTGCAATTATGGCTGCAATGCAGTTGCAAAGAATTTCAAAACTTTTATAATGTTAACCGCAATTTAAATCAATGTTTTGCTTCTATCTGAAAACATATAGTAATCAAAGAATAAATTGATAATCGAATACTTAATTATTAATCATTGTTTATTACTAGTAACTTATAATTCTTTGACAAAAATTGGAAAGAAATATCAACTAAAATCTATTGTTGTTATTGGATATATCCTTGTTGTACAGTTTGTCCAACTACAATGAAGCGAATCTGCAGGCAGCACGGAATATCCCGTTGGCCTTCTCGAAAGATCAAAAAGGTTAACCGTTCGCTGTCCAAGCTCAAATGTGTGATTGAATCGGTCCACGGTGTTGAAGGAGCATTTGGTTTGGATTCTCCAAGTACAAGCACAATCCCTATTGCTGCTGGTTCCTTTAATGAACCTTCTACTTCGAACAAGTTTGAACACCATACCTCATTAAGCATAATGCCATCAGAACCTAAGAAGAACGAAAATTATTTAGATGCATCTAAATCAGAACCTCAAAAACCATTAGGAGGAATGCTAATCGAAGGTGCTGATAGTTCTAAAGACTTGAAAAATCTGTGTCCTTCAACAGATGTTGTTTTGGAGGATCAGGTCCTAGAAGCTTCAAGGATTCATCCTCCATGTTCTGATTTTGTTCATATGCAAATGCAGCACATGGATACTCTTAATTTTGCAGCTCAGAAAGAGATGAAGATTGTGACTATAAAGGCAACATATAGAGATGATATCATAAGGTTTAGGGTTTCTTGGAACTGTGGCATTGTGGAATTGAGAGAAGAAATTGCTAAAAGACTGAAACTAGAGGTAGGGACATTTGATATCAAGTATTTGGATGATGATCAAGAGTGGATATTGGTAGCTTGTGATGCAGATTTACAGGAGTGCATGGACATTTTAACATTATCAGGAAGCAACATTATCCGGCTTGTTGTGCATGATATTTTGTCCATTCTTGGAAGCTCGGTTGAGAGCTCAGGGGAATGAGGAGAGGGAACCTTGACTCTCTGCACTCGAGGAAATTACACTGACAAGGGATCTTAGCTATTAGATAAAGATCAGACGAGTTGTATGAGTAGTATTCTGACTTTACTAAATCGGCTTTATAGTACAACTCAGTGTAAGAGTCGTCCAATCTTTATCCAACTGTCGAGATCGGCGACAGTGTGATAGTGTCAATGCAGAAAATCCAGTTCCTTATGGGAGGCTAGATGTAGTTCAAGTCCATAGTTATTTAGGGAATTTTTTGTCTGAGAAAACATTTTTTCCCATTTTTGTTTTCATAAATAATTACAAAAGTATGACGTTGTTTCTTGTTTCAAATATATGTACAGGAAACAGTGAAAAATAGGCAAATGACATATTTTCACTGTTTCTTATTGGAATATTTGAATTCAAGAAACAATTATGTAATTATTAGAGAAAATGAAAATCTAAAAAAAGTTTCTGGCAAAAATAAGCTCAAATTTTCTTGTGTCAACTCATGAGAATGAGGAAAGGTTGTGTATAATATAGTTTGTACTTAATGATTTGGATTCTTGTAATTATAGGATTAGGTTAAGAATATATTTAGTTTCAAATATTCACCCATTGTAAGAAACTTAGTACCATTAGATTAAAGGACTACCACTTTCATGTTTTTTTTTAATGGTTTAATTGCACTTTTGGACCCCTATCTTTCCAAAAGTTGCGGTTATGGACCCCTAACTAATTTAAATACAAAACAGCCCCCTATGTTTTGATTCTTTGGCAGTTTTGGACCCCAGTCCATTGTTGACTCGGTCAACGCTGACGTGGCACCCTAAGTGAGGTGCCACGTGTCAAATTTTTTATTTTTTTTTGCCTTGGGGGTCCAAAACTGCCAAAGAATCAAAACATAGGTGGCTGTTTTGTATTTAAATTAGTTAGGGGTCCATAACCGCAACTTTTGGAAAGATAGGGATCCAAAAGTGCAATTAAACCTTTTTTAATTAATGGTAAATGTTAGTAATCAGTTGTTGGATTAGTTTTTTCTCCTTCGTTTGAGTTTGGATCGAGAACCTTCAAGACTTTCGTGCTATTGTTACTATTCAATGGTAGATTAGATATCGTTTTTTATTACCATGTTATTATGTTATAAATTCTAATTTCCCTAATGAGTAATCTCCAGCAAAGATTTGGATGACCACCTTTATCTCTTATGCTTCTTGAAATACTTTGTAATAATACTCAACTAGAATAAGACTCAAGTGTTACGCAGTAGTCTTAAAGCTTATTCTAGAAAGAAAAAAAAAAAAGGGTTAAATATGATTTTGGTCCCTATAAATATACAAACTTTTCGTTTTAGTCCCTCTAAAATTTTCCTTCAACTTTTAGTCCCTTAAAAATTTTCAATCTTCACTTTTGGTCCCTCCTTTAAAATAAAATCATATGTAGATTTTGTATTTTTGAATAAAATTTTGCAGAAACATTCATAATATTATAAGAGTCTCTCCCAAAAAAATTTAGAATTTTTTAAAATAACATGAATTTTTATATTTTTGATAGTTAAAAATTCATATTAAATTTATGTTTAGTTAAAAAATTCTAATTTTTTTTGCGAAATATTTTTACAATATTCTACACATTTCTGCACAATTTCATTCAAAAATACTAAAATTAACTTTAAAATAGGGACCAAAAGTAGTGATTGAAAATTTTATAGGGACTAAAAGTTGAAGGAAAATTTTAGAGGGACCAAAACAAAAAGTGGATATATTTATAGGGACCAAAAACATATTTAACCCAAAAAAAAAATAGTAAACATTTTTCTCTTCTCTTAGAAACAGGGTCGATCCTGTGAATCTGGAGGTTCTGCTCTGTAAGTGAAAAGAGGTTCGTAATAAAATAAAAATGTATTTTTTTTAAAAAGAACAATGTTCTATTTAATTTTTTTTTAAAAGATAAATACAAGGTGCCGTATTTATGTTGTACACCCTAAGGTGAAAATCACAATCGTATACATGAGCAACCTCAAACCACCGTCCCAAAAAAAAACATCCACCTAACACAAAAAGCAAGAGGACCCAATTCTAATAGGCCTAAAACAAGACAACAGAAAAAGAAAGTGGAAACCTGGGGAATAGTGGAGTAGTACTTAGTAGTACTAATAGACTATAATTTTTTTTTTGAGGTCCATACCTTGTGTTGGAACAAAATGTGTTAACATTACCCTTTAAGAGTTTTGGTGATAACAAGGTATTAAAAATTGTCAATTGGATATGCTAATATTTGTTCAAGTGTACAGGACCATAGAAAAAAATTTGGAATCATTATTAGGTTCTGGAAGAACAAAAGAGAGCAAAGGAATCAACAAAAAGGAAGCTTGAAGCATCTGAAGAGAAGTGCTCCTGAAGTCAAAGTGCTCTTGAAGTCATAACGACATCAGAAGCAAGTTCATCAGAAGCTGAAGATCACCAGAAGCTCTAGTTCATCAGGAGATGCAAGATTTAAAGCTTCAAAGGCTGTTCAATGGATTTAATCTCGTCTAGGCATTACAAAAGACTAGAAGAGTGAAGCAACAACTAATTTGAAAGGATTTGAAGGCATTAGATGCATGTTCTTTAAAGAGTGTTTGTAACACCCCGTTATCCAAAATCAATTAAATAATAAATTAAACATGCAATCTGAGTAAATCTCAAACGGACATGTCACACTACTTTGCAAATTTTCTTAAATAGAATATAAAAACTATTTAACGAAACATCTTCCATAAACTTCAATAGATATGCACCGGAATATTTGCATCAAAAGCAACAACAACAATGGTTTAATTCTCCATAAAGTATTCTTGGCATAAAAGCCTCATCAATTATTTCAACAACCAAATAAAGGGCTACATTAGCTTAATCCAAAAATGTGATACATAAGGAATGAAAAACAAATAAGAAATTCCATCCCGTACGTATCAGAGCCCTAGACATTGAGCCACCACCTACTACTCAGGGTCACCTGCAAGTTACCCATAGGAAGGGCAACATTTTCAAGCAGAAGGGGTGAGATTCACAACAATAAATATAGATAATAAATTCATCAATTGAATCTAACACCCTAACATAATAATAATTCATCAATACATAGATATATCACCATTATCAACATCAACAATAAATGAAATTATAACCAACGACATCGACTCATGCAACACTCAACAACTCCACTAAGACTCCTCTACAATGCTCATGCATGTGGTACCATATTCAGGGCCGGAGCCCTCACCGCTAATTGAATGGTTAAAGCATTCGTTCAGGACATAGGTCCTCACCGCTATCGAATGGTTAAAGCATTCATTCAGGACATAAGTCATCACCGCTTTTAACAACAAAGTGTTCACCGCTTTGAACGACGAGGCGTTCCAGGGCCAGAGCCCTCCCGCTTTTATGCTTATGCAACTGACTCCACTCGTGTATATCTACATACAACTTGACAATGCATATATGTATATATGACTTACAACTCCATAATTCAACACAAGTATGACTCAATTAAATAAAATCATACATCTCATTCAACAAAATATCATTATAAACAATCCAATCATTCCTGAAAAATGCACAATTTATAATAATCATGCTTAGACATCAATATCATTCAACAACATTCATTTAATTAACAAACAGCTCAGAACTGGGCAACTCGCCTCGCGAGTACATCTACTCGCTATGGCGAGCACAAGAAAACGGGCTGCTCGCCACGGCGAACTCAAGGCGAACTCAAAACAGGTGCTCTCGGGAGTTTTGACATTCTTCTCACTAAATCTTCATTTTTAAGTTCCCTATTCATCTTTTTAATCTGAAAATTGTCTAGACCTCTCTAAAATCATCTAGGCACCTAAAACTATCCATTTTACAGCTTATAACAACACTTCAAAAATCATGATCTCTCATGTACATACTCGCCATGGCGAGTGGTTCTGCTCGCGAGGCGAGCCATGAAGTTGCTCACTCGCGAGGCGGGAAAGTCTACTCGCCGGAGCGAGCGATGAACATCAGTGCGGGCAGAATGCAGGTTTTTCCCCAAAAATTCAATTTTCTCACTTTCACTCCCCAAAATGGTTTACAGATGTGAAATAACTTGTTGTATGCACTCAGAACCTATTTCTAACATCAGAACAACAATTCCTACACTCAAAACCCAATAATTCACCATAAACCTAAAATTCCCAATTATAACAAAAACCTGTTAAAATCAACATCAGAATTAAGTATCTACACTATTGAAGTAAACTTCACCCTTACCTTAATTCAGAAGGAAAAAATGCACCGTGATTGGATTCTCTTGGCTCTACTTGCTCTTCTCTCCCTTTTCTCCCAAAAGCTTGGTTGTACGTAAAAACGTTTCTCTGACTTCTCTATTCTTAACTCCCCAAAATTTAACTTCCCTTTAATTCATTAAACCCCCCTTAATTCTATTAAATCCTAATTTAACTCCCCAAACTCCAAAATAATATTAATTTCCCACTTATTCTAATTATTATTAAAATAAACTATATAATAACATAATGCACACCACATAAATCACAAATATTATTTAAAATCACATAAAAGACTCTAAATAAATCAAAAATAAATAAAATAACAACTAGGGCGTTACAGTGTTGGCAAAGTACAATTGTACGAAGTGTACAACCACTACCTCCACTACTCTATTTTTGTCTCTGCTACAAGACAAGAAAAACATCCCTGCCTGCAACGATGTTCCCTATCGATTGGAATGGATTTGAAATTGATCCTTCATAGGACAATAACCATATCAGACAAAAGATCATTGGTGATTGATCAAAGCTTCAAACGACTCTATTTTGACGTGCTGGCAATTCAAAACGTCTCTTTCACACCTCTATATAAAGGAGTGAAGACTTAGAGATTATAAGAGGACTCAACAACAATCTACTAGTGCCAAAACTCTGCTGAAATTGTTCTGCATTCAAAAGTTCACTTAGAATTTCTTAACAACTTTCATATCTTAGAAATTCTAGAGTCTTAAGAGTTTGTATCTGATTTGTATTTTGAACACCACTGATTTTATATCAAGTGTTCAACCTCAAACATTTTTTTTTTGTAATTCTGTTTGAATTAGAAGTCCCTTGCAGTTGTGCTTGAGCATTAGAAGTCTCTTGATTGTGTTCAGGAGCATAGGAAGTCTCTTGCTAGTTCTAGCAGTGAGCAATTGTAATCAGATATTACATTTTAGTGAACTCTCCTTGTAAGTGCAAAGGGGATAGGACTACTTCTGGTTTGTGGAAGGAACCTGTATAATTGTTTTTTGTCTTTCTTCTTTCTCTATGTCTCTGTTTTATTCGCTGCTACTTAGTTCTGGGAATCACTTCAGAAACAGAACTTTATTTGCTTATGATTAGTGTTTTCAGCTTAGGAGAAAACGAAGAAAAAGCTAACACAATTCAACCCCCCTTCTTGTGTTTTTCTCACCTTCAATTGACATCTAGAGCCTTGGTCTGTTGTCAAAACACTTAACAGTGTAACATAAAAAGATATGAGAAAAACATGTCTGGTATGGAACCTGAATCCAGTACTAGCACTGCTATTCCATATAATTATGGTAACAACAAGAAATCTGACTATGGAAAAGTTCCAAAGTTCAATGGATATCCTGAAGAATTTTCCTGGTGGAAGACCAACTTCTATAGTCATGTCATGGGCTTAGATGAAGAACTATGGGACATACTAGAAGATGGTATTGGTGACTTGGTCGTTGATGAAGAAGGAGCTGTTGTTGATTGAAGAAAACATACTTCTGCTCAGAAGAAATTCTACAACAAGCATCACACAATCAGATGAGCACTTGTCAAAGTTATACCTAAAGCAGAGTATATGAAGATGAGTGACAAATCAACTACTTAGTCAATGTTTGCTTCTCTCTGTGCAAACTATGAAGGTAGTAAGAAAGTAAGAGAAGCAAAAGCTCTTATGCTTTTTCATCAGTATGAGTTGTTCAAAATGAAAGATGATGAAAGTATTGAGAAAATGTACTCAAGATTTCAGACTCTAGTTTCTGGACTTCAAATACTGAAGAAAAGCTATGCAGCCTCTGATCTTGTGAGCAAGATACTGAGAAGCTTACCTGCAAGATGGAGACCAAAGGTGACTGCTATTGAGGAAGCTAAAGATTTAAACACTTTAAGTTTTGAAGATCTACTCAACTCTCTCAGAGTTCATGAGATAAGTCTTAATGAACATGAACCTTCTTGGAAGAGTAAATCCATTGCTCTACCATATAAAGGGAAGTCATCAAAAGCTCTTAAAGTTGTTGAATCTGAAGAAGAATCACTTGATGGAGATTCTGATGAAGATCCTACTGAGAAGATGGCTATGCTTTCCAACAAGCTTCAGTATCTGGCAAAGAAGAACAGGAAGTTTCTGAGTAAGAGAGGTGGCTACAAGAACTCCAAGAAAGAAGATCAGAAGGGATGCTTCAACTATAAGAAGCCTGGACATTTCATTGCTGATTGCCCTGATCTTCAGAACGAGAAATCAAAGGACAAGTCAAAGAATTCAAACTTCAACACAAGGAAATTCAGAAAGCAGATCAAGAAGAGTTTAATGGCAACCTGAGAATATTTTGACAGTGGATCAGATTCTGAAAAGGAAGAAGTTGAAGATGAAGCAAAAGTAGATGTGTGGTTAGTGGCTACTGTGACTTCAACAGCAGATCCTAATTCAAATTCTGAAGATGAAAATAAGGTATACTCTAAAATTCCTAGAGAAGAACTTATTGAGTCTCTTAAAGAACTTCTTACACACTTTGAATACAGAACTAATGAGTTGAAAGATTTAAAATAAAGATATGTTGTTTTGACTTCATTTGTAGAACTTATGAAGAAAAACTCAAGCATCTTTCTCAGAAGCTACAAGAAAAGTGTAATGGGAAATCTTTAAGTAAAGAAGAAATTGCTCTTGAGGAGTATATTATGTCTGGTATTGACAGAAGCAAAGTTGCTTCTATGATTTATAGCATTTATAGAAACAATGGTAAAGGGATTGGATTTTCAGAAGGGAAACCAAATGAAATCAGTCTCAAAGCCTGTTGTGAATGCATCAAGGAAGGGTTGAAAACCCTCTTTGTACCTGAAGGTTCTAAGAGTGAAACTGTTGTTCAGTCAGAACCTGAAGCTACTAGCTTTGAGGTTAAGATTACTTCAAAGTCAAAGAACTCTAAGCCAAAGGCAATGATAAATTCTGATTCTAAGACTTCAACGATTAAGATTCTGAAGAGATCAAAACCTGTTCCTCAGAGTCTGTTAAAGCCAGAAGCTGGTATCTTAAAGTTTAAGTTTCAGAGGAAGAAAACAGTTGCTGCTGCTTGGGAATCAGAACCAAGAGGTATTAAACCTAAGGCACTGAGTAACTAGAAGCAATCAAACTCTCTACACAAGGTGTAACAGCCCGATTTTTGCTAGAATTATTTTAATTGTTTTAATATGTGTTTTTATGTGCTTGTGTGTGATTATTTATCGTTGGGTGCATTTTAATGGGTTTTCGTGTTATAAGGGTAATTTAGTCATTTTGGACTCATGGGTATTTTGGTCATTTTGTGAGTAAGGATAAATTAGTAATTTTTGGTGAGGATTATTTTTAGTATCTAGCGAGAACCATTATTTTACTAAGTTACTAGTGTGGTAAATAGTTGTGAGCCGGTAAGTGACCGTTGTTAGTATTTTACCGTTAAGTGTGCAGAAACATTTTAGAATTGTGAGTGAGTGGATTAAGCCCACTAAGGCATTAGGGTTAAGTCCAATTGAGTAGAGCCTATATAAGTTCTAGACTTTAGAGAAAATAGGTCTTCATTTCATTTTACAAGAATTTTGAGAGAGGTAGAGAGAGAAAGTTCAAGAGAAGAGAAAAAGGTTAGAAGGGAGAAAAGCTTGAAGACTCAAGAGGTGATAGAGATTCTAGGAGCTAAATTGAAGCGTTGGCTATGATTATTTGCTAATTGAGGTAAGGGGGTTAGATTTCAATCATAATCAATTAGTTGTAATTTTTCATTAATTGCATGCTTAAGTGCTTAATTGAGTAAGTGATTATTTTCTCTAGTTGTTAAAATTCGTGCTCTTGTTATGATGATATGTTTGAGTACATGAAATTGGTGATAATTGAATTGTTGTTGGTAAAATTGCATGTTCGTAGTATGTGAAAATGATATATTGTGAATTGTGCTCTAAATGTTGAATTGTGATGAGAATCATGCTTAATTGTTGTTGTTGTTGTTAAGAAATATTTTTGTTGATGATTCATAGCTTGGGTGTTCATAAATCATGAATTGATGATGAGAAATGAGTTCTTGTTGTTGAAATGGGTTGATTTGGTGAATTGTGTTAAATGGCATTTGTTGTAATGTTTGATGTGTTTTTGAGAGCCATTTTAAGTGTCTTGACCTGTAAACAAACTTTGGAAATATAATTGAACCTTGGGAGATCAAAATGGGGATTTTTAAGTGAAAAAAGGGTGAAACCCGTAATTTTTCTGCAGAACTGATGACTGTTTACTTAAGCGAACGCTAAGCGAACAATAACATAAGGTTCTGAAACTTGGTCGCTTAAGCGAACCGGTAAGCGAACAGTAAGCGAACTTTTCTCTAAGCTACTGGAACTTGTTCGCTTAAGCGAACAAGGTGGTCGCTTAAGCGAACATGCCCAGTTTCAGCAACCTTTGATTTTTCGTTCCGGGCTTTAGGGGGTCAATCCGAGCTTTGTAAAATACTTCTTTCAACTTGTTTAATCTCTGTTTGAACTCCTAAACCTACTGGAACATGATTTACTCATTCGAATTTGGGATTTTCTATTTTGGTTGAAACTTGAACTTTTTGAAATTCCGGATTTTGTCGAGAACGAACTTTTGTGAACTAATAGGAATTACAAGTTTGGTCTACAGTTCATGTGAACTTAGGCAAGGCTTGTAAAGTTGACTTAATGTCTTAATTATGTCAAATAACTTGGTTTTCGGGTGGGAATGTGGAAAATGTGAACTTGGGTTTCTCATACGAACTTAAGCTATTCTTTGGACTAATGTTTAATAGTTCGTAAGTGGCTTAAGCTCATGACTACAAGATTGATTAAGATTGAGTTGTTAGTTTTCAAACTTGAATAAGTTACCTTGTTTTGAAAAGTATCAATGTTGGTCGTTTTGCAACTTGATACGGATTTTGTCGGAAGCCATTTCTTGAAGCCAATTACCTTATAAATCCTTCGTGACTAGCTTTGTATGACTAAATGAAGATGTGGGAATGAATTGTTAATTGTTGGATATGATATTTATCATGGGGTGTTGTATTTTCTCTTACTTGAAATATGAGAAGTACTTGGAGTGATGAAACTATATTATGTAGTTGATATTGAATGATGTTGATAATTGTTGATGATTATGATGACAATGTGATGATGACTCTTAATTGAATTATGACTTGATTGTTGTGTGGACGTAAATACTTGATAATGCAATTGTGGTTGAGGTGATCAATATAATTGGAGGTTATCCTTTATATTGTTGTGAATATTATGAGGTGAATTTGCATTGTCGAGTCTTTGCTTGTATGTCCATGCATCATAGTCATGTTGAGTCTTGATGTTATAAAGGAGGGGTGCTCTTTTACTTCGGTGATAACGTAAGACCGGTGTGAAATCTTACATATGATGTTTTTGTTGCATCATGGGTGACGACCTTGAGGTGATTTGGTACCACATGCATATATGTGTCGGGATTAGGTGCATATCATATTGGCATGAGTCTTATTTGTTGCATATGATTGATGGTTGTTGATGATAAGTGTGGTTGATGAATATATACCTGTGATATTTGGAATTGTTGCATGTATGTGTATATGTAAATTAATTGCTTATGATTAATTAATTGATACTTGATTTGATTCATTTATGTCAAACTGTTTATAAGGATTATGATTGATGTAAAGCTTACCCAGTGGTTTTGACCGCCTACCTGTCTGTATGGATGGGTAGACGACGTGCAGGATTAATTGCTTTGGTGAGTTGCTTGGTGCTTGCTTGGATATCGGGAGCTATCTCCGGTATCGGGTCCTTAGAGTCTAGGATAGGCTCTGATCTAGGTGTTTGTCTTATGATTACTCTAGATTCTTTATTTTGGACTTATTTATGTTTTGGAGATTTACCCATTTGTCGGGATTTGGACTTATTTATTTTCATCTTCAGCTTCTTTCTTTTCAGAATCTGATACCAATTGTAACACCCCGTTTTCCCAACATAAAAATTTCATAACAATTATCAGAGTTTTCCACATAAACGGAATGCTACACTTCTTAAAATCTTAAACAAAAATAAATAACAATTTATTCTTCAAAAATCCAACAACATATTTAATACTTCGCAGCGGAATTAATTCAACAACATAAATAGTCTTTGGCACGAAGGCCTCATCATATCATCTCATAAAAATCCAATCTAAAACATAGTCATAAAAATATCATAAGCAAATACGTAAGGAATAGAAAGCATGCAACAAAGTCCTATCCCGTTACGTATCAGAGCACCTAAAGACACACGTGAGAAGGAAACCACTCACGACAGCAACTACAGCAACCTATTCTCGATCACCTGCAAGTTACTCATACGAAGAGCAACATTTCCAAGCAGAAGGGGTGAGATTTCACAAATAACAATATTAAGTATATAATTCATCAATTATATTTAACAACATAACAACATCATAATTTCATCATAGAAAATAATATAATCATATAAAACCTCATTATCAGCTCAAGTATAGAACACAGCTTAACAACTTGACGACTTAACAACTTGACTCGACAATGCAACTTCAACTTGACTATGCAACTTATACCTCTTATTCATGCATGTGGTACCAATCCAGAGCATCAAGCCCTCAACGTATTTAAGTATTAATATACTTCCAGGGCATCAAGCCCTCATCTTAATTGAGCAAAGGCTCCAAGGCATCAAGCCCCCAACAATGAATGAGTATGCATGGACTCAACAACTTACATCTTAGAAACATCGAATTCTTATATAAATCCAATAATTTGGAACAACATCTTTCATCTTAGACCGACTCATGCAGCTTAGTTAATAACAAACAGCAACATAGGCAGTACATAAAACAATTCATGATATAACAATATCAAATGCAAATCAACAACATCTCAAACATCATATATAATTCATGTAATGGATATACAAATATATCACATTATTAACAACATCAAATCATCTAAATCAGGCTTACTGAAACAACAACAGTAAGATAAGCAACTTAGTTTCTTACCCCATGATCAACTCATAACATCTCGTGCGACAAAGATCGCAACAACCTAAACAAGGTATTCTGTCTTACAGGAGCTCGCGAGGCGAGAGCCTCTACTCGCTATGGCGAGTTCAGGAAATTGGAATTCGCCTTGGCGAGTAAGCTACTCGCCTTGGCGAACAAGAAACTAGGTGCTCTCGGGAATTTGACATTTTTCACCCAAAAATCCATTTATAAACTTTTCCAGGTTCAATCTCAATCTCATAACTTGCCTAATCATTATTATACATATTCAGGCACTTAAAATCATCTAAAGCTCGACTTAATAAGTTAAATCACAAATTAGGTTTTCCTCACTGGTCAAACTCGCTATGGCGAGTGATCTGCTCGCTATGGCGAGCTGCAACATGCAACTTGCGAGGCGAAGGAAAAGTGGTCGCGAGGCGAGCGATGAAGATCATCCTTCGCGAGGGCGAGGATCATCACTCGGGAGGCGATCGATGAATGTTGGCTCGGGCAGAATGCAGTTTTTCACGAAAATTCACCTAATCACATGGTTTAAACCTTAAAACTGGTTCCTGTAATCATCCTATGGATTATCTAAGGTATGTAACACTTTCTACATCAATTCTACAAGTTTTCACCATCTAATCATCAATTCTCACTCTTAACTCTAATTCTCAAATTCTCTAAAACTAATCCTACACTTGTTAAATTTAATCATCAGAATTACAAACTTAATAAGATTGAATGCTAATCTCACCCTTACCTTAGAAAATCGAAATCGCAACCTCTCTTGGTCCTCTTCTCTTCTCTTGACTTTTCTCCTTTTTTTCCAAAACTGATCGTACTATAAAACTTTTCTAGTTCTCACCTATTTATATTTCCTCTATCTATTCTATCTTATTCCTCTTTTTTCCCACAAAACTCTCTAAATTCACAAAACAACCCCTCAACTCAATATTTATTTTATTTTCAAATCTTATTTTATTAAACAATAAAATAAGTCACAACACTTCATTAAATCACTTAAATCACACAAATCATATAAATATATTCTAAACTCAACAAAAATAATTAAATAATCAAAGTGGGCGTTACAACTCTCCCCAACTTATAACATTTTCGTCCTCGAAAATTTACCTCTTGCAAACAACTCTGGATAAGATTCCAACATATTACTCTCCAACTCCCACGTTAAGCTTTCACCAGTCGCTCCGTCCCAAACGACTTTCACAAGAGGTATCTCTTTGGCTCTCAACGTCTTCACCTTTCGATCTTCAATCCTCACCGGTAAAGTCTCAACCGTAAGGTTATCTCTAACTTGCACATCATCACTTTGGATCACATGAGATGGATCCGGAACATACTTCCGAAGTTGCGATACATGAAACACATCATGTAAATTCGAAAGATGCGGTGGTAAACCCACTCGATACGCCACCATTCCAACTCTTTCTGATATCTGATACGGATCAATAAATCTCGGAGTCAACTTCTTTGACTTCAATGCACGTCCAACACCAGTCACATGAGTGACTCTCAAAAACACGTGATCTCCTTCTTGGAACTCAAGGTCTTTCCTACGCTTATCATGATAACTCTTCTGTCGACTCTGGAACGCTTTCATCTTCTCTTGAATCATCTTAACCTTCTCAGTAGTTTGTTGAACAATTTCTGGTCCTAAAACCACACTCTCACCTGACTTAAACCAACACAACGGAGTTCTGCATCTCCGACCATACAAAGCCTCAAAAGGTGCCATTCCAATACTAGAATGATAACTGTTATTGTACGCGAACTCTATCAATGGACGATGACTATCCCAAGTCCCTCCTTGCTCAAGTACACAAACTCTCAACAAGTCCTATAACGACTGAATCGTTCTTTCCGACTGACCATCTGTCTGCGGATGATACGTTGAACTCAACCTCAACTTAGAACATAAAGCCTCTTGCAATCCTTATGAATTTATTGTTGGATTTTAATGACGTCGTTTATGTTGAGGCCTTAGTTCCAATTTTTTTGAAAGAATAATTATTTTCCGCTGCGACGTTGTTGAAAATTATTGGTAGCAGATGTTTTAAATACAGAGTGGATTTTAACTCTATTTGTGTTAAATATTATTTTGAAGAACGAAATGTGACATCCTGTTTGTGATGAACTCTGATCTATTTTATATTATTTATATGTTGGGAAAAAGGGGTGTTACACATGTCCTTATATGTTGCTGAACATATACTCTTACATAAAATTTGAAACTTTAACTCACACTTGACACATTAACATCACTCTGTTCCCCCCAAAATGTTGAACTAGGATATCATGCCACTGTTGGGCCTTCTAAGGGAGCCAACATTGGTGTGAATGGTGTCAAACTCTCTGTGCCCGTGATCGACCACCAAGAACCACTTCGTTCCCCCCAAAATGTTGAACTGGGATATCATGCCACTGTTGGGCCTTCTAAGGGAGCCAACACCGGTGTGGATCCACATATTTTAAAAAGAGTAACCACATAAGTTAGAATGATATCAACTTCATCCAAAATTTTAAGCCTTAAGTATATGAGTTATTTTTTTACTTATAAGTTGTTCAACTTACACTCTTTTATTCAATGTTGAACTTTAACAATACCAACTTTCTCCCTCAAGTATGACGAAATTCTAGCCCGTGCTTGGTACATAATTTTTTAATGGTATTAAGAGCTCTGACGTTCCAAATCACAGGTTGAAAATAAGGGTGGGATTTCCAGTTATGTTGATGAGAAACATCGATCAGACCAATGGACTGTGTAATGGTACGAGGCTGACAGTTACACATCTAGGAAAGAGCACGATAGTTGCTACCGTAATTACGGGAAAAAGGGTTGGTACCAGGGTATTCATTCCCAGGATGAATCTTATTTCGAGTGATCCAGGACTACCTTTCAAATTCAAGCGCAAGCAATTTTCATTAACGCTTTGTTTTGCAATGACAATAAATAAAAGTCAGGGTCAATCTTTATCTCGAGTGGGAGTTTATCTTCCTAAGCCCGTGTTCACGCATGGACAACTCTATGTCGTTGTCTCTCGACTTACTTCTAGAAAAGGTTTGAAGCTGCTCATCTTGGATGAAGATAATAATGTTTGCAAGGAGACCACAAATGTTGTGTATCGTGAAGTTTTTCAATAAGTATGATCATTGGTTATGTTTTAGAATTGTTGTTGCTATAATTTAGAAAACCAAAGTTGCGTGTTGTTCGGAAGTCGTTTTTTTTTTATTTTTTTATTTCTTTGTAAAGTGTAATGGTCATTACAGGACATGCAATTTCTATATAAGCAGGTCCTCCATCTATTGACTTTTAATTGATACACTTTTCATGAATAACAATACGCGGAACTTTTTTTTTACATCGTTGTTACCCTAAAATACAATACTTACATTAGACCATTGGTTTTGTAAAAAATAAAAACAAATAACAATCGGCGTTTCTGTAGCCCAAACTATATTTATACACACCCGTAAAAAATTTAACGTTTGCATTCACAGACTAGGTGTATACATCTGACACTGACTATTATATAAAAAAATACAATTTTTTTTAGTTTTTATGGTTAATAAAATACATTATGTCAACAAATAATAATATACAGTACGTCGGCGTATTTTTGCAAAAATATTACATATGTTAAGCTTAACAATGAGTACATCTTATACTACAAATAATTAGTTAAGTATAAATCCAAATACTTTAATCGCTATGTGCAATGTTTAGATATTGCAAAATATATACAAAATTAACAAGATTAAGATGATATTTTTTTCCATATCAAATTTAAATTATAACCACACTTATAACTTTAAGATAACATAATATAAAATCTATACATTTGATCAAAAAAGTTTTTTATTACCCGTGCTTGGCACAGATCACTATACTAGTAAGTTAAATTGGGTAAAAAGAAAAGGAGAAATATAACGACAACAATTAAGTTCATCTTTTTTATATAGATATTTAATTCATGTAAAAAATATAAAAGTTTATATAGATATTTAGAATAGCGCGTGAAGCAGTCTAATCTCAACCATCTAAATTCATCCAATGGTCACCATCTCACCCTCTCACATCTCATCTCATTATAAGATGTCCTCTCACTTGATATATATATATATATATATATATATATATATATATATATATATATATATATATATATATATATATATATATATATATATATCAAGTCATCTCATGAACCAAACGAATCGAAATATCTATAGTTCAAATTCAGCTCATTTAATTAACAAACTTAATAATCAGCTCAAGTTCGACTCATTTGGTTCATGAACCAAGTTCAATGGACCAATTGTCGAGTCAAATTTCGAACTATATTCGAGTTGGTTCGGTTCATTGCCACTGAACTTTGAGCTCAATTAAATCCTTTCACTTGTTTTTACACTCATAAAACAACAGTCCATTCCATTCAGAATTAAGATTCCAGTTTCCATCTCAAATAAGAGAAACTTTGAATCACATTTTCCAAACTGCAATTTAATTTAACGGTGTTACAAACAACTGAATCATATTCAATTTATAAGACACAGAATATTCCCCTGATTATACAGATTTTACAATAACATTACTGATTCAAGATATATTGTCACTCAGCTTCTGTTTCTTAGTCTTAGAATTATCCTCCTCTAAAGACTTTAACTTGTTCTTTATTGCAGCTATTTTCGCACTTCGACTCGTCTGTCCTATGCCACCACCAGTGAGATGTAACTTGTGCCCTTCACTTACTGCTTTTGTAGAGCTATCTGCCTTTTCCAGGGCATACCTCTCACCCGCAAGGCGAACAACCAATGGCCGGCTGCAAGCTAACCTCCCGTGCATTTTCTCCCTGGCCAATATTGCTTCCTGCATTCTCACTTTAAGAATGGAAATCAGAAATTGCTTGAATGTGAAATCAACAAAAGTATGCTATCAACATACCTCATTTATTTCTATCGACGGATAAAAAAAACGTACCTCTTTTGTGCTGTAATGGATGAAAGCGAAACCGCGTGGCTCCCCGCGTTTCGGGCCACGGGTGTGCCACAATAAGTCCACGGACACGATCTTTCCATAAGGAGAAAACATTTTGAGCAGAGCAGCTCTGGAAAATGATGGAAACAGAGAAAGAAAATAAGAATATGCATATAGTACACGGAAAAGAGAACAAACATGTGTGCCACAAAATCTAGGTTTTTGATGTATTCGTGACCATATTGAGGTCGAACCAGTTACATTTGATTGTCAACCTCCCAATAGCAAGGACCACGATGCAACAGCAATTGTTACAACGATTTAAAAACTTGATTCCTGCTACCGTTTGTCATGGCAATGGTTACCACATGTTTGGATTTCTGTTCTGAGGAACTCAAACAGTCAAACCTATGTTTCAATCTCTCTTGGCTGATCAACTCAAACATAAGTTTGAGTATTTGAGCTGTTTCAATTGAAATCCAAACATGCTTTAAGAAATCGAGAAACAGAAAGTGTTAATTTTAAAAACAGTACAAAATACATTTATAACTTAAAAAGCCTATACATTTTAATGCACACTTTCCATCTTTGATTCTTTAACAAGCCTTCATAAGAAATGTTAACATTTGCAAAAAATAAATAAAAATTAAGCCATGTTGAGGGGTCAGAGAGTCTCACTCTGTAATTCTGAGATCAAGATTGCCAACGCAGAGTCTATTTTCACACTTATCATCAACAGAACCATTAGGATCCTGCATTCAGTAATACATCAAACTAAGTTCCACAATACATTGAGATGGGAAATATCAAATATCCACTGGATCAATTTAAATACTGCCATGTTAAGTTAATGCTATCAATTTCAAAATATGAATTTATCTATGGGATGAAATTTACTCTCGTGATGTTGTTGTATTGTTAATGATGGTATATCGTCGTTCTGTTTGCAAACATTTTCCAGCCAATAGTTGTTTTTCACAGCAATACAAAGATATGCACACTCAGACAAGTATACTATTCATAGTATTAAACTGGATCTCTTTACCAGTCATAAAGAGAAGCGTGACAAAATTCCTAACACTAAAAATTGAAATCAAACATCACATTGACAAAATATATAGTTAAAGCAATGCTGTCAATTGCGGATTATGGAAAGAAGCGGTTTGTTCACATTTTTCTTCGCTACAACGCCATAGTGCGGAAATAGCCATCAACACTTTGTAGTTTACCCTACGAGTAAAGCACCAAGTTGGTCCCTGTCTTTGTAAGAAATTCTCAAATTAGTCTCTGACTCTATTAATATTTCAAACTAGTCTTTGTCTTTGTCAAAATATTCAGAAACATAAAAGACGGATACCTAATTGAGAAACTTTTGACAAAGACAGGGACTGTTTGAAATATTAATAATCAAGGGATTAATTTGAGAATTGCTTACAAAGAAAGGGACCAATAATTTCATGGTTTACTCTTTATCCTACATAGTGCATTGTGGAACAATAGCGATTTGTTCAAATTACGCTACACTATAGCACTGCTCAAGCTGCTATTTGACAGCACTAAGCTAAAGAGATTGAACATACCATGACAGAACCAGGCGAGTGAAACTTGAAGTAAAACTCTGAAGCATCAAATAAGCATCACCCTGCAAATGAAAGATCAATCATAAAAATCAAGTCTTTACATCTTATTCAAAACAGCATGTTCACAAAAAGGTTACATAGATAAAGTCAAAAAATGCAGTATCACTGCGTGTAGGATCCTAAGTTGCACTGATACTTCTGATGGAAAGAGTGTGATACCAGACACGTGTTGGTGCCCGACACCCACATGACACGACACCTGTAGTAACATTCAACCACTTCAATTTTGAGTTATTACCGGTGTCTATGTGTCGGTGATTGCTTCTTATACAACTATCACATAGACAACAAATGATATCATTCAATTTTCAATTACAAGATCACAAGCTGCAAGATAAAAAAAAATAACATCGAAACCATATTCACCAAAAAAAAATTAATTGACTTTAACTTATTGATAATAAAAAAAAATTAAAAAATTAGAATCAAATTATCAATTTTACAAAATGGGTTTTTATTTCAAGAACACTATCACACCCAAAATGAAATTTTAAAAATAAAATAATTTTTAAAAAAACCAATTATATTTAAACCTAGTACAATTAAACAAAATGAGAAACTACACGAAGAATTCAGAAATAATTACCGCAAGCGATGGTTGTATTGTAGGAAACAGATGCAAAACAAAGGAATTAGGGTTTTACCTTCTCTTCTGTTCTGTGTGTTTGTGTTTGTGTTTATCTCGCGCAAACGAAAGGACAAACCGACAAAGAAACAAAACAAAGATTTTTTGTCGAGTAAATAGTCAATTTCCCCCTAAAATTGTAAGTTTCATCAATTACCCTCTTGAAATTAACAAAACTTTAATTACCCCTGAAATTTCACAACGTTAGTCAATTTACCCCCTCTGTCAAATTTTTCTGTTAGTGAACATAACGTTTTACAAATACCCCCCCTGAAGTTTTGCACTTATATGCAAAATGCCCCAAACTTAAAAATTTATATTATTTTTTTCTTAAAAACAAGCAATTAATAGTTAAATATTAAAGCTAACTATTAATTTTGGAGTTTGGAAAAACTACATACATATATACATCAAAATAGGGAAAAATGTGTATTTTTAAAGTGACAATAATGGTTATTTCTAATAGAAAAATTATTATTTTTAGAGGTTTATAAACAAATTAATAATCAGATTTAAATTTATATTTTCTCCTTCACCATCTTAGTCTTTTAACTCCTCCAACTCCTTCAACAATTTGCTCAAACCATTTAAACTACACTACCCCCAATATTAATCCACAAATCATCCCATTATTGTCACTTTAAAAAATACATATTTTTCCCCATTTTTGAGCCTATTTTGATGTATATATGCATGTAGTTTTCCCAAATTCCAAAATTAATAGTTAGTTTTAATATTTAACTATTAATTGTTTGTTTTTAAGAAAAAAATAATATAAATTTTTAAGTTTGGGGGGCATTTTACACATAAGTGCAAAACTTCATGGGGGTATTTGCAAAACATCATGTTCACTAACAGAAAAATTTGACGGAGGGGGTAAATTGACTAACGTTGTGAAATTTCAGGGGGGAAATTGAAGTTTTGTTAATTTCAAGGGGGTAATTGATGAAACTTACAATTTTAGGGGGGAAATTGATTATTTACTCATTTTTTGTCTTTGATATTTCAACACTTGAGATTGGTCAATGAAGGCTTAAATATGTCTTTCGTCTCTGCAAATATATGTCATTTCAATTTTCGTCCCAAGTTATTAATCCTTCCATTTTGTCACTACAAATATTAATCATTTGACTTTTGGTCTTAATTAGGTTTTTTTTGCTCAGGTGGGCTGTCGTTAGCGATGTGGTGCTCATGTGACAAGTGATGATTGGGCGAGGTAGTTGACTTAAATAGATCTTTCGTCCCTGCAAATATATGTTATTTGAATTTTCGTCCATGAAGTTACTAATCAGATGTAATTAAAATCATTATTCAAATGATTAATATTTGCAGTTGCATATTGGAAGGATTAGTAAGGATGAAAATTCAAATGATCTACATTTGCAGGGACGAAAGACCTATTTAAACCTTGAATAAATAGGCAATTACCCTCAAAATTGTAAGACATTAATAAAACTTCAATTACTCCATGAAATTGCACAACGTTAATCAATTTACTTCATCCGTCAAATTTTTCTGTTAATCAACATGACATTTTGCAAATATCCTACTGAAGTTTTGCACTTATATGTAAAACGTCCCAAGAACTTATAATTTTTTATTTTTTTTCCTTATCCTTAACTCAAAAGTTATTTATAGTTTGAATGGGGTTTTTAACTTTAGAAACACCGTCAACTAATGAGATTTTACAACAATGTAACAATGTCTACATAACAAGGAACGAGGGCTTGAAAGGTTGCACCAGTACCGAAGGAGTTAGTAGCAAGAAACCTTTAAAAATAGCTTAAAACCAAAGATAAACCTTTAATCCTTTGAGTTCTTTACTCAGTTCAACAAGTTTGGGCTGGAAAAAAAAAACCCCGCAGATGCACGATAAACTTGTCAAGTGTAGGAACATGAATTAAGACATAAGTGTAATAACAACTTGAATCAAGAAATGCATGGAAAATATTTATGATATTCTCGGTCAATTAGGAACAAGAGGTTGCTAAAAAGATAAAAAGTCATACCGCATAAGACATAGATTTGAAAAGTACATATAAGTTTTTCAGTTCCCCTTTCTACTCAGAATGCCCATATAATCAGTATCCCAAAATTTTGTTCCTGATCTGCTTATATATGTGCACAAAACTTCTCTAATTTGTTTGTAAAGTGCATAAGTAAAGCTGTATCCATGTTTAAATTTTAGCATGTAAGTAAGGATAAAAAATTTACTTCAAATTAAATCAGTGATATACTTCGTGCATTTTATGAATAGTTTTAAGTCAAGGATAAGAAAAAAAAATATATAAATTTTTATGTTTAGAGGATATTTTGCACATAAGTACAAAATTTTATGAGGGTATTTGCAAAACGCCATATTGATTAACATAAGAATTTGACGGATGGGATAAATTGATTAATGTTGTGCAATTTTAGAGGAGTAATTGAAGTTTTGTTAATGTGAGGTAAATGACAAAACTTACAATTTCGAAGGGATAATTGTATTTACTCATTTGTTATTTGATACCGGTTATCAACTTTTAGGAAGTTTTCATAAAATTTAAGGATTAAAAATCTTATAAAAAAAAAATCATCACCATTTTTTTAATCTATTTTTAAGTCAACTTACATGTAATCTTCGGATTTTTGAATGAAACTTTGGATGATTGTTTATAGAGTAAATTACACTCCCCTTCCCTTAAATATGTTTGAATTTAAATATGTTTGAACTACTCCCATCTCCACTCTTATGTTAAAATACACACTTCTCTCTTATTCAAAATATATTATAAAATATTTTACTCCCCTCCTCTAGAAAAAGCTTGAATTACATTCTTCTATCTACACTTTACTCCCTAAATAATTTTTTTATTTCTAATAATCTAGCAAAACAATAATAATCTAACACACTTGAAAAAAATATTATAAAGAAATGAATTTATTTTTCTTAATTGATGGTTCAAAATTAGTATATGTGATAAAAATATTTACTTCTAATAAAATAAATTAAAGTGTAGTCCATATTTAATTATTAAGGGATAGTTGTTTCCATCCGTCGACCTTTTACATCTTCAACCATTCTTTGTTCTTCCGCTCTTTTTCCTTTTTTGCAATTTTTTTTTCTTGATGATGGACACTTTGCCAAAAGATATGTTGCTGGTGATCATCAAGAAGATAACAGAGTTTGGAGCTGAAGATCTTGTCAGATTTGAAACCGCTTTTCCTTTTTACCGCGAGTTCACTCGTGATAAAGCAACCCTTAGAGCTTTGCCCCATAGCTGTGTATGGTACTTGGCCGATCATTCCATTTGTGAGGGGAAACGCAAACTTATGCGCCAAATCTCTCACAGTGGGCATGGGATGTTTGGCGTAGCATCAAAAGCTCAAATGCTCCAACGAGACAATCCCAACTTGGAAGAAATAAAGCTCATTCTCCAAGAAGTAGTTGCTCAAAGGTCTGATAGCGCTAGTTATTTTGACCTCATACTGAAAGTACTGGCTATAGGAGGGTTTTCCCATAATGAAATCCTTCCTGTCTTGAAGGACCTGTTCGAACGAAGATGTCTTGCTGAATGCGGGCGCGCCCTAGCAAACATTGGTGGCATCCCTTTCTTTTGGGAGTACTACTGGACGAGGCCTTTGCCTCTGGGTTTAGAGCATAAGTTTGCTTGTTCTTCGAAGGGAACTTGCCAAGGTCATGGACGGAGGCCCAATATCTTCTGGCCTCTTACAGGAGATTACGAAGAATACATGACAACAGACCTCTGTCTTCTATGTCGCTTGATGTAACGCCCTCTTTGAATTATTTGTTTTATTTAATTATTTAATTGAGTCTAGAATTTATTAAGAAGAGTTTAGAATATATTATATGATTATATGATTTATTAGGTAGCTTATTATATTATTTAATACAATAAAATTTGAAAATAAAATAATATTGAGTTTAAGGGTTGTTATGAGATTTGAGAGAGTTTTGAGGAGAAAGAGAAATAAGATAAAATAGAATAAAGGGTTATAAATAGGAGAAACCTAGGTTAGAAAAAAAAACATAACGTACAATCAATTTTGGAGAAAAGGGAGAAAAAGCCAAGAGAAGGGAGAAAGACCTAGAAAGCGGCGATTTTGAGTTATAAGGTAAGGGTGAGACTAACATTCAATCTTATTAAGTCTGTAATTATGATGATTAAATTTAAGAAGGGTGGGATTAGTTTTGGAGGATTTGAGAATTAGGGTTAAAGTGAGGAATTGATGAAAAATTGTTAGATTGATGTAGAAAGAGTAGATAATCTGATGAATTAAAGTAATAGGTGGTGTTCAAGTTGTAGAATAATCATAGGTTAAATTCCTAATCAGTTTTTTTGAGTTTGGATTGATGAAAATTGGGATTTTCGCTTGAAGAGTCGGTGTCTAAATGTTTTGCAAATGAGTGATTATGTGAGGTTTTAGAAACCGTATTTTGGGTGGTTGAAACTGGAATTTTTCTGTAGATTGTGATAGAGCTATTTGTCAGGAGCGCGTAGGCGAAAACAGCATCGTAAACGGGTTAACGGTTTGATTTTTAGGCGCAAAAACGTGAAGGGTGAAAATTTGATGTTGTCGAAATCATGAGGCGATTCTAGTGATCATGACAGAAAATCTGTAATTTTAGTATGTCTGATGCTGTCGAAATCATGAGGCGATTCTAGTGATCATGAGGCGATTTTGACAGAAAAATCTGTAATTTTAGTATGTCTGATGCTGTCTTACCAGAAACCTTAAAAATGCAATTTTCTTCACTCCAAATGTTTCCAAACTTCTTCTTAAGTGTAGGAACTTTATCCTAACCATCTAGAGATGTTTTTAGGAAGGAGATAACCTTGTATAAAGGGTCTAATGAGTTCATGAGTTGGTCTTTGGGGTAGGAATGGTAGTTGTTTACAATATTAATGATAATCTGTGAAGCTGTTTTAGGATATGTTAATGTTGATTATGATGTCGTACTTATTACTTGAATTATGAATGTATATTTGAGATGTTGTTGACTTGCATTTGATATGATTATGTCATGCTGTTTTGTATACTGTTGTGTCGCTGTTGTTATTTAACTAAGCTGCATGAGTCGGTCTAAGTTGATTAAGATGATGAAGTTCCAAAGTATTTGGATTATATAAGAGGTTGTCGATTTAAGATGTTTAAGAGGTCGAGTCCATGCATTAGCATTTCATTGTTGGGGGCTTGATGCCCTGGGAGCCTTTTTACGCTCAAATAAAGTTGAGGGCTTGATGCCCTGGGAGCCTATTTACGCTCAAATCAAATACGTTGGGGGCTTGATGCCCTGGATTGGTACCACATGCATGATTAGAAGATTAAGTTGCATAGTCAAGTTGTCAAGTTGTTGAGTTGTCAAGATTGTCAAGTTGTCGAGTTGATAAGTTGTAGAAGTTGCGTTGTCGTTGTCGTTGAGTTGTCATTTGTCAATGAGTTGTTAATAAAGAACTAAGTGAAGTATTAATATTTATTAATCATTGTTGATTATGTTGTTGTTATATCAATATAAGATGATGAATATATTGTTTGTTTATATGATTATGATTAAGATGAATATGTTGTTTGTTTATATGATTATTATCATTAAGTAATGATTATGTCATGTTGTATATGATTATTATTATTATTATTAAGTGATGATTAAGTTGTGTTGTTATGTTATTATGAAATGATGATTAGAAGTTGGTTGAACTATTAAGAATTATTACATGAAGAATTATTATTACTAATATATGAAGTTATTTATGTTGTTAAATATAATTATTGAATTATATGTTTGATATTATTGTTTTGTAAAATCTCACCCCTTCTGCTTGGAAATGTTGCTCTTCGTATGAGTAACTTGCAGGTGATCGAGTGTAAGTTGCTGTTAGATTGCTTTCGTGAGTGGATTAGCTCTCATGTGTGTCTTTAGGTGCTCTGATACTTAACGGGATGAGAATTTTATTGTTGTCTTTGTATTCCTTACGTATTGTTTTAAGAAGATTTATGACTATGTTTTTAGATTGGATTTTATGAGATATTTATTGATGAGACCTTTGTGCCAAAGACTGTTTTAATTATTGAATAAATTCCGCTGCGAAGTATTAAAGATTTTGTTATTGAATTTTAAAGGATAAATAGTTATTTATTCAGTTTAGGATTTTAAGAAAAGAATGTGACATTCCGTTTATGTGAATACTCTGATTATTTTTATGAAATTTTTATGTTGGGAAAACCGGGTGTTACACTTGATAGATGTAGCTTTATTTGATCTCTTGTATTTCAACTCGACTTTGATGGCTTTTCCGATCCAATCACCAACAAATTGCCATTTATTTCTTTTCACATTGGCGTTGTTATGCATCGTGGTGTGACATAACAATGCCCAATTTTGTAATGGTTCGGCTAAATTTTTGTATCGCTTTGTTAATTTCAAAGCTGAATGCTTGTTTCTTTGTTGAAATTTAATGTTTGTGTTACTTACTTTCACACAATTGGGCTCATATTATCAATACATGCCTTTATTTTGACATATTTATCAAAGGAATCAAATTCCATTGATGATTTGTAACATGGTAAAGAAACTCAATGGTCTAAGATAAGAATTATTCGCAACCTGAGTGAGCGTTTGCAAACAGACCAAAATCATAAGTAAAAACTTCAATGAACATAATTTCTTGCCCTCAAACTTTGATATTGACAAGTTTGTCCCAAAGGTTTTAGACAAGAGTTACGTCTATCTTTGTCTCACCCACTGCTTATGGTTTCTTACTTAACCCTTTGAATCTTTAAGGCAACTATTGCCAAATTTCACCATTTAATTTTAACTAAAGGAATCATACCAATTCCTTATTGGAGATACTATCAAATTCATGGTCAATTGACCAAAATTCCTTAAGCATAAACTTAAGTGTTTCAATAATATCTTCATCAATGGTTTCTTAACCATCTTTTGATAAGTATTAGCTGTAACCTTCATATTTCTATTAAAGCAATTAAACATGCGAATAATACATTTATTCAAGAAATACATGTTACGTCATCATACAAAAATTCAAAACCATAACCATGTATAAAAACTTCAACAGTCGCAGCGAAATATAAACCAGAGTACTCAAATTATACATGTCATGAATCAATTATTACATCAACATAGATGAATCTCAAATTTCCAACATACGGGTAAATCTCCAATCATGAACAATAATCCAAATAAAAAATCTAGACTATGACAAACGCCTAGATCAGAGCCACCTAGACTCTACAACACTGATATCGGAGAAAGCTCCCGATATCCACCAAGGACAAAAGACTCACCAGAGCAACTACTCCTGCACATCGTCTACCCATCCATACAAATAGGTAGGCGGTCAAAACCACTGGGGGTATGTATTACATCATCATAATTCAAATAACAGTTAACATGAATAATTCAATATAAACATCATGTACTTGATCAATAATATTCACATATAAATACTTATATCATAATCCCAATTTCTCACATCAATTAATCACCAATCACATGTGTCATGAACAATCACCAAATCATAGTTATTTATACACAATCACCAATCACAATTCAAAACAAGACTCATGTCATGATGTGCACCTAGTCCGACACATATATGCATGTGGTACCATTTCACTTCAATGTCATCAACATGATTATCAATTATCAACAATGTCATTCAACATCAACTATCACATGTAGTTTCACCGTTTCAAGCATTCCTTACATTCTAGTAAGATAGCATACACATCTCATGATAAATATCATATTCAATACAATCATTCATTCATACAACTTCCCTTAGTCATATAAGAGTAGTCACGATAAATCATAAGACAATTGGCTCAAGGAACACTTCCGACCAAAAACCTTATCAAGTGACAAGCGACAATGTAGTCATGAACTTAAGCCACCTCCGGATCATTAGACATTAATCCAAGAATAACTTAAGTTCATATCAAAAACCCAATTTCACAATCCCACCCGAAATATCACCTTTGACATGATTAAGATGTTTGACCACTCTTATAAGTCTTCCTAAGTCTATATGAGTTGTAGGTTCAACTTATAAGTTCCATTGTTTGCAAAAGTTTGTTTTCGACAAAAGTCTAGAATTTCCCAAAAACTTCCAAGTTAAGACTCAAATGAGAAATTTTAAGTTTATGCAAGCTAATCATGTTCCAGTGGGTTTAGGGGATTAAACAGTAGTTAAACATGTTGAAAGAATCATTTGACAAAGCTTGGATTGGCCCCCAAAGACCCGGAACAAAATATTAAAGTGGCTGAAATTGGGCTTGTTCGCTTAAGCGACCACCTGGTTCGCTTAATCGAACGAGTTCTAGTAGCCAACCACAATGTACGCTTTCTAGTCGCTGATTGGTCGCTCACCAGTTCGCTTAAGAGAACGAGTTCCAGAAGCTACCAGAAAGTATGCTTACCAGCTCACTCGCAGATCGCTTAAGCGACCTGAACCCAGAAAAAAGTATGAATGTTCGCTTACTGGTCGCTTAAGCGAACCTCTAAGCGAACATTCACAGTTCAGAAGAAAATGTTACGGGTTTCAACCCTTTTTCACCCAAAATCCCCAATTTTGATCCCTCATCGCCCAAATGTGTTTCCAGATGATGTTTACAGTTCAATATGACTAAAAAGACTCACAAAGACTCAACCAACATGAAAACACTTGACATTAGGACCAATTCTCCAATTTCCATCAAAACACCAACAACATCTCATTTCTCAACAACAAATCATGAATCATGCAAACCCAAGCCATGAATTATCAACAACATGACTTAACAACAACAACATAAATTGATCATGAAACTTATCACAATTCATCAACCACATAGCATAATTCACTAATTGAGCATATTTTCAACATATACCAATTTCTCATACTTTGAACATGTAATTCAACTAACAACAATTCAATTGTTCATAACTTCATACATCTAAACATGTCATCATAATTAGAGCACGAATTTCATCATTTATGAACAATTAATCAATTCACCCAAATAAGTACTTTTCATACAATAATTGAAAAATTGCAATAATGATTATGATGAATTCTAACCCCCTTACCTTAGTTAGATTAATCTCCCTAGCTTAGGCTTCAATTTTGCTCCTAGCTCTCTTCACCCCTTGATTCTTCAAGTTCCTCTTCTCTCTAACCCTTGCTCCTCTTGCTCCCACTTTCTCTCTCTAACTCTCTCAAAAATATCTTATGAAATGAAAGTGTGAGGAAATTTCCTCTAAGACAAGGTTTTTGTAGTAGGTTCCCTTAATGGGCCTAATTCTCAAATTTAATGGATATAACTCATTTCAACTAAAATCTAAAATGTTTCTACACACACCACGATAATTCACTAATAACGGTCAAATAACGGTAAAATATTTCCAACGGTCACTAAACGGTAAAACCTTAATTATTACTCTAGTAACTTAGTAAAACAACAGTTCTCACTAATCACTAAAAGTAATTCTCACCAAAACTTATAATTTTACCCGTTCTCACAAAATGACCAAAATACTCCTAAGTCCAAAATGACTAAAATACCCTTCTAACACGGGAACCCATGGAAATGCACCCAATGACGAATAATCACACACAAGCACATAAAACACATAATAAAAGTAATTAAAATAAATCTATCTAAAAATCGGGCTGTTACATTAGCCATTAAAGACAGTTTGATTTAGGACTCCGGCTACACAACCGTGATTTGATTCTAATCATCCTGCTTAGATGTGATGATCATCTTCATCATTCCCCAAAGTTAGGGAATCCATATCCTCCATGTCAGATTCTGTGTCGAACGTCTCCCTTTCCCACATGAAGCCATGAGTTGGATGGAGCTTCACAGAACTTGCATCTGCTTGATTAGTATCATCAATTTTTGCAAATGAACATGGTGCAATATTTTCTAAGTTCTTGTCAAATGTCTTCCTCGTGATTTGATTTACTTCAGCAAGAAAATAGTTTTGGTCAACCTCAATATTCTCGACTATACCATCATCTCTCCAGATCGAGATTCTTTGAAGCATGGATGAGGGAACATCACCTATCCCATGAATCCATTGTCTCCCCAACAATAAGTTGAAGTTAGCTTTTGATGGGACCACCATGAATAAAGTTGGTCTAACCACAGTTTCCACTGATGAGATAAAACCGCAAGTGCACGGTTCTATCGAAGTAGTAAAATAAGAGTATCGTTCCGACAGGAAGTTGTTTAATTCAATTAACATTTGTTGATGATTAGAAGAAGATCAAGTTGCAAAGTTAGGGTTTTCAAACGGTTGAAAGATAATATAATAAAAAGAGCCTTGGGATTATTGGTTCACCTTAATGACAAGTCCTTCTCAAATCAAACTATTAAACCTAAAACCTTATGTTAGACATAACTTCTAAAGACAGTTTCTCTTTTGTTCCTTTAGCAACCAAGCCTATTTCGCTGACTTGATTACTATTAGATTTTGGTTCCTTTAATAACCAAGCCTATTTCGCTGACTTTATTACTATTAGTTCCCCTGAAGATCGAAACTATGTGTCTCAAAGATTGCAAAGATTATTTCGCTGCTTTTGCAATCCTTGTCTAAATTCACTTGTTCGAATATCAAAGCTCCACTTTCGTTTTATGAATTGATATTTGAGATGATGGATTAACAATTATCAAACCCTCCACTTTCGTTTCCATAGTTTGATAATGTTTGATTCATGTTAAAACGGTGAATTTAGATTAGAGATTAGGGTTACATAAGACTAGGGTCAATAGCTTGGTTTGATTAGGATTATGTCATTAAGACTTATCCAACAATCCCAAGACAAGAGAAGTCTACTCACTCATGTTCATCGTAGACATGGAGAAGAATGAGAAAAGCATAAAAGTAAATAACAAGAAAGTAAGGAAAAGAAAAGAACTTTTATTAGAAAGACAATTGTCACTTATTGAATTCCAAGAAAAGATGAATATTTGTGATGGCTAGCTACTCTATTTATAGTTTACATTCGACTTAGAATCTAAGCAATTACATCACTAGAATGTTCCACAAGCAATGTGTAACAGCCCGATTTTCGTTAGATTTATTTTAATTATTTTTTATTGAGTGTTTAATTGTGTTTGTGTGTGATTAATCATCATTGGGTGCATTTTCATGGGTTAGTGGTATTTTGGTCATTTTGGGTGTAAGAGTAAATTAGTAATTTTTGGTGAGAATTACTTTTAGTGGTTAGTGAGAACCGTTATTTTTGCTAAGTTACTTTCGTAGTAAATAGTTATTAGAATTTTACGGTTAAGTGACCGTTGTAGTGTTTTACCGTTTAGAGTGTAGAAACATTTTAGAATTGAATTAGATTGGGTTAAGTCCACTAAGCCTCTTAGGGTTAGGCCAAATAAGGGCACACCCTTTATAAACATTGTCTTAGAGGAAATTTCCTACACACTTTCATTTTTCAAGATATTTTGAGAGAGTTAGAGAGAGAAGGTGGGAGGAAGAGGAAGAAAGGGTTAGAGAGAAGAAGAGCTTGAAGATTCAAGTGGAGAGAAGAACTTAGGAGCTAAAGTGAAGCCTAAGCTAGGGAATTAATCTAACTAAGGTAAGGGGGTTAGAATTCATCATAATCATCTTTTGTGTAAATTATCAATTGTTGTATGAATAAATGCTTAATTGATTAATTGATGATAATTGTTAGAATTCGTGATCCAAGTATGATGATATGTTTGAATCCATGAAGTTGTTGATAATTGAATTGTTGTTAATGAAATTTCATGTTTAAAGTATGAGAAAGTGGTATATGTTGAAATATGCTCAAATTGTTGAATTTTGCTATGTTGTTGTTGAATTGTGATAAGATTCATGATCAGTTGATGTTGTTGTTGCTAAGTGATGTTGTTGATGATAATTCATGGCTTGGGTATGCACGATTCATGATTTGTTGATGAGAAATGAGATGTTGTTGGTAGTTTGGTAAAAATTGGTGAATTGGTTCAAATGTCAATTGTTTTCATGTTTGTTGAGTCTTTGTGTAGCATTTTAGTCATATTGACCTGCAAACAATCTCTGGAAACACTTTTGGGCTTTGGAAGATCAAAATTGGGGATTTTGGGTGAAAAGGGGTTGAAACCCGTAACATTTTCTGCAGAGCTATGAACGTTCGCTTAAGCGAACTGGTAAGCGAACATTCATAGCACTTTCTGGGTAGAGGTTGCTTAAGCGCCCTGCAAGCGAACTGTTAAGCGTACTTTCTGGTGGCTACTGGAACTCGTTCGCTTAAGCGAACCAGGTGGTCGCTTAAGCAAGCAAGCCCAGTTTCATCCACTTTAATCTTTTGTTCCGGGTCTTAGGGGGGCCAATCCGAGCTTTGTAAAATGATTCTTTCAACATGCTTAACTACTGTTTGAACCCATAAGCCTACTGGAACATGCTTGGCTTACCTAAACTTGAAATTTTCCGTTTTGAGTTATAACTTGGAAGTTTTGGAGAATTTCGGATTGTTGTCGAAACAAACTTTTGCAAACTAATGGGGCTTGCAAGTTGAACCTACAGCTCATATAGACTTAGGTAAGGCTTGTGAGATCGGTGAAACATCTTAATCATGTCAAAAGTGATATTTCGGGTGGGAATGTGAACGATTGTGAAATTGGGTTTTTCATACGAACTTAAGCTATTCTTTAGACTAATGTCCAATAGTCCATAAGTGGCTTAAGCTCATAACTACATGATTGATTAAGATTGTTTGAGAGTTTTCAACTTGTCTATGTTGCTTTGTCTTGGGAATCTTCATTGTTGGCCGTTTGCCACTTGATATGGTATTGTCGGAAATGTTTCTTTGAGTCAATTGGCTTATGATTCATCGTGACTATTCTTATATGATTAAGTGAAGTTGTATGAATGAATGATTATATGTTGGATATGATGCTTATCATGTGATGTGGTATGTTTTCTTACTTAGAATGTGAGAAATGCTTGAAGTGATAAAACTATATAAGGTAGTTGATGTTGAAGAACATTGTTGATTATTAATGATCATGATGATGTGGTGATAATGAATCTTATTTGAATTATGATTTGATTGTGTATGGACATGATTTCTTAATAATGCAATTGTTCTGGAGATGATCAATATATTTAGAAATTGTCCTTTATATTGTGGTGGAAATTGTGAGGTGATGTCGCATTATCGAGTCTTTGCTACATGTCCATGCATCATAGTCGTGTTGAGATTTATATGATGTTTTTGTTGCATCGTTGGGCTTCGGTCTTGCAGAGATCATTTAGAGATCTAGTTTGTGGGCCTTGACCCTGCAGAGATCCATTAGTGATCTAGATTGTGGGCTCCAGCCTTGCAGAGACCCTTGATGGTCTAGATATAGGTGACGACCTTGAAGTGAAATGGTACCACATGCATATATGTGTCGAACTTGGTGCACATCATGACATGAGTCTTATTGGGAAATGTGATTGATGGTTGTTCATGATCCATGTGATTGATGATTGCTTAATGTAAGATATTGGGATTATGGTATGAGTATATATATATATGGATATTATTATTTGATTAAGTATATGATATTCGAATTGATCTATTCATGTTTAACTGATATGCGGATTATGATGATGTAATACTTACCCCCAATGGTTTTGACCGCCTACCTGTCTGTATTAATGGGTAGACGTGGTGCATGATTAGTTGCTCTGGTGAGTTGATTGTTGCTTGGTGGATATCGGGAGCTATCTCCGTTATCGGTGTTTTTAGGGTCTAGGTTGGCTCTGACCTAGGCGTCTGTTTATGTCGGTCTAGGTTATATGTTTGGATTTATTCATGTTGGAGATTTACCCATTGTTGGGATTTGGAGATTTATCTATGTTGATGTATTATTCGATTCATGACATGTATGCCCCGAAGTATTATGGTTTATATCCACTGCGACTGTTGAGCTTTTTATGCATGCATGTTGAATTTGAATTTTGTATGATGACGTAGCATCTATTTCTTGAATAAATGTATTATTCGCATGTTTTATTGCTTTAATAGAAATAGGGTGTTACACAAAGGGCTTTTTGGTAAGACTAAAATAGAGTATTTTTGTCTCCGAATCTTCGTATTTTTGCACTGAATCAGCTCCAAAACCCCTTTCTTTTGCTCCAAGACTCAATCCATCAAATATTCATTCATGAAATATAATAATATGCAATTGAAGTAAAGTAGCTCAAAAAGGAAATAATATTAAAATAAAATAAACTTAAATCTAATTAAAACGAAACTAAATATTAAACTAAAACAGATAATTATTGACTCATCACCCACCATTAGACTTACTTGGAGAGCACCAAGGGAATGTCCAGTGTAACACTCTATTTCTATTAAAGCAATAAAACATGCGAATAATACATTTATTCAAGAAATAGATGCTACGTCATCATAACAAAATTCAAATTCATCATGCATGCATATAATCTCAACAGTCGCAGTGGATATAAACCAGAATATTTCGAAGCATAAATGTCATGAACCAAATAATACATCAACATAGATGAATCTCCAAATCCCAACAACAGGTAAATCTCCAACATGAATAAAATCTAAACAGATAAATCTAGGAAACCTAACAAACGCCTATATCAGAGTCATCCTAGACTCAACTAAACCGATACCGGAGATAGCTCCCGATATCCACCAAGCAACAATCAACTCACCAGAGCAACTAATCCTGCACAACGTCTACCCATCCATGCAGACAGGTAGGCGGTCAAAATCATTGGGGGTAAGTATTACATCATCATAATCCACATAACAGTTATACATGAATAAAGCAATTCAAGTCCCAAATAATTGACATGAATAATTAATCTCAACAATAATACATAATGATAAATCCAAATATCACAACCAATCACTCACAACCACAAGTATGTCAATCATTTCACGATGAGGACTCATGCAACAATGATATGTCCCTAATCATGACACATAAATGCATGTGGTACCGAATCACCTCAAGGTCGTCACCTTCGATGCAACAAAAATATCGTATGTAAGATTTCACACCCGTCTTACATAATCTCCGAAGTAAAAGAGCTCAACCCTTTTACAACTACAAGACTCAACATGACTATGATGTATGAACATACAGTAAGGACTCAAAAATGCAATCACCTCAATTTTCACAACAATATAAAGGACAACTTCCAATTATATTGATCATCTCCACAACATTTGCATTATCAAGAAATTACGTCCACACAACATTCAAGTCATAATTCAATTAAGAGTCAACATCACATTATCACCACAATCATCAACAATCATTAACATCATTCAACATCACATGATAAATATCATATCCCCATATAACAAATCATTCACACATCTCCATGTAGTTATATAAAACTAGTCACCAAGATCATAAGATATTTCACTTGAAAAGACTCGTTTCCGATGAACCGTATCAAGTGGCAAACGGCCAACATTGATAACTATCAAGTAAGGTAATATATAAAGTTTGAAAACTTACCAAACAATCTTAATCAACCATGTAAACAAGAACTTAAGCCACTTACAACTATTAAACATTAGTTCAAAGAATAGCTTAAGATTGTATGATAAAACCCAAGTTAACATTTTTTCACACTCCCACCCGAAATTCACGTTTATCATGATTAAGATGTTTGACTGACATTATAAGCCTTACCTAAGTCTATATGAGCTGCAGGCTTAACTTGTAATCTTATTCATTTCATAAAAGTTCAATCAACCAAAATCCGAGTTTCCCAAAAATTTACAAGTTATAACCCATAAAGGAAAAATTCAAGTTCAGGTAAGCTAGGCATGTTCCAGTAGGTTTAGGGGTTCAAACAGTAGTTAAACAGGTTGAAATAATCATTTTACAATGCTCGGATTGGTGTAACGCCCTAGTTGTCATATTTAATTATTTGATTTATGTGGAGTCTATATATATATATGATTTTTGGTGATTTATGTGGTGTGTTTATTTTATTATATAGTTTATTTTAATAATAATTAGAATAAGTGTGAAATAATAATTATTTTGGTGTTTGGGGAGTTAATAGAATTTATTAAAATTAATGGGGAGTTAAATGAAAATAGAAGGGAGTTAATTAATGGGAAGTTAGGAAAAGAATAGATGTCAGAAGCAGTTTTCACGTAAAAACCAACTTTTGGGAGAAGAGGGAGAGAAGAGCAACTTTGAACCAAGAGAATCCTTTTGCTGTGCATTTTCTTTGTTGAATTAAGGTAAGGGTGAGGTTTACTTCAGTAGTATAGATTTTAATTTTTGATTTTGAGTTTAACAGTGTTCTGGTGAAAATTGGGAAATTATGGGTTTTGTGAGAATTGATGATTTTGGGGTAGAGAATGTAGTTCTGGTGTTAGAAATAGTTTCTAAATGTACACAGCAAGTCAATTTACATCTGTAAACTAATTTGGGGAGTGAATTGAAGAAAAATGGGATTTTGGGGAAAAACCTGTTTTCTGCCCGTACAGAAGTTCATCGCTCGCCTCGCGAGTAGCTGTGCTCGCCATGGCGAGTGAGCAACTTCATAGCTCGCCTCGCGAGCAGACCAACTCGCCATGGCGAGCAAGCCTGGACAAAACTTGATTTTTGAAAAGTTGTTATAAGATGTTTTGGGGATGGTTTAAGGTACCTAGATGATATTAATGATGACTGTAACAAGTTTTAGGTTAAAAAGATGAATAGGGAGCTTAGTATTGAGGTTTGAGTGAGAAAATGTCATTTTTCCCGAGAGCACCTATTTTTCACTCGCCTCGAGTTCGCCTTGAACTCGCCATGGCGAGCAACCAGTTTTGTGAACTCGCCATAGCGAGCAGATGTGATCGCGAGGCGAGCTGCACAATTCCTGAGTGTTGAATTTCGTGCATGAATGGTAGAGATTTAATGTTGTTGTGTTGAGCATAGTTTCATGTAATTATGCATTATTCTGGGTGATTGGATTGCTGAATTGTTGAATGTTACTGATGGTTGTGATGTATGATTTGTTATTTAAACATACATGTTGTAGAAGTGGAGTCATATGAAGTTTGTATGCATGGTCAAGTTGTATGTAGATATACACAAGAAGGTCCATTGCATATGCATAAATCAGCGGAGAGGACTCATGTCCTGGAGCACTAGTTGCTCAATAGCGGCGAGGGCTTCGGTCCTGATGAATGCTTTAACCATTCAAAAGCGGTGAGGGCTTCGGTCCTGTCTGGTACCACATGCATAATTGCATCTATTGAGGAGTCTAAGGTGTTGTCTTAGCAGTGTTGTCATGTCATTTGCATGAGTCTTAGTTGTTGCTTTGATGATGATAATGTTGTTGATGAATATGTACATTTATATACATACTTGATGAGTGGATTCCGATGATGATGTTGTTGCTTGTGAATTAATTATTTATATTTACAAGATGATGTATTTGATGTTATAGGGTGTTAGATTCAATTGAAGATTTTTAATATCTATATTTATTGTTGTGAATCTCACCCCTTCTGCTTGAAAATGTTGCCCTTCCTATGGGTAACTTGCAGGTGATCCTGAGTAGTTGGTGGTGGCTCAAGAGTCGTGTCTAGGGCTCTGATACGTGGGATGGGAATTATTATATTATATTATTGTTGTTTTCCTTCCTATGTATCAATTTTTGGAACTTGTTGATGTGGCCCTTTGTTGGTTGACTTATTGTTGATTAGGCTTAATGCCAAGAGGTTGTTGGAGAATTTAACCGTTGTGGTTGTTATTGAAATGTAAACTTTCCGCTGCATGATTTGAAGTTATTAAACATGTTGAATTAAATAGTTTTATTTTCTATTTAAGAAATTTTGAATTTGCAATGTGGCATGCCCGTTTGGTGCTTAACTCTGATTAATAATTGTTATTTAATTGCTTTTGGGTAAAGGGGTGTTACAATTGGCCCCCTAAGTCCCGGAACAAAATTCAAAAGTGGCCGAAACTGGGCTCGTTAGCTTAAACGACGACCTTGTTCGCTTAATCGAACAAGTTCCAAAAGCTACAACTAAGGTTCACTTAGTTGTTCGCTTCCGGGTTGCTTAAGCGAACCAGTCACAGAACCCACTGTGGTTGTTCGCTTACCCGTTCGCTTAGCGTTCGCTTAAGCGAACAATCATAATTCTGCAAAAAAATATTACGGGTTTCAACCCCTTTTCACCCAAAATCCCCAATTTTAATCTCCAAAAGTCCAAATGTGTTTCCAAAGATTGTTTTCAGGTCAATATAGCTAAAATGATCCACAAAGACACAACAACATGAAAACATTTGACATTTGAACTAATTCAACCCATTTTACAAAGTCACCAACAACAACTCATTTATCACCAACAATTCATGAATTATGCACACCCAAACCATGAATTATCATCAACAACATCACTTAGAAACAATAACATCAATTGAACATGAATGTTATCACAATTCAACAACAACATAGCATAATTCAACAAATTTAGCATATTCCACCATATACCACTTTCTCATACTTTGAACATGAAATTTCACTAACAACAATTCAATTATCAAAAACTTCATGCATTCAAACATATCATCATAATTGGAGCACGAATTCTAACAATTATGAACAATTAATCAATTACTCAATTAAGCACTTATTCATACAACAATTGAAAATTTACACAAAAAATGATTATGATGAATTATAAACCCCTTACCTTAGTTAGATCAATCCCCTAGCTCAAGCTTCACTTTAGCTTCTAGGTTCTCTCTTCTTGAATCTTCAAGCTCCTCTTCTCTCTAACCCTTTCTTCCTCTTTCTCGCACTTTCTCTCTCTAACTCTCTCAAAATATCTTGTAAATGAAAGTGTGTAGGAAATTTCCTCTAAGACAATGTTTATATAGGATGTCCCCTTAATGGACTTAACCCACTCCAACTTAAATCTAAAATGTTTCTACACACACAACGGTAAATTACTAATAACGGTCACTTAACGGTAAAATACTAATTATTACCCCAATAACTTAGCAAAAATAATGATCCTTACTAAACACTAAAAATAATCCTCACCGAAATTTCTAATTACCCGTACTCACAAGATGACCAAAATACCCGTAAGTCCAAAATGACTAAACTACCATTCTAACATAAAAACCCACGAAAATGCACCCAATGATGAAAGATCACACACAAGCACAATTAAACACACAATAAAAATAATTAAAGTAAATCTAACGAAAATCGGGCTGTTACAAAAACAACTAAAAAATCTTTATATTTGGGTGCATCTCACTCGGATTCAATCCAAATGTGATTGTTACAATTTTTGGTAAATTTTTGTTTTTTTAGGGAGTAAACTTGGTAATATTGTACTAACAATAATCAACTCATAAACATTCTTTCTTCACCATTTTTTTTGGTAATAAATGGGTATTTTTTTTTTAGAAAATGGATCCTTAATCGGAGGTAAAGGGTTAACATCTTTTATTTTATGTTATATTATTATCTCAGTGAAATTAAAAATGAAAGAAGATTTGCATAAGATCTTTGGTGCACTCTTGTTGAGATTAAAATACTAATTAAAATGTACCAAAAAACAAATATTACTAAGAAAAAGGATTTGTCCAATGTAAATGTTCTTATTTGAATATTTTTTATAAACTTTATTTTAACGGTTATTTTTCATTCAAACTCATTCATGAATTTTCATTATCATTTAATCCTTCATTTAATTTAATTAAATATTTTATTTGATGTTATAAAATTTCCGTTTCAAGCAAGAGAAGTCAAACATGTTGTTGATTAATTTTTTTCTATCGTTAATGATTGATTCATATTTAGAAACAACAGAAATAGAACATGTGTATGGTACCATTGCAATTTTTTTTAAAGGTAATAAGATCGTATGAAATGAATAAGCAAGTGAAAATGATGGTGGATCGACTATATATAGGGAAAAAGGCTACATAAAAATAAATACTTCATATATATTCTAATTGATATGTGATGCATTTCTTCTTTTCTCTTGATAGACTTCCAAGTCCAAAATAAGAATCCGATCAAAGACAAAGAACATATAAACACCAATTTTGAATAAGAAAACAATAATATAAGAAATCACAATATTCTTCACACAAACAAAATCACAATAAAAAGTAATATAAGAATAAGAAATGTTAATCAAACAGTAAAACAATAAAAAATAAACAAATAAAAGAAAAGATAATGTGGTTGAAAGTGGTTTTTTTATGGGAGAAAGAGGTAGATGAAAATAATGTAAAACAATTTGTCTATATATAGAAAAAAAAAATCATGTAATGCTCAATTTTGATTGGCTTATGAAAAATAAATGAGTCATGATCCATTTTGATTGGCTAATAAAAAATAAATGAGTCATGATCTATTTTGATTGGTTGATGAAAAAGCATTAAATGAGAAGAAAAATTTGAAGATGCCATGTGTACTTTTCAAAAAAATTAAGGCAAATGTTTATAATAGAGATAGAGATAGAGATAGAGATAGAGATATTTTTTACTTTTTTTCTCTTTATGTTTTCTTTAAGAAAATTATAGGTGTCAAATATTTAGATACCGAGTCATCCGGTTTAATATAATTTAATACCAATATACTCCCTCCGTTTCAAAATACATGTTCAACTTTTGCAATGTGCACTATTCACTTGACTTACTTTGACCATAATTTTTAACTAATGTATAAATACAAATATTAGCGTGTAAGATGTTGTTTGATTTGTCTCGACAAATATTTTCAAAATATTAAATTTTTATAATTTTTTACTTTAGATAATTAAAGATATTAACGGTCAAAATTGTGCATTGGCATATGTGAAGTTGTTGACTTGGACATGTATTTTGAAACGGAGGGAGTAATTTTTTATATTGACTGAGTTATATGTCCGAGTTATTCGGGTCAATCCAGTTTAATTACGCGGTTTGACCATTGACTTGGTGGATAAACAAAAGGGGTAATATTGGAAATAAAAACATTATACGAACAAGAATTTTCGATTCCTACAAAACGCGCTTTTGCAACTATTTGACTTATGCAGAATCAACTTTAACACCACAAAAAATCCATTTTCCGTTTCAGTTTCAATTTCAATTTCAATTTCAAGGTATTACAACAACTCTTTTTCATTTTCTCATTCCATTTTCTCTTATTAGTTTTTCCCGAGAAAATTGATTTTCATTTTCCTTTTGAGTTTGATTGCTACGAATTCCTTTTAGGGTTTGTTTGTTTGTTCTTTTGAATGATTTTCTGTCTATGAAGTTTTCGGATTTTATATTCTGAGGTAAATTTAATTGTTTTTTCTTCATTTAACAAATGTATTTAATTGTTTTGGTTTTGAATTTGAATTCTTTGGTTTTTGTTTTGTAATTGGAATTGGAATTAGGGTTATTGGGCATGTACATAGCCTTGAATAATTGAAATTTAAGGTTTTTTCCCCTAATATTCTGTATGTTGAATAATGAACTTGCTTTGCATTGATTGATTTATTGATGATGGTTTTTTTTCTTTATGTGAAATTTATTGAGCACATATACTCCTCGGAGACATTGACACGACACCAACACATATAATTACATTGAATTATGTTATTTTCTAAAATTATTATCGGTGTCGACATGTCCGTGTCGTGTTCGTGTCTGAGTTGGTGCTTCATAATATATGTAAGCTTGGTTTGAGTGGATTGTATTATCTAATTTATTAACAAGGTTTAGGGTTTGAGTTTGACTGTTTTTTCTTATGGTCATAAAGTTTGTTGAATTGTCCACAGAAGCATATTCCTTTAATTTTTATGGATGTGAGTGTAAGAGTATAAAAACCATTGCAAGTTGAAAACAACGACACGGTTTTACATGCCTGCGATAAACAGTAGGGCTTGGAACAGATGCCTCATGGGCATGACCCCGTTAACTTCCTGTTTTGGAACTCATTTTCCTTTAGATATAACTATACGGTATTCTAATTTTCTTCTATTATTCTGCTGAAAATCTTAGCTGGTGGTAAAGTTTATATGTGATCTTTTTGTTATGTTTGTACTCAATCAACTTTGTTTCTCCCTAATAAGTATGAACATTAGTTAAGAAGACATGCTATTTATTTAGATTCTTAATTTGCATGTGTTAATGAGTTGGAGACAGACATGGTTTTTGTATAGAACGCTATGGTGTCGTTTGAATCATGTAGCCGACACCACATAGTGGGATAAGGCTTGGTTGTTGTTGTTGTTATTTTGCATGCGTTTTCCCGTTGTTTCTTTCACCAAATACCTTTTTATTTCACACTCTAAATTGTGTGGCAGTGATTTTTACAACTTTTCTCTGTTTTTCTATTTTATTCCTGTTTATCCTTTGCGGTCTTGAATCTTGAGAACTTACTGCAAAAACTTATGGTTTTCTCAGGTTGATCAAGCTACTTGAGGATTTCTTTGCATACTTTTGTTGTTTGAAGAGCTAATTTGTCTACCAAAATGAAGTAATGCATACAAACTTCTTTTGTTTATTTGTTTGCTTATTTTATTATAAACCGGGAGAGTGAAAGTTGGATTGCCAGCTCATTACATATTGTGTATTATAACGAGGGAAACTTAGGAATCTGTATGATTTGCATAAGAAGCAAATTAACGTGAGCATGGATGAAAAAACAGCTCAAAATTTATAACTAACCTTGTACACCATAATATAAAACCTCTACTAGACCTTACCTTCATTTTTTCCTGAAGCATTTCTTAGTTGGATTGATACAACATTCTGAGTTCTGCGGTTAAACTTTCGCATGGCCCATGTTATTTTTCTATGTAGTTCGAAGTAGCCCAATACAGAAAGTAATAGTATTAGTCCTTGCACCTCTATGACACACAGTCCTGCATGAACACTCCTAAACCGTGAACTTTATGCGGGAAGACAGTTTTCACACACGCCACATTCCATTATGCTTCCTTCCTTCTTGAGTTTAAATATTAAGCACAAACACTTTTAGAGCACCTCGTACTCACATTGGATTTCATAATAGGGCAATTGGTTCTTTGTAGAAATTGGATAATCGATTAACATAAAGGTTTAGACAAGAATTCAGGGCATTTAAAGTTCAAATACTAATTCAAAATCCTAGGAAGAGTAAGCGGATTCAAATTATTTAGGAAGTAAATGCAAGTCAAAGGAGCAATGGGAAAAAAAACTCTTGACGACTTGATTACAGAGGCTAAGATACTATGTTAAGGACTAACTCTACTAAAGGCTTAGGCAATCTAGTGGAGACTTATAATTGGCTATATATATCCGAGAAATTGGTAGCAAAAGTGTGATCTGATATTGAGAGTCTCTGAAGTGATAACTGATAAATGCTGCCAAAAGATACATGTGGTTGTCGTCACCATCAATGTTACATCTGACCAGAGTAGATAAGAGAAAGGAAATCCTGCAAGAGTTAGTAAGCATATCTAGATCACCCTCTTTCCTGTTTTCTGCCTTCCAAAGAGCACTAACTAACCAAATAATTCCCTTTTAGTCCAAAGGGAATTCGATGATAACTACCTCACTCCAAAAAGCACTATCTAATAACTCCCTTTTAGTCCAAAGGGAAATCCATGATAACTACCTCATAAATTATTACTTGCTCAACAAGAAGCCTATATAAAGGCAACACCTAAAGGGGGTGGTAACATTTTGTATTGAACTGACATCAAATTAAAGAAAAAAAGGAGTAGTGTCTGTTTAATTAAAGCACATGATGATTGAAAGATGAAAATGGAGAATGATCAATGGAACTTCTGCTCTTTTTTTGCGGTTGGACCATATATTATAGAAACATTCAAATGGTGTTTTTTGTTTGGGAAATCCCAGCAACCAAACCTGCGAGGCAGAATTTTTCCGAGCTCGAGTCCATAGTCCAGATCATTATATAATTATGTAAAAATGATCGTTTAAACTTCATGTTTTTATTAATTATGAATGTTTGGATATGTATTTTAGAAGCATTTATGTGATCTTTTCATTTTATTACTGTCCTGCTTTTAACTCGTCGGTTTATTTTTATTAAAATGAATCTCACATTCAGTATCACATTGTAGGGGACGTGTAAGGTGGGATGAGGCTAACATTGGAGAAATTGAGGCAAACAAACCTGTGAGGCAGAAAATTACTGAGCCTAAGACTCCATATCATCCTATGATTGATGACGACTGTATGTAAAGAACATAACGTAAACTTCATGTTTCCATTACTTTAGATTCATGCATGAGTATGGCTATTATTCAAATAGTAGTATGATATTACTTAAACAGGGAAGGGTTATTTTACTTTTAACTTTTAACTATAGTTAATAATTATAATAGTGCTCTTATTCTTGTGCTAGAATATAGTTTGTCTTTGACATGTTTGGTTTAGAAATGTGAGAACATATTTCAAACAAACTCTGTTAATATAACTGTGCGGTTTTATTCTCGAACCTGCTCGTTTACTGTAGTTTCTAGACATTCTATGTGCGTAAACTTTTGTTCTGAGATAATATTTTTGTCTGGATTACCCTTAATTTTTAGGTTCTCTATCCCCTGTACGAGGAAGTTTTGATGCAAGTACTGATGATGACAAGCGTGCATCACAAGTTGAAGCAATATGGACTGCTCTGAGTGATGTAGGCTCTAGCAGCAAAAGAGGCACTGGACAATCATTTGGTTGGACATCATCTGAGGATGAGCTAGAATCAATGGAACAAGATGGTGGTGGTAAGATACTATGATATATTCTTCATTTCATATTTCTGACTATTGGTAAAAACTCAAGTCCCAGATAGGATAACGCTTGGCATGAGTTTATAAAGATGACATCTTTCCATGATACTTGGTTTAAAAAACTAACTGTTGGATTGAATATTTATATTAGTGATAAATATACTTGTGTAATAGTTATATTACAAAACTCAATTTTTACTAGATTCTTGAGTATTGCAATTTCAGGATTGAATTTGGATTAATAAGTTTATTTGCTGTTTTATTGGTTAATTACTTGTTCTCCTTATCTTACTTGAACTTTCTTTGGTTGGTTGGATTGTTAAGATTCTGAAACAGATCGGAGCAAAAAATTTAGAAAGCACAGAAAAGCCCACTATGATGAATATCTTAAAGTGAAAGAGCATCGACAAAAGAGTCCTAATGTTGTGGATGAGAGTGATGAGGATGATAATCCTGAAACCGGCAAAGGGGAGAAGAAATGTGAACCATGTTCTCTAAGTGATAGTGTAAAAGAAATGGACATTGAGGGGAAAAGGTCTTCCACACCTCCGGCTAATGGTTCGTAAACAATCAACAAAGAAAACTCGCTTACATTTATTTTATTCCGCGGGTTGGAAAACAACTAACTGATTCACTGTAATTTTGTATTATATGAGAATGCTGCTTTTTTCTTTTTCCACTATATATCTGCTCATGCAAACACTTGCATAATCTGATTTCGCACTTATACTCTGTCTAAGAGACTCTTTGGAATATTTTGGGGAATTTGCGTTAAGGATGGATGGGTAAACTGGATAATCTAGAATAACATTCTCTTACATTTGTTATGATTTTTATTTCATCTGTGCTGATGGTTTATGCCTCAACTTGGAAGTCTATTAGGTTCTGATCATTCGAAAATGTTGGCGAATGTAGTAGCAATCAATTGATAATGTTGATGAATGTGGTAGTGGATGTCTATTAATTCCTGCAAAATTATACAACATAGTTGTTCTATAATTTCTTAAATTTCTTAAAGTGAGGAGATCCAATCACAGCTAAATTTTCATGATATCTTTTTTACTGTAATGTTAAACAACTAAATTTGAGCGTTATATTACTTAAAGTTTATTGTCTGAAATGTATGCAGTGAGTTAGAAGACTGTTTTTATATTTTTTTTGTTACAATGAAGACTTATATAAGAGTAAGAGATATAAATAAATTCTACTTTTTTTAGGGGAAATAAATCCTAATTATATGATTATTAAGTTGCTTAATAGAAGAGCCTTTCTTATCTATAGCAACAACCAATTTGAAGGAAACAAGACATTCCATGAATGATTTCCATCAAAATCTTCCTTATCTTCCTTGTCTGGTTATTTGGATGCTAATTAATATTCGCCTTGGTGGAATGTCTGGTTTTTTGTGGCAATCATGTAGGTAGTGGTGCATGTGCAATTAAATAACACTCATCTAGATGAATTCATGAAATTTTTTTAGTTGTGTTTTTTATAATGCGTAAATTTGCACATGTTAAGATTTTTTTTTTTATTTGGTCATGTTCGGGTTAAGAATTTTAAAGTAGTAAGTTTGTTTTGGAACTTGTGCATTTTACATTAAATAATATAATATTTTGATAATTGATTGGTGTTTTTCAATAATAATATGCTACTTTTAGTTCCTTTAACATGTACAAAATTGCACGTTAGACAAATCCTGGTTAGTTATACTTATACATAGCATTTTCCTTCATTAAATTTGTAAGAGATAGATAAAGATTTAGGGTGAGAGATAAACAATTTAAGAATTTATATAAATAAGGACAATTTTATGTTTTGGATAACCATGATATTGGTACAAAATTTTCATCGTTGTTTATAAATGATTAATCTTCGTCAGAGATTATGAGGGCTCACAAGATAGGTTCTTCCCTGTCAACCATAATTCTTCCATATGCGTGAGTTGGAAATCAAACCCTTAATCACATACTTGTGAAGCCGAAGTTCATTAGCTCTAGAACCAATTAATTGTTGGTAAGACAAATTAAATATATTATGATTAAAATTTTAAAAGATTTAGATGTAATCGAATAATTTTGTGGCTGTGTTAGAAAAAAGATCCTTCAAAATAGGTGTTTCTATCTATAAAGTGGACCAAACACATACAAGTAAACATATGGCTGAGAAACTATATTTTAGCATCTTCAAGCTGCAATAATTGAGTAGAGAAAACCATGTGAAACATACGTATATATTTTTTATAATAGTTGCAAAGACACACACAAGATAGCTCGATTGATAAGTTACTGAACAACGAAGAAATCGTAAGTATGTCTAAGATTTATGTTCACTTTGTTATGGTTGAAAAAAATGATTTTAATTTTATATTTTTAAAAACTATTTTAATGAGAATTTACTCAAAAAGAAATAAAGTTATTTCAAACTCATTTATTTTAAATTTAAAAAATAATTTTGACATTCGGTATTTTAGATATTTAATGTTAAAGATTTTAACATGATAAAAATCATTTTTTTAAATAATTTTATAAATAGCTCTTTATTTTAACCATTTTTTTAAAAAAATTACCATCCAAAAATAGTCGTAGCCAAATATTGAAATATTATGAGATACTTTCAAATATTTTTTGTTTAACAAACGGACCTCAAGCTTTTTTTTTTTTTTTTTTTTTTTGAAGAACGGACCTCAAGCTCTTGAAATTAATATCATCACTAACTTAATACATAATGTCTATAAGAAAAAAAAAATCTAGACGACTTTTTTCTTTTATTAGTCGACTTTTTTATTTGAAATAATTCTTTTATTCGACGACTTGTCACAAATTTAATTATTTTTTTAATTAAATTTCAATGATAAGTGTATAGATATTCTACCGTAAATAATTTTGTAAGAATGTTTGTAAGAATTAAGTCAGTTCAAAGGTACGGATGATAGATATCATGAATTTTTTAAACAATTATTTTTTGTTCAAAAATATTCAATAAAACTAGATAGGATTTGAAATGGAGGGACATATAATGTTTGAATTTATTTATTTGAGTTAATCTATATTCCTATATTATGAATTTCTACATAGGATAAAAATAAGATCCGTACATTAGTTTATAAATGGGGATAAGAAAATACATAGTGTTTTTCAAGTCAGAGGATATTTCATGTTCAAATCTTCCTTTATAAAAAAAACAAGGCTAAATTATGTTTTGTTCTCTTAACTATTTAATTAGTATCGCTTTGGTCTCTTAACTAAAATTTGATTTATTTTCCTTCAAAAAAATTGATTTAATTTGGTATCTTAACTTTCTCTTCGTTACACATTTTGATCATTTCCGTTAGTTTTAATTCAAAAACGGTAGGGTTTTTCATTTTCTTCTTGAATTTTTCTCAAATTATTGTTGTTGAAGGTTGATGGAGATGATATGAAGATGAAGAAGAGGAGAAGAAGATGAAAAAACCCTAACGTTTTTGAATTAAAACTAACGTAAAGGACCAAAATGTGTAAACAGAGAGAAAGTTAAGATACCAAAATAAATCAAATTTTAATTAAGTGACTAAAACGATACTAATTAAATAGTTAAGGGACCAAAAATACAATTTAGCCAAAAAAACAATTAATGTACACCATTGCATTTGCCAATATATTGTTCCCACTCAAGCTAAGAAACCTAAGAGTACTTGTGCCAAGCAAAGAAAAATAGAATCCTAGATAATCATTATTGAACATCCACAATGTTGCCTTTTCTACATGGAACCTACTCATTCTTGTTCCTAATATCTATCCTTGCACTTATCATCACCTTACTATATTCACTACCCAAATGGAATTCAAACTCTTCAATCAAGAAAAACTCTCCACCATCTCCTCCAAAACTTCCAATACTAGGAAATCTCCATCAACTAGCCACTTTCACTCACCACAAACTTCAATCCTTAGCACAAATCTATGGTCCTTTAATGTTACTTCACTTTGGAAATGTTCCAATACTTATTGTCTCAAATTCTAAAGCTGCATGTGAAATCCTCAAAACACATGACCTTGTTTTTTGCAATAGACCACATAGAAAGATGTTTAATATCTTTTGGTATGGTTCAAGAGATATAGCCTCAGCTCCTTATGGTCACTATTGGAGACAAATAAGGAGTATATGTGTTTTACATCTTCTTAGTGCCAAAAAGGTTCAATCTTTTAGTATGGTAAGAGAAGAGGAAAGTGTGATAATGATTGAAAAGATAAGAAAGTGGTATTCTAATTCTTTGTTGCAACCAATGAACTTAACTAATTTGTTATGTGAAACAACTAATGATATTGTGTGTAGGGCAACACTTGGAAAGAGATACAGTGATGAAGGTGAGGGAAAACTTAGGGAGGCAGTGGCTGAGTTGGAGGTATTGTTAGGTGCTTGTGTTTTAGGGGATTTTGTACCTTGGCTTGATTGGGTTGGAAGAGTTAATGGTTTGTATGGTAGAGCTAAAAGAGTGGCTAAGGTGTTTGATGAGTTTTTGGATGAAGTTGTTGAAGAACATGTTAGTAGTTGGTTGGAGAGAAGCAAAAAGGGACTTGGTGATTTTGAACATGAAGGAGAAAATGATTTTGTGGATGTTTTGCTTTGGATCCAAAGGACAAATGCCACAGGGTTTGAGATTGATAGAACAATCATCAAGGCTTTGATAATGGTAAGAATTAGTATATAATGCTTTTTAAAATCGACCAGCTATAAGGTGAATTATGTTAAAATCGACCATACATAATGCTTTTTAAAAATATCTATAAGGTGATGGTGAATAATAACAAAGTCTTTCAAAAAAAATAAAATCGACCATATATAATGCTTTTTAAAATCTAATTAATGATCTTTCAAAAAAAAAAAAATCTAATTAATGTTAGAGCATATGCATTCACCTTCTATATATGTGCCATTTGTGATTTTGTCTAATATCAGAGTCCAGTTCCAGTGGTAATTGATGCGTATGTGTGAGTATTGTAAACTCCCGATTATCAAATTTTATAAATGTGGATCAAAAATATGTGACATATGTAATATTTTTTTTAACTCTATTTGTTTGGTATTTTAAACTATATACTATTTAATAATATGTTTACAAGATACAAAAATTTATGCTAATAATGTAATTAGAGATTGTTGCATTTTTTTTTTCTTTTCTTTAGGACATGTTTGGTGCGGGTACAGATACAACACTTGCAGTCTTAGAATGGGCAATGACAGAACTCCTAAGACACCCAAAAGTGATGGAAAAACTACAACAAGAAGTGAGAAATGTGGTAAGCCAAAACACTCATATAACTGAGCAAGATTTAAACAAAATGGATTACTTAAAAGCAGTGATCAAAGAAACTCTTAGATTACACCCACCATCACCTTTATTAATTCCAAGGGAATCAATGCAAGACACAAAAATTATGGGCTATGACATTTCAGCTGGAACACAAGTAATAGTTAATGGATATGCAATTTCAACTGATTCTTGTTATTGGGATCAACCATTAGAATTTCAACCAGAGAGATTCTTGAAAAGTGAAATTGATATTAAAGGACATGATTTTCAGTTGATACCTTTTGGTGCTGGTAGAAGGGGTTGTCCTGGAATAAGTTTTGCTATGGTTGTTAATGAGTTGGTTTTAGCTAATCTTGTTCATCAATTTGATTGGTCATTGCCTAGTGGAGTGGAGAGGGATCAAAGTTTGGACATGGCTGAAACTACTGGGTTAACTATTCATAGAAAATTTCATCTTTTGGCTGTTGCATCCCCACATATATAAGAAGTGATATACTTCAGAAATATTGTGGTTGTTTGAAGTGTTTCGGACTATGAAGCACATACACTCATTGGATTAGGCGTGTTTTGGTGTCGGACACGTGTTGTGTCTGACATCGACATATATAATTACACTGAATTATATGATTTTCTCAAATTATTAATGGTGTTGGTGTGTCAGTGTCTGTGTCGTGTCCAGTATCCGTATTTGTGCATCATAGGCTTTGGGAAAGGCGGCTCTATTAGGCATGGCAAAAAAAACTCATACCCGTGGTTACCCGCCCGAACTAAACTCAATTTGACGGATTTTCCCCGTTTTGACTGGGTTTGGGTATGGGTTTTCCCCGATTTCAAAACACGGGTATGAGACGGTTAACGGGTATATTGGTACCCTCCCCGAACCCATACACAAATTCGTCCTGAATGCAGAAAATTATTTTATGTTGATATGCCATGTTATTTTGTTTAATAATTGATGTGTTATTAAAACAACCATTGATATTTAAAGGAGCAAATAAATCAATCGGTCTAACAAATATTAAAGTGAGTATATTGCTGGATAATGCATTACAACATTTCTCTAGAGGTTGCAAAAATACTTCTATTCTTTATTAAAAAAAATATATTTAATGCGGAGACGGGATGGGGCGAGGATACCCAAACCCGTCGGGGACGGGGATGAGGTTCAATTTCTCATCCCTGTTGGGTATGGATAGGGTAACGGGTAAGTATATGAGAATCAGGTATGCTGACGGAGAATGTAAAACCCGTCCCCATCCCACCCCATTGCCATGCCTAGCTCTATATAAGAAGCTTCTAGGAATATGACATATAGCGTTGGTTAGAAGTCGACACCAAACAGAAAATACTAATGCTAAGAAGGTAGAATGTGGTGTGCTGCCAAAAATTTATTAACTTCTATCTATTCTTCTTGAACAAATCATAAGTTTCTTTTTCTCTCTCTCTATTCAATAATATTAATCTTCTTCCTCTTTCACTTTGTAAAGGTGTTTGGTTTTCACCCAAACAAAGAATAAAGGCACTGAAAAGAAGATTTGATTATCTTCTAATTACATAAAATCAATCACATCTTATCAAGGGTTAAGTTGATTCACAATGTTAAGTTGAACCAGTAAATAAAATTAAAAGATAATTAGCGATTAACAAATAAAATTTCAAATTAGCAAAGAAGAATTATTAATTAGCAATTAGAAAATAAAAAGAAGAAAGAAATGATGCAAACAGTAATTTATTGTCGTTGGATGTAATTTGAGGTATATGCGAGCAATTATTAAGTGTGTGCCTTAAAAAGCAATTCTCAACATATGATTGAGTTAGGGTCATTTGGTCTATACACATAATAAATTTGGAGCCCTCAATATTTTAGACGCCCTATAGAGCTGGTTGCACCCCCTAAAGGACGGCCATGTTTGTTGTGCATGCTCCTCAACTGGTTATCATCATGCTTCAAAGACAACTTTCTCCTTAGTCTCACCCTGCATCTTGAAACAATAGGGAGTTTAAGTTATTTTAAGGCATTATTTTATTGAGGGTTTTAGGACTTGCAAGACGAAGACATTGGATTTGGCATGGATTGCAGTCAACTAACAACATCAAAGCAGCAACTTTTTATTGAAAATATCAACACCGCACCCATTTGGATTGACTTATTTTTAAGCTTATGCAAATAAAAAAGTTTTAATGTACTATTCATAAGCTTATCAAGGTAGTTATAAAAAAAGTGAAAACGTATGAATTAACATAAAAGTTTATTTATTTGCATAAACAACTTTTCATAAGCTAATCCAAACAGGCCCTGTCTCTTTTCAGCATTTTTAATTTGAGAAAGATAATAATGCCTCACCTCATATTGAGCTTCCCCTCCTCCACTTTCATCAATATCACCTTCCTTGGAAGAACACTGTAAACAAAACAATCAAAACACAGTTTAGAACACAGTCAAACTGTTAAAACAGTTATAGCACTACGAGTCTACTTCTAGCTTTTCTATTTCACCTGAAAAAGGTAAAAAAAAAAAAAAAAAAAATTAAATTTTAAACATCTAACCTCGGCAATACTCTTATCAACCCCTTTTGCATGCTCCTCAGTGGGATCCTCAACATGATCCAAAGACACAGCTATATCTTCTGTGTTGCAGAGACCATCCTTTCCATCATCATCAGCAGCAGCAGCAGCAACACTTTCCTTAGGCTCACCCTGCAATGTTTCAAACTCCTCATCAAATCAAATTCATTTATTACTCAGACATGTCGTATTGTATTACTTTTGTTGCCAAAAGTATACGTTCCAATTTTCTAACTCTCTTCAGAGACTAAATTCTATATGAAATTGGCTCTTGTGAAGTGAGAGAGTGCATCTTAGGCGATAATGTAAGAGGCTAAAAGTTGACTGAAAAATCAATGGTTGAGTGTTATAAAATATATGAACACAACATTTTTTTATTTTTATCAACAGGCATATAATCCACAATTTATCCTAGCTCGAGAGAAAAGTGGAGAGGAATTTCTGAATATGAACACTCATAATTTACTATAGATACTTATATAAAGGCATAATGATACTTATATAAAGGATGGATACAAATTACCAGACGAGAGATCAAAAACAAGCATTATTTACTAAGATATAAATTATCTAGGAAAGCAATCAGTCATATGAAACAATATATTGTAATACTAGGAAAACTGAACATTAATTATTGTCTAATTTCAACACCCCCTCAAGTTGGAATGTAGAAATCCAAAGCTTCCATCGTGCAACAGATATCAGAAATCCTTGGTCCCCAAAGAGCTCTGGCGAACAAATCCGTTAAATGATATTTTGAATTGCAAAGGATGTATTGCATATCTTTAGAAGTAATTTTCTCACAAATTAAAATGACAATCAAACTCTATATGTTTGGTCCAATCGTGAAATACTAGATTAGATTCTATAGAGAAAGTCACCTGATTATCACAGATTAATCTCATAATTTTAACCATTCATTGCATTGTTTCAGCCTTATGAGTTCACATGAAGCGAGAGCCATAGCCTAATATTATGTTGATCACTTGACCTTACAACCAAATATTGTTTCTTACCTATCCATGAAACAAGGACTTCCTCCATAGAAAACAACATCCTGAGGTGGATCCTCTATCACAAGAAGATACTGCCAAATTTGCATCAAAATGGGGAACAATATCCTTGTGCCTAAATTTCTCGAACACCAATCCTACTCTTAGTTATCCTTTGATAAATCTTAATACTTTGACATCTGCAATCAAATGATAAAAGCTAGGAGAAATAGACCCACCATACTAACAACAAAAAAAACTGTCCGGTGTAGTTAAAGTAAGATTATCGAGTTTTCTATTAATCTCTAGTATCAGCTTGAATCCGAGAATAATTCTCCTTCACAAGGAAGAAATTTAACATCTTAACCCATTGGATTATTTACAAGTTCAAAGTTCAGCATTCCAAGTTCAAAATCTTAATCCAATATGACCACTTCTTGCTGTGACAATAATCATCTACATAAACTACAAGTTAGATACAAAAATTAGAAGAATATTCAATAAAATACTAACTGATCCACTTCATTCTGAATCAATCCATAAAACGGTGTTCATGGGTTAGGGTCTTTCCCAATCACCCTGAAAATCCAACCCAAACCAAAATAATTGGTTCAGTATATTTTGTGGTTCAAATCCAACCCAAACTATACTGTGCAAACCCGCACACTCGTTTGGTGCAGTGAACATACTTTCATTTTCAAACCTGTCAACTTGTGAACGCAACCCATCTAATAAGTTCCCTGTATTTCATTAACACACCATTGAGTCAGAGTTCGCGTGCATGAGCAGACCCTGGACCAAATTGCCTAATTTACAGTTTAATTTTCATTTCCACCACCCTCCAACAATCCATCTTCTTGTACTGTCAATCTCTATTGTTCACTGGCCACAACTACTACCAGCGTCATCCATCTTCTTATGGCATCTTTGTTCAACCACTTTAATTAGATTGGGGCATGTAGCACCGACACTATATTGAAGGCATGTCAAGTGTCTGACATGTGTTGGTACCGAGCACAAACACGACACTGACACACGGCGTTACATTCAACAACTTCTATTTTCTTAAATTATTCCTGATGTTCACGTGTCAGTGCTAGTAACATGTCTAGTGTTTGTGCTCCATAGGAACACACAATGAATGATGGCGAGTGAAATTCACAATGTTTCACATTCTTTTTTGTGATTTTACTTTCTAATTTGTTTTACCGTCTATGTTTCGAAGATTCAAATCTTACATGATGACCTCAAAGTGTCTGCGTTCCAATTCCATAAATTTAGTGTTGCTGTATGTTTTTAATAACCTTATTATGGATTTGGTTGAGTTAATTTTGTTTATACTAAATAGTACATCTGAGTTGCAGTGTGTCTTTATTCTCCCTATCCTTATTTTTATGTTGTTAAACCTAGATAGCGCCGCGTAGCACCGGCCCCCTAAAATGCAATAGTGGATAGACACTATTGCAAAAACTAAAAATCAGTTCACGATGTAAACATAAATACTAAAGAATAAAAAAATACACAAAATTAAAGAGACTGTCATACTTAATAATTGAAGAACCTAAAGTACAGAGCAATAAAATTTAACATAACAAACTGAACTAAACGTAGGAAGAAGAACAAAACGATTGTTTGAGCAAGAACATAACATAATGAAGAACAGAACATTACCCTGACAACAGTTTAAAAAACAGGATTTGAGGAATATCGTCCCAAAATCCTAATAATGGACGGGATAGCGCTTTGGGGCCGCAATAAGCGCTGTTACTAATGGCGGCTCGCAGGCCAAAAGCGTCGCACCGAACCCTACTAATGCTACACTATTCTGCTATGGTACACTTTTGACAACATAGCTTCATTTGAAATCCGTAATAAAAGCTAATGATATCTTCACATTTCAATTTATTCAAGTTCAATTCAAATTAATGACGAGTTCAATCATGCAAGGATTACTCAAAATCATGAATGATGCAACCATGTTGTTATTGTTTTCCCACACAAGGGTTACTATTGGCATAAAAAAACAATGAGTTAGCAAAGTATTACTAAAGATTAGTTCATACAACATGCACAGAACTAGCAACAGAGGGGAAAAAAAAAATACAAAAACGGGGGCGTATATAGGCGAACACCGAAAAAATCTCAACCACTATACTGCCGCTACAAAGCCGCTTAACACAAGACAGCCACCCCCAAAAACAAACCCAACAGCCACTGCAAACACGCAGCTGCAGGGAAAACAGACAGAACGTTCGCAACCCAGGCCCTGTACCCCCAAAAACTGGAACAGCAAACGAGCTGCAGCAGCCACCCTAGCGATCCGTATCACCGAAGCCAAAGTTATGGAAATGTAATCAAGCGAAAACCATCTGAAATGCATGTACATAGCTTCGACTAACCTGCGCAAAAGCTAGCAAAAGGAACAAGACAAAAGCGCCGCCCATACACGTAACGCCCCGGAAAAACACCAACAAACAGAACAGAAACAGAAGCCAAATACAGGTGACCATAACAGGACAGAAAAGCAAAAACACTGCAATCTAATCCCCTGCTACCCGCACCCAGAAACACCCAGGACAGCAAACAAAAACCAGAGTTAACCACAAACCTCTCTTCCAAGAAAAGGAACATAGAGTTAACCGTGAAATCGCCACTCTCTCCCGGACGCCAAGCCCACTTATCCAACTCTTCCCTCCAAAGAAATGAATCAAGGAGCACCCGGAATTGATAAAAAATGCTTTCCTCCCAAACAAAAAACCTTCTCCTCCATGACCAATTCCACATCCATAAATCACCTTCTCTCACCCGCATATCCGACACCTTTTCCTCCTTGTTCACTGCTAAAGAGAATAAACAAGGAAGCTGCTCACACAAAGGGGAATTTCTAAACCAACAACCCTTCCTAAAACGAGCCTCCACCATTTCTCACCAACATTTTATCTAAAAACCAGGGACTACTAATGTTGTTGACAGAAAATATTGACACACATTTTATCCACTCTAATATGTACCGAACACTACATTTATGTCATTTCATATCTATAAGCTACTTCAACTGCTAATTTTAACAAATACTACAAAATCAATAAGCTAGCTTATAAGTCATCTGCTAAGCTAGTTTATTAGTTATATGCTATTTATGTCATTTCATATCTATAAGCTACTTCAACCGCTACTTTACCCTAAATTATAAATTCAATAAGCTAGCTTATTTGCTAATTGCTATCACCTATCAGTTAGCTTATAGGTCATCCTCTATAAGCTAACTTATCAACTATTCGCTATTTTTTACCAAACGGAGCCTTAATCTACTCTAATATTTAAAATCTTCCTAATAAGATGAAACAAAACAAAACAAAATATAAATAAACACATTGGAATTGTAATGAAAATGATGATTACCTACCAGTGACTGAGCTGGGCCAAGAGGTTCCCCGTTGAGAACAATAGTCGGAAGACGACGAACATCCCAACCCAAAACCTTACACACTACTTCCCCAAAAGCCCTGTGAGCCACTTTATTCGCAGTCCTCAAAATCAATTTGGAATGTTGAACAAGACCCATACAATCCTTATACTTCTTGTTCTTATTATTCTTCTTATCAGCAGCACAAACCAAACATAAAAACTCTCCATTCTCAAAACACCTCTGGTAATACCATCTCAGTTCATTATCTTCCATAAAAACTTTAATGAAAAAATTCTCAAACTGCTTAAATCTATCATCACCGTCTTCGTTGTCATCTTCATCTTCGTCTTCATAGTCCTCTTCAACTTCATCATCATCGTCATCATCGGAATCAATAAGCAGAGAGTCTTTGAAAGCTTTGCAGGCTTTGTTCTGCAAATGTAATGCAGAGAGTCTCTCAATCTCTTGAGGTTGAGGAGGAGGGTTTGGTGTGGGCCAGCCTGTTTGAGGAGAGTTTCTTGAAACGGGGACGGGGACCGGCCAACCCGGTGAATCGGGTTTTGTAACGTTGTTATCATCTGTGTTAACCCTCCGGTTCTCAGAGGAAATGGGTTCGGGTTTTGTAACTTTCTTTTTCTTGAATGTGGTGGAATTCACAGGAGGGAGGGATCTGGTGTGGGGAGGTGGAAAAGGATCATGATGATGACGCCAATGAGGAAGAATAGGGTTTGATTGAGGAGCATGAGGATGAGGAGGAGGAGGAGGAGTAGGGGGGCCTTGTTGCCAAAGATAATGAAGATAGATTACTTCATCTCTTAGCTTCTGTTCGTCGTAAGAATTCTTCATTTTTCCTATGTTTTCTTCATTCCTTGCTCTAATTACACTTCTTTCTCAATTCATCAAAACCATATGACCAAAAATAAAGGAAGAAATTTTCTAATTTGAAGTCGGCTGTCCTCACTCTAACATATGCACCTAGGTTTTTTTTTCTTTGTGATTTCATCATCTAAGTGTGGTGGTTTGTTGTTTGTCTTGTGCGGCGTTGTTTGATTTCTCGTCTTCGTGCGGTATTCATTTGATTCATATTGAAAGATCGATTATTCAATCGAAGATTTGGCCGTCAACGTTGCAGATTCAGAGGTCATGGATTTTCCGGTCACTTTAATTTTACCATACATTTTTGTAGGCATATTATGCCGTTATATGCTATTAACTTGGATGTTGTGAGTTTGTTCGCAGATTCATCATTTACGTTTTTAGCGATTTGAATGATGTAATCTCTTGATTTGAATGAATGAATATCATTTTGTTTTTGTAAAAAAAAATAAAATTGAGATTATTACACTAACATATTTATTTTTAGGTAATAATCTATTTAATCCTTAAATGTATAAGAAATAAACACAATAAATTTTCAATATATCGAAATTTTAAAATAATTTTTAATTGTACATTATCCTAGTCAATGTACGAGTTTAATGCTAGTCAATGTACGTGTTTATTGTCGTATTAAATCTTAAAATATTTACTTATTTTCATATCAATCTCCATATGAAAAGTGTTACCAACAATGAACGACTATTTTAACGTTAGAGACTATTTTGATTAACAAAATATACAATCAGATACTATTTTAGAATTTTGATATATTAAAGAGTAGTGTGACTACTCTTTAGAGTAGTGTGACTACTCTTTACACATTCAAGGAGCAAAATAACTATTAACCCATTAATTTTTCATTGGGTTATATTAAATAAAGAGAATACAAAAACATACATTTTTCAACACATTTTATATGATTGGTTGAAATATATATGTTTCACCGAATCATGGAGTCCCATATATGGCAGGACCCATGAAAGTTTTAGCCAATCAAAAAGAGTGTGTGCTAAAATGTGTGTTGTTGACTTTTTTTTATTTGATAAAATATCCTTTATTTAATTAACCTCTTTTTCTTTTTCGTTCATTTGATTTTAACCTTTTTTTTTTACAAAAAAAAAAAACCATATTCATTCATTCAAATTGAAAATACATTAGATACAATAACGCGTTCAACATCGCTAAAAACGTAAAGGGTTAATCTTTGAACAAATTAAATATTTGGCATAATTTTAATTTGAACCCATAACTTTATTTAAACATTTGGCATAAGTGTACTTTGGCCCCCTAACTTTATTTAAATATTTGGCTTAAGTGTACTTTGGCCCCCTAACTTTATCAATGTTGCGATTTCTACTCCCTATTAAAAAAATAACAAATTTAGTCTCATGTAAATTAGCCCCTTTGCAATTGTAGTTCTTTTCTTCAATTTTGGCCGAGTCAATGTAAATGTGACGATTTACTAGGTTGAGTCAAACGCCGCATGTGTAATTTTTTAATTTTGAAATAAAAATATTCAACCTCACTAATTAATATTAAAAATTAAAACTACAAAAAAATCATCAATATTCAACCACACAAATTCCCTAAAAAAGATAACACGAGCATACATCACGCCTAACAACAACAAAAGCGTGTTTTTCTTCTTCTTCTTCTTCTCCATCTATCTCTCTCTCTCTCTTCACACAAAACCAACAACAACAACAAAAACACGTTCACTTTCTTTCTACGCTTCTAATTTAACAACCTTGTCGTCGTTCGAAACTCAACGCGGCCTTTTTTTCTCTCTTTTTCTTTTCGATATTTTAAGGATGTGATGATCCATGTTTCAGATCCGACATTCTGAGAGAGAATTAATTTGATATTGGTTTCAACATGTTGGTGAAGTGGAAAACTATTTCAAATCCAGATCTAAACCCTCCCAGATTCTTGAATTGAGATTGTGAAAGGGGGTCTCGTTGTTGCAGTAGGTTCTGGAAACTCGTGAAGAAGATAAGATATTTTTTGTAATAATCTATTTTTTAAAGGCTTATTTATACCTTTAGTGTAACGCCCGTTTTGGTTAATTTAATTATTTTGTTGAGTTTAGAATATATTTATATGATTTGTGTGATTTTAGATGATTGATATGATTGGTGTGATTTATGTAATTTAATGAGGAGTTGTGACTTATTTTATTGTTTAATAAAATAATAATTGAAAATAAAATAAATATTGAGTTGAGGGGTTGTTTTGAGATTTTAGAGAGTTTTGGGGGAGAAAGAGAAATAAGATAAAATAGATAGAGGAGATATAAATAGGAGAAGACATAGTTTAGAAAAAGTTAGTACGTACGTTCAGTTTTAGAAAAATGGAGAAAAAGCCAAGAGAAGAGAAGAGGACCTAGAGAGCTGCGATTTCGAATTCTAAGGTAAGGGTGAGACTAGCATTCAATTCTATTAAGGCTGTAATTCTGATGGTTGTATTGACAAGTGTAGGATTAATTTAGAGAAGTTGGAAATTAGGGTTTAAGTGAGAAATTGATGATTAATTGATGTAGAGTTGTTAGATTGATGTAGAAACTGTTTACAGACCTTAGGTAATCAATAGGAATCAATGTTAAGCTTAAAAACCAGGTGATTAGGTGAATTTTGGTGAAAACTGCACTTCTGCCCGAGCCAACATTCATCGCTCGCCTCCCGAGGGATGATCCTCGCCATAGCGAGGGATGATCTTCATTGCTCGCCGCGCGAGCAACTTTTCTTCGCCTCGCGAGTTGCACCTTGCAGCTCGCCATAGCAAGCAGATCACTCGCCATAACGAGTATGACCAGTGAGGAACCTGATTTGTGATTTCACTTATTAAGTCGAACTTTAGATGATTTTGAGTGCCTGAACATGTATAATAATGATTAGGCAAGTTTTTAGATTGAGATTGAACCTGGGAAAGTTTAAAAATGGATTTTTGGGTGAAAAATGTCAAATTCCCGAGAGCACCCAGTTTCTGGTTCGCCAAGGCGAGTTGCTTACTTGCCAAGGCGAATGCCTTTTTCCTGAACTCGCCATAGCGAGTAGAGGCTCTCGCCTTGATGGGATAAAACCGCAAGTACACGGTTCTATCGAAGTAGTAAAAATAGAGTATCATTCCGACAGGGAGTTATGAATTCAATTATCTTTTAACAATGATTAGAATTAAAGTTTAAAAGATAGAAAGTTGTATTTTTGTATAATTAAAAGAAAATAACAATAATAAAATAAAAGAGGTGCCTTGGGATTATTGGTTCATCTAATTGACAAGTCCTTCACAAACCAAACTATTAAACTTATAATCTTATGTTAGACCTAACTTCTAAAGACAGTTTCTCTTTTGTTCCTCTAGCAACCAAGCCTATTTCGCTGACTTGATTACTATTAGATTTTGGTCCTAAGTTGCAACCAAGCCTATTTCGCTGACTTGATCACAATTTAGAATCCTTGAAGTTCGAAACTATATGTCTCAAAGGTTGTAAAGACTATTTCGCTGCCTTTACAGTCTTTGTCTAAATTCACTTGTTCGAATATCAAAGCTTCACATTCGTTTTATGAATTGATATTTGAGATGATGGATAAACAATTATCAAACCCTCCACTTTCGTTTCCACAGTTTGATAATGGTTGATCCATGTTAAAGCGGTGAATTTAGATAAGAAATTAGGGTTACATAAGATTAAGGTTTAAAGTTTGGGTTGATTAGGATTATGTCATTTAGACTTATCCAACAATCCCAAGACAAGAAGAAGTCTACTCACTAATGTTCATCGTAGACAAGGAGAAGAAGAGAGAAAGCATAAAAGTAAATAACAAGAAAGTAAAAGAAAAGAACTTTTATTAGAAAGACAATTGTCACATATTGCATTCCAAGAAAAGATGAATATTTGTGATGGCTAGCTACTCTATTTATAGCATACATTCGACTTAAAACCTAAGCAATTACATTACTAGAATGTTCCACAAGAAACTGCGGGCTAAAATAGAGTAGCTTAAAATCTAAGCAAAAGCAGCAAAAGTGACTCTGGAGGGTGGCCCGGCCGTGCCAAGCTTCTGACTTTGGGAGAGACATATTTTTGTCTCCGAATCTTCGTATTTTCGTACTGAATCAGCTCCAAGTCCCTTTCTTTTGCTCCAAGACTCAATCCATCCAATATTCGTTCCTGAAATATAATAAAATGCAATTTGTAGTAAACTATCTTAAAAAGGAAATAATACTAATATAAAATAAACTTAAATCTAATTAAAACTAAACTAAATAACATATAAAAAAGGATAATAAATGACTCATCACGCCTCGCGAGCACTTGTGAGACAGAACACCTTGTTAGGTTAAATGTGACCTTTGTCGCATGAGTTGATGTGAGTTGATCATGGGGGTAAGCAACTAAGTTGCTTATCTTACTGTTGTTGTTTCAGTAAGCCTGAATTATATGATTTGATGTTGTTAATAATGTGATATAAATGTATATGCATTACATGAATTATATATGATGTTGAGATGTTGATTTGTAATTGATATTGTTATATCATGAACTGTTTTATATGCTGCCTATGTTGCTGTTTGTTTATTAACTAAGCTGCATGAGTCGGTCCAAGATGAATGAAGATGTTTCCAAATGATTGGATTTATATAAGAGGTCGATGTTCTAAGATGCTAAGTTGTTGAGTCCATGCATACTCATTCATTGTTGGGGGCTTGATGCCCTGGAGCCTTTGCTCACCACGTTGGGGGCTTGATGCCTAGAGCTTTAGCTCAACTAAGTTGAGGGCTTGATGCCCTGTAAGTATATTAATACTTAATACGTTGAGAGCTTGATGCCCTGGATTGGTACCACATGCATATAAGAGGTTTAAGTTGCATAGTCAAGTCGAAGTCGCATTGTCGAGTCAAAGTTGTTAAGTTGTCAAGATGTTAGGCTATGTTTGGATTGATGGAGAGTGGTGGAATGGAATGGAATGGAGTGGGATAGATCCATATTCCATTGTTTGGTTTTGTAAAAAATGAATGGAATGGAATGGAGTGTGATGGAACCCATTCCATCCAATACCACCCATTTAACCAATTTTCCATTCCCCCCAATTTGAGGTGTTCCCAATGGAATGAAACACATTAATAAGACAATTACAACATTGTCCCTACTTTCATTCCCCAACTTCATTTATGTGACCTCATTCCCTCGTTTTTTTCTCTTCACCATTTTGTATTCCATCTTGCTCTTACTGTTCACCTCCACCTCTCTTTCTCTTGTTTGCAGCTCTTCATTCTTCGTTTTAGAAATATAAAATGCATTATGTCCACTTTCAAGAATATATGTGTTATCTTAAAACTATTTTAATTTTTGAATTTCAAGGAATTTGCTATAAAAGGAGAATTCTGCAGCTTATTATAGCCACTGCAGATTCAATATTGATGTTTGATTTCAAATTGCATAGCTTGCAAGCCTGTAATTTTCATGTGTTACATTATAACTATTTTAGTTTTAAAATTCCAAGTGAGTTGCTGCTACAAACGTGAATTTTGCAGCATATTAATTATAGTCCATTTCCAGCATATTAATTATAGCCTATGCAGAATAATATTGATGCTTTATTGTTAATTTTTTAAAATAAAGGGTAAAATTGAAATAAAAAAGTTATAACTCATTCCGTTCTGTCTACTTTCCAAACAATGGAATGAGAAATTAGTTTCATTCCGTCGTAAAATATCCAAACAATGGAATGGAACATTCGTTTCGTTCCATTCCGTTCCGCTCCATTCCATTCCGCTCCGCTCCATTCCATTCCGCTCCGCTCCGTTTCGTTAGTTTTAAGATATCCAAACAAAGCCTTAAGTTGTGATTCTATATATATGAGCTGTTAATGAAGTGTTATATAATTATATTATTATCTATGATGATATTATGATGTTTTCATGGTATTAAATATAATTGTTGAATTATATGCTTAATATTATTGTTTTGTGAAATCTCACCCTTTCTGCTTGGAAATGTTGCTCTTCGTATGAGTAACTTGCAGGTGATCGAGAATAAGTAGTTGTTGCTTGCTGTCGTGAGTGGCTATCCCTCACTGTGTCTTTAGGTGCTCTGATACGTAACGGGTTGGGAACTTTTGTGGCTATTTTCTATTCCTTACGTATTTGATTATGAATTTATATGATTAAGTTGTTAGTTGGATATTTATGAGATGTTTAATGAGGCCTTCGTGCCAAGACTATTTATGTTGTTGAATTAAATCCGCTCATTTATGATTTTTAAGAAGTGTAGCATTCCGTTTATGTGTTGAATACTCTGATAATTGTTATAAAATTTTTATGTTGGGGAAACGGGGTGTTACAATTGGTATCAGAGCAGGTCCATCCGGCCAAGTAGTTGAGTCGTGTCGTGTTTAGTAACAGTTGTAATACTGTCTTATTTTTTTGTTGCTTGTTGTGTAGAAAACTAAGAATGGCTGGAAGAAACGATGTTGCGATTGCTGCTGCCGTAGAAGTTGTGGCTCAAGCTGTGGTACATCAGCCTAATGCAAATGTTGGTGCTAATGCTGAAGTGAGGATGCTAGAGACTTTTCTGAGGAACCATCCTCCTACTTTCAAAGGAAGATATGACCCTGATGGAGCTCAGACTTGGCTCAAAGAGATAGAGAGAGTGTTCCGGGTCATGCAGTGTTCAGAGGTTCAGAAAGTGCATTTTGGTACGCACATGCTAGCTGAGGAAGCTGATGATTGGTGGATTAGCCTTCTACCTGTTTTGGAGCAAGATGGTGCTGTTGTTACTTGGGCTGTGTTTGGGAGAGAGTTCCTAGACAGATACTTTCCGGAAGATGTTCGCGGGAAGAAAGAGATCGAGTTCCTTGAGCTGAAGAAAGGAAACATGTCAGTGACAGAGTATGCTGCCAAGTTTGTGGAGTTGGAAAAGTTTTGTCCGCACTACATTGCAGAGACTGCTGAATTTTCAAAGTTTATCAAATTTGAGAATGGTTTGCGTGCTGAGATTAAGAGAGGAATTGGTTACCAGAAGATCCGTACTTTTTATGATCTGGTGAGCAGTTGCAGGATCTATGAGGAGGATACTAAGGCTCATTACAAGATTGTGAATGAGCGAAAAGTCAAAGGTCAGCAGAGTCGTCCTAAGCCTTACAGTGCTTCTGCTGATAAGGGTAAACAGAGAATGGTTGATGAGAGGCGCCCTAGAAAGAAAGATGCCCCTGTTGAGATTTTCTACAATACTTGTGGTGAGAAAGGTCACAAGAGTAATGCTTGTCCTGGGGACGTGAAAAGATGCTTTCGTTGTGGGAAGAAAGGTCATGCACTTGCTGAGTGTAAACATGATGATATTGTGTGCTTTAATTGCAATGAGGAAGGTCACATTGGTTCGCAGTGCAAGAAGCCTAAGAAGGCGCAGACTACTGGTAGAGTTTTTGCTTTGACTGCTACTCAGACTGAGAATGAGGATCACTTGATCAGAGGTACATGTTATTTTGATAGTACACCTTTAGTTGCTATTATTGATACTGGTGCTACACATTGTTTTATTGCTATTGATTGTGCTACTAAGTTGGGTCTTGCTATGTAAAATATGAATAGAGAGATGGTTGTCAAAACTCCAGCTAAGGGTTCGGTGACTACTTCTCTCGTGTGTTTAAGATGTCCTTTGTCTATGTTTGATCGTGATTTTGAAATTGACTTAGTTTGTTTACCTTTGAGTGGTATGGATGTAATCCTTGATATGAATTTGTTAGAGTACAACCATGTTCATATTAATTGTTTTAGTAAGTCGGTGTATTTCTCTTCTGCTGAAGAGGAAAGTGGCGCAGAGTTCTTGTCTACTAAGCAGCTGAAGCAATTAGAATGTGATGGAATCTTGATGTTTTCTTTGATGGCATCTTTGTCTATTGAGAATCAAGCAGTGATTTATAAGTTACAGGTGGTATGCGATTTTCCAGAAGTGTTTCCTGATGAAATTCCTGATGTGCCTCCAGAAAGAGAAGTTGAATTTTCGATTGATTTTATTCCGGGAACGAAGCCTGTGTCTATGACACCTTACCATGTCAGCTTCTGAGTTGGCTGAGTTGAAGAAACACTTAGAAGATTTGCTTGATAAGAAGTTTGTAAGACCAAGTGTTTCACCTTGGGGAGCGCCAATTTTTCTAGTTAAGAAGAAAGATGGTAGTACGAGATTGTGTATTGACTATCGACAGTTGAACAAAGTAACAATAAAGAATAGGTATCCACTTCCAAGAACTGATGACTTGATGGATCAGTTAGTGGGTGCACGTGTTTTCAGCAAGATTGATTTGAGATCGGGTTATCACCAGATTAAAGTGAAAGATAAAGATATGCAGAAGACAGCTTTTAGAATGCGATATGGACATTATGAGTATAAAGTGATGCCTTTCGGTGTTACAAATGCACCTGGAGTATTTATGGAGTACATGAATCGCATTTTTCATGCATTTTTGGATCGTTTCGTGGTTTTTTTCATTGATGACATTTTAATTTACTCCAAGACCGAGGAAGATCATGCTGAGCATTTGAAGACTGTTTTGCAAGTGTTGAAAGAGAAGAAACTTTATGCTAAATTATCTAAGTGTGAATTCTGGTTGAAAGAGGTGAGTTTTCTTGGCCATGTTATTTATGGTAGTGGTATTGTAGTAGATGTAACACCCCGTTTTCCCAACATAAAAATTTCTTAACATAAATCAGAGTAAACATCACAAACGGGATATCACCATTCACATAATCTAAAAACAGTTAAATAACAATTTAACTTTCAACAAAATATCTTTATCAATCGCAGCGGAGTTGTTTCAAAATTACAATGCAACCTAAACCTCTTATATGCATGTGGTACCAATACAGGGCATGAGCCCCCAGCATTATTGTATTAATATACTTTTAGGGCATAAGCCCCCAACAATTATTTTGAGCAAATGCTCCATCGTGGTTAGTACAAAGCTCCAGGGCATAAGCCCCCAACAAATGTATGCTAATGCATGGACTCAATCATCTAAAACATCTTAATCATCATCTCATATACATCCAATAATTTGGAATTCAACATCATCTTAATCATCTTGTATAGACTCATGCAACTTAGTTAAATAACAATAGCAGCATAATCAGATCACAACAACATTATACTTCATCATATCAATTCATTTCATCAACATCTTGATCATTCAATAATATTTCAAGTAATGCAATTAATCATTAAATCCCATTATAATCAGCTTAACAGTTCATAGCAGCTTCACAGATCTCAGTTAACATCTTAAATAGGTCACATTACTACCTAAGGGTCCAACCTTAATCAATTTATGCGAAACAGATCGCAACATTCTAACTTGCATTCAGTTCTGGAAGTGCTCGCGAGGCGAGAGCATCTGCTCGCCATGGCTAGTACAAGCCAGAATTCCAACTTAAGTTGTTCTAAGCTAAAAACCAGGTTCAATCTCGTTCTAAATCATCATCTAATCTTTAATAAACATCTTAAGGCACTCAAAAGCATCTAAGGTTCAACTCAAAAGTCAAAATTACAGAATTCAACATGCTCTCTAGTCATGCTCGCTATGGCGAGTAAGGTTGCTCGCTGTGGCGAGCTACGACTTGTAACTCGCGAGGCGAAGGGAAATGGCTCGCGTGGCGAGCGATGAACGTCATCACTCGCGAGGCGAGGATCATCGTTCGCGAGGGCGAGCGATGAATGTAGGCTCGGGAAGAATGCAGTTTTCTACGAAAATTCATCTAATCTCTTGGTTCTAAGCCTAATTTCAATTCCAGAATTCATCCTAATCATAATCTAAGGTCAAAGGACAGTTTCTACATCAATCTAATCAATTTTCACCGTTTAATCATCAATTCTAAGAATTTGACCTAATTTTCGATTTCTCCAATTCAATCCTAATTCTTGCTAATTACAACCGGATGGATTACATGATTAATAGAATTGTAGAGTTAGTCTCACCCTTACCTTGTATGAAGAGATCGCAGCTCTCTATGGTGATTCTCCCTTCTATGGCTTTTTCTCCCTTTTCTCCAAAAACAGTCGTACGTACTAATTTTTCTAAGACTAGGTTTTCTCTTTTTATATCTCCTCCTAAAATCTTATCTTATCTCACTTTCTCCCCCAAAACTCTCTAAAATCTCAAAACAACCCTTAACTAAATATTTTATTTTATTTTCAAATCTTATTTTATTAAACAATAAAATAAGTCTCATAACCTCATAAAAATCATCAAAACACATAACTCATCTAAAATCATCCAAATCATCTAAATCGTCATAAATCACCATAATTCACACATATATTATATAAATATAATATAACTCGTCTAGACTCAATTAAATAATTAATTAAATAAAAGTGGGCGCTATAACTCTTCCCAACTTTAAAGATTTTCGTCCTCGAAAATTTACCTCAAGCAAACAACTCTGTCTAAGACTCCAGCATCTTACTCTCTAGCTCCCACGTCAAGATTTCACCAGTCGCTCCACCCAAAACGACTCTCACAAGGGGTATTTCCTTGCCTCTCAACGTCTTCACTTTCCAATCATCAATCCTCACCGGTAAAGTCTCTACCGTAAGGTTGTCTCTAACTTGCACATCATCACTCTGGATCACATGAGATGGATCCGGAACATACTTCCGAAGTTGCGACACATGGAAAACATCATGAAAATTCGAAAGATGCGGTGGTAATCCCACTCGATACGCCACCGTTCCAACTCTTTCCGATATCTGATATGGACCAATAAATCTCGGAGTCAACTTCTTTGACTTCAAAGCACGTCCAACACCAGTCACAGGAGTGACTCTAAAAAACACGTGGTCTCCTTCTTGAAATTCAAGATCTTTCCTGCGCTTATCATGATAACTCTTTTGTCGACTCTGCGACGCTTTCATTTTCTCTTGAATCATCTTAACTTTCTCAGTAGTCTGCTGAACAATCTCTGGTCCTAAGACCACTCTTTCTCCTGACTCAAACCAACACAATGGAGTTCTGCATCTCTGACCATATAAAGCCTCAAAAGGTGCCATTCCAATACTAGAATGATAACTATTATTGTATGTGAACTCAATCAACGGAAGATGACTATCCCAAGTTCCTCCTTGCTCAAGAACACAAACTCTCAACAAATCCTCTAGCGACTGAATCGTCCTCTCCGAATGACCATCTGTCCGCGGATGATACGCCGAACTCAATCTCAACTTAGAACCCAAAGCCTCTTGCAAACTCTTCCAAAATCTTTAAGTAAATCTTGGATCTCTATCTGATACAATGCTCGAAGGAACACCATGCAACTTCACAATCTCTTTAATATAAATCTCTGCCAACTGGGCAACAGGAAAACTAATATTAATCGGTAGAAAATGAGCCGACTTCATCAATCTATTATCAATAACCCAAATTGCGTCATTCCCTCTAGGAGTATTCGACAAACTCGTCACAAAATCCGTGGATATACTATCCCATTTCCATTCTGGCACATCTAACGATACCATCATACCAGCAGGTTTCTGATGTTCGATCTTCGACTTATGACAAAATAAACACAAATACACAAACTGTGCCACATCTCGTTTCAATCCAGACCACCAGAAAATCTTCTTTAGATCATGATACATCTTCGTAGCTCCCGGGTGAATACTCAAGCTACTTCTATGACTCTCTTCAAGAATCATTTTCTTCATCTCTTCATCATCAGGAATACAAATCTGACCTCGGAATCTCAACACACCATGGTCATCGACCTTAAATTCACCTTCTTCAGTCTGATTACTAGCTACCAATAAGTCTACAAACTTGACATCAACTTTTTGTGCCTCTTTAATACTCTTCAGAAATTCACTATCAATCTTCAACATTCCTAGTTTCACACTCTGAGGTGACCACTCACAAACTAAGCTCATATCTCTAAACTGCTCAAGTAACTCGAACTCTCTAACCATCATGGCGGACATATGCAATGTCTTTCTACTCAAGGCATCTGCAACAACATTAGCTTTACCTGGATGATAATTCAAACCAAAGTCATAATCTTTCAATAATTCAAGCCACCTTCGCTGCCTCATATTCAATTCTTTCTGATCGAACAAATACTTCAAGCTCTTGTGATCACTAAACACCTCGAACCTCGAACCATACAAGTGATGTCTCCATATCTTCAATACAAAGACCACAACCGCCAACTCTAAATCATTGATGGGATAAAACCGCAAGTGCACGGTTCTATCGAAGTAGTAAAAATAGAATATCGTTCCGACAGGGAGTTAGGAATTTAATTGACTTTAGATAATGATTAGACTAAAGGTTTATAAGGTAGAAAAGTTTGGGTTTTTAATTAAAAGCAAATAATAAAATAAAAGATAAAAGCCTTGGGGTTATTGGTTCATCCTAACGACAAGTCCTTCTCAAACCAAACTATTAAACTTATAACTTTATGTTAGACCTAATTTCTCAAGACAGTTTCTCTTTTGTTCCTCTAGCAACCAAGCCTATTTAGCTGACTTGATTACTATTAGATTTTGGTTCCTCTAACAACCAAGCCTATTTCGCTGACTTGATTGTTATTAGTTCCCTTGAAGATCGAAACTATATGTCTCAAAGATTGCAAAGCCTATTTCGCTGACTTTGCAATCCTTGTCTAAATTCACTTGTTCGAATATCAAAGCTCCACTTTCGTTTTATGAATTGATATTTGAGATGATGGATAAACAATTATCAAACCCTCCACTTTCGTTTCCACAGTTTGATAATGGTTGATCCATGTTAAAGCGGTGAATTTAGATAAGGAATTAGGGTTACATAAGATTAAGGTTTAAAGCTTGGTTTGATTAGGATTATGTCATTAGACTTATCCAACAATCCCAAGACAAGAGAAGTCTACTCACTGACGTTCATTGTAGACAAGGAGAAGAAGAGAGAAAACATAAAAATAAATAGCAAGAAAGTAAAATGAACTTTTATTAGAAAGACAATTGTCACATATTGCATTCCAAGAAAAGATGAATATTTGTGATGGATGGCTACTCTATTTATAGCATTTGTTCGACTTAAAATCTAAGCTATTACATTTGGGCTAAAAATAGAGTAGCTTAAAATCTAAGCAAAAGCAGCAAAAGAGGCATTGGAAGGTGGCACGGCCGTGCCAAGCCTAGCACGGGCCGTGCCAAGGTTCTGACTTGGGGGAGACATATTTTGTCTTCCGAATCTTCGTATTTCTGCACCGAATCAGCTCCAATCCTCTTTCTTTTGCTCCAAGACTCAATCCATCCAATATTCATTCCTGAAATATAAAATATGCAATTGTAGTAATATAATTCAAAAAGGAAATATTATAAATATAAATATAACTAAAATCTAAATAAAACAATACTAAATATTATGGATAAAATAGATATAATAATGACTCATCAAACTCCCCATACTTGAATCTTTGCTTGTCCTCAAGCAAAAGGCATAAACTGAAGGTGTGAAAAACACAAGAAGGGGGGGTTGAATTGTGTTTTCTTTTTCTCTCTAAAAATACTTCTTCTGATAAAACTTCAGAAGCAGTTTGTGAGTGCTTCTGATGAAATGATCAGAATCAGATTGCAGCGGAAAAGAACAGAGCAGAGAAAAGAAAGACAAAGACACAAGCAGTTATCCTGGTTCCTTCCACAAATCGGAAGTAGTCCAGTCCCCCTTGCACTTCCAAGGAGATTTCACTATAATCACAAAGATTACAAATGCTCAATACTCTCTAAGTATGAGACTTGTCAAAAATGCTTAAGCACACACGCAAGAGTCTTCCAATGCTCAAGCACTAAGCAAGAGTCTTCTAATGCTCAAGCACGCAGGCAAGAGGCATTTGATCAAACAAAAATACAATGAATTAAGTTTGACTTGAACACTTGATATACAATCAGTGGTGTTCACAATACAATACAATTAAGACTCTAGACTTTTGAATTTCTAAGATGTATCAAATCAGTGCAGAAATTCAGTGTGCTTTGTAGAATCAAATTGACAGAGTTTTGCCGCTTTTTAACTTGTATATATCACTCCTCAATCTTCAAGTCTTCACTCCTTTATATAGAGGCGTGAAAGAGACGTTGAGATAATTAGCACGTCTAAAGAGTCGTTTGAAATCCTTTGATCATTCACTAGTAATAGCTGTTGTCTTGTCTTGTAGCGTGGACAAAACAGAGTAGTGGAGGTAGTGGTTGTACACTTGTACTTTGTCAACTCTGTTAACGAAGGACAAATGCTCAGCGCTGTCCAAATGACCGTTGATACCTTCCTTTCAATTCTTCGTTCTTCTTAGATGAGATTGAAATGAGAAACAGCTACTTTGGATCTTCAGTTTGAATATATGGATTAAATGTAGCTTCTGGTGATGACTTCGCTTCTGATGAAAACCTTGCTTCTGATTACCTTCTGCTTCTGATGACGTCATCACTTCAGATGCACTTCAGCTTCAGAAGCACTTTAGCTTCAGACGCAGTTTTCTTCAGATGCTTGGAATTTCTTTTTCTTTCCATTGTTCTTCCAAGACCTATTGAAATAACTTGAGTAGCCTTTGGTCCTGTACACTTGAACAATTATTAGCAATAACCAATTGACAATTTTTAATACCTTGTTATCATCAAAACTTATTAAGGTTCATTGTGAAACACATTTTGTTCCAACAATCTCCCCCTTTTTGATGATGACAAACAATAGTATTTAAAATGTTCAATTGTTGTTGATCTAATTAATAAGTTGACCACTGGGATAGAGGTTTGTAAGCTCCCCCTGAGTCTAATAAATCTTTAAGGTGAGGTTTGTAAGCTCCCCCTGAGTTCTATTCTTATTAATTAAATTTCAGTAAAAAAAATATTCATAACATATCAGAAGTATTAAAAGGTTTAGAAGTGGTTTTGAGCAAAGTTCATAAAAAAAAAACTTAATCAAGTTATTATAAAGGGGCTCAGAGCCTTAAAATACTATACATTTACTCCCCCTTTTGTCATCAACAAAAAGTAAGTAAAAACAAAAGAAAGAGCAGCATAGCAACAAAAGTATAAACTTTAAAAATACAGTGTATCAGAGCAAACAACATTAAAATGCAGCAAATATTATCAGAGTACAAAGCTTGTAAAACGTGTGATTCAGAATAGATACTTAATTGGGTGTGCAACTAAGGTTTGACTTGCTTATACATCTGTTCCAATAGATACTTAATTTGCTCATCCTTCTTCTGAAGTTGTTCATCCTTTGCTCTCAGTCTACTTTTCAACCCAGCATGAATTCTAGCAGTCCTTGAAATGTACTCATCTTCTGGATAGAAAGGAGTGTTGGCTAACAAAGGCACAAAATTCAGCTCTTTCACTCTAGCTGCTTCATGCATATCATCCAACATTCTTTTCAGCATTGCAGAGTGAGATGAGACACACTTTGTGCTCAGGTGATCCAGCAGCTCATTGAAACTCTTCTTTAAATCCATCCACTGATCAAGATAGTGAATAGGAGGTACAAGAACTGTTCTGCGAAGAATCAGTGTCTGAATCTCATCACTAAGCCTGATAAGCTGTTCATCTATATACTCAGATTTAAGGATAGAGTCAGGGATGGGTGAAGGTTCAGATTGAGTTGTATGAGATGTGGAGGGTTGGTCAGAGGCTGTTTGTTGTTCTGTTGTGGTTAAGTCTATTATTGAAGGTGATTCTGGTTGTTGTTGTTCTGGTGTTGTTAGTTGTTGGTCAGAGACATGATGTTCATGAACAGATTGTTCAGAAGCACCTAGATCTTGGTCAGAAGCAACCTGTTCAGGAATAGTTTGTTCAGGGATGGTTTCAGTGTGGGTTTCTGTTTGGGTTTCCAAAACAATCTTTTCAGGGACTGTCTTAGAGGCTTTTTGAGGTGTAGGTTGCATTTCACCACGTAGATGTCTTTCTAGGTTGTGAAGGGTTGAGGATTCTTGTTGTTCGGGGATTTCTGAAGTAGTTGCTTCTGAAACTACTTCAGAGGCTCTTTGTGGAGTTTGGTCATTTTGTGGGTTTGTTTGGTTAGGTTCTTGGTTGGGTTCAGGGTGTTGTACACTAACAGCTTCTGGAATTTCTGGATAAAGTGGGTGAGTAGCAGGCAAATTGAATTTCTCACAGATTTTAATTCTGTTCTTAGAAAATTCAATTTGAGTTTGCTCAAAGTCAAATGTTCCATAGTATGTTAGTTTGGTATTTTGAAGTTTTTCTATGTGTTGACTAAGGGGTTGGTCATCTGATTCAGTGGATGATGATGAGGGTGAAGAGGGTAGAGTAGGAATCTGAGTATAGATATCAGTTTTGGATGAAATACCTGAAGAGTGAGCTTCTGGATGAGCTGCTTCTGGAGCTTTTGAAGCAGGTTCTGAAGAAGTGGCTCCTGAAGCTTGCTTATTCTTCAAGGCTTGTGATAGCAGAGTTGCTCCATACTGAACAGTTTCTTGCTCTAACTCAGATGCTAAAGCAGTAATGTCAGGAGTAGGCACATACCCTGCAGCCTTGAGACGCTCATCCCTTTGCTTCTCATACAGCTCCTTCATCCGTTTCTTCTCTTATATCTTAGATGCAGCATACTCATCAGCTTGTCTCAGTTGATCCTCAAAAGCTTCAAACCTAGGCAAGACTGTAGGCCCAGTATTAATAGTCCTTTTTGCTTTCTTGGGACTTGAGTCTTCTTCCAAGTTTTCTTGCAGCTCTTCCATCATTTCCTCCTTGCGTCCTTCACCCGTCTTCAGACTTCTTGATCTCTTCCTTTTTATGGTTTGAAGAGCAGCTTCTCTTTTCTTCTCAGGAATCTGAGGTTGTTCAGATGCAGCTTGTTCAGATGCATTTTGAGTTTCAGGCTTTTCTACTGTTTCTTGACCACTTCTGGTCCTTTTCCTGATCAGTGGGACTTCATCCAAGTCCTCCACTTCCTCTTGAATGGTGAAAACAGCTGGTTTTTCCTTCTTAGCTTTCTGGTGCTTCTGAGCTCCCTTTTCAGAAGCATCACCAGCAAGATATTCCTCCTTGGTGATCAGCTTTCTCTTGGATTTTCTACCTTTGGCCACAGGCAGTGCACCACCAAACATTTCATCAGGGACATCTTTCAAATCAATCTTCTTGTTATAAGTTTTGTAGAAGTCCATTATGTAAACCCTTTGCACATCCAGGGGATCTTTCTTGCAAATGGGGATTTGATGAGTAATCAAATCAGATATTGCATCAGATTCATGCATGTCAGTATCTAATTTCTTGTAGGCTTCTGCTGGGATCAACTTCATCTTCACAAGTGTTGATCCATTGATTACCTTCCCAGTGACTGCTCCCAGCTTATGGTTATCATAAATGCCAACATCCTTTAAGGCACTTAGAATTCCTCCTTCCTGAAAAATCACAGAGAGCAGTCTTCCATAAGGAACATATTTCCTGTTTTCCTTCTGACTTTTTCTAAGTTCCTTGATCATGTACTTGAACATGTACTTAGGAACGTTCATCTTGGTTTCTTGAGTGATGGTGTGATGCAGGAAAACCTTATGTCCAAGTGAAGGTTGATCACTTCCTCCACCTTTGGGAAAGATGTTCTCATTTTGAATTTTCAAAAGCAACTTCTTCTAAATGCTTAAGGTGCTGTATGATTGAGCAACCTTAGATCCATAAATGGTTTCATTAACAATTTCCTTCCAGGAGTTAGTTCTTGGATTAGGAATCTCTTCTCCAAAGTATTTACCAGAGGTATCCCTTCCCATGACTTGAGCAATCATTTGTTCATTTATAGTTACTGGAATACCCATGACATTTGATCTTATTTCTGTACTAGTGAAGGAGAGTAGACCCATTTCTTCTCTGGTTTTTCCCTTCAGAGTAGGGTCAACCAAAATCAACTGAGCTTCTTCTTGTCGAGCAGCAACAACATCAAAGATTGAAGCCCTTACCCAGAATTGTTTGACCAGAATTTCATAAATTGGACCGTTGAGAAGACCAAAGTAACCCATCAACTGCTGTTTCTCATAGAACTTTGTCAGGTCGCATCCATGGAAGGTTAATGAGGCGAAATCCACTGGGTTTTTTGCTTGAATGATTAACTCCCATTCTTCAATAGACATAGTTCTTCCTTTTATCTCATAAGCAGGAGTATCTATTTCCATGTTTGAGGATGATCCAGGAGCAGAACTTGAACTTTCCATTGATTCGAATGAATGTTTTAGGGTTCTAAGGTGATTTAGAGAGGATGAATGCGCTTACTTCGCAGAGGGTTGAGAAGAAAATATAAAGTGTTTGTTGTGAAGTGAGTAGTGTGTGAATTGACTTAGTGTTTTTGGTAAAACGTTTGCAATTCAGAAGGGACAAACAAACATAGCATTAATGACAAATTGGGGGGGCGTGTTAGTATGTTTAAAAGCAAATAAAACATCATTGCCCTTTTTTTTTGTTATAGTCCAATACAAATAGACCACGTCAGAGACTTTTCAGAAAACTAACCTTTGGGTAATGGGACAGCTGTTACAAAAAGTAACTGCCAACGTTCCCACTAGCCTTGCTATTCAGAATCAAAGAATACGGCTTCTGAAGCTTTAGTGCTGACGTCATCTTCAGAAGCACATTTTCCTCAGAACCTCAGTTAAGAGCTTCTGATGGACCAGATGCTTCTGAATAGACTTCAGAACCGAACTTCTTATTCAGAGGCAAGCAATTTTTCAATCAGACACAAAGTGCATGTTCAAATTTTTCTTAATAAAATCAAATCTTTCAACAGATAAAAGTTTTGTAAATATATCAGCCCATTGATGTTCAGTATCAATGAATTGTATATCTAAAATTCCTTTTTGAACATAATCTCTGATAAAATGGTGTTTGATCTCAATATGCTTGGCCCTTGAATGTAGAATTGGATTCTTTGACAAACAAATAGCAGCAGTATTATCACAAAAGATGGGAATACTGTTAGCATTAATCTAATAGTCTTCTAACTGATGTTTCATCCAAAGTAGTTGTGTGCAACAACTTGCAGCTGAAATGTATTCTGCTTCTGCTGTAGACATAGCAATAGTTGCTTGTCTTTTGCTTGCCCAGGATATCAGATTCTCTCCCAGGAATTGACAATTTCCACTGGTTGATTTTCTTTCAATCCTGTCACCAGCATAATCAGCATCACAGAATCCAATCAACTTATAATCTAGGGATTTCCTATACAGGAGTCCAAGATTAATTGTTCCTTTCAGATACCTGAAGATTCTCTTAACTGCAGTTAAATGAGATTCTCTAGGATCTGATTGAAATCTTGCACACAAGCATACACTGAATAAAATATCAGGTATAGATGTAGTGAGGTATAACAGAGAACCAATCATACCTCTGTATAGCTTCTGGTCTACTACAGTTCCAGTATCTTCTTTGCTTAAGATGCAGGTTGGATGCATTGGAGTGTTCATCACTTTACAGTCTTCTAGCTTGAACTTCTTCAGAAGCTCCTTTGTATATTTTGTTTGATGAACATATACTCCTTCTTTACTTTGGTTGATTTGAATTCCAAGAAAGAATTTCAATTCTCTCATCATGCTCATTTCAAATTCATCCTGCATTAGCTTAGAAAATTCTTTGCAAAGAGATGCATTAGTAGAACCAAATATTATATCATCAACATATATTTGCACAATCAAAATGTCTTTCTTAAGAGTCCTTCTGAAGAGTGTAGTGTCAACTTGTCCTCTTTCAAAATCATTTTTAATTAAGAAATTACTAAGTCTATCATACCAAGCTCTGGGAGCTTGTTTCAAGCCATATAGTGATTTCTTAAGTTTATAAACATGGTCAGGATGCTTAAGATCCTCAAACCCAGGAGGTTGTTTAACATACACCTCTTCTTCAATGACACCATTAAGAAAAGCACTTTTGACATCCATTTGATATAATATTATGCCATGATTAATTGCATAGGATAGAAGTAACTTGATTGCTTCCAATCTTGCAACTGGAGCAAATGTTTCAGTGTAATCAATGCCTTCTTGTTGACTGTAACCTTGAGCAACAAGTCTGGCTTTGTTTCTGGTTACCTCCCCTTGCTCATTCAGCTTGTTTCTGAATACCCATTTTGTTCCAGTAATGTTCTTCTGAAAAGGTTTAGGTACCAGATCCCACACGTCATTCCTCTGAAACTGATTTAGCTCTTCTTGCATAGCTAGTATCCAACCATCATCTGAGAGAGCTTCTTCAACAGTTTTAGGCTCAATTATTGAAAGCAATCCTATTAATGACTCTTCTTGTCTGAAATGTGATCTTGTTCTTCTAGGACTATCTTTTCTTCCAATGATTAGCTCCTCAGGGTGTGAAGATTTGTGCTTGAATTTAGGTTGAATAACCTGCTGAGTGTTATCTTGAATATCCTCAGAAGCATTTTCATTTTGTATTAATGGACTAGGTTCTGCTTCTGAAATAGACTCAGCTTCTGGAGTAGTTTCAGCTTCTGGACTAGATTCTGCTTCTGAATGCTTTTCAGAATCATAAGGTTGATCAGATTCTGATGCATCTTCAAAATCAGTTGTACCTGCATTACTTTCACTTTGCTCTGGAGTTTTACTTCCAGGCTCTCTATTTAACATGCATAGATTCTTCAACACAATGTGTTTCTGAATTATACACTCTGTACGCCTTTGACCTTTCAGAGTAACCTAAAAAGATTCCTCTTTGAGCCTTGGCATCAAATTTCTTCAGATAGTCTTTAGTGTTTAGAATGTAACAAGTACATCCAAACTGATGAAAGTAAGAGATATTGGGTCTTCTTCCTTTAAAGAGTTCATATGCAGTTTTCTCCAATATAGGTCTGATATAAATCCTATTTTGAATATAACATGAAGTATTAACTGCTTCTGCCCAAAAATGTTTAGCTAAATTGTTTTCATGGATCATGGTTCTGGCCATTTCTTGTAAGGTTCTATTCTTTCTCTCTACAACCCCATTTTGTTGTGGAGTTCTAGGAGAAGAAAATTCATGGAGAATCCCATGTTTTTCACAAAAAGATTCAAATGACTCATTTTCAAATTCACCACCATGATCACTTCTAACTTTCAAAATTTTCAATTCTTTTTCAGATTGTATTTGAGTGCAGAAGCTGCTAAACACTTCACATGCATAGTCTTTACTTTTAATGAATTTTACCCAAGTCCATCTGCTGTAATTATCAACAATGACTAATCCATATTTACTTCCATATAATGATGCAGTGTTAACTGGTCCAAAAAGATCAATATGGAGTAATTCTAAGGGTCTTGAGGTTGATACAATGTCTTTGGATTTGAAAGAACTTTTTACAATTTTCCCTTTCTGACATGCACCACAAAGTGCATCTGAATGATAATCAATGTTAGGCAATCCTTTGACAAGTTGTAACTTGCTAATTTTAGAAATTAATCTCCAATTAGCATGTCTCAATCTTCTGTGCCATACCCACTTTTTATCATTCAATGACAGAAGGCAAACTACCTTCTGATCAGCCAGATCAGAGAAATTAATTTTATAGACATTCTCAACTCTCTTTCCTTTGAATGTAATGGATTTGTCATCCTTGTTGACTAGTGTGCAGTTGGTCTTACTGAACATTACATCATACCCATTGTCACAAAATTGACTAATGCTCAATAGGTTATGCTTCAGACCATCTACTAGCCACACATTATTAATTGAAATGGAGGAATTACCAATAGTACCTGTACCAATGATTTTTCCAGTTTGGTTGCCACCAAACTTCACTTCTCCTTCATCCTTCATGGTGAGGGTAAGGAACAAAGCTTTCTCTCCAGTCATGTGCCTTGAACATCCGCTGTCTAGGTACGATGACCTTTGTTTCTCTTTTGCCCTTAGGCACACCTCATTTTCATCTTCTGAATCTGATTCAGCTTCTGATACTGCTTCTGATGATACTGTTGCCACTAACCCCATGGCTGCCTTAGCATCATCATCTGCTTCTTCTTTATCAGAACCAGATTCACTATCCAAATCTTCCCAGGTCGCCATCAAGCTCTTTTTGATTTGCTTTCTGAATTTACTGGAGCTGAAGCTTGATTTCTTGGATTTGCCTTTATACTTCTCCTTCTGAAGATCAGGGCAATCAACAATGAAATGACCTGGCTTCTTACAATTGAAGCATCCCTTCTGATCTTCTTTCTTGGAGTTCTTGTAGCTACCTCTCTTGCTCAAAAATTTCTTTTGCTTCCTTTCCAGATACTCAAGCTTGTTGGACAACATAGCCATCTTTACAGATTGATCTTCATCAGAATCTCCATCAGGTGATTCTTCTTCAGAGTTCTTGTAGTTAAATGATCTTCAGATTCACTGGGTCAGATTGATCTTCATCAGAATCGCCATTTTGAAGTCTTTCCTTTAGATGGTAAAGCAATGGATTTACTCTTCTTAGAGGTTTCATGCTCATTTAAACTCATTTCATGCACTTTGAGTGAGCTAACAAGATCTTCAACACTTAAAGTATTTAGATCCTTAGCTTCCTCAATAGCAGTTACTTTGGGTCTCCATCTTGAAGGCAAGCTTCTCAAAATGTTACTAACATGATCAGAAGCAACATAGCTTTTCTTCAGTATTTGCAATCCAGAAACTAAAGTTTGAAATCTTGAGTACATTTCTTCTATACTCTCATCATCCTTCATTCTGAAAAGTTCATACTGATGAACTAGCATCAAAGCTTTAGCCTCTTTCACCTTCTTGCTGCCTTCAAAGTTTGCACATAGTGAAGCAAACATAGCCTTCGCAGTAGATTTGTCACTCATCTTCATGTATTCGGTGCGAGGTATAGAAGCCACAATGATTCCTCTTATCTTGTGGTGTTTCTTATAAAGCTTCTTCTGAGCAGGAGTATGTATTCTTCTGTCTATAGCAGCTCCTTCTGCATCTAAATCCAGATCATCAACTCCATCTTCCAGTATGTCTCATAGCTCTTCATCCAATCCCATGATAAAGCTGTACATATTTGTTTTCCAACATGAAAACTCTTCTGGATCTCCATTAAACTTTGGAGCTTTTCCAGAGTCTGTTTTCTTGTCAGCAGTATCATAGTCATGCTTGACACTTGTGTATTTTGTAGTAACTGATTCCTCTCCTCCAGACATGTTTTTCTTTTGGATCTTGAACTGTCACACGGTTAAGTGCGTATGATAACAGAGCAAGCTCTGATACCAATTGAAGGTGTGAAAAACACAAGAAGGGGGGGGGGTTGAATTGTGTTTTCTTTTTCTCTCTAAAAATACTTCTTCTGATAAAACTTCAGAAGCAGTTTGTGAGTGCTTCTGATGAAATGATCAGAATCAGATTGCAGCGGAAAAGAACAGAGCAGAGAAAAGAAAGACAAAGACACAAGCAGTTATCCTGGTTCCTTCCACAAATCGGAAGTAGTCCAGTCCCCCTTGCACTTCCAAGGAGATTTCACTATAATCACAAAGATTACAAATGCTCAATACTCTCTAAGTATGAGACTTCTAAAAAATGCTCAAGCACACACGCAAGAGTCTTCCAATGCTCAAGCACTAAGCAAGAGTCTTCTAATGCTCAAGCACGCAGGCAAGAGGCTTCTGATCAAACAAAAATACAATGAATTAAGTTTGACTTGAACACTTGATATACAATCAGTGGTGTTCACAATACAATACAATTAAGACTCTAGACTTTTGAATTTCTAAGATGTATCAAATCAGTGCAGAAATTCAGTGTGCTTTGTAGAATCAAATTGACAGAGTTTTGGCGCTTTTTAACTTGTATATATCACTCCTCAATCTTCAAGTCTTCACTGCTTTATATAGAGGCGTGAAAGAGACGTTGAGATAATTAGCACGTCTAAAGAGTCATTTGAAATCCTTTGATCATTCACCAGTAATCCTTTGCCTGATTTGGGTGTAGTCCTTTGATGAATTAGCTTCAAATTCATTCCCATCTTGAAGGCACAAATTCTGCAGGCATAGCTGTTGTCTTGTCTTGTAGCGTGGACAAAACAGAGTAGTGGAGGTAGTGGTTGTACACTTGTACTTTGTCAACTCTGTTAACGAAGGACAAATGCTCAGCGCTGTCCAAATGACCGTTGATACCTTCCTTTCAATTCTTCGTTCTTCTTAGATGAGATTGAAATGAGAAACAGCTACTTTGGATCTTCAGTTTGAATATATGGATTAAATGTAGCTTCTGGTGATGACTTCGCTTCTGATGAAAACCTTGCTTCTGATTACCTTCTGCTTCTGATGACGTCATCACTTCAGATGCACTTCAGCTTCAGAAGCACTTTAGCTTCAGACGCAGTTTTCTTCAGATGCTTGGAATTTCTTTTTCTTTCCATTGTTCTTCCAAGACCTATTGAAATAACTTGAGTAGCCTTTGGTCCTGTACCCTTGAACAATTATTAGCAATAACCAATTGACAATTTTTAATACCTTGTTATCATCAAAACTTATTAAGGTTCATTGTGAAACACATTTTGTTCCAACATAAACATGGTAGCACAAACAATTTTATCTAATGACAATTCGATTAAAGGACATGTCTCCTCAAGGGCTTAAATCCCAAATGTACACTAATCACAAACTCAAGCATTTCTTGTAATTTTTATTCAACCCAACGATCAAGTTTTAAGTGAGTTTGTGTGTGAAGTCCAACCCTTTTCTTGCTCCTGTATAAGATAGGCATTATGAGGAAACATGGTCTAATCCTAACACTAAACCAACCAAGAAAGATTCCTTCTATAATTCATATAAGAAAGATGGGAGTATTTGAGAATTTTTGTTCTTTGCCATTTGCACATTTAAGTTCTTTATTTAAGGAACAACATCTTCACATAGGAAGTCGGAGGGCCTACCCCCTTCCCCAATCTATATTCAATGGTGCCCCTTAAAACATCATCTTCACATAGGAAGTCGGAGGGCCTACCCCCTTCCCCAATCTAGATTCAATGATGTTTTTTAAAGTTTTTCTCAAGATAACAATCATCTTTACATAGGAAGTCGGAGGGCCTACCTCCTTCCCCAATCTAGATTCAATGATGAGATCTTGGAATTAATTTGACTTTTTGGCTTTTTATGAACTCCCTTATACTAACTTATACTACTGGCACTTTGAGAATCTTTAAAGGTGAATGCACCACTAAGATTAAAACGCGTTTCCTTAAAATACCTATTCATACATTTACTCAAGGGAAGCAACTTTGTGTTTTTCTCATTGGATAATTTTATTCACTTTCAAACAAGATGTGGGTATATCAAGAAGACTTAAAACACAAGAGTTTGCTTTCATGTACAAGAATCAACCAAATAAGAGGAGACAATGAAAATTTTGTGTCATGATATTTTCAATAAAAATTAGCTACTTAACCATGCCTTTTACAATAAAACTATACAAAAGAATAAAGTTCAAGGGAGTTTGGAAACACTACGACTAAAGACACTTTATTAGGCTCCCCCCACACTTAGGAGAAGCATTGTCCTCAATGATTCAAAATAAGAAAACTAAAGAAGAAGAATGGGGAGGAGGAGGAGTAAGAGAAGAGAGGTAGAGGAAAACTCACATTTTTCATTGAGTTCTATAAGGAGGACCTTGGAGGTGAAAATGGTGCATTATGTTCCGAAGTATTTGGTTATTTTATTCGGATATGCGGTTGCCCCTTAGGACATCATTCCTTAGTCCCGACAATTCAACACCTTGCCTTAGTTGCTCGGTGCTTATCCTCCCAACCTCGGTATGCATCCATGCCCATCTTTGCATTTTTATTGGTTTCTCCGGCATCATGGTCATGGTGCTCCTCATCATGGTGCAATTGTGCACCTTCCTCTTCTTGGTGCAATTTGCATCTTCCTCGCCTTCATCATCGTGTTCTCATGTACCTGTGGATCATCAACAACATACAAAAAAATTTCTTCCACCTCGGTGTTAGTCCGAGATGGGTTAGAAAGTATAATCAAAATAGGCACATTGAGTTTGAGTGTGTAGGACATGGGTGGACGGGGCCTAATGAAGTTCATAAAGATAAGTGTCTCTATGTTACGCCTATTAATTCCCTCAATGTTGTTAATCCCTTGGTCCTCACCCACTCCCAATTGCCTAGCTATGTATGTGATGATACCACCTATAACTATCTCTCCCCTACTATCAAACCTATTACCGACATGGGAAAGGTAATCAAGCAAGTAAAAGCATGTGTTAACAGGGTGGTTGTTAAGCATGGCCCACGATATGAAGAGTTCATCCGTCCTAGTGTTCCCCAATTCGGTCCTACCCCAAATAGTGCAAATCATTACCCATTGCAAATGGTTCGTGGTCCTACAACCACGAACCGATCCAAAAATGCATGGAAGATGCAATTCATATACTCCATAAACACTCCAGGTGCATTCGTAACAACGAACGGCATAACCTTGTATTCATAGTGACCATAATGCGTTATGAAAGCTGTCTTCTACATATCTTCATCTTTTACTTTAATCTGGTGATAACCTGATCTCAAATCAATCTTGCTGAAAACACGTGCACCCACTAACTGATCCATCAAATCATCAATTCTCGGAAGTGGATACCTATTCTTGATAGTTACTTTGTTCAACTGACGATAATCGATACATAACCTCATACTACCATCTTTCTTCTTTACTAACAAAACTGGCGCTCCCCAAGGTGAAACACTTGGTCTAACAAACTTCTTCTCAAGCAAATCTTCTAATTGTTTCTTCAACTCAGCTAACTCGGAAGCAGACATACGATAAGGTGCCATCGACACCGGCTTCGTTCCAGGAACAAGATCAATAGAAAACTCGACTTCTCTCACTAGAGGCACATCAGGAATTTCATTTGGAAAAACTTCAGGAAAATCGCATACCACTTGTAGCTTATCAATCACTGCTTGATTCTCGATAGATAAAGAAGCCATCAAGGAAAACATCAAAATACCATCGCATTCTAGTTGCTTCAGCTGCTTGGTAGACAAGAACTCTGCACCACTTTCCTCTTCGACGGAAGAGAAATACACTGACTTGCTAAAACAATTAATATGAACATGGTTGTACTCTAACCAATTCATACCAAGAATCACATCCATACCGCTCAAAGGTAGACAAACTAGATCCATTTTGAAATCATGACCAAACATAGACAAAGAACATCTCAAACATACGAGAGAAGTAGTCACCGAACCCTTAGCTGGAATTTCGACAACCATCTCTCCATTCATATCAGACAAATCAAGACCCAAAGTAGAAACACAATCGAAAGCAATAAAGCAATGTGTAGCACCAGTATCAATAATAGCAACTAAAGGAGTATTATTAATATAACAAGTACCTCTGATCAAGCGATCCTCATTCTCGGTCTGTGTACCAGCCAAAGCAAAAACTCTACCAGTAGTCGGCGCCCTCTTAGGCTGCTTGCACTGAGAACCAATATGACCCTCCTCATTGCAATTGAAGCACACAATGTCATTACGCTTGCAATCAGCTAATGCATGACCCTTCTTGCCACACCGGAAACACTTCTTTACCTCCTCTGGACAAACATTGCTCTCGTGGCCTTTCTCACCACAATTGAAACAGACAATCTCCGCAGGAGTATCCATCTTCTTAGGCCGCCTATCATCGACCATTCTCTGTTTGCCCTTATCAGCAGGGGCACTATAGGGCTTAGGGCGACTCTGCTGGCCGTTAGTCTTCCCCTCATTTACAACCTTGTAATGAGCTTTGGTGTCCTCCTCATAGATTCTACAGCTGTTCACCAAATCAGGAAAAACTCGGATCTGTTGGTATCCAATTGCCCTCTTAATATCAGGCCGCAAACCATTCTCGAACTTGATGCACTTTGAGAACTCAGCAGTCTCAGCAACATAATGCGGATAAAACTTTGCCAACTCAACAAACTTGGCAGACATGTTTCCTTGCTTCAGCTCAAGGAACTCGATTTCTTTCTTCCCGCGAACATCTTCCGGAAAGTATCTTCTCAGGAACTCTCTCCTGAACACAGCCCAAGTCACAACAGCACCATCTTGATCTAGGTTAGCTAGAAGACTAACCCACCAATCATCAGCTTCCTCAACCAGCTGATGTGTACCAAATCGCACTTTCTGACCCTCAGTGCACTGCATCTCACGGAAAAACCTCTCGATCTCCTTAAGCCACGTCTGGGCTCCATCAGGGTCATATCTTCCCTTGAAGGTAGGAGGATGATTCCCCATGAAGGTCTCAAGCATCCTCGTCTCAACATTCACACCAGCATTCGCATTAGGCTGTTGTCCCACAGCTTGAGCTACGGCTTGTAGTGCAGCAGCTAACGTAGCATCGTTTCTTCCTGCTATTTCTGAGATTCTACACAACAGGTAACAACAACAACATAAGATAGTAATACAAATATTACTAAGACTCGACACGACTCATCTAATTGGCCGGACGGACCGACATGCTCTGATACCAATTGCAACACCCAGTTTTCCCAACATAAAAATTTCTTAACATAAATCAGAGTAAACATCACAAACGGGATATCACCTTTCACATAATCTAAAAACAGTTAAATAACAATTTAACTTCCAACAAAATATCTTAATCAATCGCAGCTGAGTTATTTCAAAATTATAAATTGTCTTGGCACGCAGGCCTAATCAAAACATCTCATAAAATTCAGTTAAACATCATAAATGAACACGTAAAAGAATGAAGCATGCATATCATAAACCCCATCCCGTTACATACCCCATCCCGTTACGTATCAGAGCAACTAGGACTCAGTGAGGCAAGGCCACTCACGACAGCACAACAGCAACTTAAGCTCGACCACCTGCAAGTTACTCATACGAAGAGAAACATTTCCAAGCAGAAGGGGTGAGATTTAACAAAACAATAATATTAATCAATATAATTCAACAATCGTAATTAACAACATAAACATCTTAAACATCATTGCATCTTTGACAATCAAATATCAAGTAATCACTTCATTCAATCATCATAAATAACATAACATATTTCATCAATTGACTCGACAATGCGACAATGCAACCTAAACCTCTTATATGCATGTGGTACCAATACAGGGCATGAGTCCCCAGCATTATAGTATTAATATACCTTCAGGGCATAAGCCCCCAACAATTATTTTGAGCAAATGCTCCATCGTGGTTAGTACAAAGCTCCAGGGCATAAGCCCCCAACAAATGTATGCTAATGCATGGACTCAATCATCTAAAACATCTTAATCATCATCTCATATACATCCAATAATTTGGAATTCAACATCATCTTAATCATCTTGTATAGACTCATGCAACTTAGTTAAATAACAATAGCAGCATAATCAGATCACAACAACATTATACTTCATCATATCAATTCATTTCATCAACATCTTGATCGTTCAATAATATTTCAAGTAATGCAATTAATCATTAAATCACATTATAATCAGCTTAACAGTTCATAGCAGCTTCACAGATCTCAGTTAACATCTTAAATAGGTCACATTATTACCTAAGGGTCCAACCCTAATCAATTTATGCGAAACAGATCGCAACATACTAACTTACATTCAGTTCTGGAAGTGCTCGCGAGGCGAGTACAAGCCAGAATTCCAACTTAAGTTGTTCTAAGCTAAACTAGGTTCAATCTCGTTCTAAATCATCATCTAATATGTAATAAACATCTTAAGGCACTCAAAAGCATCTAAGGTTCAACTCAAAAGTCAAAATTACAGAATTCAACATGATCTCTAGTCATGCTCGCTATGGCGAGTAAGGTTACTCGCTGTGGCGAGCTACGACTTGTAACTCGCGAGGCGAAGGGAAATGGCTCGCGTGGCGAGCGATGAACTTCATCACTCACGAGGCGAGCGATGAATGTAGGCTCGGGCAGAATGCAGTTTTCTACGAAAATTCATCTAATCTCTTGGTTCTAAGCCTAATTTCAATTCCAGATTTCATCCTAATCATAATCTAAGGTCAAAGGACAGTTTCTACATCAATCTAATCAATTTTCACCGTTTAATCATCAATTCTAAGAATTTGACCTAATTTTCGATTTCTCCAATTCAATCCTAATTCTTGCTAATTACAACCGGATGGATTACATGATTAATAGAATTGTAGAGTTAGTCTCACCCTTACCTTGTATGAAGAAATCGCAGCTCTCTATGGTGATTCTCCCTTCTATGGCTTTTTCTCCCTTTTCTCCAAAAACAGTCGTACGTACTAATTTTTCTAAGACTAGGTTTTCTCTTTTTATATCTCCTCCTAAAATCTTATCTTATCTCACTTTCTCCCCCAAAACTCTAAAATCTCAAAACAACCCTTAACTAAATATTTTATTTTATTTTCAAATCTTATTTTATTAGACAATAAAATAAGTCTCATAACCTCATAAAAATCATCAAAACACATAACTCATCTAAAATCATCCAAATCATCTAAATCGTCATAAATCATCATAATTCACACATATATTATATAAATATAATATAACTCGTCTAGACTCAATTAAATAAAAGTGGGCGTTACAGTAGATCCGTCTAAAGTTGATGCAGTATCGCAATGGGAGACTCCTAACTCGGTTACAGAGATTATAAGCTTTTTGGGATGGGCTGGTTATTACAGAAGATTTATAGAAGGATTTTCCAAGTTAGCACTTCCGTTAATCCTGTTGACTTGTAAAGGTAAAGCCTTCGTGTGGGATGTTCAATGTGAGAACAGGTTTAGTGAATTGAAGAAGTGGTTGATGACAGCTCCGGTTTTGATTTTACCAAAGTCCGATGAACCTTTTGTGGTATATTGTGATGCGTCCAAGTTGGGTTTAGGTGGTGTGCTTATGCAAGATGGCAAGGTAGTAGCTTATGCTTCTAGACAGTTGAGAATTCATGAGCGGAATTACCCTACGCAAGATTTAGATTTGGCTGATGTGGTCTTTGTGTTGAAAATATGGAGACATTACTTGCATGGTTCGAGATTTGAAGTGTTTAGCGATCACAAGAGTTTGAAGTATTTGTTTGATCAGAAGGAATTGAATATGAGACAGCGAAGGTGGCTTGAATTGCTGAAAGATTATGATTTTGAGTTGAGCTATCATCCAGGTAAAGCTAATGTTGTAGCAGATGCTTTGAGTAGGAAGACTTTGCATATGTCTGCTATGATGGTAAAAGAGTTCGAGTTGTTGGAACAATTTAGAGATTTGAGCTTAGTTTGTGAATTGTCATCTCAGAGTGTGAAGCTAGGAATGTTGAAGATTGATAGTGAATTTCTGAAAAGTATTAAAGAAGTGCAGAAAGTTGATGTTAAGTTTGTAGACTTGTTGGTTGCTAGTAATCAGACTGAAGATGGTGATTTTAAAATCGATGATCAAGGTGTGTTGAGATTCCGAGGTAGAATTTGTATTCCAAACGATGATGAGATGAAGAAAATGATTCTTGAAGAGAGTCATTGAAGTAGCTTGAGTATTCATCCGGAAGCTATGAAAATGTATCATGATTTGAAAAAGTTGTTTTGGTGGTCTGGGTTGAAACGTGATGTGACACAGTTCGTGTATTCTTGTTTAATTTGTCAGAAGTCGAAAGTTGAGCATCAGAAACCTGTTGGGATGATGGTGTCTTTAGATATGCCAGAGTGGAAATGGGATAGTATATCCATAGATTTTGTGATGAGTTTGCCGAATACTCCTAAAGGGAATGACGCGATTTGGGTGATTATTGATAGATTGACGAAGTCAGCTCATTTTATTCTGATTATTATCAGTTTTCCAGTTTCTCAGTTGGCAGAGATTTATATTCGAGATATTGTGAAGTTGCATGGTGTTCCTTCGAGCATTGTATCAGATAGAGATCCAAGATTTACTTCTAGATTTTGGAAAAGTTTGCAAGAGGCTTTAGGTTCTAAGTTGAGGTTGAGTTCGGCGTATTGTAACACCCCGTTTTCCCAATATAAAAATTTCAACATATTAAATTAGAGTAATCATCAATTAACGGGATATCACATTCTTAAAAATCTTAAACATAGATAAATAATAATTTATCCTTCATCAACCAAATAGCAGCGGAATTAAATTCAAAATCATCATACAGTCTTGGCACGCAGGCCCCATTAAACATCTCATAAAGTTCAGTTAAACAGCATAAATGAACACGTAAAAGAATGAAGCATGCATAACATAAACCCCATCCCGTTACGTATCAGAGCAACCTAGACGACTCAGTGAGGTAAGGCCACTCACGACAGCAACACTACACACTAAGCTCGATCACCTGCAAGTTACTCATACGAAGAGCAACATTTCCAAGCAGAATGGGTGAGATTTCACTAAACAATAATATTAATCAATATAATTCAACAATCATAATCAACAACATAATCATCTTAAACATCATAGCATCATTGATAATAAAATATCAAGTAATCACTCATTCAATCATCATAATTAACATAACAACATTTGACTCGACAATGCGACAATGCAACCAAAACCTCTTATATGCATGTGGTACCCATTCAACATCAAAGTATTAATATACTTTTAGGGCATCGTGGTGAGGACAAAGCTCAAATCGTGGTGAGGAAAAAGATTCAGGGCATGAGCCCCCAACAAATGTATGCTAATGCATGGACTCAATCATCTAAAATATCTTAATCATCATCTCATATACATCCAATAATTTGGAGTTCAACATCATCTTATTCATCTTATAATGACTCATGCAACTTGGTTAAATAACAAAAGTAGCATAATCAGATCAATCAACTCAGGTTGATCAGATCAAACAAAAGTAGCATAATCAGATCAATCAACTTATTCAAAAATATTCAAGTAATGCAATTAATCAGTAAATCACATCATAATCAGCTTAATAGTTCATAACAGCTTCACAGGTTTCATTTAACATCTTATATAGGTCTCACTACTACCTAATGTTCCATTCCTAATCAATTCAATCAACTCAGGTCACAACATTCTCAAATGCACTCAGTTCTGGAAGTGCTCGCGAGGCGAGAGCATCTGCTCTCCATGGCGAGTACAAGCCAAAATTCCAACAATGGTTATTCCAGGTTCAATCTTGTTCTAAATCATCCTCTAATCTTTATTAAACATCTTAAGGCACTGAAAAGCATCTAAGGTTCAACTCAAAAGTCAAAATTACGAAAATTCAACATGCTCTCTGGTCATGCTCGCTAAGGCGAGTAAGGTTGCTCGCTGGCTACGACATGTAACTCGCGAGGCGAGGGGTAATGGCTCGCGTGGCGAGCGATGAACTTCATCACTCGCTAGGCGAGGATCATCATTCGCCAGGGCGAGCGATGAATACAGGCTCGGGCAGAATTGCAGTTTTTACAAAAATCCATCTAATCTCATGGTTTAAAGCCTAATTTTGATTCCTGAATTCATCCTATTCATAATCTAAGGTCAAAGGACGGTTTTCACACCAATTTAACAACCTAACATCATTGGATCATCAAAATCACCTATTAACCCTAATTTCATAACTTTTCTAATTCAATCCTAACTTTGTTAATTGATCATCAAAATTATAAGGATTAATACTACTGAATCATTAGTCTCACCCTTACCTTGTTTTGCAGAAATCGCAGCTCTCTCTTGGTCTTCTCCCTTCTATGGCTTTTTCTCCAAAAACAGTCGTACGTACAAAACGTTTTCTAAAACTGGGTTTTCTCTTTATATACCTCCTCCTAATATCTTATCATATCTCACTTTCTCCCCCAAAACTCTCTAAAATCTCAAAACAGCCCTCAACTAAATATTTTATTTTATTTTCAAATCTTATTTTATTAAACAATAAAATAAGTCTCATATCTCATAAAATCATCAAAATTCATAACTAATCTAAAATCATCCAAATCATCTAAATCGTCATAAATCATCAAAATTCACACATATATTATATAAATATAATATAACTCGTCTAAACTCGATTAAATAATTAATGAATGAAAAGTGGGTGTTACACGTATCATCCGCAGACGGATGGTCAGTCGGAGAGAACGATTCAGTCGATAGAGGACTTGTTGAGAGTTTGTGTACTTGAGCAAGGAGGAACTTGGGATAGTCATCTTCCATTAATAGAGTTCACGTACAATAATAGTTATAATTCTAGTATTGGAATGGCACCTTTTGAGGCTTTGTATGGTCGGAGATGCAGAACTCCGTTGTGTTGGTTTGAGTCAGGCGAGAATGTGGTTTTAGGACCAGAAATTGTTCAACAAACTACTGAGAAGGTTAAGATGATTCAAGAGAAGATGAAAGTGTCGCAGAGTCGACAAAAGAGTTATCATGATAAGCGTAGGAAAGACCTTGAGTTTCAAGAAGGAGATCATGTATTTTTGAGAGTCACTCCTGTGACTGGTGTTGGACGTGCATTGAAGTCCAATGTAACGCCCCATTTTTATTTAATTATTTTTAGTTGATTTAAAATATTTTATATGATTTTTAAATCATTTATGTTGATTTGTGGTGTGGTGTATTTTATTAAATGGCTATTTTTAGTATTTAATAGAATAAGTGAGAATTAGGATTTATTTTGGAGTTTGGGGATTAAATTAGAATTTAATAGAATTAAGAGGTGTTAAGGAATATTGAGAGGTTATATTTATTAAGAAATAGAAAATAGAAGGGAGACAGTTTTTCACGTACAACAGAGAAAAGGGAGAAAAAGCCTTAGAAGGGAGAAGACCAAGAGAGGGCTGCGACTTCGATTATCTAAGGTAAGGGTGAGGCTAACTTACATTAATTTTAGTGTATATGATTCTGATTATGTTTTAACAAAAGTTATGAATAAATTTGGAGAATTGGGAATTAGGGTTATGATGAGAATTGATGATTAAATGATGGAATTAGGGTGAATTGATGTGGAAATGATGAACAGACCTTAAATGTTTCATATATTGATGTTTAGAATCAGTTTTAAGGTTAGAACAATGGATTTGGGTGAATTTTTGAGAAAAACTGTAACCTGGCCGTAAGGTTATTCATCGCTCGCCTCCCGAGTGATGATCCTCGCCATAGCGAGTGATGAAGATCATCGCTCGCCTCGCGAGCAAGAGTTGTTCGCCTCGCGAGTTGCATTTCGCAGCTCGCCATAGCGAGCAAGTTTACTCGCCGTGGCGAGTGTGGGCAGAGAGCTTGCAAGATTCTGTGTTTTTGAGCTGTGAGTTTAACCTTAGGTGTTTGTGAGGGCCTGAACATGTACCTTAATGATTAGGCAAAGTTTTAGAATGAGTTTGAACTCGGAATAGGGTTAGAATGGATTCTAGAGTGTTTTACCCTAACTCGCCGTGGCGAGTAGAGGCTCTCGCCTCGCGAGCTAGTGCTTGACAGACTGCGTTGTTTAGGATTTCATGTAACTTGTCGCACGAGAGGCTGTGAGTTGAACCTTGAGATAGCAATGAAGGATGTATAGGATTTTAATGATGAACTGTGAAGCTGGATAGGGTAAATTGAGGTTATTAATGTGATAAAAAATTGTATAAGTAATACTTGGATTATGTGAAAATGCTAGACATCGTTGGATTGTATAAGATATTGTTATATCATGCTGTTGCATACTGTTGTGTTGCTGTTGATTGATTATGATTGTTAATGATCGCTGGTTTATACTTAACTGCATTCAATTAGAATGTACAATGTGTTAGTTCGAGTTGTAAGTGGCGAGTTGTCGTTCTAAGTAACGGAGTCATAGGTTGTTGATGTTGATCAAGTTGGGGAGTGAGTCATAGTTATTATGCACGGTCGTTGTCGTTGCCTATGTTGTCGTTGTCGTAGTTGAGTTGTATGCTGATATACACAAGTTGAGTCCTTCATGATTAGGAATCTGTTGAGGGCTCATGCCCTGGAATGCTTTGTCATTCAAACTGTTGAGGGCTCATGCCCTGGAATGCTTTGTCATTCAAACTGTTGAGGGCTCATGCCCTGGAATGCTATGTCATTCAACTGTTGAGGGCTCATGCCCTGGAATGCTTTGTCATTCAAACTGTTGAGGGCTCATGCCCTGGAATGCCTTGTCATTCAAATTGTTGGGGGCTTATGCCCCGGAATGCTTAGTCATTCAACCCGTTGAAATTAGTACCACGTTGTTGTTGTTGTAGATGTTGTTGAGCGAGTTGGTGTTGTAGATGTTGTTGAGAGAGTTGTTGTGGTTGATGTTGTTGAGTGAGCTGTTGTAGTCGTTGATAAATACTGATGTGTCGTTGTTGTTGATTGGATTAGTAAGTGTTATTAAAATTGAAGAAGTATGAATATTATCATTGGGTATATGTTGTTAATTATGTTATTTAATTAAGTTGATGATTTATATATATCTATTATTATTGTTTGTGAATCTCACCCCTTCTGCTTGGAATTGTTGCCCTTCGTATGGGTAACTTGCAGGTATTGAAGAATATTAGAAGTGGTGGCTCAAGTGTCTTAGGGCTCTGATACGTAACGGGATGGGATATCGTTGTCATGTTTTCATTCCTTATGTATCATTATGAACCTGTTGATATTGATTTTAATCATTAAAGATATTTTGTTGAGGCCAAGTGCCAAGGATTTATTTGAAGGATGTTTAATGTTGAAAAATACTTTCCGCTGCAATGAACTGATATTTTATCAAAGTTGATTTTAATAAATAGTACTTTATTCTATTTATGGATTTTTGAAAAGCAGTGTAACACTCCGTTGTTGATTTAACTCTGATTTTACTTATTAATATAACTGTTGGGAAGTCGGGGTGTTACATCCAAGAAGTTGACTCCGAGATTTATTGGTTCGTATCAGATATCGGAAAGAGTTGGAACGATGGCGTATCGAGTGGGTTTACCACCGCATCTTTCGAATTTGCATGATATGTTTCATGTATCGCAACTTCGGAAGTATGTTCCGGATCCATCTCATGTGATCCAAAGTGATGATGTGAAAGTCGTTTGGGACGGAGCGACTGGTGAAAGCTTAACGTGGGAGTTAGAGAGTAAGATGCTGGAGTCTTATCCAGAGTTGTTTGCTTGAGGTAAATTTTCGAGGACGAAAATCTTATAAGTTGGGGAGAGTTGTAAGGCCCGTTTTGATTTATTTAATTATTTTATTGAGTTTAGAATATATTTATATGATTTGTGTAATTTTAGATGATTTATATGATTGGTGTGATTTATGTGATTTAATGAGGAGTTGTGACTTATTTTATTGTTTAATAAAATAAGATTTGAAAATAAAATAAATATTGAGTTGAGGGGTTATTTTGAGATTTTAGAGAGGTTTGGGGGAGAAAGAGGAATAAGATAAAATAGATAGAGGATATATAAATAGGAGAAGACCTAGTTTAGAAAAAGTTAGTACGTACGTTCAGTTTTGGAAAAAGGGAGAAAAAACCAAGAGAAGAGAAGAGGACCTAGAGAGCTGCGATTTCGATTTCCAAGGTAAGGGTGAGACTAACATTCAATTCTATTAAGTCTGTAATTCTGATGGTTGTATTTGACAAGTGTAGGATTAATTTAGAGAAGTTGGAAATTAGGGTTTAAGTGAGAAATTGATGATTAATTGATGTAGAGTTGTTAGATTGATGTAGAAACTGTTTACAGACCTTAGATAATCCATAGGATGATTACAAGAATCAATGTTAAGCTTAAAACCATGTGATTAGGTGAATTTTCGTGAAAACTGCACTTCTGTTCGAGCCAACATTCATCGCTCGACTTCTGAGTGATGATACTCGTCATAGCGAGGGATGATCTTCATCGCTCGCCTCGCGAGCAACTTTTCTTCGCCTTGCGAGTTGCACCTTGCAGCTCGCCATAGCGAGCAGGTCACTCGCCATAGCGAGTATGACCAGTGAGGAACCTTATTTGTGATTTCACTTATTAAGTCGAACTTTAGATGATTCTGAGTGCCTGAACATGTATAATAATGATTAGGCAAGTTTTTAGATTGAGATTGAACCTGGGAAAGTTTAAAAATGGATTTTTGGGTGAAAAATGTCAAATTCCCGAGAGCACCCAGTTTCTGGTTCGCCAAGTCGAGTTGCTTACTCGCCAAGGAGAATGCCTTTTTCATGAACTCGCCATAGCGAGTAGAGGCTCTCGCCTCGCGAGCACTTGTGAGACAGAACACCTTGTTAGGTTAAATGTGACCTTTGTCGCATGAGTTGATATGAGTTGATCATGGGGGCAAGAAACTAAGTTGCTTATCTTACTGTTGTTGTTTCAGTAAGTCTGAATTATATGATTTGATGTTGTTAATAATGTGATATAAATGTATATGCATTACATATGAATTATATATGATGTTGAGATGTTGTTGATTTGTAATTGATATTGTTATATCATGAACTGTTTTATATGCTGCCTATGTTGCTGTTTGTTTATTAACTAAGCTGCATGAGTCGGTCTAAGATGAATGAAGTTGTTTCCAAATTATTGGATTTATATAAGAGGTCGATGTTCTAAGATGCTAAGTTGTTGAGTCCATGCATACTCATTCATTGTTGGGGGCTTGATGCCCTTGAGCCTTTGCTCACCACTGTAACACCCCGTTTTCCCAACGTAAAAATTTCATTTATTTAATCAGAGTAATTCACATAAACGGAATGTCACACTTCTTTTCTTAAAATCATAAACGGAATAATTAATTAATTATCCTTCAAAATTCAATAACATAATATTTAATACTTCGCAGCGGAATTTATTCGAACATCTAGAATAATTTTGGCACGAAGGCCTCATCAAAGTATCTCATAAAAATCCAATTAACAACTTAATCATGTAAATTCATAAGCAATACGTAAGAAATAGAAAAGCATGCAACAAAGTTCTCATCCCGTTACGTATCAGAGCACCTAAAGACACAAATGAGAGATAATCCACTCACGACAGCAATCTAACAGCAACTTAAATTCGATCACCTGCAAGTTACTCATATGAAGAGCAACATTTCGAAGAAAAAAGGGGTGAGATTTCACAAAACAATAATATCAAGCATATAATTTATTAATTATATTTAACAACATAAATAACTTCATCTATCAATAATAATAATCCTTTATGTAATGATTCTTAATAACTCAACCAACTTCTAATTATTATTAACTTCATATTCATTGCATTATATACATCATCACTTAGCACATAATAATCAAATCATAACCATCATCATATAACATCATAAATCATCACATCATAAACATCATCTTATAACATAAACGACACAACATAATCATCATCTCATAATAACATAAACAACAACATATTCACCATCTTATAATAACATAAGCAACAACATATTCATCAATATTCCATGGTTTGTCTTTATCAACAACTTCAACGATTCATCAACGACAACGTCAACCTGACAAAACAACTACGTGAGAGTACACCACCTCTTATAATACGACAACATAAGAATACACCACCTCTTAAGAATAACAACGTAAGGGTACACCACCTCTTATAAACGACAAGTAAGAGTACACCACCTCTTAAAGAATAACAACGTAAGAGTACACCACCTCTTATAAACGACAAGTAAGAGTACACCACCTCTTAAAGAATAACAACGTAAGAGTACACCACCTCTTATAAATGACAAGTAAGAGTACACCAACTCTTAAATAATAACAACGTAAGGGTACACCACCTCTTAAAGAATAACAACGTAAGAGTACACCACCTCTTATAAACGACAAGTAAGAGTACACCACCTCTTAAAGAATAACAACGTAAGAGTACACCACCTCTTATAAACAACAACGTAAGAGTACACTACCTCTTAAAGAATAACAACGTAAGAGTACACCACCTCTTGAAAAACACCTGAACATAAACAATCACCAATAACAGCTTCAACTACGACTTCAACAACTTAGACAACATTAACAACTTAAGACTCCAATACTTTGGAAAGACAACTTACAACTTTACAACTTAGACCAACACCTGCAACTTGATCAATATGCAACAGCAACAGAAACAGTACAAGCAATTCACAACATAACAATATTAATGAAGAGCATCAACAACTTAAACATCATACATTTTCCACATAACGCATATAAATATTTCAGATAACCAACAACAGCAACATAGGCAGCACGTAAACATCTCAAGATATAACAACATCAAATGATAATCAACATCTACTTAAACATCATATATACATATAACACTTCATCAATCATGAACAATATAATATTCACAAACATATACATACATATACTAATTTATCAATCATATTCAATTATTCATTGTGACCTACGTGCAGTAATTTGACCATATCTCAAGTTCTATAAATCCCTTTGACGTCAAACCAATGGCATTAGAAAGCTAACATCCATACCTACAACTTTCGTGTTTACAGCTAAGACCAATTTGATGGGATAAAACCTCAAGTGCACGGTTCTACCGATGTAGTAAAAAGAGTATCGTTCCGACAGGGAGTTATGAATTCAATTAACTTTTAATAATGATTAGATGAAAGTTTCAAAGGTTAAAAGTTTGGATTTTTAATTGAAAGGAAATAAAAGAAAAGAAAAGATAAAAGCCTTGGGATTATTGGTTCATCTAACTGACAAGTCCTTCACAAACCAAACTATTAAACTTATAACCTTATGTTAGACCTAACTTCTAAAGTCAGTTTCTCTTTCGTTCCTCTAGCAACCAAGCCTATTTCGCTGACTTGATTACCATTAGATTTTGGTCCTAAGTTGCAACCAAGCCTATTTCGCTGACTTGATTACTATTAGATTTTGGTCCTAAGTTGCAACCAAGCCTATTTCGCTGACTTGATCACAATTTAGAATCCTTGAAGTTCGAAACTATATGTCTCAAAGATTGTAAAGACTATTTCGTTGCCTTTACAATCTTTGTCTAAATTCACTTGTTCGAATATCAAAACTCCACTTTCGTTTTATGAATTGATATTTGAGATGATGAATTAACAATTATCAAACCCTCCACTTTCGTTTCCACAGTTTGATAATGGTTAATCCATGTTAAAGCGGTGAATTTAGATTAGAGATTAGGGTTACATAAGATTAAGGTTTAAAACCTGGTTTGATTAGGATTATGTCATTTAGACTTATCCAACAATCCCAAGACAAGAAGATGTCTACTCACTAACGTTCATTGTAGACATGGAGAAGAAGAGAGAAAACATAAAAGTAAATGACAAGAAAGTAAAGGTGAACTTTTATTCAAAGAAACAATTGTCACTTATTATTTCCGAGAACAAAAGATGAATATTTGTGATGGCTAGCTACTCTATTTATAGTTTACATTCGACTTAAAATCTAAGCAATCACTAGAATGTTCCACAAGTAAACTAAAACAGAGTAGCTTAAAATCTAAGCAAAAGTAGTTCTGGAGTGTGGCACGGCCGTGCCAAGCCTAGCACGGGCCGTGCCAAGTTTCTGACTTGAGGGAGATATATTTTTGTCTCCGAATCTTTGTATTTTCGTACCAAATCAGCTCCAAAACCCCTTTCTTTTGCTCCAAGACTCAATCCATCAAATATTCGTTCCTGAAATATAACAATATGCAATTGTAGTAAAATAGTTCAAAAAGGAAATAATATTAATATAAAATAAACTTAAATCTAATTAAAACGAAACTAAATAATATATTAAAATAGATAATAAATGACTCATCACAATTCTGGACCTATCAATACCAGATTTCATTTCAAATTCGGGGCAGAGATGAAAAGAAAAATCAGAAAAAGCAACCTATATTATTCAACTTCATTTTCATTCAAAAACATGACAATCATCACTCTTAACCCTAATTCTCAAATTCTCTAAATCTAAACCTTAAACATGTTAAATACAATTTTCAGAATCATAGACTCAAGATTATTGAATGTTAGTCCCACCCTTACCTTAGATTGATTGACAGCAAAGTTCTACAGACTTCTCATTCTCTGACTCTTCTCTTCTCTTTGTTTTCTCCCAAATCCTTGTTTTCACGTAAAAACTATTCTAACCTAATTTCTCCTCTTTTATATCACTAATCACTTCTCTTAATTCTACTTAAGCCCACTAAACTTCTTTAATTTCTAATTCCGCCCCCCAAGTCTACGTATTCTATTATTTAATCATATTCTAATAAATAATAAAATAAAACCACTTAATAAAATCTCAACATACCACATAATCAAATAAATCATAAAATTCGACTCTATCTCATTAAAATAATTAAATAAACAAATATAGGCTACTAATATATATATCAACACATAACAAAATATCACTTATCAAATAAGTTAATTAAATTCTAGAAGAACAGACTCTAAACTCAAATAAATAAATAAATAAATAAATAAAACAAATAATTCAAAGAGGGCGTTACAACCACGTTGGGGGCTTGATGCCCTGGAGCTTTAGCTCAACTAAGTTGAGGGCTTGATGCCCTGGAAGTATATTAATACTTAAAACGTTGAGGGCTTGATGCCCTGGATTGGGACCACATGCATATAAAAGATTTAAGTTGCATAGTCAAGTCGAAGTCGCATTGTCGAGTCAAAGTTGTTAAGTTGTCAAGTTGTGATTCTATATATATGAGCTGTTAATGAAGTGTTATATGATTATATTATTATCTGTGATGATATTATGATGTTTTCATGTTGTTAAATAATTGTTGAATTATATGCTTAATATTATTGTTTTGTGAAATCTCACCCCTTCTACTTGGAAATGTTGCTCTTCGTATGAGTAACTTGCAGGTGATCGAGAATAAGTAGTTGTTGCTTGCTGTCGTGAGTGGCTATCCCTCACTGTGTCTTTAGGTGCTCTGATACGTAACGGAATGGGAACTTTTTGTTGGTGTAAGCCCTAGAGGCCAATAGTTTATGTTAAACCTATCTTATGTATCATGACTTTTATTATTGAATAATATATGGCACTCTTTATTATATTTAGATAATGTTAATAAAGTCCTTAGAATAGATAGTTCATGTAATAATATATTAAGTGTGACTTAATCATGAGATTACATTATCTTATAGAACGCTATTCTTAAATGTATCCGTAGTCAAAGCTTTAATATGAATAAAGGATAATAATAAAGCGTCGAGACTATTATGTATGTAGACTGATGACCGCATCTCATGGGTCATAGATATGAGATATCAAGTCTATACATAGATATAAATATTAGGAGTAATATTTATATTGGATTGACCCACCGTGAGAATACTACATAGTAAGTTATGAAATTGTCATAAGATATTCTCACAATGATAATAATGTATATCGCTCTTAGACCTGAAACCACTATGATCTCTAGATGTGGACTCAAGTGCTTTGTTGCCATTCTAACGTTGTCTGTAAAAGGATAATCATAACGTTGGTTGATGGGTACTTGATGAATCATGCTAAGGGACATGAGTGTCCTAGATGGGATTTGTCCCTCCTCATTAACAGGAGATATATCTTTAGGCCTCTTGATGAAATATGACTGTAAAACTGCATGGCCATGCCGAACTAAGTCAATATGAGATATTGGACTTATTCGTTATTCAGTATATTTCGGAATCAAGAAATATAATTATTGATCTATACAAGGGTGACAATACCTATGCCTTGGGATCAATAAAAGGTATCGAGACAAAGGAGTAATTGTGCACATGGATATTATCATGAAAGGTTTCGTCAGATCACTTGACATTCTTGTCACTTGGGTAGCAATGATGTGTTGCTAGATACCGCTCATTGTTTATAATATTAAATATCATATTTAATATTATTGCCAACGTGACTAGAACCTAAAGGGTCACACACAAAGAACAGTCAAAAGAGAAATATATAAGTACGACTTATATAAGGGATGCGTTTAGTAAATAACGCTAATTAGTTAGCAAAACTACTAAACTCGTTATTGGGCTTAGTGAAGTCCAATAGTGGCTTCTGACTTGCATAGCACACAAGGAGTTCTATAAATAAAACCCTAGTGCTAAAGTTTGAGGTTACGCGCTCTGAAGAAACCCTAGCTCTCTGAGACTTCCGATTCCTTGGCTAGCACCGAGTTTTGGAGGAGCACTGTTCGTGTGGACTTGATAGAGGCTCTGCTGCTTGCTTTGCTGTGATCGTGATCCAGATTCCAGATTCCAGCTTCAGTCTCAGTTTCACACTTCGAGGTAACAATCGAATCACTGATTCAATGTGTAGTTCGTAATGATCCAAGGAATGAAAATCGAATTTTTCCGCTACTTATTCTGTAATTTGAAATCGATTTTCCTTCACTTTTGTGGCTATTTTCTATTCCTTACGTATTTGATTATCAATTTATATGATTAAGTTGTTAGTTGGATATTTATGAGATGTTTGATGAGGCCTTCGTGCCAAGACTATTTATGTTGTTTAATTAAATCCGCTGCGAAGTTTTGAATAATTATGTTGAAGGATAAATTGTTATTTATCTCATTTATGATTTTTAAGAAGTGTAGCATTTCGTTTATGTGTTGAATACTCTGATAATTGTTATGAAATTTTTATGTTGGGAAAACGGGGTGTTGCATTTAGTCCTTGCAAATAGGGATCATTTGAAGTTTGGTCCCTGAGCTTACTAATCTCTTCCAACGGTCACTGCAATTACTAATCACTTAAAATAGGTCCCTCGACCCTGTTAATGACTGCCATGTCACTAATATGATGACACGACACTGCTGATTGATTAAGTGGCATTCTGAGTCAACAAAAGTTGGTGTGAAGAGACAAAAATACCTCAGGCTTCTCAGATAGACATGACAGAACGAAAATACCCCAATCTTTGTATTCTCTTGAATTAGAAAAACGAATTGGGGATTAGGATTAGGGTTCCAAAGAGGTGAAAACATAGTGAAATCGAAATTTAAAACCTACTTCAAATCTTGTTAAAATCTAAATGAATTGAAACGTATAGTAACGAGCATTGAAGATTGAAGAACTTAGAAGGAAAAGGGTTCTGGGAATTGGAAACACGAAGATTGAAGAACTTAGAAGAAAGAACACATCAGATGGAGAAGCAAATCGAAACAAAATCGAGGTATGTAATTTAGAATATTTTTTGTGATATATGAATGTATTTTGTTGTTTTTCAGTGGTAGTTTTTGTTTTCTTCCACTTTTTCGCGAAATTGTGGTATGAACATATTTAATGAACTTAGTTTTATTTTCTTCCATTTTTTCGTTGTTTCTAATTATGGATTTTTTGGTTAATTTTCATCATGGAGGTAGCTTTGTTAGGGATTGGATTATTACTTGCAAAGGGGGGGAGGAAACATTGAAGGAAGGGTTAGATGAAGATAGGTGGAGTTATTGGAGATAACCGGTATAGTAGAAAATGATTTGAATGTGAAAAAACCTTATAGATTGTGGTGGATGTTAGATTAAGAGGTTAGTTTTAGGGTGATTAAAGTAGAGGCTGATGCTGGTGAGATTAAAGATTATACTTTGAAAAACTCTTTGCTGTTAATAGTTTTGTTGAACATAATGTGGATTAGTTGATGTTCCTAACTATAATGTTGTTAATCAAGTGGGTGAGAGTTCCCAGGTGGTTAACACTGAGAAGGGTGAGAGTTCTCAAGTAGTTAACACTAACAAAGGAAAAGGGTTATTAAAGTACAATGGTAATGAGCATGAGAAGGAAGGTGGTGCAAGTAGCAGTGAAGATGATGCTAACAATGTTAACTTTGATGATAGTGAAGATGAGAGAGCACTGAAGTTGAAGATGGGTTTGAGAAAGAACATAATGAATTTTTGAATGTTGACAGTGGTACACTAAAGTCTAATAAGGGTAAAAAGTTGAAAGTAGTAACTAGATATGATGTGGTTAACCTTGATTAAGGGAAGGAGTATGAGAGTGAAAAATTAAATTTTGATGATCCTGATCTATATGATGATGAGAGAGCACCTATTTATGATGTATTTAAGATGAGTCAGCTAACCAATAACTATGTTTTCAAAGTAGGTATGGATTTTAAGTCTCTAATAGAGTTTAAAGATGCAATCAGCGAGTGGTCTGTATTAAATGAGACTGAGATTAAGTTTGTAAAAAATTATAAAGAAAGGTGTATGATAGTGTTCAAGAAAGAATGTGATTTCCTGGCCCACTATAGCAAAGTGGCTTACAACCATACAATTAAACTAAAGACATGGTATGGGACCATAAGTGTCCAATGGTATTAGATAATGGTAGTGAAAATTCCAAGTTTGTTTCCATATATGCCCTTGATAAAATCAAAACATCTGAGATGAAAGTAATTAACTGAAACTATGATAGATCATAGAAAAACGTACACACTAGGAGTATCATTTCATACAACTTGGATGACAAAAAACAAAGTTAAGGAACTCTTAGAAGGGGATGCCAAGAAACAATATGCCTTACTTTGGAGGTATGCAGCTGAGCTTAGAAGGGTGTCAACTGGAAACACTTTTAAGATTAATGTTGAGAGAACCTCACTAACTTACGAACCAAGGTTTAGCAGATTCTACTTTTGTTTTGATGGATGCAAGAAGACATTTTTATCATGATGTAGGCCATTCATATGGTTAGATGGTTGTCCTATGAAACTCAGTATGGAGGAATTTTATTAATTGTAGTTGGTAGAGATGCAAATGACCAATACTTCCCTGTGGCATTTGGAGTTTTACAGACTGAGACCACATATTCATGGAGGTGGTTCCTTACCTTACTGCTCGAAGATACTTGAACTGATAAGAGATGGATCTTTATTTCTGACCATCAAATGGTAAAGTTTTTTTTTTTATCAGATATGATGTTATTAAATTTACATTATTGCATACTAGCTTACCTAATTTTTCTTTTGCATCAGGGACTCATATTAGTTCTTGATGAATGGTCTGACATTATTGAACATATGATATATTTGAGGCATCTTTATGCCAATTTCAAAAAGAAGTTTGGAGGTGGTGTATTGACCCGAGACTTGAAGATGGGTGCAACCAAAGCTACTTATTACCAACCGTGGAAGTCAAAGATGGAGGAGTTGAAGAACAATGATTTGGGTGCCTAGATAAAAAATACTTTTGAAGTAGATTCTGATGCTGAGTTTGAATCAGATTCTGATGATGGAGATAAGGAACTTCATAAAACTACTCATTAAGAGTTAGTTGGTGTTGTTAAAGAACTTGCTAAAAGGTGCTTAAACAAATCAAAAGAATTTTGAAAATTAAGGAAAAAGTTTAATTTGTTGGAAGCCATCAGTAGTTTTATGGGGAAGCAATATGAACACCTTCTGGTCAGAAATGACATCCTTGAGAATGGTGGTCATACAGATCCTCGTACTGCAGATCAAGCCCTTCAAAGGCAGTATGACATTGTCCGAGAAGAGCACCTAACCTTAAAAGAATATATTTGTGAACTTGAAATCAAAATCAAGGTTTTGGAAGAAGCTTTTAAGAAAAACTTCATCAAGGCTTTGACAAAGCATGAACTAGTCTTTCAAGATTTTCTAGCTAGTTCTATTGGAAGAACCAGATTAGCCTTTATGATTTATAAAGTGAGCATAAACTATGGTGAAGGAATTAGTTTTTTAGGAATGCAACACCCGAGGCTGGCGAGGGTGGAGAGTGGTCTGACTTCTGGAAGCTTCTAGGTAAAGCCGATTCACATCATAATGAGAGGGATCCTAAGACTATGCAGGTATGAGACTGCATCGTTGAAGGAATGCTTATAATAATTGTTTGGTACTACCTATATCAACATGATGCATCTTTTTTTCATTAGCTCATTCCATAAGAACTCCACAGTTATGCGGGCTTGACTAGGAGTAGTCTTTGGATGGGTGACCTTCAGGGAAGTTTATGGGAAAGCGTGTGAGTGATGACAAACCACGCTAAAAAGACTCGTGTTGGTTTGTTGGTTCAGTCGGCAATCCTGAAAGCAGTTTGGGATGTTACATTGTGGAAGGACGAGTGTTGATCGTTGCGTCAAGAGCAATAGTGTTCATGTTTCCTTCTTGATTCACTGATTCAAGAACTGGAATTGCTTAATCTTAGAGGATTTGGATCACATGACGTGATTCCTGCACGGCGGAGGAGCGACTTGCGACATTTCTCCTTTGAGTTCCGACCATTTATTCAGAAGACGGAGCTATAATTGTGAACGATTGCGTGGAGGAATGTGTAATTGAAAAGAGTTAAGGCGGAGGAACACGTAACAAAAAACGGTTACGGTGGAAGATCGTTAGAATGTGGCTGTTAGAAAATGATCACCATGGCGATAAGTCTTCAGGTGGAACAAAAGGTGCCTGCAGGCACGTTAGCACTCCAACGCTCAAGTCAGTGTAGGAAATGAGATGGAATGTGTGAAAAGTGTGGGAAAATTGAATCATACCCTGGGCTGAAGCTATGTCACCCTTATATAGGCGTGTGAGAGAATAACCGTCTCCGTAAAATGCGATGCTTCTTCATAAGGCCTTTGGAAGACACGTGTACGATGTGTGGTGCACATGGGCGTGCTTACGTGGGGTGGCGTGCACTAGAGTTAGGGTGTTCGCCTAAGTGACGGGCGTTGATCCGGAGGGCTTCTTGTCCACGTGTCAGCGTTGTATTGGTTTTCTAGCCGGACCAAAACAAGTTCTAAGATGAACCACTTCTTATTTGTTAAATTTCGTTAATAAACTTTTTATTAAATTATGATTTTCTTGTGTCCGATTTAATTCGTTCTTGTCTATGCTTAATGCCTTTTCAATTGAGAATCTGTATCGGTGATCGTGAAAATTGATCTGTATAGGTTAGTAGGATTGACAACCTGGATTTCTTCTTCTGTTCATGACAGTTCTAATTGCTTCTTTCTTAATTATAGTTAATGAAATTAAGTATGAAACCTCATGTTTTCTAATTCTTCCTTATGGGAATGCTGTAAATTTAACTAAGTTAACTTACCGCACATGTTTCCATTAGGGTTAATAGGAGTTCTAAAATCGGTTTCTTAAACCATAAGTAGACACCACATAACTGGGCTCCCTAAAGCCCGGAACGAAAATCAAAAGTTGCAGAAATTGGGCTCGTTCGCTTAAGCGTCCATCTGTTCGCTAAAGCGACCAAGCTCCAGAAGCTTACAGTAGCTGTTCGCTTACCGTTCGCTTAAGCGACCAAGTTCCAGAACTTATTGTGGTTGTTCGCTTAAGCGAACAGTCATCAGTTCTGCAGAAAAAACTCTCGGGTTCCAACCCTTTTCCATCTAAAATTCCCAATTTTGATCTCCCAACGCCCAAATATGTTTCCAAAGATTGTTTACAGGTTTTAGAACTTAAAAGGGCTTTCAAAAATACACTAAACATGTAATCAAATTCCATTCTAACATGATTCACCAAATCAACCCATTTTCACAAAACCAACAACAACAACTTAATTCACATCACAAACCCATGATTATGAACAACCAAGCTATGAATCATCAAAAACAATATCTCATGACAACAACAACATCAATTAAACATGAATCTCACCACATTTCAACAACAACATAACACAATTCAACAATTAGAGCACAATTCACAATATACCCATTTTCACATATTATGAACATGCAATTTCATCTACAACAATTCAATTATCACCAAATTCATGTACTTAAACATATCATCATAACAAGAACACGAATTTCAACAATTAATTGCAAAATAATCACTCATTCAAATAAGCACTTATGCATAGAATTAGGGAAGAAATTAAACTAAGAGATTATGATTGAAATCTAACCCCCCTTACCTCAATAAGCAATAATCCTAGCAAAAGCTTCAATTTAGCTCCTAGAATCTCTATCACCTCTTGGTTCTTCAAGCTTTCTCCCTTCTAAACTTTTTGCTCCTTCTTTTGAACTTTCTCTCTCTACCTCTCTCAAATTTTTATGAAATAAATAAAAACCTATTTTTCTCTAAAGACTAGAACTTATATAGGCTCCTCTCAAATGAGCTTAACCCTTAATGGGCTCAACTCACTCATTAACTAATTCAAAAATGTTTATACTCACTTAACGGTAAAATAATAACAACGATCACTTACCAGCTCAAAACTAATTACCACACTAGTAAATTAGTAAAATAATGGTTCTCACTTGAAACACTACAAAATAACCCTTACTCGCAAAATGACCAAAATATCCTTTTTGCACTAAAACCCATTAAAATGCATCCAATGATAAATAATCACACACAAGCACATATAAACACATATTAAAACAATTAAAAATAAATCTAGCGAAAATCGGACTGTTACAAGCATCACCACCAAAAACCACCACTTTACATTCAAACTCCCGACCCAACAACAACAAACCACATTATTTTACCAACACCAATAACTACCTACATCACCGTTAACTCAAAATAACACCAACAACGGTCACCTTATGTTGCTAACATCAACCACCACCCGCATAACCGTTATCTCAAGATGAGCTGGACGATACAAATCAAACAAAAACTCCTCATGTACACGCCACCACATCACCACCTTAACACGAAAACAACAGCGAAAAACAACCCACACAACCGAATCACCATCACCACCACCACAACTGAATCACCACCACCACGCAACCACAAAACCACCACCACATCACCACCATGACTCACCGACACACCCAGTCGCGAGGCAAAAATGGAACCCACAAAGCAAAACGAACCACCAAACAGACAAGAAAACAACCACAATCTAAAGACTCCCAATCCAAAGCAACAAAAAAATAACAAACAGTAGAATAAAAACACACAAACATAAACAACAACAACATAGCATTGACGGAGCTCCGGAACATCAAACTCCCAACAATTAACAACACCAAAAACCCAATGAGATGAAGCGAAAAAGAACCAAAATAGCTCCGGATCTAAGCAAAAACTCAGATTAACATGTCAAGAAACCGAAAGACAACCCACCACGTCCCTTGTAAAGTCGCCGGCGAGAACGACAGAGGAGGGTTAAACACTGAGGAGCTGGTCTCGGTGGCACAACACTGTACGAAAACAAAGGAGAGAACGAAGGAACAAAAGCAACCCCACCAACAGAAACCAAAAACACATAACAACATCGCAAACTGGATCCAAATGCATCTAATAACGGCGGCGATGCGACGGATCCGAAAAGAGATGCGGAGAGGTGGAAACGATGGTGCGGAGAAATGGATCTCGTTGCACCACCACTAGTGAAGGCGTGAAGGCTACATCGTGAAAACACTAGTATTGATTTGAAGGTGAATAGAAAAAGGGTACAACGGCGGTGTCTGTGGTAGAAGGCGGTGGTGTGTTACAGTTTGATTTGTTATATTGTTGGTGTCATTGATATATATAATCATGATTAGTTTGATTTTTTATAACTTGACAGTAACAAACATTTATATTTTTAGTTTTAATAAAAATTAAAATATCATAAAAAAATATCGTTCCCAGTTTTCAAATGTTAACGCACTAAAAAGAGCGGAAAGATGCACAAGGACAAGTAAGAAAAAGTGCATGATGATATTGTTGTAGTAGGCATATAAAATACAGGTGTCAACCTCATAAAGCAAGTTACTTCAAAAAGATCTAATAAAGATCTAATAAAGCAACTACTGCAATTTCATCATACTTTCCTCCGACCTCTCTAAGATATTTATTTCATCACCATCACACAAGAAACCGAACCTTTAACAACCTTCATTAAAAATCTCTTATAAATCAAAATAAAAACAACCATTGTTAAAAATCACTACCTCTTCTCTTTCAAAAAAAAAAACATAAAAATCACAACCTCTTCTAAATTCCAACACATTTTTGCTTCATTCCTCGAAATCTCTTTTAACACAAACCCATTCATTCTTCCACACCTATGGATTCTTCTATGGTGCAAGTACCAGAAAGTAAAACCACGTCGTTTTGGACAAATGAAAAACACGTAAACTACCTCAATACTATGGAAGCTTCTTTTCTTCGTACAATGTTCCAAAACAAAGGTTGTCGTTCTTCTTCTTCCCATCACAGCCGTCAAATTCTTCGACTCGATCGACAACTTCCCGATAGCTCTGAATCAACCCTTGATTTGAAACCTCACCATGGAAGCCGCACCAGAAAACACCATAAAACTTCAGGTATATGATCGTTTTTCATCTCATCTTCTTATCCTTGTTCCCAAACTGTAGGTTCGTCCTAGGTTACCAAATTCTCAGAAACGGTCCTTCCAAACACCATCTCTCAATTAGATATAGTTATTTTTTAGGGTTAAATATGTTTTTGGTCCCTATAAATATGTCAACTTTTCGTTTTAGTCCCTCTAAAATTTTCCTTCAACTTTTAGTCCCTATAAAATTTTCAATTACTACTTTTGGTCCCTATTTTTAATTTAATTTTTGTATTTTTTAATGAAATTGTGCAAAAATGTGTAAAATATTCTAAAAATAATTCCTAAAAAAAATTAGATTTTTTTAACAAAACACAAATTAAATATGAATTTTTAACCGTAAAAAATATAAAAATTCATATTAAATTTATGTATTGTTAAAAAATTCAATTTTTTTTTGGAGTGATTCTTATAATATTTTGAATTTTTCTGGAAAATTTTATTAAAAAATATGAATTCTAAATATGAGTTTACTTTAAAAGAGGGATCAAAAATGAAGATTGAAAACTTTATAGGGACTAAATGTTGAAGGAAAATTTTAGAGGGACTAAAAAGAAAAGTTGACATATTTATAGGGACCAAAAATATATTTAACCCTATTTTTTATTAGATTATTAGATAAAGATTCAATAACATTGATAAATGATCTCTTTTAATTTAACTAATGGTTTATGTATGAACTCGTAGTGTTAAATATCTTGAGAGATAATTTGTCTTACCAGTTGAGACATAACATATAAGGGTTAAAAAAATTAGATGAGGATGTTGTTAAGGTTTTAGGTTGCACATTATTTAATTTAAATTAAATTTTGTTATGCAAAGTGTAGAAATAATTATTACTGGTGGTGGTTGGAGTGCTACCTATAGACCAAACAGCACGTAAATACAGTGACAAATTCATAATAATGATAAAAAGATATTTATATATAATATTGAGATTTGTGATCTCATCTTAAAATTCAACGTGAACATGAAGGGTTGTATTTGTGATTTCATTATTAAAGTTTATTGTGTTTCACTTGTGTATTATTTAAGTTGTAGAATCAAAAGATATTTTGTAACAGAATAAAAGAATAAATAAATTATAGCAGTGAGAGTTTGAGACCACCAGAATAATATCTTCGTAATAAATAACATGTGAGAGAATATAAATCGTCTGAAAAAAGTATATTTGTACATAATTATATATTTTTTGGTAGAAATATGAAAATATCTTTTGTAATTTTAAATTATAATAATATATAATATTTATTAATAAATAATTTAATATAATGGTAAATATGAAAATGATTTTTAGACAGTAATAAATTCATACTCTATTAGGCATAATTTTAAATTACTTATTTATTTTAGGGAGACGATAGTAAAATTAGTAGTTATATTAATTTATGGGATCAAGCTTGTATCTCCTTCTTAAACATCTTTCGATGTTCTTTATCTCATCAACCGAACTATCCGCATAAAATATTTTTCACTACATTATTTTTAAGAAAATGTGAGTTTAATTTATATACACCGTCAATGTATAAAAGTTTCATACATACATTTACTGATGTATTACTACATCTACTATTGAGATATGATAATCAAATGTTTTAACTCTTTAAATGATGACGTAGTTTTGTATAGTATTTTTGTAGTGTAGTTTTGTATAGTATTTTTGTAGTATAGTATAGATTATAGGTGAAAAAATTAATGAAGCAGTGTCAATGACTTATGAGAAGAAGGTGATTTTCTTGTGTTTAAAAATAGCACTTTGAAAATATCTCAGCCTTTTTTCTTAATGTCTATTATATGGGGGAAAATATCTAACATTTCTTGTCCTTAGTTATGGCCAACTATGCTTTATTTTTCGAGATGGTTCACTTTATTGACCACCGTATTTTTTGGGCTTTTCCTTGCAACAGATTCGATGGGTCCAACAATGAGAAGAACACGGAGGAGATCATCTCAGCCGTTCAATTCAAATGATCAGGTAAGCTTTGTGTGTTGGCATGTTTTAAGCCTTTCTTCTTGTGATAAATATGAACCAAATTGCTCAATTGTATATATATTTTTTTGGGTTAATAGTGTTTTACCCCCTGTAATATAGGTCATTTCCGGTTTTATCCCCTGTAAAATATTTTTTTTGGATTTCGTCCTTGTAATTTGATGATTTTTGGTTTTGGACCTTCATGAATTTTGACAGTACAAAATCAAAGATATGATAGGGGGTAAACCGAAATTTGCTCAAATTAACAGGGGGGTAAACCGAAATTTTCTCAAATTACAAGGGGGTAAACCTAAATTTGCTCAAATTACAGGGAGTGAAATTTTCCATGAAGGTCCAAAACCAAAAAATCTTCAAATTACAAGGATGAAATTCAAAAAAAATATTTTACAGGGGGGAAAACCGGAAATGACCTATATTACAGGGGGGTAAAGCACTATTAACCCTATTTTTTTTTATTGAAAACTTAATTCTTTTGATTGATAACTAAAAGTGATTGGAAATAAACAGATAAAATGTTTGTTAGGTAAGAATTGGGAGATATAATTGCTTAGACAAAAGCTCAAATAAATATTGAGTAAATCATTAAATTGATCTTTGTTTTTGTAAGAGATTTTTAAATTAGTCATTAATATTTCAATTAGATCTCTAGTCTCCGTCTTTGTCAAAAGTTTTTTGATTAGATTCTTATCTTTAAAATATCAATTGAGAAACTTTTGACAAAGATAAGAACTAATTTAAAATATCAATAGAGTCGTTGACTAATTTGAGAATCTCTTACAAAGACATAGACCAATTTAATGGTTTATTCAATAAATATTATTTAGACACATAAAATAAAAAGAAAAATAAAAAAGAATGAAATTGAATAATGTCAATTGATGTAACTAAATAATCTTTGTCAATTTTTTTTCTTTTTATGGGAGGGTGTTTAAATAAAATAGATTTGTGATTATGTCTTTGAATGATTTTCTCAAGAATTGGTTCGAGGATATTTTTGGTGCTTTTCTTTTTGGTGATAGGATATTTTTTGTTTGTAGAAAAGTGACTAATATGGGTGATCTATATGTGTAGGTGGTCCCACAAGTAGAAAATGAAAGCAAAGGTGTAGCGCCCTATAATGGCGACTTTGACAAAGGAGCAGAAAATTAATGTTTTTTTTTGGTTATATGCAGAAAATTAATGTTTAGTGTACCTCTTCTACCCACAATCAAATTATTATAATTTTTTTGGTTACAACAATCAAATTATTATCAACAAAAGATACACATTTAATTTTATTTTATTTTTGTCAATTTTCCGACTATAATTTATCTTTTTTTTTTTCTTCAACTTGGTAGTTTATTTTTGTCAATCTATCTCATTTGTATTTAACTTCTTCCCAAAGGTTAGTTTTTTAGCATTAGATCAAACCAAGATCACATCCTTACCATACTCCCTCATCACTAGATTTTGTAATTTTATTATTTTAAAACTATTTTTTAAAAACAAAAAATATATTTCAAAATTAAAATAAACATATAAAAATAAAAAATAAATTTAAAAATATGGAAATTAATTTTCCAAAATTTTAAAAAATATAAATAAACTTTTTGAAATAAACTTGTTTTCAAAAAATTTAATTGTGATTTTCGAAGATTTAATTTTTGTAATTTTCAAATTTAATTATGATTTTCCGAAACTTTGAAGAATTCTCGATTTCACCTTCAGGTAAGGTTTTACATTTTTTTCGAAATAAAAAAATTCTAAAAAAATTTGGAAATTAATTTTTGAAAGATAAAAAAATTAAATCTTCGAAAATCATAATTAAATTTTTTGAAAACAAGTTTATTTCAAAAAGTTTATTTATATTTTTTAAAATTTTGGAAAATTAATTTTCAAAATTAAGTTTATTTTTTATTTTTAAATGTTTATTTTAATTTCGAAATATATTTTTTGTTTTTAAAAAATGATTTTAAAATAATAAAATTACAAAATCTAGTGATGAGGGAGTATGAGAAGGATGTGTTCTTGGTTTGATCTAATGGTCAAAAACTAACTTTCCCATGATGGGAAAAATTAGCCTTTCCCATGCTAAACTTCACCTTGTAAATCACATTCCATAAAGTTGCACACTATGTGCCTATTTGAAACATTTTCCAAAAACTCTTTTTTAGTTTTTAAAAATTTAAAAATTTAAAACTTTTTTGCTAAACTATTTTTAAAATTACATATTTTTAAAAACTGAAAACAAACAGGCTCTATATCTTTACTTTTTCAGGGTTGATTTTTCCCCCTCACTCTATTTCTACGAACAAAGGCATGGAAGATATTTTATAGTTTACGTGAAACCATCCATACCAACCTACAATACTATATACTTTAGTCAAAAAGAAAATACTATCATGCATAGGAAAATGATATATTCCTATTAAGTAACATGTGTGGAGACTCCTGAATGAATGGTGTTGTCCCAATGATACGAATATATCAAGATGGTGACAAGATAGGAGTTTCTAACCTTATCCGGATGAATATGAATATGATTGAGGTCATGTGAGTTGTTTAGTAAATGTATTCAAAATTCCAAATTTTGTGATCTACAATGTGTGTTCTTTTCTTTGTTTAGAAAAGTTCTATCTTATCGCCAAATTTAACTTTTTCTTTTCTTTACATATCGGGAAATTTGTGGTTAGATTAGTTGTATTGACGTTTGTGTTTGTGTGAAACCAAAAAAAAGTTGTATTGGCGTTTTTTTAAGAACCTAAAATGGAGTAACATTAACTTGTATCTTTTTGGCACAAGACGTGTTAGAGGGATCGCAAAAAGATGCAATTAGTTAAGGTAAGTATTGTAACGATAACAAAATGGAAAGCAAATGAACTAAATTACAGACAACAAACATTGATGAGGATATAATCTCAAAACTGGTACTCAAAATTAAAAGTAGCTTATTTTGATTTCAACCACCAATAAATTTGAAGCTTGATCTTCTCAATTAAAGTTTGCATATTCTCTTCCTTTTGCTTAAAAATGTGACCATCACGCTCTTTTCAAATTGTAGAAGTCCACGCAACATACTAAAGCACCAAACTGCAACCCATGTTTTTCAATAAAATCGTTTGCCATGAAATGATAACCTAACCAAGCTGCCACCACCAAAGACCATAACCTGCCAAAAATATCGCATGTGACTTATAAATGGTGGCGAGTTTTAGCATGGGGCAATTGTCAAATTGCTCCATCTTAGATCAATTTTGTTTTATTTGCTATTACATGTACACCTTGTATTTTATATTCTAATTTATAGTCCTACTCAATTATAATTTGACTCAAATTAATTTACTTGTGAATACGTTATTTTTTAATCCCCCGTTTAAAAATCTAATTGGTTCAGCTCATTCTCAATAAAAAATCTAATTTGGACGAAAAAAATATATGACGTAAATATACATATATTTACTACATTATTTATAAAGAAATAAATTTAGTTTGTATCTAACTTTGTAATATTAATCCCTTCCTCAAAACTTTGTAATATTAATTAGGGCTAAATAAATTTTTGGTCCTTATAAATATAGCGAATTTTGTTTTTAATTCTTATAAAAAAGTGACATGTTTTTGTCCCTCTAAAAAATAGAGTTTTGATTTTAATTTAATGGGGATTAATTTTTTTTGTCCTTATAAATATAACGAATTTTGTTTTTAGTTCTAAAAAAGTGACATGTTTTTGTCTCTCAAAAATATTTTAGTCCCCATTAAATTAAAATTAAAACTAATATATTATAAATAAATATGACTATAATTTGAAATATAAAAATGCAAGGTGTACAACTAATACCAAATAAAACAAAATTGATCTAAGATGGGACAATCATTATTAATCACAATTCCTCTCCTAAGAAAATTAGCCTTTGTCGGAATGCGATTCACCAACAACCACTGTAATGCTCCTATTTCTATTTAAGCAATTAAACATGCGAATAATACATTTATTCAAGAAATAGAGGTTACGCCACATTCAAAATTCAAAACCGATAGACATGTATATAAACCTCAACAGTTGCAGCGGAATATAAACCAGAGTAATCAAAATATGTACATGTCATGAACAAATAAATCATATCCCAAAGATGAATCTCAAAACCCAAACATACGGGCAGTCACCAACAAAACAATAATCCAAAGAAAAATAAAATAACCTAATCTAGACCGACACAGCAAGCCTAGATCAGAGCCGACTCAACACCGATATCGGAGAAAGCTCCCAATATCCCAAGCAAAGACTCACCGAGCACTACTCCTGCACAGCGTCTACTCACCCATACAGGCAAGTAGGCGGTTAAAACCACTGGGGGTAAGTATTACATTATCATAATTCAAACAACAATTAAATCATTTAATATCATGTATTTGAATAATATTAATCATGCATAAATACTTATATTGCAACTTGATAGCTCATACCAACAAACACCAATCATATGAACAATTATCCATTCATAAATATTCATTCACAAACATCAATCACAATCATCATCAATAGTCAATCATCTCATTTCATCACCAATCACATATATCACATAAGACTCATGTTATGATATGCACTTATTGACACATAAATGCATGTGGTACCAAATTTTAAAAAGGTCGTCACCTCCGATGGACAAGTCAACATCTTATGTAAGGGTTCACCCCCGCCTTACATAATCTCCGAAGTAAAAGAGCTCAACCCTTTTACAACAACTCGACTATGTGTTTACACTGATTTTTGGTAAACAATCGCTGGTTTCAATAATGTTTACTTGCAAGATCAACCAGTAAATCTTAGGAGCATATTGAGCTTTTGTGGTTTGAATGTAAACGTAATGCTTGTTCGTAAAGTATTTTTGATAAAGTAAAAGACAAGAACAAAATGTAAAGAACTGAATCCAATCCGTATTGAATCCAATCGAAATTCTGTAAAGAATGACAATAGGAGAAAATACTTCGAAAAAGATTTAAATTGCAAAGGTGTTTAAAAAACTGTATTGAATTTGTAAAGACTTAATGAAAATTGGTACACAGATTCATACTTTGCAACTTGTGACTCGTTTGTCGCTTCCATACGGACAGTATTGAGTGTAAGTTTTTAGTATGATTGAATTGTGACCTGTTTTTCCTAAGAAAAACTACTATTTATACAAATAATCCTATAACTACCTAATCATATCTGTTCGATTTAAAATCGAAACTAGCCGTTTGCTAATTGGTTGATCTTATCCACAAAGTCTGAAGGCGCTTCGATAACTTCCTTTATCCATCAAACTAAACGGCTTGTTCGATTCCTGCTGAAGATATATATATTTTCGATAGATTCCTTCACAAAGCTAAACCCATCTTCTTTAGGTCAAACCCTTGACTGCATTAAATGATAGTATTTTCACAAATATCGGCTAACAAATGGCCCCCCAGAAACGTTATGTTTGAACTCTTTTTCGATCAAGAGAAACTTGACGTTTCTGAAATTTTTCGATAAAGTATGACTCCTTTGCAGTGACATCACCCTTTTGAAAAAAAAAAGACACTTCAAAGGTTTTAATTTTTAAACCGTCTCCATCAGAGCTTAGTGGGCCATGTCTGTTATTGGGAACCATAAAAAAACAACTGTTCCACGCGATGGTTGACATCTGTCAAACATCAAAGGCTATATATGACCTTTAGGTCACACTTTTACTCTCACTTTGCTTCCTTTCAGTATTTTTACTCTTTTCACCGTATCCTCCTTCTTCCTTACAATTCAACACTGTTCATCGTTCTTTTAACCAAAAACTTGCAACTTCATGACGCGCGCTGAAGGCTCTTCTTCTTATTCAACGAAATAGCATGAACCAAATATCAATCTTCCAAAAAATCCTCAATTTATGGAAGAACCGGATGTAAAAGAAGCTGAAGACAAAATTTGGAAATCCCAGGTAATCATCTCATGCCCAAATTCATCGCATGCATACCTAGGGCCTTTGCCGGATGACTCCGATGATCAGGAAGAACTAAATACAGTTTTTCCTTGTAGCGAGGAACAATTGCCTCTTATTTTCTCAAAAGGTCCATATGACCTAAGTTTTTTGAAATCTAAATTTAGAACCGAACCCAGATAGAAAACAATGAGAAATATCTTGATTGGCTGGATAAAGTGGAAAAAATCAAAGGTTCCTTCTCGAAAGAAATGGGAATTTTTGATCCCATTCAGCTATCCCGTCAGGGAACTAAATATCATAATGAGATGATCATTGCTGCCCTCCATTTCTGGAACCCCTCGACTAATAGTCTTCATTTAAAATGTGGAATGCTGACACCTACTTTGCTAGACGTTGCTGGTCTAGTCGGTTTGAAACCTATAGGCCAAACTTTCGATCCTGACACCCATTCATCGGAGATATCTTTCGATTTCTCGAGACCTGCTTATGGCAACTTGATGAGTCAATTATATGTTATTTTAATATGCTTTTTAGTTTAGTTTTAATTAGATTTTATATAATTTTATATTAGTATTATTTCCTTTTTAGGATAGTTTACTTTAAAATGCAATTTATTATATTTCAGGGAAGAATATTGGATGGAGAGAGTCTTGGAGCAAAAGAAAGGGATTTGGAGCAGATTGGACACAAAAACATGAAGATTGGGAAACAAAATATATCTCCCACAAGTCAGAAGCCTGGCACGGCCCGTGCTAGCCTTGGCACGGCCGTGCCACCCTCCAGATGCCTTTTGTTGCTTTTGCTTTGACTCCAAGCTATTCTATTTTGGCGCACAATCTACCGAGGAATATTCTAGGAATATATTTGCTTAGATTTTAAGTCAATTGTGTACTATAAATAGAGTAGCTAGCCATCACTAATATTCATCTTTTCTTGGAATACAATATGTGACAATTGTCTTTCTAATAAAAGTTCATTTTTACTTTATTGTTATTTACTTTTATGCTTTCTCTCTTCTTCTCCTTGTCTACGATGAACGTTAGTGAGTAGACTTCTATTGTCTTGGGATTGTTGGATAAGTCTAATGACATAATCCTAATCAAACCAAGCTTTAAACCTTAATCTTATGTAACCCTAATTCCTTATCTAAATTCACCGCTTTAACATGGATCAACCATTATCAAACTGTGGAAACGAAAGTGGAGGGTTTGATAATTGTTTATCCATCATCTCAAATATCAATTCATAAAACGAAAGTGGAGCTTTGATATTCGAACAAGTGAATTTAGACAAGGATTGCAAAGTCAGCGAAATAGGCTTTGCAATCTTTGAGACATATAGTTTCGATCTTCAAGGGAACTAATAACAATCAAGTCAGCGAAATAGGCTTGGTTGTTAGAGGAACCAAAATCTAATAGTAATCAAGTCAGCGAAATAGGCTTGGTTGCTAGAGGAACAAAAGAGAAACTGTCTTGAGAAATTAGGTCTAACATAAAGTTATAAGTTTAATAGTTTGGTTTGAGAAGGACTTGTCGTTAGGATGAACCAATGACCCCAAGGCTTTTATCTTTTATTATTATTTCCTTTTAAATATATAAAAATACAACTTTCTACCTTATAAACCTTTAGTCTAATCATTATCTAAAGTTAATTGAATTCATAACTCCCTGTCGGAACGATACTCTTTTCATACTACTTCGGTAAGACCGTGCACTTGCGGTTTTATCCCATCAAGTTTTTGGCGCCGCTGCCGGGGAGTTATTGTAATTTGATTAACTTTTTAATAGTGGTTACTCTAAAAAAAAAAATATATATAATATAATAATAATATATATATTTCCTTTTCTTACCTTTTTATTTTTATATATATATATATATTTAAAATATATTTTATTTCCTTTTCTTATCTTTTTATTTTTTTTATTTTATTTTTATATATTTATAAAATATTTTATATATTTATATCTCTCTCTCTCTCTCTCTATAAAAAATAAAAAAAAATAAAAAAAAAATATATATATATATATATATTTATATATAAAATCTCTCTCTCCCTCCATTTCTCCTTATTTTATTTTATTTTTATTATTTTTATTATTTTTTATTTTCTATCTTTAACCGCTTTGATTTCAGGGATGGCTCAAAGAAACACACAGTAATAACGATATGGCTGAGAAACGTGCTCTCAAAGAGTATGCAATCACATCTTCAGATGAGCCGTACGATGCTATTGTGTACCCAACGGTTGAGGATATTAAATTTGAAATAAAGCCTGCACTTATTTACCTGGTGCAGCAAAATCAATTTTTCGGATCACCCACTGAGGATCCGAATTTTCATGTTTCAACTTTTTTAAGACTCAGTGGAACTTTGAAGGCAAACCAAGAGGCCGTAAGGCTGCACCTCTTTCCTTTTTCCTTAAGGGATAGAGCTAGTGCTTGGTTTCATTCATTGACTATTGGTTCTATCACTTCATGGGACCAAATGAGGCGAACTTTCCTTGCCCAATTCTTTCCCCTTTCTCAAACCGCTCAATTCAGGGCGAGGCTTTTTCAATACACTCAAAAAGATGGTGAATCTCTTTACGATGCGTGGGAGCGTTTCAAAGAAATGCTTAGGCTTTGCCCCCATCATGGTTTAGAGAAGTGGCTTATTATCCACACCTTTTATAATGGTCTTTCGTATACCACAAAAATATATGTTGATGCAGCTGCAGGTGGAGCTTTGATGAATAAAACTTACACAGCAGCATATGATTTGATCGAGGGCATGGCACAAAACCACTATCAGTGGACAAGTGAGAGAGTCATCACTGCTTCTTCACCCTCTAAAAAAGAGGCAGGTATGTACAAAATTTCCTCCCTTGATCATCTAACTGCTAAGGTTGACACACTAACACAAAAATTTGATACAATGAATACTAGTGTTGTCACACCTGCTCCTGTAGCACCTCCTTGTGAAGTTTGTGGTGTATTTGGCCATATTGGCATTAATTGCTAACTAGGTAGTGTTGTTAGAGGTCCTGAGCAAGTAAACTATGCTCAATATAATCGAGGGTTTAGAAACGACCAATTTTTTTATCAAACCCCTCGAAATCTTTTTGGACAACAAACAACACCACCCAGTTATGCAAACAACCAAAGAGTCCCTCAAAAATCAGGCTTGGAACTTTTAATGGAAAATTATGTTATAGATCAATCCAAGCAACTCCAAGAGCTTAAAAACCAAACTGAATTTTTGAATGACTCTCTTGCCAAAATCACATCCAAGGTAGACTCCATAGCAACTCACAATGAGATACTTGAAACCCAAATCTCTCAAGTGGCCCAACACGTGACTACTTCCTCTCAAACCACCGGGATCTTTCCAGGTCAAACTGAAACCAACCCCAAAGGCTATATAGGTTCTATTTTTCTTAGGGATGGTAACCAATTAGAGGACCCCGATGTGAAAATTAAGAACAATGAGGGAGAGATAGGAAGTGATGAGCCTCAAAGTGAGAAAACTATAGGAGAAAATGAACAGCCATTTGTTTCACCACCTCATGAGCCTAAAAATCCATTAACACAAGATTTTGTCAAATCAAAGTTAGATGACCAATTTAGAATTTTAATCGATATACTTCCAAACAAATTGCCATCTAAACTTAAGAATCTAGAAAGTTTTCTCATACCTTGTGTCATAGGATCCAAAAGCATTGAGAAAGCCATGTGTGATTTGGGAGAGAATGCCAGGTTGACGCCACTATCCCTTTGGGAAAGATTGGGTATAGGGTAGAGAAACCTCTTGAATGTCAAGCTAATGACTATAAAGAAGCGCTTCGTGGGAGGCAACCCACGCATTTAACTGCTTTTGTTTTGTTGTGTTTTGTTTTTATTTGTTTTGTAGGTAATTGTCCGACTATGATTCAAGAAAAAGAAAATTTTTGAAGTCCCGGTCTCCAGAACCTTGGCACGGCCCGTGCTCACACTGGCACGGCCCGTGCTCACACTGGCACGGCCGTGCCAGACCTTGCCCTTCCCAAACCAGGCCAAACTCCAGAAACTTGGCACGGCCCGTGCCAACCTCAGCACGGCCGTGCCCGACCTCAGGTAAGGTTAAACCTCATTTTCCTTCATCTTCTCCCCTCATTCTTCAAACCAAACCCCTCTCATCCCTCCTACTTCTCTCTAAAACCTCCATAACCACAAAACCTCAAACCTCCACATCTCCATCAAACATTCACCAATTCACAAAATTTCTTACCCAATTCAACCACAAAAACCATTCCCACCGCAACCATCCATACAAAATCCACTTTCATCCACCCAATCCAAAAAAATTCACAACCTCCATCAACCAACTCCTAAAACTCACTTAAACCTTCCCTCCATCACTAAACCAACCCTTTCCACCAAAAACATTCACTAACCCCAACCTTCACCAAAGCCACACCAAGTCCAACCAAGGTCAAGGCTATGGCATCCAAAAGAAGTGGAAAAGAAGTTGCAACATCTTCAAGAGGACCTCCCCCAAAGAAGAAAGTACCGGCAAATAACCATGGCATAATATTCAAGGACAACAAGCAAAAGGATAGGTATAAAAATCTCATCTCTAAACCTTTACATCCTTGCAGATACCCTGATAATTATGACTTGGTTACATTAGGCCTTAGTGACAATGTGTTTAAATTTCTAAGACGATTAGGGTGGGTTGCTATGTTAGGACCTATGTGGGGTTATGAAAGTTTCACCTTTAAGTTTTTAAGTTCAAATGTTTTTACAAAGGATAAGATGAATTTTGATAACCCTAAATCATCGAATCGCTTTCCGGCTTATGAACATTGATTACGAGATGTCGCTTCAACACTTTTGTGATGAGATGGACTTCGCTAACGCGGGGTTCATCCACGACTCTTGGGATCAAAGTCTTAAGCCGGTTGACTATCAACCCACCACCTTTTGGGAATAGATCACCGACCTTAGGCAATTTAACACACGATACCTTCAAAAAGTAATGACTGGCACTATTTGGGGTAGGACCGAAGTGGGGAACACTAGGAAGGATGAACTCTTCATGTCGTGGGCCATGCTTAACAACCACCCCGTTAACACATGCTTTTACTTGCTTGATTACCTTTCCCATGATGGTAATAGGTTTGATAGTAGGGGAGAGATAGTTGTGGGTGGTATCATCACATACATAGCTAGGCAATTGGGAGTGGGTGAGGACCAAGGGATTACAAAAATTGAGGGAAACAATAGGCTTAACATAGAGACCCTTATCTTTATGAACTTCATTAAGCCCCATCCACCCATGTCCTACACACTCAAACTCATTGTGCCTATTTTGATTATAATTTCTAACCCATCTCGGACTAACACCGAGGGGGAAGAAAATTTGTTGTATGTTGTTGATGATCCACAGGTACATGAAGAACACGATAATGAAGGCGAGGAAGATGCACATTTGCACCATGAAGAGGAAGGTGCACAATTGTACCATGATAAGGAGCACCATGACCATGATGCCGGATAAACAAATGAAAATGCAAGATGGGCATGGATGCATACCGAGGCTGAGAGGATAAGCACCAAGCAACTAAGGCAAGGTGTTGAATTGTCGGGACTAAGGAATTATGTCCTAAGGGGCAACCGCATATCCGAAGAAAATAACCAAATGCTTCGGAACATGATGCACCATCTTCACCTCCAAGGTCATACCTATAGAACTCAATGAAAAATGTGAGCTTTCCGCTTCCTCTCTTCTCTTACTACTCCTCCTCCTCCTCCTCCTCCTTCTTCTTCTTCTTCTTCTTCTTCTTCTTCTTCTTCTTATTCTTCTTCTTCTTCTTCTTCTTCTTCTTCTTCTTCTTCTTCTTCTTCTTCTTCTTCTTCTTCTTCGTTTATCTTATTTTGAATCATTGAGGACAATGCTTCTCCTAAGTGTGGGGGGAGCCTAATAAAGTGTCTTTAGTCGTAGTGTTTCCAAACTCCCTTGAACTTTATTCTTTTGTTTTGTTTTATTGTAAAAGGCATGGTTAAGTAGCTAATTTTTATTGAAAATATCATGACACAAAATTTTCATTGTCTCCTCTTATTTGATTGATTCTTGTACATGAAAGCAAACTCTTGTGTTTTAAGTCTTCTTGATATACCCACATCTTGTTTTAAAGTGAATAAAATTCTCCAATGAGAAAAACACAAAGTTGCTTCCCTTGAGTAAATGTATGAATAGGTATTTTAAGGAAACGCGTTTTAATCTTAGTGGTACATTAACCTTTAAAGATTCTCAAAGTGCAAGTAGTATAAGTGAGTATAAGGGAATTCATAAAAAGCCAAAAAGCCAAATAAATTCCAAGATCTCATCATTGAATCTAGATTGGGGAAGGAGGTAGGCCCTCCGACTTCCTACGTGAAGATGATTGTTATCTTGAGAAAAAACTTTAAAACGCATCATTGAATCTAGATTGGGGAAGGGGGTAGGCCCTCCGACTTCCTACGTGAAGATGATGTTTTAAGGGATACCATTGAATCTAGATTGGGGAAGGGGGTAGGCCCTCCGACCTCCTACGTGAAGATGTTGTTCCTTAAATAAAGAACTTAAAATGTGCAAATGGCAAAGAACAAAGATTCTCAAATACTCCCATCTCTCTTATATGAATTATAGAAGGAATCTTTCTTGGTTGGTTTAGTGCTAGGATTAGACCATGTTTCCTCATAATGCCTATCTTATACAGGAGCAAGAAAAGGGTTGGACTTCACACACACACTCACTTGAAACTTGATCGTTGGGTTGAATAAAAATTACAAGAAATGCTTGAGTTTGTGATTAGTGTACATTTGGGATTTAAGCCCTTGAGGAGACATGTGCTTTAATTGAATTGTCATTTGGTATAACTGTTGGTGCTACTATGTTTATGCCTTTTGCTTGAGGACAAGCAAAGATTCAAGTATGGGGGAGTTTGATGAGTCAATTATATGTTATTTTAATATGCTTTTTAGTTTAGTTTTAATTAGATTTTATATAATTTTATATTAGTATTATTTCCTTTTTAGGATAGTTTACTTTAAAATGCAATTTATTATATTTCAGGGAAGAATATTGGATGGAGAGAGTCTTGGAGCAAAAGAAAGGGATTTGGAGCAGATTGGACACAAAAACATGAAGATTGGGAAACAAAATATATCTCCCACAAGTCAGAAGCCTGGCACGGCCCGTGCTAGCCTTGGCACGGCCGTGCCACCCTCCAGATGCCTTTTGCTGCTTTTGCTTTGACTCCAAGCTATTCTATTTTGGCGCACAATCTACCGAGGAATATTCTAGGAATATACTTGCTTAGATTTTAAGTCAATTGTGTACTATAAATAGAGTAGCTAGCCATCACTAATATTCATCTTTTCTTGGAATACAATATGTGACAATTGTCTTTCTAATAAAAGTTCATTTTTACTTTATTGTTATTTACTTTTATGCTTTCTCTCTTCTTCTCCTTGTCTACGATGAACGTTAGTGAGTAGACTTCTCTTGTCTTGGGATTGTTGGATAAGTCTAATGACATAATCCTAATCAAACCAAGCTTTAAACCTTAATCTTATGTAACCCTAATTCCTTATCTAAATTCACCGCTTTAACATGGATCAACCATTATCAAACTGTGGAAACGAAAGTGGAGGGTTTGATAATTGTTTATCCATCATCTCAAATATCAATTCATAAAACGAAAGTGGAGCTTTGATATTCGAACAAGTGAATTTAGACAAGGATTGCAAAGTCAGCGAAATAGGCTTTGCAATCTTTGAGACATATAGTGTCGATCTTCAAGGGAACTAATAACAATCAAGTCAGCGAAATAGGCTTGGTTGTTAGAGGAACCAAAATCTAATAGTAATCAAGTCAGCGAAATAGGCTTGGTTGCTAGAGGAACAAAAGAGAAACTGTCTTGAGAAATTAGGTCTAACATAAAGTTATAAGTTTAATAGTTTGGTTTGAGAAGGACTTGTCGTTAGGATGAACCAATGACCCCAAGGCTTTTATCTTTTATTATTATTTCCTTTTAAATATATAAAAATACAACTTTCTACCTTATAAACCTTTAGTCTAATCATTATCTAAAGTTAATTGAATTCATAACTCCCTGTCGGAACGATACTCTTTTCATACTACTTCGGTAAGACCGTGCACTTGCGGTTTTATCCCATCACAACTTCATCATCGACCATCATAACACTTCTAGTACCACAGTGTCTGATCAGGAGCATATCGCTTTCCTAACTTATTGGTTGTCCATGTATATCTTCTGCTCAAGATCGATTCAGATCCCTAAGAAGTTTACAACCTTAGCAATCCAATTGCATGAAGGGAGAGATATTTGCTTGAGTAAGCTCATCTTAGGATCTTTATATGAGAGTTTGAACCATGCAGTATCCAGCATAAAGGATTTCCAACCTGGTAGTAGCCTTATCATTCCTGGCCCCATCTGATCGTTTCAATTGTGGCTTTTGGCCACTTTCAGAACAAAATTAGTAGTACACCTACCCCCTGCTCTTTCGAAAGTCTATGATAATAGGTCAGTCGAAGGTTTAGGTTTGACATTGCTCCAGTACGGTAATAGGAGTTCTCCAGATTTGTTTGCAGTGGCTTATAATGCCTTTCTAGGTTGCACATCCTTCACGCCTTCGATGGCTCCTTTCACCACTAGATCTCATGGGCCTTCATGGTTCACAGCAGGGTTCCCAACCGATTCTAGTGAAGAAGAGGTAGATATTAATGCCATCTGGGAAGCTTACCTTACCCCACCTTTTTGTCCAGTAGAGTGACTGCTGGAAGCCCGTACGGGGTGTACGGCTATCAACCTAACCATGTGGCTAGACAATTTGGCTTAGTTCAAATTAAGCCAAGTTCATTGTACAAGTGTTTAGATGATTTGAGGCAACACCTCATAGAGCATGTTTGGAGGTCTACCTTGCGTCGGGCTCAGCGGCAAAAGCTTATTTTTGAACCAAAGCCATATACTTCATCTTTTGCATGCACAAAAACATTCTATCGATGGTGGCAGTGCTATTTCAAGCACCAAACCGATCGTATAGATCCTGATACTCTGCTTCCTGAATTGATTCTTGCTTTTCATACTGTGTAGAGGAAATCAAAGAAAAACAGAGGTACGCATATTCGAGAAATTCAAGCTTTTCAAAACTTCTTTCAAACTGTATATGATCCTCTCCATCTAAAGAGGACAGTTTATTATGCGGCTAAAACTTTAAGGGATAAGATCCATGACAAAATTCCCTCAATGTCTTTTCCTCCTTTTACCCCCAGTAAATACCTTTTTGCACTTCACTTTAAAACAAGGTTTCCCGTTTTGCCAACTAGTCCGTTGGCCTTGGCCTTTAGGCCACCCTATCCCAAATGGTTATTTTGTGATAGTCTAATGGGAATGAAACAAAAATTTATAAAGAGGGAAAAAGACAGAGTAACTGCGACCAAGCACAACTTATATACATTTAGATGGCATCTGCACTTAAATCATCCTCATATTCGAATTTTATCCGAAATAAGGTTAGGTATGGAACTTTTCGATTTTCCTTTGTAGAAACTATCTAAATTTCGAATACATTATATTAGATAAAAGAGGATACTTATCTATTTTATGTTTTATGGCTAGTAGAGTTTCCTTTGGCCTCAGGGGAAGTAGAATACCCAGAAGAAGATAGCTCTCGAAAGACATCCAAATCGAAATCTGACAAAACTTCTCAGAAAAAGAAATCTTCAAAGACGGACAAAAAGAAGAAATCCGAAAAAACCTTCCAAAGGAAAGCAAGCCCGCACGATCGAGGATGAGGTAAATTATTTCTTGAGTCATCTCAGCCATACTTTCCGTAGGGGATCTTTGAGTTTAAACTTCCTCGTAGGTTGTAATTTCTCCCGATGCTGCTGAAAGACCTGCTGTCTCTGAGCCTCTCAAACTGAAAGAGAGTCGTAAGAATAGAAAACATGATCCTCCGCCCATCGAGACAGATGAAGTGGAAGAAACTTTGGGCCAACCTAGCCCGAAAAGGATGAAAACCCGTAAAGATTCGAATCCCAACAGTGCTCATTCTTGCGTTGGTGACAATGCTTTAAAGGTGTTTTTTTTTAAAAACCTTTTGTTTTATTATTTTAGCTATGAGTATCGAAATGTGCTTCTCATAACAGTGTTTCTCTCGCAGGCTATCCAAATTGATATACCCCAACACGCTCAAGTTGGTCAAGCAGAGGCTTCACCTATTGTTGAGGAGGATGAAGGCGTTGAAACCAGTGTTCCTACACCTGATGTGGAGATCACTTCTCCCAATCAAATTGCGGTAGAGTCAAGTGGTCGCCAGGGTGAAGCGCCTGACGGGGGTAGCGACGTGGAAGCGGATCTCGATGCAGATCAATTTATCATAACTCCAGAGAAGATCCCATCGCTGAAAACCCTCCACTCACTTACACCCCAGATTCGACAGGTAACGCTGAGCCACTTCAACCTGACCCAACCTTGGATCAAATAGCCTTAAGTCAACTTGAGGAAGCCAATCCTTTGGATGCTTTTGACCTTTTAGCCAGCGACATTCTCCTATCCAGGAGCACCGGAAAATCCTCTAATGTGTCTACTGGGGACCCTTCTCAAGCTTCGACTGAAAATCTCTTCGCGGAGTTTCGAAGCAAAGTTTTAAGAGCTGATCTATTTGAAGTTATAGAGCAGGGTGAGAATGTCATTCTCGACATACGAGAATTATTGCACAAACTCATGAATCTTCCTTCAGGCCTTAAATTTCAGAAATTTTTCAAAGCCTTAGAGCCCCTTTTAGATAGCATAAAGAAAGGGTGTCTTCAGAGAAGAAATGGCAAGGCTAAACTTGAGGAACAGACTCTTCGATATGATCAGCTTTTGGATGAAATTGCTGCGTTTAAATCCAAGCTTGAGGCCTTTCGACAAGAAACCCCTCTAATCCAATCTCAAGTGGCAGACATTGACTCATCAATTGCCCAGTATAAGGCCAAAATTGAGCAGTTAGAGGATCAAAAAGCCCATCTTTTGGCTAAAGAAGGTCTAATGAAGTCAGAGGCTCAAATTGCCATCCAGAAGATCAAGGAATCGAAATCTTCCCAGCAGGAAATAGTACTCCTCACTGATCAACTCACCTCTGGTTTTAAGATGTAAACCATTTTGTATTGAACTCATTATGGGAGTTTTAGTTTCTATTTTGTTCCCTCTTATTGTGTATGTATTTATTTTGTAACGGTTTAGAAACCGTTTTAACATTAACATAATATTTTATTTAGTTATTTATATATAATTTATATATATATTTTTAATTGATCTCTTGATGGAACAAATCTCAAGACAGTTATAATGATGAGAAACTTAAAAGTCTTTTTTTTTAACTTGGTAGGATTAGCTTGTCTTGGGAACCGTAATTCTTGCAAAAATCTAATTATGAGATTCTTTTTTAGGGAAGATAAAACATAAAGTTTTTTACAACTTCCTTCCCAAGGCTTTTTAATCACGGCGTACATCTGCCGCCACGTGTCTCCTTATGATCTATGATGATCAAAAGAAAGGAACCGTCGCTTGTGTTTCAAGGGGGAAAAACCACCTTTCAACTTCCCATTCATTTTATAAATACCATCCTCTTTGTCTTGTATTTTCATCTCTCACTTATCTTTCTTCGTGTTCATTAAACACTTTTCCATAAACAAAATTTCTTCATGGATTTCATAAGTTGCTTGAGTGATGATCTGATCATAGACATTGCTGCAAGGGTTGCCAAGCACAACATGTTTGATCTTTTCCGTTTTCAAAGACAAAACAAGAGAATTGCTGCTCTCTGTAGAGATCGTAAGGTCTCAAGATCCTTTGGTGAGGATTGTATCAAGCTACTCACCGATCTGAAATCTACCCATCTGAAGTTGGATTTCAAGCTTCGCTTATGGGAACATGGGAACCCCATGTTTTGTATTTTGAGATGCACTCAATTCATGCTAGATGTTGAGCCATGCATTCCTACCGTCAAGCGTTTGCTTAGGAACGCTATGGACGCTGGCTCTGTAAGCGCTCTTTACTTTGATGTAATGCTGAGGGCGCTTGACGGTATCACTCATGATACCACTGAACTCTTCATTGACTTTTGGTCTCTTTTGGAGACGAAAAATGTTGCGCGTTATCGCAGGGAGATAACAGGAGGGGACTCCCATTTTCGCTTCGTTTCAGGCTGGTACAAGAGGTTGTTGTCCCCCCCAGTTAATTCGTCGTCGATTCTGCAACAATTGGAACAACTGCCCTGGAGATGGACTAAGGCGCAACTATCGAGGATTTCATCCTGCTGAAGATGAACTGTACAATCTTCAGCGTTTCTGCCTTAGATGTCGTCTTGATAGTGAGCTTCGATGGTTTCTCGACCTTTTTGGGTTTGGCCAACTTATGTAGGTCCTTCCATCGAAAATCCTTTTAGAATTTTCTAATTTCTGTTTCTAGCATTTCTTTTGTAATGGTTTACTTTGCGCTCTTTTAGAGCCCGTTTTGAAGTTTCTTTTGTGTAAACCGCCCATTAGTTGGCCTTATGAAATGCTATGTTTGAATTTGTCTTTTCGAATTACTCTTGTATGATCTTAATTTCTTGTAACGTCGGTTTATACTTTTTCAAGTACTTTCCGTTTATTCGTAAAATCCTTCGATCTTCATTTAATTCTTCGATCTCATATGCATTGTTCGAAAAGACTCTTAATATCTGCCACGGTCCTTCCCATCCGGGTGACCATTTTCCCAAAGCTCTATCTTTCTTATCCATTGGTAAAATGACTTTCCATACAAAATCTCCTTGGGCGAAAAACTTCGATTTTACCTTTTTATTATATGCTTTTTCTACCCTTTCCTTTTGTCTTGCAAGGACTTCTAACGCTGTTAATCTTTCTTCATCGAGATCGGTCAATTCGTCTATGACCATGTCTCAATAATGATTGACCGGTATTTCGCATTGCCTTTGGATTCTGACTGATTGCAGCAAAATCTCTACTGGTAACACGGCATCATGACCAAATGTTAACCTAAAAGGTGTAGTGTTTGTCGATTCTTTGGGAGATGTTCGACAGGCCCACAAAGCCTCGCCTAAAATTTCAGGCCAATTCTTTGGCTTTGCCTTGATTTTTCGTTTGATAATGGCAATGATGTTTTTGTTTGCCGCTTCAACCTGACCATTTGCTTGCGCATAATATGGTGTCGAGGTTAGAAATTTAAAGCCTGTATCTTCGGCAAATTTCGCCATCTTTCGACCAGTGAATACGGATCCTTGGTCTGTGGTTATGGTTTCTGGGATACCGAACCTATAGATAATGAACTTCTGGATGAAGCTTATAACTTCTTCTTGAGTAACATCTTTTAATGGAATTGCTTCTATCCATTTTGTGAAATAATCTATTCCTACTAAGATGTATCTATAACCTTTCAATGAAGTGGGTTTAATTTCCCCTATCACATCCAAGGCCCATCCTCTAAATGGCCAAGGTTTAATTATCGCATGAAGTTCACTTGCTGGGACGCGCTAAATTCCGGCGTATTTTTGGCACCCTTGGCATCCTTTTGCGAACTCTATGCAATCTCTGAGCATAGTTGGCCAATATAACCCTTGTTGGAATAAAAGCCATTTCATTTTATGGCCTGCTTGGTGCGTTCCACAACTTCCGTCGTGTGTATTCGAAACAGCCAAATATGCATCTGTATCACCTAGGCATTTCAACAAAACTCCTTCCGAAGTCTTTTTGAATAATTCATTGCCCATAATTACATAACTTAAAGCCCTGTATTTCACTTTTCAACAAGTGGTTCCATCTGGATTTTCCAAATATTTCACTATAGGTTTTTGATGAGATAAAACCGCAAGTGCACGGTCTTACCGAAGTAGTACAAAAGAGTATCGTTCCGACAGGGAGTAGTTCAATTTAATTAACCTTTAAAGATGATTAGAAGAGAGAAGAGAATTGTAAGTTGGGGGTTTTCAAGCGTTGAAAGATAATAATAATAAAAAGAGCCTTGGGATCGTTGGCTTCCTCTAAATAACAAGTCCTTCTCAAACCAAAACTATAAGCTTATAATGTTATGTTAGACCTAATTTCCCAAGACAGTTTCTCTTATGTTCCTCTAGCAACCAAGCCTATTTCGCTGACTTGATTACTATTGGATTCTGGTTCCTCTAACAACCAAGCCTATTTCGCTGACTTGATTGTTATTAGTTCCCTTGAAGATCGAAACTATATGTCTCAAAGATTGCAAAGCCTATTTCGCTGACTTTGCAATCCTTGTCTGAATTCACTTGTTCGAATATCAAAGCCCCACTTTCGTTTTATGAATTGATATTTGGAATGATGGATAAACGATTATCAAACCCTCCACTTTCGTTTCCACAGTTTGATAATAGTTGATCCATGTTAAGACGGTGAATTCAGATAAGAAATTAGGGTTACATAAGATTAGGGCTTAGAGCTTGGTTTGATTAGGATTATGTCATTTAGACTTATCCAACAATCCCAAGACAAGGAGAAGTCTACTCAGTCATGTTCATCGTAGACATGGGGGAGAAGAGAGAAAGCATAAAAGTAAATGACAGGAAAGTAAAGGAAAAGAAAAGAACTTTAATTAGAAAAGCAATTGTCACTTATTGTATTCCAAGTAAAGATGAATATTTGTGATGGCTTGCTACTCTATTTATAGTACACATTCGACTTAAAATCTAAGCAAGTATATTCCAAGAATATTCCACGATAGATTGTGCGCCAAAATAGAATAGCCCATAATCCAAGAAAAGCAGCAAAAGGTGTTCTGGAGGGTGGCACGGCCGTGCCAAGCCTAGCACGGGCCGTGCCAGCATTCTGACTTTGAGGGAGACGTATTTTTGTTCCGAATCTTCATATTTTTGTACCGAATCAGCTCCAAACCCCTTTCTTTTGCTCCAAGACTCAATCCATCCAATATTCGTTCCTGAAATATAATAAAATGCAATTTAAAGTAAACTATCCTAAAAAGGAAACAATACTAATATAAAATTATATAAAATCTAAATAAAACTAAACTAAAAAGCATATTAAAATAGGCAATAAATGACTCATCAAACTCCCCCACACTTGAATCTTTGCTTGTCCTCAAGCAAAAGGCATAAACATAGTAGCACCAACAGTTATATCAAATGACAATTCATTTAAAGCACATGTCTCCTCAAGAGCTTAAATCCCAAACGTACACTAATCACAAACTCAAGCATTTCTTGTAATTTTCATTCAACCCAACGATCAAGTTTCAAGTGAGTGTGTGTGTGAAGTCCAACCCTTTTCTTGCTCCTGTATAAGATAGGCATTATGAGGAAACATGGTCTAATCCTAGCACTAAACCAACCAAGAAAGATTCCTTCTATAATTCATATAAGAGAGATGGGAGTATTTGAGAATCTTTGTTCTTTGCCATTTGCACATTTTAAGTTCTTTATTTAAGGAACAACATTTTCACGTAGGAGGTCGGAGGGCCTACCCCCTTCCCCAATCTAGATTCAATGGTATCCCTTAAAACATCATCTTCACGTAGGAAGTCGGAGGGCCTACCTCCTTCCCCAATCTAGATTCAATGATGCTTTTTAAAGTTTTTCCTTTAAGATATCAATCATCTTCACGTAGGAAGTCGGAGGGCCTACCTCCTTCCCCAATCTAGATTCAATGATGAGATCTTGGAATTTATTTGGCTTTTTGGCTTTTTATGAACTCCTTTATACTAACTTATACTACTGGCACTTTGAGAATCTTTAAAGGTTAATGCACCACTAAGATTAAAACGCGTTTCCTTAAAATACCTATTCATACATTTACTCAAGGGAAGCAACTTTTGTGTTTTTCTTATTGGAGAATTTTATTCACTTTAAAACAAGATGTGGGTATGTCAAGAAGACTTAAAACACAAGAGTTTGCTTTTATGTACAAGAATCAACAAATAAGAGGAGACAATGAAAATTTTTGTGTCATGATATTTTCAATAAAAATTAGCTACTTAACCATGCCTTTCACAATAAAACGAATCAAAAGAATAAAGTTCACGGGAGTTTGGAAACACTACGACTAAAGACACTTTATTAGGCTCCCCCCACACTTAGGAGAAGCATTGTCCTCAATGATTCAAGAGAAAAGAAAAATAAAAGAGAAGGAGATGTAGAAGAAGAAGAAGAAGGAGGAGGAGGAGGAGGATGAAGAGAAAGAAGGGAAGAGAGGAAGAGGAAAGCTCACATTTTTGTCATTGGGGTCCGTATGGAGGACCTTGGAGGTGAAAGTGGTGCATCATGTTCCGAAGCATTTGGTTATTTTCTTCGGATATGCGGTTGCCCCTTTGGACATCATTCCTTAGTCCCATTAATTCAACACCTTGCCTTTGTTGCTCGGTGCTTATCCTTTCGACCTCAGTATGCATCCATTCCCATCTTGTATTTTCATTTGTTTCACCTTCATCATGGTGATGGTGCTCCTCATCATGGTGCAATTGTGCATCTTCCTCTTCTTGGTGCAAGTGTGCACCGTCTGCTTCTTCATTATGCTGCTCTATGTGCACCTGTGGGTCATCATTAACATACAACAAATTTTCTTCCACCTCGGTGTTAGTCCGAGATGGGTTAGGTAATAATATCAAAATAGGCACATTAAGCTTGAGTGTATAAACAAAGGGGATTCGAGGTTTTAGGAAATTCATAGAGATAAGGGTTTCTATGTTTAGTCTATTGTTACCCTCAATCTTGTTTATCCCTTGGTCTTCACTCACGCCTAACCGCCTAGCTATGTATGTTATGATACCACCAACTACTATTTCTCCCCTACTATCGGACCTATTTCCTAGAAGGGAAAGGTAGTCAAGCAAGTAAAAACAAGTGTTAATGGGGTGGTTGTGCAGCATAGCCCAAAGCATGAAGAGTTCATCGTTCCTAGTGTTCCCTAGTTCTGTCCGTCCCCTAATGGTGCAAGCCATAACCGTTTGAAGGTACCTAAGTACGGGGTTGTGAATGTTGCTAGCTTTGTTGGCGCGTGTGTTAAACTGGTCAAGACCTGTAATTCGCTCCCAAAAGGCGGCGGATTGATAGTCAACCGGTTTTAAATTTTGATCCCAAGAGTCGTGGATGACCCCCGCATTTGCGAAGCCCATCTCATCACAGAAGTGCTGAAGAGACATCTCATAATCAGTATTCAAAAGCCGGAAAGAAACTCTATGGTTAGGGTTATCAAAATTCAACCTATCTTTCGTAAAAACAATAGAGCTTAAAAATTCATAGGTGAAATTCTCATACCCTCTCATAGGTCTCAACATATCAACCCATCCTAACCTTTCTAGCAGATTAAACACATTATCTTTGATACCTAGCTTATTCAAGTCATGGTTATCAGGGTACCTGCAAGGATGTAGAGGTTTAGAGATTAGAATTTTGTACCTATCCCTTTGCTTGTTGTCCCTGAAGGTGATGCCATGATTCTTGGCTTGCGTTTTCTTCTTTGGAGGAGGTCCCCCGGATGAGCTTACAACTTCTTTACCACTTCTCTTTGAAGCCATTGCCTTGACCTTGCTTTTGGTGTGGTGGTGGTGGTGGTTTGTGTTTGGGTTGTTTGAGCGGAAAAGGTTGGTTTAGTGTTGTGGTGAAGGTTTAATTGAGTTTTAGGGGTTGGGTTATGGAGGTTGGTGAAGAATTTCTGCTTTTTGGGTTAGGTTAAGGAAGGTTACGAATTTGGGTGATGTTGGTTGGGATGGATGAAATTGGTTTTTGAATGGTGGGTTTTGATTGGAATGGTGTTAGTGATTGATTGGGTGGAGAAATTTTGTGAATGGGTGAGATTTGGGGGTGGTTGTGGAGATTTGTGGTTGTATGGTTATGGAGGTTGGAGAGAGAAGGGTGAAGGTAGAGAGAAGTTTGTGTTGGAGAGTGAAGGAAGAAGAAGGCCAAAAGGTAAGGTTATACCTACCTGTGATCGGGCACGGCCGTGCCAAGCTTAGCACGGGCCGTGCCAACATTCTGGAATGTGGCTTGTTTTTGGTGTACCAAGGTCTGGCACGGCCATGCCAGTGTGAGCACGGGCCGTGCCAAGGTTCTGGAGGGCGAGGCTTCAAAATTTTCTGTTTTCTTGAATCTTTCTCGGACAATGACCTACAAAATAATTTAAAAACAAAAACAAACAAAACGAAAGCAGTTAAATGCGTGTGTTGCCTCCCACGAAGCGCTCTTTTATTGTCATTAGCTTGACGTTAAGAAAGTGTCCATAGAAAGGATCAAAGAGATCATATTGTGTAGTTGACGCTAGGAAACGTTCTTTCACATTATGTACTTCAATCATGTTACAAGAATAAAGAGCGGGACCTTTCATAACATTCTCCAACTCGAATCCAATCATCGCATCACTCGCTTGAAAAACTATCCTACCACTCTGAACATCTACTATAGCACCTGCAGTAGCTAGGAAGGGTCGTCCTAAGATATGAGACAAGGCTTCAGCAAAGGGAATCTTAATGCAAATCCTTTTAAGTATGTTTAATAATTTAGCAAATTGGGCTTCCAAGTTGAGCTTAGTGAGCCTTAATGGGTTAAGGGCCTTGTTCTTATCAAGCGGTGTCTTTATCGCATCCTTCTCACCTAGAAGCTTAACACTCTCTCCCTTGACACTTTTGGCTTTAGTAATGGTCTCTTCTAACTTACTGCCCCCAAAAGAAATAGCATTGACATGGGCTTTGGGGTTTGTTTCAGGTTGACCAGGAAAGACTCCTGGTGTTTGAGAAGAGGCGGCCACTTGTTGGGCCACTTGGGAGATTTGGGTCTCAAGCATTTTGGTGTGTGTAGCGATAAAATCAACCTTGGTATTGAGTTTGGAGAGAGAGTCGTTCAGAAATCCTGTTTGGTTTTTTAACTCTTGAAGTTGTTTATTTTGATTCATCATGCAATTTTCCAACAGTATTTCTAGACTAGATTTCTGAGCCACTCTCTGGTTGTTTGTATAGCTAGGTGGTGCTGTTTGTCCATAGGAACCTTGAGGATTTTTGTAAAAATTTTGATTCGGCCTCGTTCCTTGGTTATATTGAGCGTAATTCAGTTGGTCAATATTGGCAGCACTACCTAACTGACAATCAACACCTATATGACCGGATATACCACAGACTTCACAAGGAGGGGATGCAGAAGAAGGTGTAACAACATTATCATTAAGTTTTTCAATTTTTTGGGTTAATGCCTCAACCTTAGCAGCAAGGTGGTTATATTAAGAGACTTCGTATATACCTGCCTCTTTCTTAGAGGGAGTAGGAGTGGTGACGGCTCTCTCGTTGGTCCATTGGTAGTGATTCTGAGCCATGTCCTCAATCAAAGCATAAGCCTCCGTGTAGTTTTTGTTCATTAGAGCTCCACCTGCAGCTGCATCAACAGACATCTTAGTGGTATATGACAAGCCATTATAAAACGTGTGGACTATAAGCCACTTCTCTAGGCCATGGTGGGGACAAAGTCTAAGCATTTCCTTGAAACGCTCCCACGCCTCATAGAGAGACTCCCCGTCTTTTTGATTGAAACGCGTTATTTGGTCTCTAAGCTTAGCAGTTTTAGACGGGGGAAAAATCGGGCGAGGAATGCTCGCCTCATATCGTCCCATGAAGTAATGGAACCGACTTCCAGGGAATGGAACCAAGCGCTAGCTCTATCCCTTAAGGAAAAGGGAAAGAGATGAAGTCTTACGGCTTCTTGGTTCTCTTTTATGGTGCCACTGAGTCTAAGGAAGGAAGAAATATGGAGATTTGGATCCTCAGTGGGTGATCTGGAAAACTGATTTTGCTGCACTAAATTGAGTAGTGCAGGCTTGATTTGGAAGTTATTACCCGCAACCGTTGGGCACACGATAATAGCTTGTGGCTCTTCCGTTGAAGGAGTAGCATACTCTTTGAGAGTGCGTTCAGCCATAGCAATATTATTCTGTGCCTCTCTCTTTTTCTTATGCAAAAACCTTTCGATCTCAGGAATAAATTCTCCGAGACTTTTACTTCTTCGCATAAGAAATCGAGAACCCAAGAAGTTAGTGGTAAAACAAAGGAAAGAAGTAGAAGAAAAGAGGAAGAGAAGAGAGTTCTAATCACAAGGAAAGAGTTAATCAAATTAGTTTACTCCCCGGCAGCGGCGCCAAAAACTTGATGAGATAAAACCGCAAGTGCATGGTCTTACCGAAGTAGTACAAAAGAGTATCGTTCCGACAGGGAGTAGTTCAATTTAATTAACCTTTAAAGATGATTAGAAGAGAGAAGAGAATTGTAAGTTGGGGTTTTTCAAGCGTTGAAAGATAATAATAATAATAAAAAGAGCCTTGGGATCGTTGGCTTCCTCTAAATAACAAGTCCTTCTCAAACCAAAACTATAAGCTTATAATGTTATGTTAGACCTAATTTCTCAAGACAGTTTCTCTTATGTTCCTCTAGCAACCAAGCCTATTTCGCTGACTTGATTACTATTGGATTTTGGTTCCTCTAACAACCAAGCCTATTTCGCTGACTTGATTGTTATTAGTTCCCTTGAAGATCGAAACTATATGTCTCAAAGATTGCAAAGCCTATTTCGCTGACTTTGCAATCCTTGTCTGAATTCACTTGTTTGAATATCAAAGCTCCACTTTCGTTTTATGAATTGATATTTGGAATGATGGATAAACGATTATCAAACCCTCCACTTTCGTTTCCACAGTTTGATAATAGTTGATCCATGTTAAGACGGTGAATTCAGATAAGAAATTAGGGTTACATAAGATTAGGACTTAGAGCTTGGTTTGATTAGGATTATGTCATTTAGACTTATCCAACAATCCCAAGACAAGGAGAAGTCTACTCACTCATGTTCATCGTAGACATGGGGGAGAAGAGAGAAAGCATAAAAGTAAAAGACAAGAAAGTAAAGGAAAAGAAAAGAACTTTAATTAGAAAAGCAATTGTTGTAACGCCCACTTTCGTTTAATCGTTATTTAATCGAGTTTAGGCAATTATATTATAATTATATAATATATGCATGATTTTGATATGTTTTGATGATTTGATTGATGACGAGATAAGTTATGAGTTTTGGAGGATTTGATTATGATATGAGATTTATTTTATTGATAAATAGAATAAAGATTTGAAAATAATATAAAATAATTAGTTGAGGGTTGTTTTGATATTTTAGATAGTTTTGGGGGAGAAATTGAGATAAGATAAGTAATTAGGAAGAGATATAAATAGAGAAGACCTAATTGTTAGAAAAACTGATTGTACGTGAAAACTTTTGGAAAAGGGAGAAAAAGCTTAGAGAGGAGCAAGAGACCAAGAGGGCTGCGATTTTCTTCATAACCAGGTAAGGGTGGGACTAATAATTCAATAGCATTAATCTCTGTAATTCTGATGATTAGTTGACAAAGTTAGGATTGATTTAGAGAAGTTTTGGAATTAGGTCAAAACCCTAAAATTTGAGAATAAACGGTAAAACTTGTTTAGATTGATGAAAGAACCGTCCTTTAACCTTAGAATATGTTTAGGATGAATTCTGGAATCAAAACCAAGCATAGAACCATGTGAAACGTCGGATTTTTGTGTTTTTAGGAAGCCTGGCCGTAGCGACATTCATCGCTCGCCACGGCGAGCTATGATCCTCGCCTCGCGAGTGATGAAGTTCATCGCTCGCCACGCGAGCCTTTCCCCTTCGCCTCGCGAGTTGTCTGGCGCAACTCGCCATGGCGAGCAACCCCTCCTCGCCTCGCGAGCTTAGGCAGAGTGGATGTCATATTTTGTATTTTCGACTTTTTAGTTGGACCTTGAGTGCCTTTAAGTGCCTAAACATACCTAGAGATGATTAGGAATGATTTTAGGACAGGATTGAACCCAGAACAACATCAGTTTGGGAGATTAGTGTTACTCGCCATGGCGAGTAAGTACTCTCGCCTCGCGAGTGCAACCAGGATGAACTTGTTTATGTGTTTGTGCTATCTGTGTCGCACTTGTTGATCAAGAGTGAACCCCTAATTGGTAATGAGACCTAGAAACGTCGTTTAATGCAGACTGTAGAGTTGTTTAAGTTATATTAATCATAATTGGATATGAACTAAGGTATTGTATATTCATGCAAAATAAGAAGATGTGATAATGATACAAATTATGTGCTTTGATATAATGATATCATCTTGTTATGTGACCTGTTTATGCTGCTTCCGTTATTTAACTAAGTGCATAAATGTATGATGAAGTTTAGCTCCAAATTATTGGATGCATGTTGATAAGTCAATTACGTTGTTTTGTTCATATGTGTCCATGCATAGCATATCATTGAGCTTAGTCCTCACCACGAATATTAGGAGCTTTGTCCTCCGCACGTTTTATAGGAGCTTTGTCCTCCGCACGATTAAAGTATATTAATACTTATGATGACGATTGGTACCACATGCATATAAAGAGTCTAAGAGCATTGTCACATTGTCATGATTAAGATGCCTTGTTGATAATGATCGAATATGTGATTACGTGTTATGTGTTTATTGATTATGTTATGTTATCCCTAATTAATGGATACACGATTACGTGTTAACTGTTTAGCAATTATGCAAAGTTAATTAATGAAATGACCATGATGTTAACTTATGATTCTTAATTGCATTGTTTAATGTTATTCTGTTATGAAATCTCACCCCTTCTGTTTGAATGTTACCTCGACCGTGGGTAACGTGCAGGGATCGCGCTTAGTGAGCTGTTTCCGTCGTGAGTGGCCTTGCCTTCACTGTGTCGTCTAGGTCGCTCTGATACGTAACGGGATGGGGCCTTTATGATTATGCATGCTTCATTCTCTTACGTGACTACCATGTTTATGTTTTATGATGTTGAACAATTACTATGTTTTGTTAAGTTGATTTAACTCAGTGAGATATTTGATGGGGCCTACGTGCCAAACTGACTTATGGATTACGAACTAAATTCCGCTGCAACGTTTAAGATACTTTGTTAAATCATTATTTAACTGTTTGGATTATGTTATATGTGATATCCCGTTGTTTTGATGCTTACTCTGATAAATGCTATGTTTTTAAAGAAATTTTGATATTGGGAAAACGGGGTGTTACAATTGGTATCAGCGCAGGTCGGTCCGTCCGGTCAATTAGAGAGTCGTGTCGAGTCTTAGTAATATTATATTACTATCTTATACTGTTGTTGCTACTTTTGTAGAATATCAGAATGGCTGGAAGAAACGATGCTGCGTTAGCTGCTGCTCTACAAGCTGTTGCCCAAGCTGTGGGACAACAACCTAACGTGAATGCTGGTGCGAATGCTGAAGCTAGGATGTTGGAGACGTTCATGAAGAAGAACCCTCCGGCTTTCAAAGGACGTTATGACCCTGATGGAGCCCAGACGTGGCTTAAGGAGATTGAGAGGATTTTCCGGGTTATGCAGTGCATGGAGGATCAGAAAGTGCGGTTTGGTACTCATCAGCTGGCCGAGGAAGCTGATGACTGGTGGGTTGCTATTCTGCCTACCCTCGAGCAGGAAGGAGCTGTTGTGACTTGGGCTGTTTTCAGGAGGGAGTTCCTGAGAAGATACTTTCCGGAAGATGTTCGCGGGAAGAAGGAGATCGAATTCCTTGAGCTGAAGCAAGGAAATATGTCTGTGACAGAGTATGCTGCCAAGTTCGTGGAGCTGTCGAAGTTCTACCCGCACTATACTGCTGAGAATGCTGAGTTCTCGAGATGCATCAAGTTCGAGAACGGTTTGAGGCCCGACATCAAGAGGGCGATTGGATACCAACAGCAGAGAGTTTTTCAGGATTTGGTTAATAGCTGCAGGATCTATGAAGAGGATACGAAGGCTCATTACAAGGTAGTGAATGAGAGGAAGGGCAAGGGACAGCAGAGTCGTCCTAAGCCGTACAGTGCCCCCGCTGACAAAGGTAAACAGAAGATGGTCGATGTTAGGCGGCCTAAGAAGAAGGATGCTGCAGAGATTGTGTGCTTCAATTGTGGTGAGAAAGGCCACAAGAGCAACACCTATCCCGAGGAAATCAAGAAGTGTGTCCGGTGTGGTAAGAAGGGTCATGTTGTAGCTGATTGCAATCGTACAGACATTGTGTGCTTTAATTGCAATGGAGAAGGTCACATTAGTTCCCAGTGTACTCAGCCTAAGAGGGCGCCGACTACTGGTAGGGTCTTTGCTTTGACTGGGACTCAAACAGAGAATGAGGATCGTTTGATTAGAGGTACTTGCTATATTAACAATACTCCTTTAGTTGCTATTATTGATACTGGTGCTACGCATTGTTTTATTGCTTTCGATTGTGTTTCTGCTTTAGGTCCTGAGTTGTCTGATATGAATGGAGAGATGGTTGTCGAAACTCCGGCTAAGGGTTCGGTGACTACTTCTCTCGTATGTTTGAAATGTCCTTTGTCTATGTTTAGTCGTGATTTTGAAATGGATTTAGTTTGTCTACCTTTGAGTGGTATGGATGTGATTCTGGGTATGAACTGGTTAGAGTACAATCACGTTCTTATTAATTGTTTTAGCAAGTCAGTACATTTCTCTTCCGTCGAAGAGGAAAGTGGTGCAGAGTTTTTATCTACTAAGCAGCTGAAGCAACTGGAACGCGATGGTATCTTGATGTTTTCCTTGATGGCTTCTTTATCTGTTGAGAATCAAGCAGTGATTGATAGGCTACCGGTGGTGTGTGAGTTTCCTGAAGTTTTTCCAGATGAGATTCCTGATGTGCCTCCAGAGAGAGAAGTCGAGTTTTCTATTGATCTTGTTCTTGGAACGAAACCGGTCTCGATGGCACCTTATTGTATGTCTGCTTCAGAATTATCCGAGTTGAAGAAACAGTTGGAGGACTTGCTCGAAAAGAAGTTTGTTAGACCAAGTGTTTCACCTTGGGGAGCGCCGGTTTTTCTAGTAAAGAAGAAAGATGGTAGTATGCGGTTGTGTATTGATTATCGGCAGTTGAACAAGGTAACTATCAAGAATAGGTATCCACTTCCGAGAATTGATGATTTGATGGATCAGCTAGTGGGTGCACAAGTTTTCAGCAAGATTGATTTGAGATCGGGTTATCACCAGATTAAAGTAAAAGATGAGGATATGCAGAAGACAGCTTTCAGAACGCGTTATGGTCACTATGAATACAAAGTTATGCCTTTCGGTGTGACCAATGCACCTGGAGTGTTTATGGAGTATATGAATCGCATCTTCCATGCATTTTTGGATCGGTTCGTGGTTGTGTTCATCGACGATATTTTGATTTACTCCAAGACTGAAGAAGAACATGCAGAACATCTGAAGATTGTCTTACAAGTGTTGAAAGAGAAGAAACTTTATGCTAAATTGTCTAAATGTGAATTTTGGTTGAAAGAAGTGAGTTTTCTTGGTCATGTTATTTCCGGAGATGGTATTGCTGTGGATCCGTCTAAAGTCAAAGCTGTATCGCAATGGGATACTCCTAAGTCCGTTACTGAGATTAGAAGCTTTTTGGGTTTAGCCGGTTACTACAGAAGATTTATTGAAGGGTTTTCTAAGTTAGCTCTTCCGCTTACACAGTTGACTTGTAAAGGTAAGACTTTTGTGTGGGACGTTCATTGTGAGAGGAGTTTCGGTGAACTGAAGAAACGTTTGACGACTGCTCCAGTTTTGATTTTGCCGAAGCCCGAAGAACCTTTTTGAAGGTGAGAAAAACACAAGAAGGGGGGGTTGAATTGTGTTTTCTTTTTCTGTCTAAAAAAAAATTCTTCTTCTGATAAAACTTCAGAAGCAGTTTGAGAGTGCTTCTGATGAAATGATCAGAATCAGATATGCAGCGGAAAGAACAGAGCAGAGAAAAGAAAGACAAAGACACAAGCAGTTATCCTGGTTCCTTCCACAACACGGAAGTAGTCCAGTCCCCCTTGCACTTCCAAGGAGATTTCACTATAATCACAAGATTACAACTGCTCAATACTTTCTAAGTATGAGACTTCACAAAACTATGCTCAAGCACACACGCAAGAGTCTTCCAATGCTCAAGCACTAAGCAAGAGACTTCTAATGCTCAAGCACGCAGGCGAGAGACTTCTAATCAAACAAAAATACAGAGAATTGAGTTTGAATTGAACACTTGATATACAATCAGTGGTGTTCACAATACAATACAGAAAAGACTCTAGACTTTGAATTTCTAAGATGTATCAAATCAGTGCAGAAATTCAGTGTGCTTTGTAGTATCAAATTGACAGAGTTTTGGCGCTTTTGAACTTATGTATATCTCTGTTTTATCTTCAAGTCTTCACTCCTTTATATAGAGGCGTGAAAGAGACGTTGAGATAATCAGCACGTCTAAAGAGTCGTTTGAAATCCTTTGATTATCCACCAGTGATCCTTTGCCTGATTTGGGTGTAGTCCTTTGAAGAATAAACTTCAAATTCATTCCCATCTTGAGTTGTACAAATTCTGCAGGCATGGCTGTTGTTTTGTCTTGTAGCGTAGACAGAAAACAGAGTAGTGGAGGTAGTGGTTGTACACTTGTACTTTGTCAACTCTATTAATGAGAGACAAGTGCTCAGTGTTATCCATATATCCGTTGATACCTCCCTTTCAGTTCTTCTTTGATAAGACTGAATTGAGAATCAGCAACTTTGAATCTTCAGTTTGATTAAAGGATCAAATGTAGCTTCTGGTGAAAATATTGCTTCTGATGAAAACTTTTGCTTCTGATGAAAATATTGCTTCTGATGACTTTCTGCTTCTGATGACGTCATCTCTTCAGGAGCAGTTTAGCTTCAGGAGCAGTTTAGCTTCAGGAGCAGTTTTCTTCAGATGCTCAGAATTTCTTTTTCTTTCCATTGTTCTTCCAAGACCTATTGAAATAACTTGAGTAGCCTTTGGTCCTGTACACTTGAACAATTATTAGTAATAACCAATTGACAATTTTTAATACCTTGTTATCATCAAAACTTAATAAGGTTCATTGTGAAACACATTTTGTTCCAACAATCTCCCCCTTTTTGATGATGACAAACAATAGTATTTAAAATGTTCAATTGTTGTTGATCTAATTAATAAGTTGACCACTGGGATAGAGGTTTGTAAGCTCCCCCTGAGTCTAATAGATCCTTAAGGTGAGGTTTGTAAGCTCCCCCTAAGTTCTATTCTTATTAATTAAATTTCAATAAAATACTCATAAAATCAAATCAGAAGTATTTAAAAGAAATTTAGAAGTGGTTGTAGTGGGGCTCAGTGCCTTAAAAATACTATACATTTACTCCCCCTTTTGTCATCAACAAAAAGAATAAGAACAAAAGACAGAGTAGCAGAGCATATAACCAAATAAAAACATAATAAGTATCAGAGCAAGAAGTATCAGAGCATATGACATTAAAATCAATAAATATCATTAGAGTTAAAAAAAATAGAACATAATATTTCAGAAACAATGATAATATTTATAAATGAAGGTTAAGGTACAAAGATAAGACTACACAGAACAAAAGTAAAAACAAGCTAGAGTTGGGTGTGCAACTAAGGTTGGGCTTGCTTATACAGCTGTTCTAAGAGATACTTGATCTGTTCATCTTTCTTCTTAAGTAGCTCATCCTTTTCCCTCATTCTTCTTACATGCCCAGCATGAATTCTTGCAGCTCTTGTGATATACTCTTCTTCAGGATAGAAAGGAGTGATGTCCAGAAGAGGTACATAATTCAGCTCTTTGTCCTTAGCTGCTTCATGCATATCATCCAAAAGCTTCTTCAGCATTGCAGAGTGAGATGACACACATTTGGTTCTGAGTTGATCCAGCAACTCATCAAAGCTCTTCTGAAGATCCATCCACTGATCATAATAGTGAATAGGAGGTGCAGGAACTGTTCTGCGAAGAATCAGTGCCTGAATCTCATCACTAAGTCTGATCAGCTGTTCCTCTATATACTCAGACTCTAGGATATGGTCAGGGATGGGTGAAGGTTCAGTTTGAGTTGTATTTGATGTGGTTGGTTGGTCAGAGGTTAAGTCTATTATAGTGGGTGAGTCTGGTTGTTGTTGTTCTGTTGTTTGATGGTCAGAGGGTATTGTTTGATGGTCAGGAGCTGTTTGGTCAGAAGCAACTTGTTCAGAGGCAGTTTGCTCCTGAACAGTTTGCTCAGGGATGGTTTGGGTTTCTGTTTGGGTTTCCAAAACAGTCTTTTCAGGAACTGTCTTAGAGGCCTTAGTGGGTGTTGGTTGCATTTCACCACCTAGATGTTTTTCTAAGTTGTGAAGGGTTGAGGATTCTTGGTGTTGGGGAGTTTCTGAAGTAGTTGCATCTGAAGCTACTTCAGAGGCTTTTTGTGTGGTTGAGTTATGTGGTGAGTTTGTTGTAGGTTCTGGGTTGGGTTGAGGTTGTTGTACACTAACAGGTTCAGGATTATCTGGATAGAGTGGATGAGTAGGAGGCAAATTGAATTTCTCACAAAGTTTAATTCTATTCTTAGAAAATTCTATTTGAGTTTGCTCCCAGTCAAGTGTTCCTAAATCTGTTAGTTTGGTAGGTTTGGTTTTAAGAAGCTTGTCTATGTGTTGGCTAAGGGGTTTGTCATCTGATTCTGTTGATGATGAAGAGGGTGAAGAGGGTAGAGATGGAATCTGAGTATTAGTTGGAGCATTAGATGGATTACCTGAAGACTGAGCTTCTGGATGAACTGCTTCTGGAGCTTCTGAAGCTGGTTCTGATGAAGTTGCTCCTGAAGCTTGCTTATTCTTCAAGGCTTGAGAAAGCAGAGTTGCTCCATACTTAACAGTTTCTAACTCCGATGCTAAAGCAGCAATGTCAGGAGTAGGCACATACCCTGCAGCCTTGAGACGTTCATCCCTTTCTTCTTCATACAAAATCTTCATCCTTTTCTTCTCTGCTATCTTGGATGCAGCAACCTCCCTAGTATACTGCTCCATTTCTGCAGTCATTTCGAAGCTGGGCATGACTATGGGCTCAGAAGTTGCAGTCCTTTTTGCTTTCTTAGGGCTTGAGTCTTCATCCCAGTTCTCTTCCAGTTCTTCCAACATTTGTGCCCTTCTTCCTTCACCTGTCTTCAGATTTCTTGTTAAATTAGACCTCTTCCTTTTGATGGTCTGAAGAGCAGCTTCTCTTTTATTTTTGGGACTTGGAGGCTTTTCAGAAGCAGCTTGATCAGAAGCAGCTTGTTCAGAACCAGCTTGTTCAGAAACAGGCTGTTCTGCTGTTTCTTGAGTACTCCTTGTCCTTTTTCTGATAAGAGGGACATCTTCCAAATCCTCCACTTCCTCAAGAATGGTGGACATAGCAGATTTTTCCTTCTTAGCTTTCTTATGCTTCTGAGCACCCACCTCAGTAGCATCTTCAGCAAGGTATTCTTCCTTGGTGATCTGCTTCTTTTTAGATTTTCTGCTTTTGGCCACAGGCAGATCACCACCATACATTTCTTCTGGGATATCTTTCAGGCTGATTTTCTTGTTGTAGCTCTTGTAGTAGTCCAAGATGTAGGCCCTCTGCACATCCAGGGGATCTTTCTTGCAGATAGGGATGTGATGAGTGACTAGATCAGATATGACATCAGATTCAAGCATATCTGTATCTAGTTTCTTGCAAGTTGAAATCAGCCTCATCTTGACTAGAGTTGCCCCATTGATTATTTTTCCTGTGACTGCTCCCAGCTTCTGATTATCATAAATACCCACGTCTTTCAGGGCACTTAGGAGTCCTCCTTCTTGAAAGATTATGGAGAGCAGCCTTCCATAGGGAACAAACTTCCTGTTCTCCATCTGGCTCTTCTTGAGTTCCTTGATCATGTATTTAAACATATACTTGGGAACGTTCATTGTTGTTTCCTGAGAGATGGTGTGATGCAGAAAGACTTTGTGACCAAGTGAAGGTTGATCATTTCCTCCACCTTTGGGAAAAATGTTTTCATTTTGGATCTTCAGCAGCATTTTCTTTTCCATGCTTAAGGTGCTGTAAGGCTTAGCATCCTTTGATCCGTAGATAGTGTTGTTTACTATCTCCTTCCATGGGCTTGTTCTGGGGTTAGGAATCTCTTCTCCATCGTATGTCCCAGAAGCATCCCTTCTCATGGCTTGAGCAATCACATGCTCATTGATTGTTACAGGAATCCCCATGACGTTTGATCTAATCTCAGTCCCAGTGAAGGCGAGTAGACCCATTTCTTCTCTGGTTTTTCCCTCCAAAGTAGGATCAACCAGAATCATCTGAGCTTCTTCCTGTTTAGCAGCAACTTTGTCAAACACTGAAGCTCTTACCCAGAATTGTCTGACAAGCACTTCATAAGTAGGACCGTTGAGAAGACTGAAGTAACTCATTAGCTTCTGCTTCTTGTAGAATCTTACCAAGTCGCATCCATGATGAGTTAGAGAAGTGAAATCCACAGGATTTTCCGCTTGAATGATTAGATCCCATTCCTCAATCGACATAGTTCTTCCTTTGATTTCATAAGCAGGAGCTTCTCCTTGTTGTTCGTTTGATGATGAACCAGAGGCAGAACTTGAAGAAGCCATTGATATGAAGTGGTTTTAGGGTTCTAAGGAGTTTTTGAGAGGATGAGAGAATGCGCTTACGTTCGCAGAGGGTTGAGAAGAAAAATAGAAAGTGTTTGTTGTGAAGTGAGAAGTGTGTGAAATGACTTAGTGTTTTTTTTTTATTAAAACGTTTGTAATTCAGAGGGGACAAACAAACACAGCATTAATGACAAATTGGGGGCGCGTGTAAGTACGTCAAAAAGCGAATAAAAACATCATTGCCCTTTTTGTTATACTCCAATACAAATAAACCACGTCAGAGACTCTTCAGAAAACTACCTTTTGGGTAATGAGACAGCTGTTACATAAAGTAACTTCCACCGTTCCCACTAACCAAGCTATTCAGAAGCAAAGAATAACACTTCTGAAGTTTTAGTGCTGACGTCATCTTCAGAAGCACATTTTCCTCAGAACCTCAATTAAGAGCTTCTGATGAACCAAAATGCTTCTGAATAAACTTCAGAACCAAACTTCTTATTCAGAGGCAAGCAATTTTTCAATCAGACACAAAATGCATGTTCAAATTTTTCTTAATAAAATCAAATCTTTCAACAGACAAAGGTTTTGTAAATATGTCAGCCCATTGATGTTCAGTATCAATGAATTGTATATCTAAAATTCCTTTTTGAACATAGTCTCTGATAAAATGGTGTTTGATTTCAATATGCTTGGCTCTTGAATGTAGAATTGGATTCTTTGACAAACAAATAGCAGCAGTATTATCACAATAAATGGGAATACTGTTAGCATTGATCTGATAGTCTTCCAACTGATGTTTCATCCAAAGTAGTTGTGTGCAACAACTTGCAGCTGAAATGTACTCTGCTTCTGCTGTAGACATAGCAATAGTTGCTTGTCTTTTGCTTGCCCAGGATATCAGATTCTCTCCCAGGAATTGACAATTTCCACTGGTTGATTTTCTTTCAATCCTATCACCAGCATAATCAGCATCACAGAATCCAATCAACTTATAATCTAGGGATTTCCTATACAGGAGTCCAAGATTAGTTGTTCCTTTCAGATACCTGAAGATTCTCTTAACTGCAGTTAAATGAGATTCTCTAGGATCTGATTGAAATCTTGCACACAAGCATACACTGAATAAAATATCAGGTCTAGATGCAGTGAGGTATAACAGATAACCAATCATACCTCTGTAAAGCTTCTGGTCTACTACTGTTCCAGTATCTTCTTTGCTTAAGGTGCAGGTTGGATGCATTGGAGTGTTCATCATTTTACAGTCTTCTAGCTTGAACTTCTTCAGAAGCTCCTTTGTATATTTTGTTTGATGAACATATACTCCTTCTTTACTTTGGTTGATTTGAATTCCCAGAAAGAATTTCAATTCTCCCATCATACTCATTTCAAATTCATCCTGCATTAACTTAGAAAATTCTTTGCAAAGAGATGCATTAGTAGAACCAAATATTATATCATCAACATATATTTGCACAATCAAAATATCTTTCTTAAGAGTCTTTCTGAAGAGTGTTGTGTCAACTTGTCCTCTTTCAAAATCATTTTTAATTAAGAAATTACTTAGTCTATCATACCAAGCTCTGGGAGCTTGTTTCAAGCCATATAGTGATTTCTTAAGTTTATAAACATGGTCAGGATGCTTAAGATCCTCAAACCCAGGAGGTTGTTTAACATACACTTCTTCTTCAATGATACCATTAAGAAAGGCACTTTTGACATCCATTTGATATAATATTATGCCATGATTAATTGCGTAGGATAGAAGTAACCTGATTGCTTCCAATCTTGCAACTGGAGCAAATGTTTCAGTGTAATCAATGCCTTCTTGTTGACTGTAGCCTTGAGCAACAAGTCTGGCTTTGTTTCTGGTTACTTCTCCTTGTTCATTCAGCTTGTTTCTGAATACCCATTTTGTTCCAATAATGTTCTTCTGAGAAGGTTTGGGTACCAGATCCCACACATCATTCCTTTGGAATTGATTTAGCTCTTCTTGCATAGCTAATATCCATCCATCATCTGAGAGAGCTTCTTCAACAGTTTTGGGCTCAATTATTGAAAGCAGTCCTATTAAAGACTCTTCTTGTCTAAAATGTGATCTTGTTCTTCTAGGACTATCTTTGCTTCCAATGATTAGCTCCTCAGGATGTGAAGATTTGTGCTTGAATTTAGGTTGAATAACCTGCTGAGTGTTATCTTGAAAGTCCTCAGAAGCAATTTCATTCTGTGCTTTTGGGCTAGGTTCTGCTTCTGAATTAGACTCAGCTTCTGGAGTGATTTCAGCTTCTGGACTAGATTCAACTTCTGTATACTTTTCAGAATCAGAAGGTTGATCAGATTCTGATGCATCTTCAGAATCAGTTGTACCTGCATTACTTTCACTTTGCTCTGAAGTTTTACTTCCAGGCTCTCTATCATCAAATTTTACATGCATAGATTCTTCAACACATTGTGTTTCTGAATTATACACTCTGTATGCCTTTGACCTTTCAGAGTAACCTAAAAAGATTCCTCTTTGAGCCTTGGCATCAAATTTCTTCAGATAGTCTTTAGTGTTTAAGATGTAACAAGTACATCCAAACTGATGAAAGTAAGAGATATTGGGTCTTCTTCCTTTAAAGAGTTCATATGCTGTTTTCTCCAACATAGGTCTGATATAGATCCTATTTTGAATATAACATGAAGTATTGACTGCTTCTGCCCAAAAATGTTTAGCTAAGTTGTTTTCATGGATCATGGTTCTGGCCATTTCTTGTAAAGTTCTGTTCTTTCTCTCTACAACCCCATTTTGTTGTGGAGTTCTAGGAGAAGAAAACTCATGGAGAATCCCATGTTTTTCACAAAAAAGTTCAAATGGCTCATTTTCAAATTCTCCACCATGATCACTTCTGACTTTCAAAATTTTCAATTCTTTTTCAGATTGTATTTGAGTGCAGAAGCTGCTAAACACTTCACATGCATAGTCTTTACTTTTAATGAATTTTACCCAAGTCCATCTGCTGTAATCATCAACAATGACTAATCCGTATTTACTTCCATATAAAGATGCAGTGTTAACTGGACCAAAAAGATCAATATGGAGTAATTCTAAGGGTCTGGAGGTTGATACAATGTCTTTAGATTTGAAAGAACTTTTCACAATTTTCCCTTTCTGACATGCACCACAAAGTGCATCTGAATGATAATCAATGTTGGGCAATCCTTTGACTAGTTGTAACTTACTAATTTTAGAAATTAATCTCCAATTAGCATGTCCCAACCTTTTATGCCATACCCATTTTTTATCATTCATTGACAGAAGGCAAACTACCTTCTGATCAGCCAGATCAGAGAAATTTATTTTATAGACATTCTCAACTCTCTTTCCCTTGAATGTAATGGATTTGTCATCCTTGTTGACTAGTGTGCAGTTGGTCTTACTGAACATTACATCATACCCATTGTCACAAAATTGACTAATGCTCAATAGGTTATGCTTCAGACCATCTACTAGCCACACATTATTAATTGAGATGGAGGAATTACCAATAGTACCTGTACCAATGATCTTTCCAGTTTGGTTGCCACCAAACTTCACTTCTCCTCCATCTTTCATTGTAAGGGTAAGGAACAAAGCTTTCTCTCCAGTCATGTGCCTTGAACATCCGCTGTCTAGGTACCATGACCTTTGTTTCTCTCTTGCCCTTAAGCACACCTGCATTTTTGGACAATTCAGATTTAGGTACCCATATCTTTATGGGTCCTTTTGGGTTAGTTTTGGAGGTTTTACTTTTCCTCCCTTGTACCTTAGGGTGAATGCTGAGTGGCTTCTGATCATTCAATACTTTAGGTTTGACACCTTTTGGTATTGTTTTCTCAGAGGCAGTAGCTGCTTTGTTCTTCTGATCCTTTTGTTTTGGGATTTTAGATTCTGGTTTAATCAGATTCTGATGAACAGTTTCTGATCTTTTCAGAATTGTAATCTTTTGACTCTTAGGAACAGATTTTGTCATTACCTTGATCTTAAGGTTTTCTGGCTTTGATGTGATCTTAGCCTGTGAACCAGAAGCTTCAGGTTTTGACTGAACAGCAGTTTTAGCATTTGTACCTTCAGGCACAAAGGTGGATTTCAATCCATCCTTGATACAATCACAGTAGCTCTTGAGACTGTATTCTTTGGATTTCTCCTCAGAATATCCAATCCCTTTGCCTTTGTTCTTGTATGTGCTGTAGATCATAGAAGCAACTTTGCTTCTGTCTATTCCAGCCATAATAAAATCATCCAAGGCAATCTCATGTTTATTGCCTGAACCTTTATCACATTTTTCTTGTAGCTTCTGACAAAGACTCTTGAGTCTATCTTCATATGTTGCTGATATGAGGTTAAACCCTTTGAGTTCTTCTTCAGAAGCTTTTAGTTCCAATAGAGTTGACTTTTGTTGTTTCATCAAGTCAACATATTTTTCTTTTAAATCTGTCAACTCATTGGTTCTGTGTTCAAACAGTGATAAAAGTTCTTTTAGAGAATCAACAAGTTCTTGTCTAGGGATTTTAGAATATACCTCATTTTCATCTTCTGAATCTGATTCAGCTTCTGATACTGCTTCTGATGATACTGTTGCTACCAACCCAACGGCTGCCTTAGCATCATCATCAGCTTCTTCTTTATCAGAACCAGATTCACTATCCAAATCTTCCCAGGTTGCCATCAAACTCTTTTTGATTTGCTTTCTGAATTTACTGGAGTTGAAGCTTGATTTCTTGGATTTGCCTTTAAACTTCTCCTTCTGAAGATCAGGGCAATCAGCAATGAAATGACCAGGCTTCTTACAATTGAAGCATCCCTTCTGATCTTCTTTCTTGAAGTTCTTGTAGCTACCTTTCTTGCTCAAAAATTTCTTCTGCTTCCTTGCCAGATACTCAAGCTTGTTGGACAGCATAGCCATCTTTACAGATTGATCTTCATCAGAATCTCCATCAGGTGATTCTTCTTCAGATTCACTGGCTTTGTAGGCTTTGGAAGACTTTGAGGTCTTTCCTTTAGATGGTAAAGCAATGGATTTACTCTTCTTAGAGGTTTCATGCTCATTTAGACTCATTTCATGCACTTTGAGTGAGCTAACAAGATCTTCAACACTTAAAGTATTTAGATCCTTAGCTTCCTCAATAGCAGTTACTTTGGGTCTCCATCTTGAAGGTAGGCTTCTCAAAATCTTACTAACATGATCAGAAGAAACATAGCTTTTCTTCAGTATTTGCAATCCAGAAACTAAAGTTTGAAATCTTGAGTACATTTCTTCTATACTCTCATCATCCTTCATTCTGAAAAGTTCATACTGATGAACTAGCATCAAAGCTTTAGCCTCTTTTACTTTCTTGCTGCCTTCAAAGTTTGCACAAAGAGAAGCAAACATAGCTTTCGCAGTAGATTTGTCACTCATTTTCATGTATTCGGTGCGAGGTATAGAAGCCACAATGATTCCTCTTATCTTGTGGTGTTTCTTATAAAGCTTCTTCTGAGCAGGAGTATGTATTTTTCTATCTATAGCAGCTCCTTCTTCATCCAAATCCAGATCATCAACTCCATCTTCCAGTATATCCCATAGCTCTTCATCCAATCCCATGATAAAGCTGTACATATTAGTTTTCCACCATGAAAACTCTTCTGGATCTCCATTAAACTTTGGAACTTTTCCAGAGTCTGTTTTCTTGTCAGCAGTATCATAGTCATGCTTGACACTTGTGTATTTTGTAGTAGTTGATTCCTCATCTCCAGACATGTTTTTCTAATAGATCTTGAACTGTAACACGGTTAAGTGCTGTGATAACAGAGCAAGCTCTGATACCAATTGAAGGTGAGAAAAACACAAGAAGGGGGGGTTGAATTGTGTTTTCTTTTTCTGTCTAAAAAAAAATTCTTCTTCTGATAAAACTTCAGAAGCAGTTTGAGAGTGCTTCTGATGAAATGATCAGAATCAGATATGCAGCGGAAAGAACAGAGCAGAGAAAAGAAAGACAAAGACACAAGCAGTTATCCTGGTTCCTTCCACAACACGGAAGTAGTCCAGTCCCCCTTGCACTTCCAAGGAGATTTCACTATAATCACAAGATTACAACTGCTCAATACTTTCTAAGTATGAGACTTCACAAAACTATGCTCAAGCACACACGCAAGAGTCTTCCAATGCTCAAGCACTAAGCAAGAGACTTCTAATGCTCAAGCACGCAGGCGAGAGACTTCTAATCAAACAAAAATACAGAGAATTGAGTTTGAATTGAACACTTGATATACAATCAGTGGTGTTCACAATACAATACAGAAAAGACTCTAGACTTTGAATTTCTAAGATGTATCAAATCAGTGCAGAAATTCAGTGTGCTTTGTAGTATCAAATTGACAGAGTTTTGGCGCTTTTGAACTTATGTATATCTCTGTTTTATCTTCAAGTCTTCACTCCTTTATATAGAGGCGTGAAAGAGACGTTGAGATAATCAGCACGTCTAAAGAGTCGTTTGAAATCCTTTGATTATCCACCAGTGATCCTTTGCCTGATTTGGGTGTAGTCCTTTGAAGAATAAACTTCAAATTCATTCCCATCTTGAGTTGTACAAATTCTGCAGGCATGGCTGTTGTTTTGTCTTGTAGCGTAGACAGAAAACAGAGTAGTGGAGGTAGTGGTTGTACACTTGTACTTTGTCAACTCTATTAATGAGAGACAAGTGCTCAGTGTTATCCATATATCCGTTGATACCTCCCTTTCAGTTCTTCTTTGATAAGACTGAATTGAGAATCAGCAACTTTGAATCTTCAGTTTGATTAAAGGATCAAATGTAGCTTCTGGTGAAAATATTGCTTCTGATGAAAACTTTTGCTTCTGATGAAAATATTGCTTCTGATGACTTTCTGCTTCTGATGACGTCATCTCTTCAGGAGCAGTTTAGCTTCAGGAGCAGTTTAGCTTCAGGAGCAGTTTTCTTCAGATGCTCAGAATTTCTTTTTCTTTCCATTGTTCTTCCAAGACCTATTGAAATAACTTGAGTAGCCTTTGGTCCTGTACACTTGAACAATTATTAGTAATAACCAATTGACAATTTTTAATACCTTGTTATCATCAAAACTTAATAAGGTTCATTGTGAAACACATTTTGTTCCAACACTTTTGTGGTGTATTGTGATGCGTCCAAGTTGGGTTTAGGAGGTGTGCTTATGCAAGAAGGTAAAGTGGTAGCCTATGCTTCAAGACAGTTGAGAGTTCATGAGAAGAATTATCCTACGCATGATCTCGAGTTGGCGGCTGTAGTCTTTGTGTTGAAGATATGGAGACATTATTTGTATGGTTCGAGGTTTGAGGTGTTTAGTGATCACAAGAGTTTGAAGTATTTGTTCGATCAGAAGGAATTGAATATGAGGCAGCGAAGATGGCTAGAGCTGCTAAAGGATTATGACTTTGGTTTGAATTACCATCCGGGTAAAGCTAATGTTGTTGCAGATGCCTTGAGTAGGAAGACATTGCATATGTCCGCCATGATGGTCAGAGAGTTTGAGTTACTTGAACAGTTCCGAGATATGAGTTTGGTTTGTGAATGGTCACCTCAGAGTGTGAAATTGGGTAAGCTGAAGATTGATAGTGAATTCCTGAAAAGCATCAAAGAAGCACAGAAAGTTGATGTAAAGTTTGTGGATTTGTTGGTTGCTAGAGATCGGACTGAAGACAGTGATTTTAAAATCGATGATCAAGGTGTGTTGAGATTCCGAGGAAGAATTTGTATTCCAGACAACGAAGAGATTAAGAAGATGATTCTGGAAGAGAGTCATAGAAGTAGCTTGAGTATTCACCCGGGAGCTACGAAGATGTATCATGATCTAAAGAGGATTTTCTGGTGGTCTGGTTTGAAACGAGATGTGGCTCAGTTTGTGTATTCCTGTTTAGTTTGTCAGAAGTCGAAGGTCGAGCATCAGAAACCCGCTGGGATGATGGTACCTTTGGATGTGCCGGAATGGAAATGGGATAGTATATCGATGGATTTTGTGACGAGTTTGCCGAATACTCCGAGAGGGAGCGACGCAATTTGGGTTATTGTTGATAGATTGACGAAGTCAGCTCATTTCCTACCTATTAATATTAGTTTCCCTGTTGCCCAGTTGGCAGAGATTTACATCAAAGAGATTGTGAAGCTGCATGGTGTTCCTTCGAGCATTGTATCAGATAGAGATCCAAGATTTACTTCTAGATTTTGGAAAAGTTTGCAAGAGGCTTTGGGTTCGAAGTTGAGATTGAGTTCGGCGTATCATCCACAGACAGATGGTCAGTCGGAGAGGACAATTCAGTCGCTAGAGGATTTGTTGAGAATTTGTGTTCTTGAGCAAGGAGGAACTTGGGACAGTCATCTTCCGTTGATCGAGTTCACTTATAATAATAGGTATCATTCTAGTATTGGAATGGCACCGTTCGAGGCTCTGTATGGTCGGAGATGCAGAACTCCGTTGTGTTGGTTTGAGTCAGGTGAAAGAGTGGTCTTGGGACCAGAGATTGTTCAGCAAACTACTGAGAAAGTTCAGATGATCCGAGAGAAAATGAAGGCGTCGCAGAGTCGACAGAAGAGTTATCATGATAAGCGTAGAAAAGATCTTGAATTTAAGGAAGGAGACCACGTGTTTTTGAGAGTCACTCCTATGACTGGTGTAGGACGTGCTTTGAAGTCGAAGAAGTTGACCCCGAAGTTCATTGGTCCATATCAGATTTTGGAAAGAGTTGGGACGGTGGCTTACCGAGTGGGTTTACCGCCGCATCTTTCGAATTTGCACAATGTTTTCCATGTGTCGCAACTTCGAAAGTATGTTCCGGATCCATCTCATGTAATTCAGAGTGACGATGTGCAAGTTAGAGACAACCTTACAGTAGAAACTTTACCGTTAAGGATTGATGATCGTAAAGTGAAGACGTTGAGGGGCAAAGAGATACCTCTCGTGAGAGTCGTTTGGTCGGGAGCGACTGGTGAAAGCTTGACGTGGGAGCTTGAGAGTAAGATGCTGGAGTCGTATCCAGAGTTGTTTACTTAAGGTAAATTTTCGAGGACGAAAATCTTTCAAGTGGGGGAGAGTTGTAACGCCCACTTTCGTTTAATCGTTATTTAATCGAGTTTAGGCAATTATATTATAATTATATAATATATGCATGGTTTTGATATGTTTTGATGATTTGATTGATGACGAGATAAGTTATGAGTTTTGGAGGATTTGATTATGATATGAGATTTATTTTATTGATAAATAGAATAAAGATTTGAAAATAATATAAAATATTTAGTTGAGGGTTGTTTTGATATTTTAGATAGTTTTGGGGGAGAAATTGAGATAAGATAAGTAATTAGGAAGAGATATAAATAGAGAAGACCTAATTGTTAGAAAAACTGATTGTACGTGAAAACTTTTGGAAAAGGGAGAAAATGCTTAGAGAGGAGCAAGAGACCAAGAGGGCTGCGATTTTCTTCATAACTAGGTAAGGGTGGGACTAATAATTCAATAGCATTAATCTCTGTAATTCTGATGATTAGTTGACAAAGTTAGGATTGATTTAGAGAAGTTTTGGAATTAGGTCAAAACCCTAAAATTTGAGAATAAACGGTAAAACTTGTTTAGATTGATGAAAGAACCGTCCTTTAACCTTAGAATATGTTTAGGATGAATTCTGGAATCAAAACCAAGCATAGAACCATGTGAAACGTCGGATTTTTGTGTTTTTAGGAAGCCTGGCCGTAGCGACATTCATCGCTCGCCACGGCGAGCTATGATCCTCGCCTCGCGAGTGATGAAGTTCATCGCTCGCCACGCGAGCCTTTCCCCTTCGCCTCGCGAGTTGTCTGGCGCAACTCGCCATGGCGAGCAACCCCTCCTCGCCTCGCGAGCTTAGGCAGAGTGCATGTCATATTTTGTATTTTCGACTTTTTAGTTGGACCTTGAGTGCCTTTAAGTGCCTAAATATACCTAGAGATGATTAGGAATGATTTTAGGACAGGATTGAACCCAGAACAACATCAGTTTGGGAGATTAGTGTTACTCGCCATGGCGAGTAAGTACTCTCGCCTCGCGAGTGCAACCAGGATGAACTTGTTTATGTGTTTGTGCGATCTGTGTCGCACTTGTTGATCAAGAGTGAACCCCTAATTGGTAATGAGACCTAGAAACGTCGTTTAATGCAGACTGTAGAGTTGTTTAAGTTATATTAATCATAATTGGATATGAACTAAGGTATTGTATATTCATGCAAGATAAGAAGATGTGATAATGATTCAAATTATGTGCTTTGATATAATGATATCATCTTGTTATGTGACCTGTTTATGCTGCTTCCGTTATTTAACTAAGTGCATAAATGTATGATGAAGTTTAGCTCCAAATTATTGGATGCATGTTGATAAGTCGATTACGTTGTTTTGTTCATATGTGTCCATGCATAGCATATCATTGAGCTTAGTCCTCACCACGAATATTAGGAGCTTTGTCCTCCGCACGTTTTATAGGAGCTTTGTCCTCCGCACGATTAAAGTATATTAATACTTATGATGACGATTGGTACCACATGCATATAAAGAGTCTAAGAGCATTGTCACATTGTCATGATTAAGATGCCTTGTTGATAATGATTGAATATGTGATTACGTGATATGTGTTTATTGATTATGTTATGTTATCCCTAATTAATGGATACACGATTACGTGTTAACTGTTTAGCAATTATGCAAAGTTAATTAATGAAATGACCATGATGTTAACTTATGATTCTTAATTGCATTGTTTAATGTTATTCTGTTATGAAATCTCAACCCTTCTGTTTGAATGTTACCTCGACCGTGGGTAACGTGCAGGGATCGCGCTTAGTGAGCTGTTTCCGTCGTGAGTGGCCTTGCCTTCACTGTGTCGTCTAGGTCGCTCTGATACGTAACGGGATGGGGCCTTTATGATTATGCATGCTTCATTCTCTTACGTGACTACCATGTTTATGTTTTATGATGTTGAACAATTACTATGTTTTGTTAAGTTGATTTAACTCAGTGAGATATTTGATGGGGCCTACGTGCCAAACTGACTTATGGATTACGAACTAAATTCCGCTGCAACGTTTAAGATACTTTGTTAAATCATTATTTAACTGTTTGGATTATGTTATATGTGATATCCCGTTGTTTTGATGCTTACTCTGATAAATGCTATGTTTTTAAAGAAATTTTGATATTGGGAAAACGGGGTGTTACAATTGTCACTTATTGTATTCTAAGTAAAGATGAATATTTGTGATGGCTAGCTACTCTATTTATAGTACACATTCGACTTAAAATCTAAGCAAGTATATTCCAAGAATATTCCACGATAGATTGTGCGCCAAAATAGAATAGCTCAGAATCCAAGCAAAAGCAGCAAAAGGTGTTCTGGAGGGTGGCACGGCCGTGCCAACCCTAGCACGGGCCGTGCCAGCATTCTGACTTTGAGGGAGACGTATTTTTGTTCCGAATCTTCATATTTTTGTACCAAATCAGCTCCAAACCCCTTTCTTTTGCTCCAAGACTCAATCCATCCAATATTCGTTCCTGAAATATAATAAAATGCAATTTAAAGTAAACTATCCTAAAAAGGAAACAATACTAATATAAAATTATATAAAATCTAAATAAAACTAAACTAAAAAGCATATTAAAATAGACAATAAATGACTCATCAGTTTTCGCCAATCATTTTCATTTAAATCGTTAATGACAAAAATTTCGACAAAATTTGTACCTTTTATGGACTTTTGGCTTGCTTCTTTCCCCCCAAGTTTTGGCGTTAACGATTTGCTAGAGAACGATTCCATCGAATTTCGTCTGTTTCTAATCTCTATCGACTCTTGCGTCTGGTCCTTCGGTATTTTGTATCCAGAGGCCCTCTGTGCCAGATCATTTGCATCTTGGTTCTCCATTCGAGGTACGTGCCGAATTTCCACATGGGTGAATTATTTTAACAATCTGCTGGCTATTGCATGATAGGTGACCAAGCTTTCTTTAACGCACCTATACTCTTTTGTCATCTGTTTAAGGACAAGTTCAGAATCTCCTTTGATTTCGATGTATCTTGCCCCCAGTTCGACTGCGATTTCTAGACCTGTGATTAAGGCTTCATATTCAGCCTCATTGTTGGAGCAAAGCTGATTGATTCGAAACATGTATTTAAATGTATGGCGTTTGGGCGAGATTATCATTATCCCCACGCCAGTACCATTTTTATGACTAGAACCATCGAAATATAAATTCCATGGATGGTTGTCTATTTCAGTTGTCAAAACTTCGTCTACTGAATGATCTACGATAAAATCGGCCACGATTTGGCCTTTGACAGCTTTTAATGATTGATAAGTCAATGAATATTCTGTCAATGCTAAGGCCCACTTTCCGACTCTGCTATGTAGGATTGGTTTCGACAACATATGCTTAATGATATCAGAATGGGAGTACACATAAACGTCAAAAGGTTTTATATAATGCTTAAGTTTTGTACATGAGAAGAATAAGCACAAACAAAGTTTTTCACTAGGATGATATCTTGTTTCGACATCATTAAGTACCCGACTTGAATAATAAATGGCCCTTTCTGTGCCATATTCATCTTCTTGTGCTAACATACTTCCTATAGTGCCATCTAACGTTGTTATATATAACTTCATTCTCCTGCTTTTCAGCAAAGGAGAAAGAACCGGAGGGTTCACCAAATATGACTTGATTTCATCGAAAGCTTTTTGGTGCTCTGGTTCCCATTTGAAAACATCATCTTTCTTTAGTCGGAGTAGTGGTGAGAAAGCTTGTGTCTTGCCACTTAAGTTTGATATGAACCTCCGGAGAAAGTTGATCTTTCCTAGTAGGGACTGCAACTCTTTCTTTGTAGAAGGAGCCTTGGTCTCAATTATTGCCTTGGTTTTGTTCTGGTTGATCTCGATCCCCTTTTTATGCACGACGAACCCTAAGAAATCTCCTGCACAAACCCCAAATGCACATTTTAAAGGATTCATTTTCAATCCATATAGCCTCATTCTTTCGAATGATCGGCGTAAATGTTCCAAATGTCTCTCTTCTGAAGAAGATTTCACTACAATGTCATCAATGTAAACCTGCATAAAATTTTCTATGAAGTCATGGAACATTGAATTCATCGCCCTCTGGTATGTAGCACCAGCATTTTTTAGACCGAATGACATTACTATCCATTCATAGCATCCTAATGCCCCTAGGCATCGAAATGCGGTCTTAGCGATATCCTCTTCTGCAATGAAGATTTGATTGTAACCAGAGTATCCATCTAGCATACTCAAGTAATCGAAACCCGCCGCTGAATCTACTAGCATTTCTGCTACTGGCATTGGGTATTCGTCTTTAGGGGTAGCGAGATTCAAATCTCTAAAATCTATGCATACCCTTATGGTTCCATTTTTCTTTTTAATTGGAACTACATTTGCTAGCCAATCTACATACCTTGCAGGCCTGATAAAGCCGCATTTCAGCAGTCGATCGATCTCTTCTTTGATTTTTCGTCTGTCGATCCGTCTTCGAGCTTCTCGATCTCCCCTTGCTTCGAACATTCGGCCTCTTTGGTCGTTTGGAATTCATTTTTGGCCAAGTAGGCCGTAATTTTCTCCCAAATATTGGGCTCAGACATAATTTCAATTTTTTGCATCCCCCCCAAGTTGGTGGGGTAGCATACTCAGAAATGTTAGGAACAAGGCTATAGCAACCTTTTTGTATGCTTGGGATCTAGTTTCCAGCAAACCTTCATTCTCCATCTGAACTTCCTGTTGGCTGACCATTACAAAGTCATGGTCTCTAAATTCTTTCTCCCACATGAAACCCGCTTCTGGTTGCAATTTCATGGAGTACATTTCATCATTCGAAGTCATCTTTTTGGGTCCGAGAGATATGACTGGGGCTATATGTGCCAATTGCTTATCGAAATTTTTCTTGGTAATAGTGTTTACTTCAGCCAAGAAATAGCTTTGATCGACTTCAACGTTCTCAACTAGCCCATCTTCTTTCCATATGGCAATCCTTTGATGCACCGTAGAGGGGACTGCACCCACGCCATGGATCCATTCTCTACCCAGTAGTACATTGAAGTTTGCTTTTGATGGGACCACCATAAACGTTGTTATCCTTCTTGTGCTGCCTACTACTAATTCTAATTCGATAACACCTAAAGAATTTCCTGAAGTGCCTTCATAGTTAGTGAGAATAACATTATGAGGCTTCAAATCAGAATCGTAGACTCCAATCTTTCCCAGGAATGATTGAGGAAGCAGGTTGACTGTGGCTCCACCATCCACTAACACTTTATTTACTCCCACGCCATTGATTTTGGCTTGAATAAATAAAGGCTTGAGATGCGACTTCATCGAAGTGTCTGGTTTTTCAAAGACTGCATGTTGCTCTTCTACACAACTATTATTCATGACATAATAGCATAGTGGCTTGTTAATTGCCATTTCATCGACGAAATCACTTTCAACTTCGTTAATTTCTGACTGAACGTCATATTCCATAGGTAGGATAGAAACCACATTGCATACTATGTTGAGACTAGGGTCAGATTCAGTGAAATTTGAAGTCATTTCTTCATCCTCTTTGGGATGATCTTTCTTTAAAATTGACAATGGGGGCGAGATTCTCTCTGTTGCTGGTTTTTTAACCATTTCGAACACAGCTTTCTGCTTACCCTCTGTTTTGTCAACATTGGTGATGTCTAGTAATGCTGTTGCTTTTTTCTGGCGCTGATACCTACGCCATTGAGTTCGTGTCATAGGCTGCTTACCTTTGTAATTATTATTGTAAGAATACCTGGTAGGCACTTCTGGCGCTTCAAGTCGAGGAGTAAGAACTTTTCTCTTCACCCATTTGGATGGAGGGACAGAATAACCAGATTTTCTTCCTCCTGAAAAGACCCAAGTGTCAGTGGGGGAGTTTGCAGATGGATTGAAAGTTCCTCTCCAATTTTTCTTTTGAGAATTTCCAGCAGCATGGTCTTTATACGGGATAACCATTTTGTTGAAATTAAATTTAGGGCGGTTATCTTTCTTTTTCCCTTTCCACTTTGTCTGTGGCTGAGCGCCTTCTATGGCTTTAGCGGCCTCTTTATTGAAGACTGCGCTACACCTTGGACAAAGCATGGCATTGGTGTTTGAAATTTTGCAGCGGTTCAGAAAATCAACTAGATCTTCTTCAGCTTTAGGATACGCCCTTTCTACATTCTTCTGGAGTTGGTCCTTAGTGACCAGACTGGCGTTTCGACCATGGTCTTCAGTAACCATTTCAGTATCATCAGGTAAAGCTTTTCCCGATAATGATTTGCCGTCGCTTGACTCTGCAACATCCACCATGTTTCTACCAACCACTTCAGCGTACATGGAATCAACCTTTTTGGAAGATTCGACATCAGGCTTAGTTGTTGCTTTAGCCTTTTCTCCGAATTTCAGTCTTCCTTCATCGAGAGCCTTCTGCACAGAATCCCTGAAACGAGTGCAACGGGATAAGTTATGGCCCAAAAAACCATGAAATTTGCAAAAACCCCTTTTCTTCCTCTGATCTAGAGGAGGGAGTTTCATATTGTCTGGCACTAAAATTATGCCATCAGAAACTAGAAGATCAAATATTTCTTCACATTTAGACACATCAAAAGTATAAGTTTTTGGGGGATATTTATCATGTTTGGGTTCTTCTACGTTTTTCCCATTTGATGGCCTCAATAATTTACAAGTGTAAGGCGGCCCATCTTTTAATTCTGCAAGATTTATCTCGTTATCCTCTACAGAATCTGAACCCCAATCGAATTCTGGCTCACGATCTCCAGTATCGATGTAAGCAACTTTCTCTTTCTTAGGGAACCTATTTGTTCTGGCTTTTTCAGCCTTGAGTCTTTCGGCTTGGCAAACCCTATCTGCTAATTGCGCCATGTCCCTAAGATATTGTGTATCTAATTTCTTTCGAACAGAATAATCTAAGCCATCTGCAGCCATTTCGACCAATTCGTGTTTTGGCACGGCGGTGAAACATCGGGCTTTAAGGAGTCGAAATTTGTTCAAGTAATCATCTATCGACTCATCCGTTTTTCGTCTAACACTGGCCAATTCTTTGAAACTAATTTTAGATTGGCCCATGTAAAACTGCTCATGAAAAGCCTTGTCCAATTGATTCCAACTAACTATGGAGTGTGGAGGCAACGTTGTGAACCATGTAAATGCATTCTTTGTTAGAGAACTTGGAAAATATTTCAATTTTAAATGCTCATTGTTTGCCAAGTCTCCGGCCTCCATAATATATCGAGCAACATGTTCGACATTGGACTCATTCGTTTGCCCAGCAAATTTGGTGAATTTGGGGATTTTGTGGTTTTTGGGCATCTCCGTTTTTAATACGAATTCGGATAACGTTGAAACGAAATTTGGACGGTGTAATCCAGTATTGAAACCATTTTGGGCCAGCAATGCTTCGACTATGTTGGCTATGTTATTTTGGCCCTCGTAATTATTTCGACTGGCCTGCATGACCACTTGGTCTGGATTCTGGTTTCTGTTTACCATTATAGGAATCCTAGCGGGTTCTTCTGGTATCTCAGGCTGCACTTCTTGCGCCTGATTTTTGGGCGTTTGGTTTGCCTGTTCTTCGACAAGTGCTTCTCTTGGCCGGGCATTCGTATTTTGCACAGCCGGCGTGACGCGCACTTGGGGTGCACCCAGCAAATCCTCTATTCGCCCCATTTATTGTGATAGGGCTTGATAACTACTATTGGTTTATTTGATTAAAGGATTGATAACCGTTGTGACTTGTTGAGTCACCATATTGACCATATCGTGATTAGTATCTGCCATGGTTTGCCTTAGCGCATTCATCGATGCGTTGGTCAACGATTGTTGAGGCGAACCAAACGGAATAAAAGTTTGTTGGGATCTACCAAACGAGACATTCTCCCCTTGGTTAGACAATGGTGGTATGGTCGTATTCGTATGTAAAGTTTGAGTCGAAGAGGTTGGCATCCCATAGGGTCCTCTTCCATTGTTTCCTAAATTAAGAAACCCTTGAGAAAACATATTTCCCGCAGCCTAGCTAGTTTGAGCGGCCGTTGTAACCGCTGGGCTGCTTCTTGAAGTAGTATTGGCCATAGTATTCGACGTACTGACCTATGACGTTTGTGAAGTCACGTTTTCATCCGCTGGGGTATCTACAGGCTGCAATACATGAGCCATGTTACTATTCTAGTTAAGTTGCGTAGACCCTGTCGGAATTGTCCGATTGATCATTGTTCCTGAAGCGGAAGCAGTGTTCGATGCCGCTGTGCCAGAAACGATAGAAGGACTCGTCATTTCAGGAAGTAATTTGTTATTCCTTAAACGCATACACAATGCAGACCAACTAAAATTTTTAGAATTGAAAAGAAATTCAAAGTTAAAAGCACAAAAGGTCCCACTGGGCGTGCCAATTTGTTTACACTGATTTTTGGTAAACAATCACTGGTTTCAATAATGTTTACTTGCAAGATCAACCAGTAAATCTTAGGAGCATATTGTGCTTTTGTGGTTTGAATGTAAACGTAATACTTGTTCGTAAAGTATTTTTGATAAAGTAAAAGACAAGAACAAAATGTAAAGAACTGAATCCAATCCGTGTTGAATCCAATCGAAATTCTGTAAAGAATAACAATAGAAGAAAATACTTCGAAAAAGATTTAAATTGCAAAGGTGTTTAAAAATCTGTATTGAATTTGTAAAGACTTAATGAAAATTGGTACACAGATTCATACTTTGCAACTTGTGACTCGTTTGTCGCTTCCATACGGACAGTATTGAGTGTAAGTTTTTAGTATGATTGAATTGTGACCTGTTTTTCCTAAGAAAAACTACTATTTATACAAATAATCCTATAACTACCTAATCATATCTGTTCGATTTAAAATCGAAACTAGCCGTTTGCTAACTGCCTGATCTTATCCACAAAGTCTGAAGGCGCTTTGATAACTTCCTTTATCCATCAAACTAAACGGCTTCTTCGATTCCTACTGAAGATATATATATTTTCGATAGATTCCTTCACAAAGCTAAACCCATCTTCTTTAGGTCAAACCATTGACTGCATTAAATGATAGTATTTTCACAAATATCGGCTAACACTGTGATGCATGGACATGTATAAGGACTCGATAATGCGACAACAATTCACAATTTCAACCTCAATATATAGGACAACACCCAATTATATTGATTATCTCCACAACATTGCATTATCAAGGAAACATGCCCACACACAAATAAATCAAGGTATTCATCATCACATAAATAACTTGATTATCAACAATCAACAATATCATTCACATAATTTCACTTAACCATATAAACAATTCACCGTACCAACTTGTTACGAAACGACATAGACAAGTTGAAAGCTATTAACCAATCTTAATCGACAATGTATACATGAAATTAAGTCGTCTTCGGATTATCAACATTAACCCAAGCACAACTTAAGTTCATAGAAAAATCCCATTTTCACAACCTTTCATTTCCCACCGGAAATATCATTTATACAAGAATCAAATCTCAAATTAACAACAACTCAGCAAAATTCACCAATTGAACACAATTTTCATAACTTATCATTTTTACATATTTGAACATGTAATTTCACCAACAATCATACAATTATCATCAATTCATGCACAAGAAAATAGCATCACAGCAAGAGCACGAATTTAACAAGAATTGTTCATCAACCCATTTTCATACAACGTGAGAAAATGCAAAAATTGTACATGATTATGATAATAACTAACCCCCTTACCTTTGAAGATGATTAACCCTAACTCTTGCTTCAATTCAGCTCCCAATTGATTCTTCAAGCTATTCCCTTCAAAACCCTTGTTCTTCTCTTCACCACTTTCTCTCTCTACCTCTCTCTCTCTAGGAAAATTTTGTGAAGTGAATGAAAGGCATTTTCTATGACAACCCTAATGTTATCTCCCTTAATGGGCTCAATTCTAGATTCTAATGGGCCTAACCCATTCTAACATAATTCTAAAAAGTTTCTATACACTCAACGGTAATTACTAACAACGGTAAAATATAACCAACGGTCACTAACGGTAAAAACTAATCACTACATTAGTAACTTAGTAAAATAAGCGTTCTCACTAAATATTAAAATAATTCTCACCAAAATTACCATTTTACCCTTACCCGCCAAATCACCAAAATACCATTCTAATACGGTAATCCATGTAAATGCACCCAATGACAATTAAATACACACAAGCACCAATAATCACACATAAACACATAATAAAAGTAATTAAAATAAATCTAGCTAAAAATCGGGCTGTTACAACTCTCCCCCCCTAAAAAGAATTTTCGCCCTCGAAAATTACCTGAAGGAAACAACTCCGGATACGAAACCCTCATCCTACTCTCTGGTTCCCAAGTGGCACTCTCACCAGTTGGTCCAACCCAAATCACTTTGACCAAAACAATATCCTTGCCACGCAAACGCTTCAACTCGCGATCCTCAATCCTAACTGGCCAAGTCTCAACCGTCAAATTATCTCTTATTTCCAATTCATCCACTTGAATCACATGAGACACATGATGCATATACTTCCTCAACTGAGACACATGAAACACATTATGAAGATTCGACAAAGACGGTGGTAACGCAATCCGATACGCTACAACCCCAACCTTCTCAATAACATCAAACGGCCCAACAAAACGAGGAGTCAACTTCTTACACTTCAAAGCACGACCAACTCCGGTCATATGATTCACCCTCAAAAACTCATGGTCACCAACTTGAAACTCAATATCCTTTGTCCTCTTATCATGATAAATCTTTTGTCTACTCTGAGACGCCTTCATCTTCTCCTGAATCATCTTAACCTTTTCCGTAGTTTCTTGCACAACTTCCGGTTCTAACAAAGCACTCTCCCCAGACTCAAACCAACATAACGGTGTCCAACACCTCCGACCATACAAAGCCTCAAACGGTGCCATTCCGATACTAGCATGAAAACTATTGTTGTAAGTAAACTCAATCAACGGTAAACATTCGTCCCAACTAATACCTTGCTCCAAAACACAAGCTCTCAACAAATCCTCCAAACTCTGAATAGTCCTCTCCGTCTGCCCATCAGTATGAGGATGGTAAGTAGAACTCAATCTCAACTTAGTTCCCAAAGTAGCTTGCAAACTCTCCCAAAACTTAGAAGTAAACCTCGGATCCCGATCCGACACAATACTAGAAGGTATACCATGCAACCTCACTATCTGCTCAATGTAGATCTCAGCCAACTTCGCTACAGTCATACCCGTCTTGATAGGAACAAAATGCGCTGATTTCGTCAACCGATCAACAATCACCCAAATGGAATCAAAACCCTTACTAGTCTTAGGCAACGCTCCAACAAAGTCCATGGAAATGCTATCCCACTTCCACTCTGGCACAAACAACGGTTGCATCAAACCCGACGGTCTCTGATGTTAAATCTTCGATTTTTGACAAACCAAACAAGCATAAACAAACTCAGCGATCTCCTTCTTCATTCCAGGCCACCAAAACAACCTTTTCAAATCTTGATACTTCTTAGTTGCTCCTGGATGAATACTCAAACTACTTCTATGAACTTCGTCCAAAATTTGCCTCTTAAGCTCGAACACATCCGGCACACAAACCCGATCACGAAACATCAAAACGCCATTCTCATCCAATCTAAAGTCTCCACCTTTACCTTGGTTAACCAACGCCACTCGTTCCACTCTTTCCAAATCTTCCTTCTGACCATTCTTGATCTCTTCCAAAATATTGCTTGTCAACTGATGAGTCATTTATATGTTATTTTAATATGCTTTTTAGTTTAGATTTTATATAATTTTATATGAGTATTATTTCCTTTTTAGGATAGTTTACTTTAAAATGCAATTTATTATATTTCAGGGAAGAATATTTGATGGAGAGAGTCTTGGAGCAAAAGAAAGGGATTTGGAGCAGATTGGACACAAAAACATGAAGATTGGGAAACAAAATATATCTCCCACAAGTCAGAAGCTTGGCACAGCCCGTGCTAGCCTTGGCACGGCCGTGCCACCCTCCAGATGCCTTTTGCTGCTTTTGCTTTGACTCCAAGCTATTCTATTTTGGCGCACAATCTACCGAGGAATATTCTAGGAATATACTTGCTTAGATTTTAAGTCAATTGTGTACTATAAATAGAGTAGCTAGCCATCACTAATATTCATCTTTTCTTGGAATACAATATGTGACAATTGTCTTTCTAATAAAAGTTCATTTTACTTTCTTTGTTATTTACTTTTATGCTTTCTCTCTTCTTCTCCTTGTCTACGATGAACGTCAGTGAGTAGACTTCTCTTGTCTTGGGATTGTTGGATAAGTCTAATGACATAATCCTAATCAAACCAAGCTTTAAACCTTAATCTTATGTAACCCTAATTCCTTATCTAAATTCACCGCTTTAACATGGATCAACCATTATCAAACTGTGGAAACGAAAGTGGAGGGTTTGATAATTGTTTATCCATCATCTCAAATATCAATTCATAAAACGAAAGTGGAGCTTTGATATTCGAACAAGTGAATTTAGACAAGGATTGCAAAGTCAGCGAAATAGGCTTTGCAATCTTTGAGACATATAGTTTCGATCTTCAAGGGAACTAATAACAATCAAGTCAGCGAAATAGGCTTGGTTGTTAGAGGAACCAAAATCTAATAGTAATCAAGTTAGCGAAATAGGCTTGGTTGCTAGAGGAACAAAAGAGAAACTGTCTTGAGAAATTAGGTCTAACATAAAGTTATAAGTTTAATAGTTTGGTTTGAGAAGGACTTGTCGTTAGGATGAACCAATAATCCCAAGGCTTTTATCTTTTATTTTATTATTTACTTTCAATTAAAAACCCAAAACTTTCTACCTTATAAACCTTTAGTCTAATCATTGTCTAAAGTTAATTGAATTCATAACTCCCTGTCGGAACGATACTCTTTTCATACTACTTCGGTAAGACCGTGCACTTGCGGTTTTATCCCATCATCAACTTCAACATACCCAACCTCACACCATCCGGTGTCAACTCACTAACCAAACTCAAATCCCAAAACTCCTCAATCAATTCCAGCTCTTTAACCATCAAAGCAGACATATGCAAAGTCTTTCTACTCAAAGCATCCGCAACAACATTAGCCTTCCCGGGATGATAACTCAACTGAAAATCAAAATCCTTAAGATACTCCAACCATCTTCTCTGCCTCATATTCAACTCATTCTGATCAAACAAATACTTCAAACTATTGTGGTCACTAAACACCTCAAACTTAGAACCATACAGATAGTGCCTCCAAATCTTCAATGCATACACAACGCCCGCCAATTCCAAATCATGAGTCGGATAATTCTTCTCATGCACTTTCAACTGCCTCGAAGCATAAGCCATAACCTGACGATTCTGCATAAGCACACCACCAAGACCTATCTTAGAAGCATCACAATACACCACAAACGATTCCTTCGGATTCGGAAAAATCAACATTGGAGCTGAAGTCAACCTCTTCTTCAACTCTTGGAAACTCTTCTCACACTTGGCATCCCAAACATAAGCTTGCCCTTTCCGAGTCAACTGCGTCAATGGCAACGCCAACTTAGAGAATCCCTCAATGAACCTCCGATAGTAACCGGCCAAACCAAGAAAGCTTCTAATCTCAAAAACAGACTTAGGAGACTCCCACTACAACACTGCATCAACCTTGGAAGGATCCACAGAAATACCACCCTTAGAAATCACATGACCAAGGAAACTCACTTCCTTCAACCAAAACTCACACTTAGATAACTTAACACATAACTAGTTCTCTTTCAATACTTGCAACACAATCCTCAAATGCTCAGCATGCTCTTCCTCAGACTTTGAATACACCAAAATATCATCTATGAACACCATCACAAAACGATCCAGATAAGGATGAAATATTCTATTCATGTATCCCATAAAGACACCTGGTGCATTAGATACTCCAAATGGCATCACAGAATACTCATAGTGTCCATACCTCGTTCGAAACGCGGTTTTGGATATATCTTCCGCCTTTACCCTTATCTGATGATATCCTGATCTCAAATCAATCTTACTAAACACCTCTGCACCAACTAGCTGATCCATCAAATCATCAATCCTTGGAAGTGGATACCGATTCTTAATCGTCATCTTGTTCAACTGCCGATAATCCACACACAACCTCATGCTCCCATCTTTCTTCTTAACTAACAACACTGGAGCACCCCACGGCGAAACACTTGGTCTAATAAACTGCTTCTCAAGCAACTCTTCCAACTGTTTCTTCAATTCACCCAACTCTGATGCAGACATCCGATACGGTCCAATCGAAATAGGACTCGTGCCTGGTACCAAATCAATTGCAAACTCAACTTCCCTCTTCGGCGGTAACTCGGTAATATCCTCTGCAAAAACTTCAGGAAACTCTTGCACTACCGGCAAATCACTAGCTCCTTTCTCATCACTACCCTTCAAGGATGTAAACATCATGAACACACAAGCTTCACCATCTAAAGACTTCTTCACTTGCTCCGCGGTCAAGAACTTCCTATCTAACTCTTCTACCGGCTTAGAAAAAGTCACACTCCTAGTCAAACAATTAATGCTAACCCCAAAAGCTAACAACCAATCCATACCAAAAATCAAATCCATATGCTTCAACGGAAGACAAACAAGATCCAACTCAAAATCAACATCACCAAAATATCAAAGTCTGGGATCTCCTGAACACACATGTACTGATAGATGTCCGGCCTAAGCGCACTCTCAAACTTCACACACTTCGAAATCATAGCATCCTCAGCATTGATGTAGGGACAAAACCTCAAAAGTTCCTCGAACTTCGCCACATACTCGGCTACCGACATGATCCCTTGTTTCAGATTCAGAAACTTCATCTCCTTCTTGGCCCTCAAGTCTTCCGGGAAATACTTCCTCAAGAATTCAACCTTGAACATAGCCCAGGTCACCTCATCACCTCCCAACTCAAGCCTGCCTTTGGCATTGGTCCACTAGTGCTATGCTTCCTCAGCTAGCATATGAGTCGCTAGTTTGACCTTCTGGTCATCTCCCGTAACCATAGCTCGGAAAATCCGCTCCATCCCCTACACCCAAGTCTGTGCTCCCTTTGGATCGAACCTCCCTTTGAAAGTCGGTGGATTGTTCCTTAAGAACCTATCGAGCCTCCTCTCTTCGGCCTCACCTTCATTCCTACGGTTAGCCGCCGTATTCTCATTCGCTTGAGCCAAAACTTGCGCCATAGTCGCTAAAGCTTGCGGAATTGCCGCATCATCACGACCTCCTGCCATCTCAGCACTACACAACTAACTCACTGATAAGGAAACAACACAACAAAGCAAATGTCGAAGGTACTAAGAAACCATTCGCACACAATAGGGAAAAACAACAAACATAAGTCTAGACACGACTGACCATGGCTCTGATAGCAACTTGTAACGCTCCTATTTCTATTTAAGCAATTAAACATGCGAATAATACATTTATTCAAGAAATAGAGGTTACGCCACATTCAAAATTCAAAACCGATAGACATGTATATAAACCTCAACAGTTGCAGCGGAATATAAACCAGAGTAATCAAAATATGTACATGTCATGAACAAATAAATCATCTCCCAAAGATGAATCTCAAAACCCAAACATACGGGCAGTCACCAACAAAACAATAATCCAAAGGAAAATAAAATAACCTAATCTAGACCGACACAACAAGCCTAGATCAGAGCCGACTCAACACCGATATCGGAGAAAGCTCCCGATATCCCAAGCAAAGACTAACCGAGCACTACTCCTGCACAGCGTCTACTCACCCATACAGGCAAGTAGGTGGTTAAAACCACTGGGGGTAAGTATTACATTATCATAATTCAAACAACAATTAAATCATTTAATATCATGTATTTGAATAATATTAATCATGCATAAATACTTATATTGCAACTTGATAGCTCATACCAACATACACCAATCATATGAACAATTATCCATTCATAAATATTCATTCACAAACATCAATCACAATCATCATCAATAGTTAATCATCTCATTTCATCACCAATCACATATATCACATAAGACTCATGTTATGATATGCACTTATTGACACATAAATGCATGTGGTACCAAATCTCCAAAAGGTCGTCACCTCCGATGGACAAGTCAACATCGTATGTAAGGGTTCACCCCCGCCTTACATAATCTCCGAAGTAAAAGAGCTCAACCCTTTTACAACAACTCGACTATGATGCATGGAAATGTATAAGGACTCAATAATGCGACAACAATTCACAATTTCAACCTCAATATATAGGACAACACCCAATTATATTGATTATCTCCACAACATTGCATTATCAAGGAAACATGCCCACACACAAATAAATCAAAGTATTCATCATCACATAAATAACTTGATTATCAACAATCAACAATATCATTCACACAATTTCACTTAACCATATAAACAATTCACCGTACCAACTTGTAACGAAACGACATAGACAAGTTGAAAACTATTAACCAATCTTAATCGACAATGTATACATGAAATTAAGTCGTCTTCGGATTATCAACATTAACCCAAGCACAACTTAAGTTCATAGAAAAATCCCATTTTCACAACCTTTCATTTCCCACCCGCAATATCATTTATACTTTGATTAAGATATTGACCGCCCTTGCAAGCATTACCTAAGTCTATATGAGCTGTAGGTTCACTTGCAAGCCTTATTAGATTACAAAATTTGTTTTCGACAAAGTTTGGAATTCTCAAAATTTCACAAGTTAAGACTCATTTCTAAAATTCCAAGTATATGCAAGCAATCATTGTTCCAGTAGGTTTTGGAGGATTAACAGTGGTTAAACATGCTTAGAACATCATTTAAGAAAACTAGGATTGGCCCCCAAAGACCCGGAACAAAAGATCAAAGTGACTGAAACTGGAGCTGTTCGCTTAAGCGACCACCTGGTTCGCTTAAGCGAACAAGTTACAGTTGCAACTCACTTTGTTCGCTTTCTGGTCGCTGGCTGGTCGCTCACCAATTCGCTTAAGCGACCACATGTTCGCTTAAGCGAATGAGTTCCAGTAGCAACCAGAATCTTTCCTTACTTGCCCGCTTACAGTTCGCTTAAGCGAACTGAACCCAGAAAAAAAAACTATGAATGCTCGCTTACCAGGTCGCTTAAGTGAACCTCTAAGCGAACCTTCACTGGTTTGCAGAAAAAGTTACGGGTTTGGAACCCTTTTCACTCAAAATTCCCCAATTGGATCCCCCAATCCCAAAATGTGTTTCCAGAACATGTTTATAGGTCAATATGCCTAAAAAGACTCACAAAGACATAATCACACTTGAAAACACTTGACATTTGAGCTAACTCATCATTTTCACCAAAACACCAACACAATTCAAATTTTCATCATCAATCCATGAATATGCAACCCAAGCAATTATTCATTAATCACAACATCAATTAACATTCATAACATCAATTGAACAAGAATCAAATCTCAAATTAACAACAACTCAGCAAAATTCACCAATTGAACACAATTTTCATAACTTATCATTTTTACATGTTTGAACATGTAATTTCACCAACAATCATACAATTATCATCAATTCATGCACAAGAAAATAGCATCACAGCAAGAGCACGAATTTAACAAGAATTGTTCATCAACCCATTTTCATACAACGTGAGAAAATGCAAAAATTGTACATGATTATGATAATAACTAACTCCCTTACCTTTGAAGATGATTAACCCTAACTCTTGCTTCAATTCAGCTCCTAAGCTTACCCCAATTGATTCTTCAAGCTATTCCCTTGAAAACCCTTGTTCTTCTCTTCACCTCTTTCTCTCTCTACCTCTCTCTCTCTAGGAAAATTTTGTGAAGTGAATGAAAGGTATTTTCTATGACAACCCTAATGTTATCTCCCTTAATGGGCTCAATTCTAGATTCTAATGGGCCTAACCCATTCTAACATAATTCTAAAAAGTTTCTATACACTCAACAGTAATTACTAACAAGGGTAAAATATAACCAACGGTCACTAACGGTAAAAACTAATCACTACACTAGTAACTTAGTAATATAAGGGTTCTCACTAAATATTAAAATAATTCTCACCAAAATTACCATTTTACCCTTACCCGCCAAATGACCAAAATACCCTTCTAATACGGTAATCCATGTAAATGCACCCAATGACAATTAAATACACACAAGCACCAATAATCACACACAAACACATAATAAAAGTAATTAAAATAAATCTAGCTAAAAATCGGGCTGTTACAGCCACCAAACAAACAAAGATACTTTGAGCGGAGCCACTTTTAACCAAACATTATTATGAGCAACAATAACATTACTATCCATTGAAATCAAGTAGTCATACACACTTCTCGCAAAAGGCTTTTTGGAAGAATTTAACAGCCAAACCCATTTATCATCCTCGATATCCTACATAACAGTAGACTTTCCAAATAAACCAAGCTCCCCCAACTGTTCTTCCTCCCATGCAAACAAACACCTAGGCATGGCAATGAGGCGGGGTGGGGACGGGTATTACCTTCGTAATCTCCATACTATATTCTCATATACTTACCCGTTACCCTACCCATACGCAACGAGGATGAGAAATTGAATCCCATACCCGTCCCCGACGGGTTCGGGGATCCCATCCCCATCCCCATCCGCGTAGTGAATCATTTTTTAATAATTTCTTTTTTCAAACCCCAATGGCAATATTGTAAAGCATTATGTTCCCTTTAACATTTCCTTAACATAATGATTTGGTTGCTCCTTTAAAATTCAAAGGCAATTTTTGTAACATTGGAATTATCAAACCAAATAACATGAAAAAAAAAAAACCAAGAAAACAATTCATATACAAAACAAAACCAATATTGATTGTTGGATATTTGTATATTGGCTTCACTTTTGCCTAAAACAAATATTCATGTGAGATGTTGAAGACGATGTACCAACATACAGGCATGGTTTGTGTGTTCTGTACCTTGCCTTATTTTACGCACGCGTACGTTTATTTAAGGAATCCACGCCTTCATTAGTGTTGGTCAACCTGTGTGTCTTTATGAGAAGATCAGAACAAATGTGATTTCCTAAGGAAGTGCTAACGACTTAGGAAAGTCTTTGAAGGTGATCATAATGTTCCTAAAGATGTGCCTACTTTTAGGAGTTTCCTTATCCGGTCCTATCGACTGAGGAATGGATCACCGGTTTTACCTAAAGCCCGAAAAATGATCTGACCTGTATTGCTTCAGTATTTAAACAAGATTAGAAGACCTAGAGAATTATTCAAGCTGTCATTTGAAGAATAGATCATCTAGGGTTTTGAGTCGGTTTGTGTGAACCTTTCGGGTATCATCTTGATGCATGTTTAAGACTGTGTTTGAGTTGTAATTTTTGCACTACTCTGAAGCTTTTAAGCAAAGTGTTAGGTAGTTTGTAAACTTCCCCAAAGCTGTGAAGTACGGTGTTCGGTTGTGTTGTTTGAAGGTAACTTCATTTTGATTGTATTTGTTATTTGAGTATCACAAGGGATGTGATCAGTTGTAAGAGAGTGAGATGGGATCTCAAATCTAGGAGTTCCTAGGTTGAAATCAGTACGGGTAGGTCCTAGGTCATTAGTGCAAACGTGGTTTGCTGAGAGCTGTTGAATACGTACTACACTAGTGGATTTCCTTCCTGGCTTGGTAGCCTCCAGAGTAGGTGTGTTGTCACCGAACTGGATTAACAAACTGTAACGCCCCAGATTTAGATCCAACACATTACGTCTATTTCTTCCTTTTAGAACATGTCCTATATATTTTTTTTTCTTACACTAGTCATGCATAATAAATTCCTAACTAGAACCTAACAAAATAGTTAAACTAATTTAATTACAATTCAAAACCCCAAATTTGTTTTCCCGCATACACGCATCAAGCAAAACATCAAGCACACATCATCTATTCTTTGGTACCTAAAATGTTGGTTGTAAGGGTTAGTCTTCAACACCCTTGAAATAAAATCAACAATAGATTAAAACATCATATAAGAATATACAACCATCATCAATGAATTGTGTTAAAACATTTCTTTTTAGTTCAAAATATTCATCACTTTAAAATATACCATAAGAACAAACACAAGACCAAAGACTCAATGTTGATGATGCAAATGCATGAAATGCAAATAGACCATGATCCGGATATCGCCCCAATTGACATAATAGTTTTAATCACCCCATTTGGCGTATAATAAAGAATCGCCCCATTTGGCATATAATAATAATCGCCCCATTTGACACTTAAAAATCCATTGAATCGCCCCATTTGACACTTAATAATAATCGCCCCATTTGGCACTTATAAATCCATTGAAATAATAATAATAATCGCCCCATTTGACACTTAGAAATCCAATGAAATAATGATAATCGCCCCATTTGGTACTTAAAGATCCATCAAATGCAATGATATGCATGCTATGCACTATTTCTATAAACTACAAACTTTTCCGACTCTTGAACCACATAATTATGAATTTCACATCATCACTATACTTCAAAATCAGTAAACTTTAACACAACCATATATACAACGAAATCACTTTAACTCAACAACATTTCTCATTGCACAAATAAGAAAACATCAAGATTTACACATTCATCAAATCACATACTTTAACAAAATTGCAAGTCACCAATTCATATAATTATCAACTACAAGAAAATTAATAAAACATAATAAATCTTTTCACTCATCCATTAAATCAAGAAGCATATCAAATTCAACATCATAATCTATTGTTTTCATTTAAATATGGTCAAGACTAGAGCCCTTACCTCAAAAGCTTTTCTTCCTAATCGAACAACTCTAAATCAAGGCACACCGATCATTGCTCCGTGAAAGCTTTCCTTCGTAACTTGCACTCTAAGCCACATAGTGTTCTCACCGGACCAAGAAACAATCTTAAGATTTCACACAAAATAGTGTGCACGTAGCCTTAGGAAGGCTGATTGCTAAATATGAAATGAAGGTAAAACTTGTATCAATGTTGGCAATGGGTTCTTTGTGATATTCTCTGGTTGAAAAAGTATGAAAACTAGCGTTCTCTTAACCCTCTTTCACGTGGATGAGAAATAGCTGAAGGAAAAGATGAGAAAGTCGAGGAAAGAGAGTTGGAAAAGTGCACTGAATAATATTGGCTTGGAGAGGTGCAACATGTGTCTATTAATTAGTAGAGGTTAAAACGGTTATAGGGTATGCCTTTTTCAAAGTCAAGGTAGAGTATATACTAGTAGTCAAGGTAGAAATCAAAGGGAAGTTGGGTGTTGTGTGGAATACGTGGCACACCACATGGTTAAAGGCTCATCTTGTTGCCAACTTTCCATTTCTTTAGGAGGGATTATGCCGAGCTTATGTAATACATGGGAGGGATATTTGATTGAGTCCTTGAGACTAAGTCATATAGTAGAATTTCGTTTTTCTCTCTTATTTAGTTACCTAAATAACTAATCCATAGCACACTCTCACACCCACCTAGTTTCTTTTTATTTATTTATTTATTTATTTTATATAGAAATTAGTCACTTAAAGACACACCAATATAACATTTATATAATAAATAATTAACGTGAGGCAATGGCTAGTAGTAATTAAAATACAAACTTTATCATAACACTAATGTATCCAAAAATGTCACAGTAGTTACTAGCACAATATATTTACACATGTAGATGTAGAATTACTAAAATAATAGTTTCGGACATTTATAGACATAGAGATACATGAAAATATAGTTTATGAAAATTAGGGATGTTATACAAACTCTGTGCATTTTTTGTTTTCTGCCTATTTCCGTTCATTTGTTTTCTTTTGTTAGCTTAATGCTCTAACCTTTAATTCAACATCGTAATTTGTTTAACTGGTGTTGGAACATTGCGTAGAACATCTTAAGTCTAACGTGCCAAAATTTCAATTGGCATCAGAGAAGGCACCCTGCCTGTTATTGGGTGAGATCAAGAGGATATTTGTTCTGGCATTATGGAGAAAGAAGGAGGATTCGTTAACAGACCACCTCTATTAGACGGAACCAATTATGACTACTGGAAGTCACGAATGAGTGCCTATCTCAACTCTACTGACAGCAAGACGTGGAAAGCTGTATTGAGAGGATGGGAACAACGGTTGTTCTTGATATAGATGGCCTCAAAACTGAGGTTTTGAAACCAGAAGAAGAATGGACTGTACCTGAAGACGAACTGGCTCTTGCAAACTCTAAGGCTCTATATGCTCTCTTTAATGGAGTAGACAAGAATATGTTCAGACTTATCAAAAGATGTGATGTTGCTAAAGATGCTTGGGACATTCTTAGAACGGCTCATGAAGGTACTTCCAAGGTCAAGAGCTCAAGGATTCAACTCCTGACTACCAAATTTGAAAGTCTAAGAATGCAATAGGATGAGACCATACAGGACTACTATATGAATGTCCTAGACATTGCTAATTCATTTGAATCTCTTGGAGAAAAATTGTCAGATGAAAAATTGGTAAGGAAAATTCTCAGATCTCTACCAAAGAGGTTTGACATGAAGAAGCTCAAGACGTCTCCAATATGCAGGTAAAATAGCTTATAGGTTCTCTTCAGAACTTTGAACTTATTGTTGATAACAAGACTGAGAAGAAGGGCAAAGGTATTGCTTTTACAACAAACACAACTGATGATGAAGGACTGGAAGAGAGTGTGAAGCCAAGAGAAGAGAAAGTGACCTAGAAAGCTGCGATTTTCATTGCTAAGGTAAGGGTTGTAACACCCCGTTTTCCCAACATAAAAATTTCATAAAATAATCAGAGTATTCACATAAACGGAATGTCACATTCTTTTCTTAAAATCATAAACTTAATAAATAACTATTTATCCTTTAAAATTCAATAACAAAATCTTTAATACTTCGCAGCGGAATTTATTCAATAACTAAAACAGTCTTTGGCACGAAGGCCTCTTCATAAATGTTTCATAAAAATCCAATCTAAAAACATAGTCATAAATATTCAAAAACAATACGTAAGGAATAGAAAAGCAACAACAAAATCCCATCCCGTTACGTATCAGAGCACCTAAGACACACAAGAGAGAAACCTCACACGACATCAACTATTCTTGGTTACCTGTTAGTTACCCATGGTGGGCAAACAGAAGGGGTGAGATTTCACAAACAATAATATTAAGCATATAATTCATCATCAATCATATTTAACAACTCATAGACAACATCATGTAATCATCATAATATTCATCATAGATAATAATATATCATAATTCACTTCTTTAATAGTTCATATAAAGAATCACAGCTTTAAACAATTTTATGATTTAACAACTTAACAACTCGACAACTTGATAACTTGACAACTTGACAACTTAACCTCTCTTGACTATGCAACTTAATCTTCTAATCATGCATGTGGTACCAATCTTTGAGTGTAAATAGGCTCCCAGGGCATCAAGCCCTCAACTTTATTTGAGCGTAAAAAGGCTCCCAGGGCATCAAGCCCTCAACTTAATTGAGCAAAGGCTCCAGGGCATCAAGCCCCCAACAATGAAATGCTAATGCATGGACTCGACCTCTTAACATCTTAAATCGACAACCTCTTATATAATCCAATAATTTGGAACTTCATCATCTTAATCAACTTAGACCGACTCATGCAGCTTAGTTAAATAACAACAGCAACACAACAGTATACAAAAACAGCATGACATAATAATATCAAATGCAAGTCAACAACGTCTCAATTATTCACATATAATTCAAGTAATGCATATACAATTATATCACAGTATAACAACATCAAATAATAATCAACATCTTAAAACATCATATATACATATAACACTTCATCAATCATGGACAATATCGTATTCACAACATATACATTCATATACTAATTCATCAATCATATTCAATTATTCATACTGACCTACGTGCAGTAACTTGACTATAACTCTAGTTCTATAAATCTTTTTGAAGTCAAACCAACGGCATTAGAAAACTAACATTTATACCTACAACTTTCGTGTTTACACCTAAGACCAATTCTGTAGCAATCAATACCAATTTTCATTTCAAATTCGGACAAAGTTGTGCTGAAATTCATAAAAATTCACTAAGACCTCCTTGGAGTATTTTCATCATAACTCCTAAACCAAAACTCATTTTTACGCCACACCAAAGCCATTGGAAAGCTAACCAAATTATCTACAACTTTCATTTTTACACCAAAACCCAGTTCAAAACGGAAACGTGTGAAAAAGACACAAGAACATGGAACAGAAGATGCTCTCACTGTGCAGCTCTCGGGAAAAACCAATTTTTCACCCAAAAATCCCAATCTTGACTTCCTAATGCGCAAATTTGATTCCAAAATTTGTCTAAACATTTATATAGATCAAAAGAGACTCAAAATCATATAAAACTTGACCAAAAACATTATTTTAGAAAATCATCAATTAACCATTTTTAACCCTAATTCTCAAATTCTCAAAAACGAAAACCTACAACATGTTAAATCCAATTTTCAGAATCAATGACTTAAGATTATTGAATGTTAGTCCCACCCTTACCTTATAGATGAAAATCGCAGCACTCCTAGGTCTTCCCCCTCCTCTCGGCTTTTTCTCCCTTTTCTCCAAAATTGATCGTACGTTATGTTTTTTCTAAACTAGGTTTCTCCTATTTATAACCCTTTTTCTATTTTATCTTATTTCTCTTTCTCCCTCAAAACTCTCTAAAATCTCATAACAAACTCTCAACTCAATCTTATTTCTATTTTCAAATCTTAATCTATTAAATAACAATAAAAGCCACTTAATAAATCACATAATCAAATAAATATATTTTAAACTCTTCTTAATAAATTTTAGACTCAATTAAATAATTAAATAAATCAAATAATTCAAAGAGGGCGTTACAACTCCACCCCCCTTAAAAGAATTTCGTCCTCGAAATTCAAAGCACACAAGAAAGGAATTCAATTATTGCCTAAACATCTTAAACCAAACATAGCCAAATAGAAACTTCAAACAAAACATGTAAGCCACATCAAAGTTAGTCAATCAAACATGATCACATAATAAACATAACCATTAGTCAGAAAACACAACAACAATCAAGACAACATAAGACAGTATTTCAACTGTCACACGACTTGACACGACTCAACTACTTGGCCGGACGGACCGACCTGCTCTGATACCAATTGTAACACCCCGTTTTCCCAACATAAAAATTTCATAAAATAATCAGAGTATTCACATAAACGGAATGTCACATTCTTTTCTTAAAATCATAAACTTAATAAATAACTATTTATCCTTTAAAATTCAATAACAAAATCTTTAATACTTCGCAGCGGAATTTATTCAATAACTAAAACAGTCTTTGGCACGAAGGCCTCTTCATAAATGTTTCATAAAAATCCAATCTAAAAACATAGTCATAAATATTCAAAAACAATACGTAAGGAATAGAAAAGCAACAACAAAATCCCATCCCGTTACGTATCAGAGCACCTAAGACACACGAGAGAGAAACCTCACACGACATCAACTATTCTTGGTTACCTGTTAGTTACCCATGGTGGGCAAACAGAAGGGGTGAGATTTCACAAACAATAATATTAAGCATATAATTCATCATCAATCATATTTAACAACTCATAGACAACATCATGTAATCATCATAATATTCATCATAGATAATAATATATCATAATTCACTTCTTTAATAGTTCATATAAAGAATCACAGCTTTAAACAATTTTATGATTTAACAATTTAACAACTCGACAACTTGATAACTTGACAACTTGACAACTTAACCTCTCTTGACTATGCAACTTAATCTTCTAATCATGCATGTGGTACCTGTAACACCCCGTTTTCCCAATATCAAAATTTCATTAAATACATAGCATTTATCAGAGTAAACATCAAACAACGGGATATCACATATAACGTAATCCAACAGTCAAATAATAATTTAACCAATATTTTAAACATTGCAGCGGAAAGTCATAATCGTAATTCATAAAACGTTTTGGCACGCAGGCCCAACAAGTATCTCAAAAGAGTTAGTCAAAACAGTAAATATTCATGGCAGTTCACGTAAGAGAATGAAGCATGTTATAACATTAAACCCCATCCCGTTACGTATCAGAGCGACCTAGACGACACAGTGAAGGCAAGGCCACTCACGACGGCAACTGCACACTAAGCACGATCACCTGCAAGTTACCCATACGAAGGGCAACATTTTCAAGCAGAAGGGGTGAGATTTCATAATAAAATAACATTAATCAATGTAATTGTGAATCATAAATTAACATCATAATCATTCCATTATTAACTTTGCATAATTGCTAAACAGTTATCACGTAATCATATATCCAATAATTAGGAGTAACATAACATAATCGAATAACACTTATCACGTAATCACATATTCAATCATTCTCAACAAGGCATCTTAATCATGACAATGTGACAATGCTCTTAGACTCCTTATATGCATGTGGTACCAATCGTCATCATAAGTATTAATATACTTTAATCGTGCGGAGGACAAAGCTCCTATAAAACGTGCGGAGGACAAAGATCCTAATATTCGTGGTGAGGACTAAGCTCAATGATATGCTATGCATGGACACATATGAACAAAACAACGTAATCGACTTATCAACATGCATCCAATAATTTGGAGCTAAACTTCATCATGTACTTATGCACTTAGTTAAATAACGAAAGCAGCATAAACAAGTCACATAACAAGATGATATCATTATATCAAAGCACATAATTTGTATCATTAACACATCTTCTTATCTTGCATGAATATACATTATAATAGTTCATATTCAGTTGATATTAATATAACTTAAACAACTCTACAGTCTGCATTAAATGACATCACTAGGTCTCATTACCAGTTAGGGGTTCACTCTTGATCAACAAGTGCGACACAGATCGCACAAACACATAAACAAGTTCATGCTGGTTGTACTCGCGAGGCGAGAGTACTTACTCGCCGTGGCGAATAACACTAATCTCCCAAACTGATGTTGTTCTGGGTTCAATCCTGTCCTAAAATCATTCCTAATCATCTCTAGGTATGTTCAGGTACTCAAAGGCATAAAAGATTCAACTAAAAAGGTCGAAACACGAAATATGACATGCACTCTGCCTAAGCTCGCGAGGCGAGGAGGGGTTGCTCGCCATGGCGAGTTGAACCAGACAACTCGCGAGGCGAAAAGGAAGGGCTCGCGTGGCGAGCGATGAAGATCATCACTCGCGAGGCGAGGATCATAGCTCGCCGTGGCGAGCGATGAATGTCGCTACGGCCAGGCTTCCTAAAAACACAAAAATCCGACGTTTCACATGGTTCTAAGCTTGGTTTTGATTCCAGAATTCATCCTAAACATATTCTAAGGTTAAAGGACGGTTCTTTCATCAATCTAAACAAGTTTTACCGTTTGATCATCAATTTTTAGGGTTTTGACCTAATTCCAAAACTTTTCTAAATCAATCCTAACTTGTCAACTAATCATCAGAATTACAGCAATTAACGTTATTGAATTATTAGTCTCACCCTTACCTGGTTATGAAGAAATCGCAGCCCTCTCTATGCTCTTCTCCCTTCTAAGCTTTTCTCCCTTTTCCAAAAGTTTTCACGTACAATGAGTTTCTAAAATATTAGGTCCTCTCCTATTTATATCTCTTCCAAATTACTTATCTTATCTCACTTTCACCCCCAAAACTATCTAAAATATCAAAACAGCCCTCAACTAAATATTTTATATTATTTTCAAATCTTTATTCTATTTATCAATAAATAAATCTCATATCATAATCAAATCCTCCAAAACTCATAACTTATCACGTCATCAATCAAATCATCAAAACATATCAAAATCATGCATATATTATATAATTATAATATAATTGCCTAAACTCGATTAAATAACGATTAAACGAAAGTGGGCGTTACAACTCTCCCCCACTTAAAAGATTTCTGTCCTCGAAAATTTACCTTAAGTAAACAACTCTGGATACGACTCCAGCATCTTACTCTCAAGCTCCCACGTCAAGCTTTCACCAGTCGCTCCCAACCAAACGACTCTCACGAGAGGTATCTCTTTGCCCCTCAACGTCTTCACTTTACGATCATCAATCCTTAACGGCAAAGTTTCTACCGTAAGGTTGTCTCTAACTTGCACATCGTCACTCTGAATTACATGAGATGGATCCGGAACATACTTTCGAAGTTGCGACACATGGAAAACGTTGTGCAAATTCGTAAGATGCGGTGGTAAACCCACTCGGTAAGCCACTGTTCCAACTCTTTCCAAAATCTGATATGGACCAATGAACTTCGGGGTCAACTTCTTCGACTTCAAAGCACGTCCTACACCAGTCATAGGAGTGACTCTCAAAAACACGTGGTCTCCTTCCTTAAATTCAAGATCTTTTCTACGCTTATCATGATAACTCTTCTGTCGACTCTGCGACGCCTTCATTTTCTCTCGGATCATCTGAACTTTCTCAGTAGTTTGCTGAACAATCTCTGGTCCTAAGACCACTCTTTCACCTGACTCAAACCAACACAACGGAGTTCTGCATCTCCGACCATACAGAGCCTCGAACGGTGCCATTCCAATACTAGAATGATAGCTATTATTATAAGTGAACTCGATCAACGGAAGATGACTGTCCCAAGTTCCTCCTTGCTCAAGAACACAAATTCTCAACAAATCTTCTAGCGACTGAATTGTCCTCTCCGACTGACCATCTGTCTGTGGATGATACGCCGAACTCAATCTCAACTTCGAACCCAAAGCCTCTTGCAAACTTTTCCAAAATCTAGAAGTAAATCTTGGATCTCTATCTGATACAATGCTCGAAGGAACACCATGCAGCTTCACAATCTCTTTGACGTAAATCTCTGCCAACTGGGCAACAGGGAAACTAATATTGATAGGTAGGAAATGAGCTGACTTCGTCAATCTATCAACAATAACCCAAATTGCGTCGCTCCCTCTCGGAGTGTTCGGCAAACTCGTCACAAAATCCATCGATATACTATCCCATTTCCATTCCGGCACATCCAAAGGTACCATCATCCCAGCGGGTTTCTGATGCTCGACCTTCGACTTCTGACAAACTAAACAGGAATACACAAACTGTGCCACATCTCGTTTCAAACCAGACCACCAGAAAATCTTCTTTAGATCGTGATACATCTTCGTAGCTCCCGGGTGAATACTCAAGCTACTTCTATGACTCTCTTCAAGAATCATCTTCTTAATCTCTTCATTGTCTGGGATACAAATTCTTCCTCGGAATCTCAACACACCTTGATCATCGATTTTAAAATCACTGTCTTCAGTCTGATCTCTAGCAACCAACAAATCCACAAACTTTACATCAACTTTCTATGCTTCTTTGATGCTTTTCAGGAATTCACTATCAATCTTCAGCATTCCCAGTTTCACACTCTGAGGTGACCATTCACAAACCAAACTCATATCTCGGAACTGTTCAAGTAACTCAAACTCTCTGACCATCATGGCGGACATATGCAATGTCTTCCTACTCAAGGCATCTGCAACAACATTAGCTTTACCCGGATGATAATTCAAACCAAAGTCATAATCCTTTAGCAACTCTAGCCATCTTCGCTGCCTCGTATTCAATTCCTTCTGATCGAACAAATACTTCAAGCTCTTGTGATCACTAAACACCTCAAACCTCGAACCATACAAGTAATGTCTCCATATCTTCAACACAAAGACTACAGCCGCCAACTCGAGATTATGCGTAGGATAATTCTTCTCATGAACTCTCAACTGTCTTGAAGCATAAGCTACCACTTTACCTTCTTGCATAAGCACACCTCCTAAACCCAACTTGGACGCATCACAATACACCACAAAAGGTTCTTCGGGCTTCGGCAAAATCAAAATTGGAGCGGTCGTCAAACGTTTCTTCAATTCACCGAAACTCCTCTCACAATGAACGTCCCACACAAAAGTTTTACCTTTACAAGTCAACTGGGTAAGCGGAAGAGCTAACTTGGAAAATCCTTCAATAAATCTTCTGTAGTAACCGGCTAAACCCAAAAAGCTTCTAATCTCAGTAACGGACTTAGGAGTATCCCATTGCGATACAGCTTCGACTTTAGACGGATCCACAGCAATACCATCTCCGGAAATAACATGGCCAAGGAAACTCACTTCATTCAACTAGAATTCACACTTAGACAATTTAGCATAAAGTTTCTTCTCTTTCAATACTTGTAAGACAATCTTCAGATGCTCAGCATGTTCTTCTTCAGTCTTGGAGTAAATTAAAATATCGTCGATAAACACAACCACAAACCGATCCAAAAATGCATGGAAGATGCGATTCATATACTCCATAAACACTCCAGGTGCATTGGTCACACCGAAAGGCATAACTTTATATTCATAGTGACCATAACGCGTTCTGAAAGCCGTCTTCTGCATATCTTCATCCTTTACTTTAATCTGGTGATAACCTGATCTCAAATCAACCTTGCTGAAAACTCGTGCACCCACTAACTGATCCATCAAATCATCAATTCTCGGAAGTGGATACCTATTCTTGATAGTTACCTTGTTCAACTGTCGATAATCAATACACAACCGCATGCTACCATCTTTCTTCTTTACTAGCAAAACCGGCGCTCCCCAAGGTGAAACACTTGGTCTAACAAACTTCTTTTCGAGCAAGTCCTCCAACTGTTTCTTCAACTCAGATAATTCTGAAGCAGACATACGATAAGGTGCCATCGAGACCGGTTTCGTTCCAGGAACAAGATCAATAGAAAACTCGACTTCTCTCTCTGGAGGCACATCAGGAATCTCATCTGGAAAAACTTCAGGAAAATCACACACCACCGGTAGCCTATCAATCACTGCTTGATTCTCAACAGATAAAGAAGCCATTAATGAAAAAATCAAGATACCATCGCGTTCCAGTTGCTTCAGCTGCTTGGTAGATAAAAACTCTGCACCACTTTCCTCTTCGACGGAAGAGAAATGTACTGACTTGCTAAAACAATTAATAAGAACGTGATTGTACTCCAACCAGTTCATACCCAAAATCACATCCATACCACTCAAAGGTAGACAAACTAAATCCATTTCAAAATCACGACCAAACATAGACAAAGGACATTTCAAACATACGAGAGAAGTAGTCACCGAACCCTTAGCCGGAGTTTCGACAACCATCTCTCCATTCATATCAGACAACTCAAGACCCAAAGCAGAAACACAATCGAAAGCAATAAAGCAATGCGTAGCACCAGTATCAATAATAGCAACTAAAGGAGTATTATTAATATAGCAAGTACCTCTGATCAAACGATCCTCATTCTCTGTCTGAGTCCCAGTCAAAGCAAAGACCCTACCAGTAGTCGGCGCCCTCTTAGGCTGAGTACACTGTGAACTAATGTGACCCTCTCCATTGCAATTAAAGCACACAATGTCTGTACGATTGCAATCAGCTACAACATGACCTTTCTTACCACACCGGACACACTTCTTGATTTCCTCGGGACAGGCGTTGCTCTTGTGGCCTTTCTCACCACAATTGAAGCACACAATCTCTGCAGCATCCTTCTTCTTAGGCCGCCTAACATCGACCATCTTCTGTTTACCTTTGTCAGCGGGGGCACTGTACGGCTTAGGACGACTCTGCTGTCCCTTGCCCTTCCTCTCATTCACTACCTTGTAGTGAGCCTTGGTATCCTCTTCATAGATCCTGCAGCTATTAACCAACTCCTGAAAAACTCTCTGCTGTTGGTATCCAATCGCCCTCTTGATGTCGGGCCTCAAACCGTTCTCGAACTTGATGCATCTCGAGAACTCAGCATTCTCGGCAGTGTAGTGCGGGTAGAACTTTGACAGCTCCACGAACTTGGCAGCATACTCTGTCACAGACATGTTTCCTTGCTTCAGCTCAAGGAATTCGATCTCCTTCTTCCCGCAACATCTTCCGGAAAGTATCTTCTTAGGAACTCCCTCCTGAAAACAGCCCAAGTCACAACAGCTCCTTCCTGCTCGAGGGTAGGCAGAATAGCAACCCACCAGTCATCAGCTTCCTCGGCCAGCTGATGAGTACCAAACCGCACTTTCTGATCCTCCGTGCACTGCATAACCCGGAAAATCCTCTCAATCTCCTTAAGCCACGTCTGGGCTCCATCAGGGTCATAACGTCCTTTGAAAGTCGGAGGGTTCTTCTTCATGAACGTCTCCAACATCCTAGCTTCAGCATTCGCACCAGCGTTCACGTTAGGTTGTTGTCCCACAGCTTGGGCAACAGCTTGTAGAGCAGCAGCTAACGCAGCATCGTTTCTTCCAGCCATTCTGATATTCTACAAAAGTAGCAACAACAGTATAAGATAGTAATATAATATTACTAAGACTCGACACGACTCTCTAATTGACCGAACGGACCGACCTGCTCTGATACCAATTATAACACCCCGTTTTCCCAATATCAAAATTTCATTAAATACATAGCATTTATCAGAGTAAACATCAAACAACGGGATATCACATATAACGTAATCCAACAGTCAAATAATAATTTAACCAATATTTTAAACATTGCAGCGGAAAGTCATAATCGTAATTCATAAAACGTTTTGGCACGCAGGCCCAACAAGTATCTCAAAAGAGTTAGTCAAAACAGTAAATATTCATGGCAGTTCACGTAAGAGAATGAAGCATGTTATAACATTAAACCCCATCCCGTTACGTATCAGAGCGACCTAGACGACACAGTGAAGGCAAGGCCACTCACGACGGCAACTGCACACTAAGCACGATCACCTGCAAGTTACCCATACGAAGGGCAACATTTTCAAGCAGAAGGGGTGAGATTTCATAATAAAATAACATTAATCAATGTAATTGAGAATCATAAATTAACATCATAATCATTCCATTATTAACTTTGCATAATTGCTAAACAGTTATCACGTAATCATATATCCAATAATTAGGAGTAACATAACATAATCGAATAACACTTATCACGTAATCACATATTCAATCATTCTCAACAAGGCATCTTAATCATGACAATGTGACAATGCTCTTAGACTCCTTATATGCATGTGGTACCAATCGTCATCATAAGTATTAATATACTTTAATCGTGCGGAGGACAAAGCTCCTATAAAACGTGCGGAGGACAAAGCTCCTAATATTCGTGGTGAGGACTAAGCTCAATGATATGCTATGCATGGACACATATGAACAAAACAACGTAATCGACTTATCAACATGCATCCAATAATTTGGAGCTAAACTTCATCATGTACTTATGCACTTAGTTAAATAACGAAAGCAGCATAAACAAGTCACATAACAAGATGATATCATTATATCAAAGCACATAATTTGTATCATTAACACATCTTCTTATCTTGCATGAATATACATTATAATAGTTCATATTCAGTTGATATTAATATAACTTAAACAACTCTACAGTCTGCATTAAATGACATCACTAGGTCTCATTACCAGTTAGGGGTTCACTCTTGATCAACAAGTGCGACACAGATCGCACAAACACATAAACAAGTTCATCCTGGTTGTACTCGCGAGGTGAGAGTACTTACTCGTCGTGGCGAGTAACACTAATCTCCCAAACTGATGTTGTTCTGGGTTCAATCCTGTCCTAAAATCATTCCTAATCATCTCTAGGTATGTTCAGGTACTCAAAGGCATAAAAGATTCAACTAAAAAGGTCGAAACACGAAATATGACATGCACTCTGCCTAAGCTCGCGAGGCGAGGAGGGGTTGCTCGCCATGGCGAGTTGAACCAGACAACTCGCGAGGCGAAGAGGAAGGGCTCGCGTGGCGAGCGATGAAGATCATCACTCGCGAGGCGAGGATCATAGCTCGCCGTGGCGAGCGATGAATGTCGCTACGGCCAGGCTTCCTAAAAACACAAAAATCCGACGTTTCACATGGTTCTAAGCTTGGTTTTGATTCCAGAATTCATCCTAAACATATTCTAAGGTTAAAGGACGGTTCTTTCATCAATCTAAACAAGTTTTACCGTTTGATCATCAATTTTTAGGGTTTTGACCTAATTCCAAAACTTTTCTAAATCAATCCTAACTTGTCAACTAATCATCAGAATTACAGCAATTAACGTTATTGAATTATTAGTCTCACCCTTACCTGGTTATGAAGAAATCGCAGCCCTCTCTATGCTCTTCTCCCTTCTAAGCTTTTCTCCCTTTTCCAAAAGTTTTCACGTACAATGAGTTTCTAAAATATTAGGTCCTCTCCTATTTATATCTCTTCCAAATTACTTATCTTATCTCACTTTCACCCCCAAAACTATCTAAAATATCAAAACAGCCCTCAACTAAATATTTTATATTATTTTCAAATCTTTATTCTATTTATCAATAAATAAATCTCATATCATAATCAAATCCTCCAAAACTCATAACTTATCACGTCATCAATCAAATCATCAAAACATATCAAAATCATGCATATATTATATAATTATAATATAATTGCCTAAACTCGATTAAATAACGATTAAACGAAAGTGGGCGTTACAACTCTCGCCCACTTAAAAGATTTCCGTCCTCGAAAATTTACCTTAAGTAAACAACTCTGGATACGACTCCAGCATCTTACTCTCAAGCTCCCACGTCAAGCTTTCACCAGTCGCTCCCGACCAAACGACTCTCACGAGAGGTATCTCTTTGCCCCTCAACGTCTTCACTTTACGATCATCAATCCTTAACGGCAAAGTTTCTACCGTAAGGTTGTCTCTAACTTGCACATCGTCACTCTGAATTACATGAGATGGATCCGGAACATACTTTCGAAGTTGCGACACATGGAAAACGTTGTGCAAATTCGTAAGATGCGGTGGTAAACCCACTCGGTAAGCCACTGTTCCAACTCTTTCCAAAATCTGATATGGACCAATGAACTTCGGGGTCAACTTCTTCGACTTCAAAGCACGTCCTACACCAGTCATAGGAGTGACTCTCAAAAACACGTGGTCTCCTTCCTTAAATTCAAGATCTTTTCTACGCTTATCATGATAACTCTTCTGTCGACTCTGCGACGCCTTCATTTTCTCTCGGATCATCTGAACTTTCTCAGTAGTTTGCTGAACAATCTCTGGTCCTAAGACCACTCTTTCACCTGACTCAAACCAACACAACGGAGTTCTGCATCTCCGACCATACAGAGCCTCGAACGGTGCCATTCCAATACTAGAATGATAGCTATTATTATAAGTGAACTCGATCAACGGAAGATGACTGTCCCAAGTTCCTCCTTGCTCAAGAACACAAATTCTCAACAAATCTTCTAGCGACTGAATTGTCCTCTCCGACTGACCATCTGTCTGTGGATGATACGCCGAACTCAATCTCAACTTCGAACCCAAAGCCTCTTGCAAACTTTTCCAAAATCTAGAAGTAAATCTTGGATCTCTATCTGATACAATGCTCGAAGGAACACCATGCAGCTTCACAATCTCTTTGACGTAAATCTCTGCCAACTGGGCAACAAGGAAACTAATATTGATAGGTAGGAAATGAGCTGACTTCGTCAATCTATCAACAATAACCCAAATTGCGTCGCTCCCTCTCGGAGTGTTCGGCAAACTCGTCACAAAATCCATCGATATACTATCCCATTTCCATTCCGGCACATCCAAAGGTACCATCATCCCAGCGGGTTTCTGATGCTCGACCTTCGACTTCTGACAAACTAAACAGGAATACACAAACTGTGCCACATCTCGTTTCAAACCAGACCACCAGAAAATCTTCTTTAGATCGTGATACATCTTCGTAGCTCCCGGGTGAATACTCAAGCTACTTCTATGACTCTCTTCAAGAATCATCTTCTTAATCTCTTCATTGTCTGGAATACAAATTCTTCCTCGGAATCTCAACACACCTTGATCATCGATTTTAAAATCACTGTCTTCAGTCTGATCTCTAGCAACCAACAAATCCACAAACTTTACATCAACTTTCTGTGCTTCTTTGATGCTTTTCAGGAATTCACTATCAATCTTCAGCATTCCCAGTTTCACACTCTGAGGTGACCATTCACAAACCAAACTCATATCTCGGAACTGTTCAAGTAACTCAAACTCTCTGACCATCATGGCGGACATATGCAATGTCTTCCTACTCAAGGCATCTGCAACAACATTAGCTTTACCCGGATGATAATTCAAACCAAAGTCATAATCCTTTAGCAACTCTAGCCATCTTCGCTGCCTCGTATTCAATTCCTTCTGATCGAACAAATACTTCAAGCTCTTGTGATCACTAAACACCTCAAACCTCGAACCATACAAGTAATGTCTCCATATCTTCAACACAAAGACTACAGCCGCCAACTCGAGATCATGCGTAGGATAATTCTTCTCATGAACTCTCAACTGTCTTGAAGCATAAGCTACCACTTTACCTTCTTGCATAAGCACACCTCCTAAACCCAACTTGGACGCATCACAATACACCACAAAAGGTTCTTCGGGCTTCGGCAAAATCAAAACTGGAGCGGTCGTCAAACGTTTCTTCAATTCACCGAAACTCCTCTCACAATGAACGTCCCACACAAAAGTTTTACCTTTACAAGTCAACTGGGTAAGCGGAAGAGCTAACTTGGAAAATCCTTCAATAAATCTTCTGTAGTAACCGGCTAAACCCAAAAAGCTTCTAATCTCAGTAACGGACTTAGGAGTATCCCATTGCGATACAGCTTTAACTTTAGACGAATCCACAACAATACCATCTCCGGAAATAACATGGCCAAGGAAACTCACTTCATTCAACCAGAATTCACACTTAGACAATTTAGCATAAAGTTTCTTCTCTTTCAATACTTGTAAGACAATCTTCAGATGCTCAGCATGTTCTTCTTCAGTCTTGGAGTAAATTAAAATATCGTCGATAAACACAACCACAAACCGATCCAAAAATGCATGGAAGATGCGATTCATATACTCTATAAACACTCCAGGTGCATTGGTCACACCGAAAGGCATAACTTTATATTCATAGTGACCATAACGCGTTCTGAAAGCCGTCTTCTGCATATCTTCATCCTTTACTTTAATCTGGTGATAACCTGATCTCAAATCAACCTTGCTGAAAACTCGTGCACCCACTAACTGATCCATCAAATCATCAATTCTCGAAAGTGGATACCTATTCTTGATAGTTACCTTGTTCAACTGTCGATAATCAATACACAACCGCATGCTACCATCTTTCTTCTTTACTAGCAAAACCGGCGCTCCCCAAGGTGAAACACTTGGTCTAACAAACTTCTTTTCGAGCAAGTCCTCCAACTGTTTCTTCAACTCAGATAATTCTGAAGCAGACATACGATAAGGTGCCATCGAGACCGGTTTCGTTCCAGGAACAAGATCAATAGAAAACTCGACTTCTCTCTCTGGAGGCACATCAGGAATCTCATCTGGAAAAACTTCAGGAAAATCACACACCACCGGTAGCCTATCAATCACTGCTTGATTCTCAACAGATAAAGAAGCCATTAATGAAAAAATCAAGATACCATCGCGTTCCAGTTGCTTCAGCTGCTTGGTAGATAAAAACTCTGCACCACTTTCCTCTTCGACGGAAGAGAAATGTACTGACTTGCTAAAACAATTAATAAGAACGTGATTGTACTCCAACCAGTTCATACCCAAAATCACATCCATACCACTCAAAGGTAGACAAACTAAATCCATTTCAAAATCACGACCAAACATAGACAAAGGACATTTCAAACATACGAGAGAAGTAGTCACCGAACCCTTAGCCGGAGTTTCGACAACCATCTCTCCATTCATATCAGACAACTCAAGACCCAAAGCAGAAACACAATCGAAAGCAATAAAGCAATGCGTAGCACCAGTATCAATAATAGCAACTAAAGGAGTATTATTAATATAGCAAGTACCTCTGATCAAACGATCCTCATTCTCTGTCTGAGTCCCAGTCAAAGCAAAGACCCTACCAGTAGTCGGCGCCCTCTTAGGCTGAGTACACTGTGAACTAATGTGACCCTCTCCATTGCAATTAAAGCACACAATGTCTGTACGATTGCAATCAGCTACAACATGACCTTTCTTACCACACCGGACACACTTCTTGATTTCCTCGGGACAGGCGTTGCTCTTGTGGCCTTTCTCACCACAATTGAAGCACACAATCTCTGCAGCATCCTTCTTCTTAGGCCGCCTAACATCGACCATCTTCTGTTTACCTTTGTCAGCGGGGGCACTGTACGGCTTAGGACGACTCTGCTGTCCCTTGCCCTTCCTCTCATTCACTACCTTGTAGTGAGCCTTGGTATCCTCTTCATAGATCCTGCAGCTATTAACCAACTCCTGAAAAACTCTCTGCTGTTGGTATCCAATCGCCCTCTTGATGTCGGGCCTCAAACCGTTCTCGAACTTGATGCATCTCGAGAACTCAGCATTCTCGGCAGTGTAGTGCGGGTAGAACTTTGACAGCTCCACGAACTTGGCAGCATACTCTGTCACAGACATGTTTCCTTGCTTCAGCTCAAGGAATTCGATCTCCTTCTTCCCGCAACATCTTCCGGAAAGTATCTTCTTAGGAACTCCCTCCTGAAAACAGCCCAAGTCACAACAGCTCCTTCCTGCTCGAGGGTAGGCAGAATAGCAACCCACCAGTCATCAGCTTCCTCGGCCAGCTGATGAGTACCAAACCGCACTTTCTGATCCTCCGTGCACTGCATAACCCGGAAAATCCTCTCAATCTCCTTAAGCCACGTCTGGGCTCCATCAGGGTCATAACGTCCTTTGAAAGTCGGAGGGTTCTTCTTCATGAACGTCTCCAACATCCTAGCTTCAGCATTCGCACCAGCGTTCACGTTAGGTTGTTGTCCCACAGCTTGGGCAACAGCTTGTAGAGCAGCAGCTAACGCAGCATCGTTTCTTCCAGCCATTCTGATATTCTACAAAAGTAGCAACAACAGTATAAGATAGTAATATAATATTACTAAGACTCGACACGACTCTCTAATTGACCGGACGGACCGACCTGCTCTGATACCAATTGTAACACCCCGTTTTCCCAATATCAAAATTTCATTAAATACATAGCATTTATCAGAGTAAACATCAAACAACGGGATATCACATATAACGTAATCCAACAGTCAAATAATAATTTAACCAATATTTTAAACATTGCAGCGGAAAGTCATAATCGTAATTCATAAAACGTTTTGGCACGCAGGCCCAACAAGTATCTCAAAAGAGTTAGTCAAAACAGTAAATATTCATGGCAGTTCACGTAAGAGAATGAAGCATGTTATAACATTAAACCCCATCCCGTTACGTATCAGAGCGACCTAGACGACACAGTGAAGGCAAGGCCACTCACGACGGCAACTGCACACTAAGCACGATCACCTGCAAGTTACCCATACGAAGGGCAACATTTTCAAGCAGAAGGGGTGAGATTTCATAATAAAATAACATTAATCAATGTAATTGAGAATCATAAATTAACATCATAATCATTCCATTATTAACTTTGCATAATTGCTAAACAGTTATCACGTAATCATATATCCAATAATTAGGAGTAACATAACATAATCGAATAACACTTATCACGTAATCACATATTCAATCATTCTCAACAAGGCATCTTAATCATGACAATGTGACAATGCTCTTAGACTCCTTATATGCATGTGGTACCAATCGTCATCATAAGTATTAATATACTTTAATCGTGCGGAGGACAAAGCTCCTATAAAACGTGCGGAGGACAAAGCTCCTAATATTCGTGGTGAGGACTAAGCTCAATGATATGCTATGCATGGACACATATGAACAAAACAACGTAATCGACTTATCAACATGCATCCAATAATTTGGAGCTAAACTTCATCATGTACTTATGCACTTAGTTAAATAACGAAAGCAGCATAAACAAGTCACATAACAAGATGATATCATTATATCAAAGCACATAATTTGTATCATTAACACATCTTCTTATCTTGCATGAATATACATTATAATAGTTCATATTCAGTTGATATTAATATAACTTAAACAACTCTACAGTCTGCATTAAATGACATCACTAGGTCTCATTACCAGTTAGGGGTTCACTCTTGATCAACAAGTGCGACACAGATCGCACAAACACATAAACAAGTTCATCCTGGTTGTACTCGCGAGGCGAGAGTACTTACTCGTCGTGGCGAGTAACACTAATCTCCCAAACTGATGTTGTTCTGGGTTCAATCCTGTCCTAAAATCAATCCTAATCATCTCTAGGTATGTTCAGGTACTCAAAGGCATAAAAGATTCAACTAAAAAGGTCGAAACACGAAATATGACATGCACTCTGCCTAAGCTCGCGAGGCGAGGAGGGGTTGCTCGCCATGGCGAGTTGAACCAGACAACTCGCGAGGCGAAAAGGAAGGGCTCGCGTGGCGAGCGATGAAGATCATCACTCGCGAGGCGAGGATCATAGCTCGCCGTGGCGAGCGATGAATGTCGCTACGGCCAGGCTTCCTAAAAACACAAAAATCCGACGTTTCACATGGTTCTAAGCTTGGTTTTGATTCCAGAATTCATCCTAAACATATTCTAAGGTTAAAGGACGGTTCTTTCATCAATCTAAACAAGTTTTACCGTTTGATCATCAATTTTTAGGGTTTTGACCTAATTCCAAAACTTTTCTAAATCAATCCTAACTTGTCAACTAATCATCAGAATTACAGCAATTAACGTTATTGAATTATTAGTCTCACCCTTACCTGGTTATGAAGAAATCGCAGCCCTCTCTATGCTCTTCTCCCTTCTAAGCTTTTCTCCCTTTTCCAAAAGTTTTCACGTACAATGAGTTTCTAAAATATTAGGTCCTCTCCTATTTATATCTCTTCCAAATTACTTATCTTATCTCACTTTCACCCCCAAAACTATCTAAAATATCAAAACAGCCCTCAACTAAATATTTTATATTATTTTCAAATCTTTATTCTATTTATCAATAAATAAATCTCATATCATAATCAAATCCTCCAAAACTCATAACTTATCACGTCATCAATCAAATCATCAAAACATATCAAAATCATGCATATATTATATAATTATAATATAATTGCCTAAACTCGATTAAATAACGATTAAACGAAAGTGGGCGTTACAGTACCAATCTTTGAGCGTAAATAGGCTCCCAGGGCATCAAGCCCTCAACTTTATTTGAGCGTAAAAAGGCTCCCAGGGCATCAAGCCCTCAACTTAATTGAGCAAAGGCTCCAGGGCATCAAGCCCCCAACAATGAAATGCTAATGCATGGACTCGACCTCTTAACATCTTAAATCGACAACCTCTTATATAATCCAATAATTTGGAACTTCATCATCTTAATCAACTTAGACCGACTCATGCAGCTTAGTTAAATAACAACAGCAACACAACAGTATACAAAAACAGCATGACATAATAATATCAAATGCAAGTCAACAACGTCTCAATTATTCACATATAATTCAAGTAATGCATATACAATTATATCACAGTATAACAACATCAAATAATAATCAACATCTTAAAACATCATATATACATATAACACTTCATCAATCATGGACAATATCGTATTCACAACATATACATTCATATACTAATTCATCAATCATATTCAATTATTCATACTGACCTACGTGCAGTAACTTGACTATAACTCTAGTTCTATAAATCCTTTTGAAGTCAAACCAACGGCATTAGAAAACTAACATTTATACCTACAACTTTCGTGTTTACACCTAAGACCAATTCTGTACCAATCAATACCAATTTTCATTTCAAATTCGGACAAAGTTGTGCTGAAATTCATAAAAATTCACTAAGACCTCCTTGGAGTATTTTCATCATAACTCCTAAACCAAAACTCATTTTTACGCCACAACAAAGCCATTGGAAAGCTAAACAAATTATCTACAACTTTCATTTTTACACCAAAACCCAGTTCAAAACGGAAACGTGTGAAAAAGACGCAAGAACATGGAACAGAAGATGCTGTCACTGTGCAGCTCTCGGGAAAAACCAATTTTTCACCCAAAAATCCCAATCTTGACTTCCTAATGCCCAAATTTGATTCCAAAATTTGTCTAAACATTTATATAGATCAAAAGAGACTCAAAATCATATAAAACTTGACCAAAAACATTATTTTAGAAAATCATCAATTAACCATTTTTAACCCTAATTCTCAAATTCTCAAAAACGAAAACCTACAACATGTTAAATCCAATTTTCAGAATCAATGACTTAAGATTATTGAATGTTAGTCCCACCCTTACCTTATAGATGAAAATCGTAGCACTCCTAGGTCTTCCCCCTCCTCTCGGCTTTTTCTCCCTTTTCTCCAAAATTGATCGTACGTTATGTTTTTTCTAAACTAGGTTTCTCCTATTTATAACCCTTTTTCTATTTTATCTTATTTCTCTTTCTCCCCCAAAACTCTCTAAAATCTCATAACAAACTCTCAACTCAATCTTATTTCTATTTTCAAATCTTAATCTATTAAATAACAATAAAAGCCACTTAATAAATCACATAATCAAATAAATATATTTTAAACTCTTCTTAATAAATTTTAGACTCAATTAAATAATTAAATAAATCAAATAATTCAAAGAGGGCGTTACAACTCCACCCCCCTTAAAAGAATTTCGTCCTCGAAATTCAAAGCACACAAGAAAGGAATTCAATTATTGCCTAAACATCTTAAACCAAACATAGCCAAATAGAAACTTCAAACAAAACATGTAAGCCACATCAAAGTTAGTCAATCAAACATGATCACATAATAAACATAACCATTAGTCAGAAAATACAACAACAATCAAGACAACATAAGACAGTATTTCAACTGTCACACGACTTGACACGACTCAACTACTTGGCCGGACGGACCGACCTGCTCTGATACCAATTGTAACATCCCGTTTTCCCAACATAAAAATTTCATAAAATAATCAGAGTATTCACATAAACGGAATGTCACATTCTTTTCTTAAAATCATAAACTTAATAAATAACTATTTATCCTTTAAAATTCAATAACAAAATCTTTAATACTTCGCAGCGGAATTTATTCAATAACTAAAACAGTCTTTGGCACGAAGGCCTCTTCATAAATGTTTCATAAAAATCCAATCTAAAAACATAGTCATAAATATTCAAAAACAATACGTAAGGAATAGAAAAGCAACAACAAAATCCCATCCCATTACGTATCAGAGCACCTAAGACACACGAGAGAGAAACCTCACACGACATCAACTATTCTTGGTTACCTGTTAGTTACCCATGGTGGGCAAACAGAAGGGGTGAGATTTCACAAACAATAATATTAAGCATATAATTCATCATCAATCATATTTAACAACTCATAGACAACATCATGTAATCATCATAATATTCATCATAGATAATAATATATCATAATTCACTTCTTTAATAGTTCATATAAAGAATCACAGCTTTAAACAATTTTATGATTTAACAACTTAACAACTCGACAACTTGATAACTTGACAACTTGACAACTTAACCTCTCTTGACTATGCAACTTAATCTTCTAATCATGCATGTGGTACCAATCTTTGAGCGTAAATAGGCTCCCAGGGCATCAAGCCCTCAACTTTATTTGAGCGTAAAAAGGCTCCCAGGGCATCAAGCCCTCAACTTAATTGAGCAAAGGCTCCAGGGCATCAAGCCCCCAACAATGAAATGCTAATGCATGGACTCGACCTCTTAACATCTTAAATCGACAACCTCTTATATAATCCAATAATTTGGAACTTCATCATCTTAATCAACTTAGACCAACTCATGCAGCTTAGTTAAATAACAACAGCAAAACAACAGTATACAAAAACAGCATGACATAATAATATCAAATGCAAGTCAACAACGTCTCAATTATTCACATATAATTCAAGTAATGCATATACAATTATATCACAGTATAACAACATCAAATAATAATCAACATCTTAAAACATCATATATACATATAACACTTCATCAATCATGGACAATATCGTATTCACAACATATACATTCATATACTAATTCATCAATCATATTCAATTATTCATACTGACCTACGTGCAGTAACTTGACTATAACTCTAGTTCTATAAATCCTTTTGAAGTCAAACCAACGGCATTAGAAAACTAACATTTATACCTACAACTTTCGTGTTTACACCTAAGACCAATTCTGTACCAATCAATACCAATTTTCATTTCAAATTCGGACAAAGTTGTGCTGAAATTCATAAAAATTCACTAAGACCTCCTTGGAGTATTTTCATCATAACTCCTAAACCAAAACTCATTTTTACGCCACAACAAAGCCATTGGAAAGCTAAACAAATTATCTACAACTTTCATTTTTACACCAAAACCCAGTTCAAAACGGAAACGTGTGAAAAAGACGCAAGAACATGGAACAGAAGATGCTGTCACTGTGCAGCTCTCGGGAAAAACCAATTTTTCACCCAAAAATCCCAATCTTGACTTCCTAATGCCCAAATTTGATTCCAAAATTTGTCTAAACATTTATATAGATCAAAAGAGACTCAAAATCATATAAAACTTGACCAAAAACATTATTTTAGAAAATCATCAATTAACCATTTTTAACCCTAATTCTCAAATTCTCAAAAACGAAAACCTACAACATGTTAAATCCAATTTTCAGAATCAATGACTTAAGATTATTGAATGTTAGTCCCACCCTTACCTTATAGATGAAAATCGTAGCACTCCTAGGTCTTCCCCCTCCTCTCGGCTTTTTCTCCCTTTTCTCCAAAATTGATCGTACGTTATGTTTTTTCTAAACTAGGTTTCTCCTATTTATAACCCTTTTTCTATTTTATCTTATTTCTCTTTCTCCCCCAAAACTCTCTAAAATCTCATAACAAACTCTCAACTCAATCTTATTTCTATTTTCAAATCTTAATCTATTAAATAACAATAAAAGCCACTTAATAAATCACATAATCAAATAAATATATTTTAAACTCTTCTTAATAAATTTTAGACTCAATTAAATAATTAAATAAATCAAATAATTCAAAGAGGGCGTTACAACTCCACCCCCCTTAAAAGAATTTCGTCCTCGAAATTCAAAGCACACAAGAAAGGAATTCAATTATTGCCTAAACATCTTAAACCAAACATAGCCAAATAGAAACTTCAAACAAAACATGTAAGCCACATCAAAGTTAGTCAATCAAACATGATCACATAATAAACATAACCATTAGTCAGAAAATACAACAACAATCAAGACAACATAAGACAGTATTTCAACTGTCACACGACTTGACACGACTCAACTACTTGGCCGGACGGACCGACCTGCTCTGATACCAATTGTAACATCCCGTTTTCCCAACATAAAAATTTCATAAAATAATCAGAGTATTCACATAAACGGAATGTCACATTCTTTTCTTAAAATCATAAACTTAATAAATAACTATTTATCCTTTAAAATTCAATAACAAAATCTTTAATACTTCGCAGCGGAATTTATTCAATAACTAAAACAGTCTTTGGCACGAAGGCCTCTTCATAAATGTTTCATAAAAATCCAATCTAAAAACATAGTCATAAATATTCAAAAACAATACGTAAGGAATAGAAAAGCAACAACAAAATCCCATCCCATTACGTATCAGAGCACCTAAGACACACGAGAGAGAAACCTCACACGACATCAACTATTCTTGGTTACCTGTTAGTTACCCATGGTGGGCAAACAGAAGGGGTGAGATTTCACAAACAATAATATTAAGCATATAATTCATCATCAATCATATTTAACAACTCATAGACAACATCATGTAATCATCATAATATTCATCATAGATAATAATATATCATAATTCACTTCTTTAATAGTTCATATAAAGAATCACAGCTTTAAACAATTTTATGATTTAACAACTTAACAACTCGACAACTTGATAACTTGACAACTTGACAACTTAACCTCTCTTGACTATGCAACTTAATCTTCTAATCATGCATGTGGTACCAATCTTTGAGCGTAAATAGGCTCCCAGGGCATCAAGCCCTCAACTTTATTTGAGCGTAAAAAGGCTCCCAGGGCATCAAGCCCTCAACTTAATTGAGCAAAGGCTCCAGGGCATCAAGCCCCCAACAATGAAATGCTAATGCATGGACTCGACCTCTTAACATCTTAAATCGACAACCTCTTATATAATCCAATAATTTGGAACTTCATCATCTTAATCAACTTAGACCAACTCATGCAGCTTAGTTAAATAACAACAGCAAAACAACAGTATACAAAAACAGCATGACATAATAATATCAAATGCAAGTCAACAACGTCTCAATTATTCACATATAATTCAAGTAATGCATATACAATTATATCACAGTATAACAACATCAAATAATAATCAACATCTTAAAACATCATATATACATATAACACTTCATCAATCATGGACAATATCGTATTCACAACATATACATTCATATACTAATTCATCAATCATATTCAATTATTCATACTGACCTACGTGCAGTAACTTGACTATAACTCTAGTTCTATAAATCCTTTTGAAGTCAAACCAACGGCATTAGAAAACTAACATTTATACCTACAACTTTCGTGTTTACACCTAAGACCAATTTTGTACCAATCAATACCAATTTTCATTTCAAATTCGGACAAAGTTGTGCTGAAATTCATAAAAATTCACTAAGACCTCCTTGGAGTATTTTCATCATAACTCCTAAACCAAAACTCATTTTTACGCCACACCAAAGCCATTGGAAATCTAACCAAATTATCTACAACTTTCATTTTTACACCAAAACCCAGTTCAAAACGGAAACGTGTGAAAAAGACGCAAGAACATGGAACAGAAGATGCTGTCACTGTGCAGCTCTCGGGAAAAACCAATTTTTCACCCAAAAATCCCAATCTTGACTTCCTAATGCCCAAATTTGATTCCAAAATTTGTCTAAACATTTATATAGATCAAAAGAGACTCAAAATCATATAAAACTTGACCAAAAACATTATTTTAGAAAATCATCAATTAACCACTTTTAACCCTAATTCTCAAATTCTCAAAAACGAAAACCTACAACATGTTAAATCCAATTTTCAGAATCAATGACTTAAGATTATTGAATGTTAGTCCCACCCTTACCTTATAGATGAAAATCGCAGCACTCCTAGGTCTTCCCCCTCCTCTCGGCTTTTTCTCCCTTTTCTCCAAAATTGATCGTACGTTATGTTTTTTCTAAACTAGGTTTCTCCTATTTATAACCCTTTTTCTATTTTATCTTATTTCTCTTTCTCCCTCAAAACTCTCTAAAATCTCATAACAAACTCTCAACTCAATCTTATTTCTATTTTCAAATCTTAATCTATTAAATAACAATAAAAGCCACTTAATAAATCACATAATCAAATAAATATATTTTAAACTCTTCTTAATAAATTTTAGACTCAATTAAATAATTAAATAAATCAAATAATTCAAAGAGGGCGTTACAAGGGTGAGAATAGCATTCAATTCTATTATTCTATATAACTCATATGATTGTATTTAGCAAGTGTAGGATTGAATTAGAGAAGTTTCAAAATTAGGGTTAATGAAAGAAATTGAGGATTAATGGATGAAAAGTGGTTAGATTGATGTAAAAATTGTTTACAGACCTTAGATAAGTCATAATATGATTACAGGAATCAATGTTAGGCTTAAAACCATGTGAATAGGTGAATTTTCGTGAAAACAGCACTTCTGCTCCAGCCAACATTCATCGCTCGCCTCCCGAGGGATGATCCTCGCCATAGCGAGTGATGAACTTCATCGCTCGCCCCGCGAGCAACTTCTTCTCACCTCGCGAGTCATGCCCTGCAACTCGCCATAGCGAGCAGTTCACTCGCCTAGCGAGTGTGACTAGAGAGTCACATGATTTCGTAGTTTTGACCCTTAAGTTGAACCTTAGATGTTTTTGTGTGCCTGAACATGAATAATAATGAGTAGGAAAGATTTTAGATTGAGATTGAACCTGAAATAGTTTAAGAATGGATTTTTGGGAGTTGCACCTGAACTCGCCATGGCAAGTAGAGGCCCTCGCCTGGAGAATGGTGTAACACCCCACTCCCAAATATACTTTATTTAAATAAAATAAACATACATCAGAGTCATAAAAATCCACATGGGCATGTCACACTTGCTAATTCAAATTTCTGAAATAGAATATAAAAATCTATTATAAAATATCCAAAGAAAAACCGTCGTTTGATATGCAGCGGAATATTATCATTGAAACGTCAACAACTATTAAAACTCCAAACAATATCTTGGCATAAAAGCCTCAACCAGAATAATTCATCAAACGTAGGGCTACAACATCATTAACCAAAAATTGATACATAGAATGAAATAAAACAATAAAATCCCATCCCACGTATCAGAGCCCTAGACACTTGAGCCACCACCTACTACTCAGGATCACCTGCAAGTTACCCATAGGAAGGGCAACATTTTCAAGCAGAAGGGGTGAGATTCTCAATCAATAAAAATAATATATAAAAGCATCAACTGAAAATCTATCACCTTGCAATATCAAAGATTAATCAATAAGCATAGTTATTTTATAATCAACAACAGTCATGCGTAATAGAATCCAGTCAACAAAATACAACTCATGTTATGACACGACATCCCCATCTAATACTCCTCAATAAATGCAAATATGCATGTGGTACCATAATTCAGGGCCGTGACCCACACCGCTGTCGAATGGTTAAAGCATTCTCAGCAGGACCTAAGTCCTCACCGCTCCACACCGCTTTGAACAACTAGTGTTCCACCGCTTTGAACGACGAGGCGTTCCAGAGCCGAAGCTCTCCCACTTGATGATTATGCAACTACCCAACCAGTGTATACCTACATACAACTCTACTATTACATATGTATTCATATGACTCACTACTCTTCTTAATGTAACAGGTTCATTTACCTAGTTCACCCTTTTCAATATCTTCAAAATTCACAGAAATCAACCAAATCATTCATCATTATGTTAAAGTAGGATTAGTTACCCTAACAAAAGTTATACAAACTAAGAAAACACATAAGAAGCACTAAAAGGGGTCACCTAACTCACGAACAAGGTTCAGAAAAAGGCTAACTAAGGTTCACTTCGCTTAAGCGACGGCTAGTTCGCTTAAGCGACCAACTTACAGTAGGTTCTGGGCTCAGTTCGCTTACGGGTCGCTCACGGTTCGCTTGAGCGAAATTTGGACAGAATCAAAATGGTTTTTCGCTCACAGGGTCGCTTACCATTCGCTTAAGCGAATTCTTGGCAGAACCAAACTTAATTTTCGCTTACCAGTTCGCTCACGGTTCGCTTAAGCGAACGGGTAAAATCGCATTCTGGGCAGCTTGCTTGAATTCTCGCTTAAGCGACGGATGCTTCGCTTAAGCGACCATTCATCTGGACAGTGTAAAACCTACGGTTTCAGACTTCTTCTCACTCCAAAAACCCCATTTTAATCCCCTGATCACCCAAAATGTTTTCCAACAGATGTTTACAGGTCCTATATACAACTAGGCATTATAAAGAAACACAATTCAACCAACAACAACAACAATTACAGAATCATTCTACCATCATCCAAATATTCATCAATTCATCAAAAATTCAATCAATTAGTGGATTGCAGCAACAGCATGGATTAAGCTTTCATTCTTAACATTAAATTCCGAGAAAACTAACATCATCTTTACTCATTCCATCAGAATCATCATCAAACCCTAACTTTCATATTATTTTCCAAAACTATTCAATTAGGTCAATTTCAGGAATTATAGATTATGATTATTGAGAGATAGTCTCACCCTTACCTTAGAATTGCAGGAAGAATTAACACAGCAAATCAGCTCCTAAGTTTTCCCCTTGTTCTTGGTTTCTCTTGCTTTCTCTGGTTTTTCTCCCAACACACAATGTTTTCACGTACTATTGTTTTTCCTAATCTTTCTTTCCTTATTCCTTCAAAGTGTAACTTCCCTTATTTCATTAAACCCCTCCTAATTACCATTAATTTCCAATTAATCCCTAACCTCCTAAAATAATTCATTTTCTCTTATTACTCTATTTATATTAAATAAATTATATAAATAAATTCCACACACCACATAAATCATATATAATACTTTAAAAACAACACACAAAAGACCTTAAATAATTCTAAAATAAATAAAATACTACTAGGGCGTTACAACTCTCCCCAACTTAGAGGATTTCGTCCTCGAAATCTTACCTCAAACAAACAACTCCGGATACGATTCTTGCATCTTACTCTCCAACTCCCAAGTCAAACTTTCACCAGATGCTCCGCCCCAAACAACCCTTACAAGAGGTATCTCTTTACCTCTCAAAGACTTCACCTTCCGATCATCAATCCTCAAAGGTAAGGTCTCCACCGTAAGGTTATCTCTAACTTGCACATCATCTCTTGGAATGACATGTGAAGGATCAGGTACATACTTCCGCAACTGCGACACATGAAACACGTCATGCAAGTTCGAAAGATGAGGTGGTAATCCAATCCTATACGCCACAGTTCCAACTCTCTCAGATATCTGATATGGGCCAATAAACTTTGGAGTCAACTTCTTAGATTTTAATGCACGACCTACACCTGTCATGGGAGTGACCCTCAAGAACACATGATCTCCCTCTTGAAACTCAAGGTCCTTCCTACGCTTGTCATGATAGCTCTTCTGTCGACTCTGCGATGCTTTCATATGCTCTCTTATCAACTTAACCTTTTTTGTAGTTTGTTGAACTATGTCTGGTCCCAATAACACACTTTCTCCCGACTCAAACCAACACAAAGGAGTCCTGCATCTTCGACCATACAATGCTTCAAACGGTGCCATACCAATACTCGAATGGTAACTATTGTTGTAAGTAAATTCTATCAACGGTAAGTGACTATCCCACGCTCCACCTTGCTCAAGTACACATACCCTCAAAAGATCTTCTAAGGATTGTATCGTTCTCTCTGACTGTCCATCTGTCTGGGGATGATAAGCCGAACTCAGCCTCAACTTCGAACCCAAAGCATCTTGTAAACTCTTCCAGAATCTAGATGTGAACCTCGGATCTCTATCTGATACAATACTCGATGGAACACCATGCAACTTCACAACATCCCGGATATAAATCTCTGCCAATTGCGCCACCGGAAAACTGATATTTATCGGAATGAAGTGCGCCGACTTCGTCAATCTATCGACTATAACCCATATAGAATCATGTCCTCTCGGAGTATTTGGTAAACTCGTCACGAAATCCATAGAAATACTATCCCATTTCCACTCCGGTACATCCAATGGTGTCAACAACCCTGCAGGTTTCTGATGTTCAACCTTTGACTTCTGACAAGTCAAACACGCATATACAAACTGAGCAACATCACGCTTCAAACCAACCCACCAAAACAGCTTTTTCAAGTCGTGGTACATCTTCGTAGCTCCCGGATGGATACTCAAGCTACTCTTGTGACTTTCTTCCAAAATCAATCTTTTCATCTCATCGTTGTCAGGAATGCAAATTCTGCCTCTGAACCTCAACACACCTTGTTCATCAACTTTGAAATCACTATCTTCAGTCTGATTACTATCAACCATCAAATCCACAAACTTGACATCAACCTGTTGTGCTTCTCTGATACTATTCAAGAATTCATTATTGATTTTCAACATGCCCAACTGCACACTCTGGGGTAACAATTCACAAACGAGGCTTAAATCTCTAAACTGCTCGAGTAACTCAAATTCCTTCACCATCATGGCCGACATGTGTAACGTCTTTCTACTCAAGGCATCTGCAACTACATTGGCTTTACCCGGATGATAGTTCAACCCAAAATCATAATCCTTCAATAACTCTAACCATCTCCTCTGTCTCATGTTCAACTCCTTCTGGTCAAATAAATATTTCAAGCTCTTATGGTCACTGAACACTTCGAACCTGGAACCATACAAGTAGTGCCTCCAAATCTTTAAAACAAAAACCACCGCGGCCAACTCTAAATCGTGAGTAGGATAATTCTTTTCATGTACCCTCAGCTGTCTAGAAGCATACGCCACTACCTTACCGTCTTGCATCAAAACACCTCCTAGACCCAGCTTAGACGCGTCACAATAGACAACAAACGGTTCATCCGACTTAGGCAAAATTAAAACAGGCGCGGTTGTCAACTTCCTTTTCAACTCATTGAAGCTATTCTCACATTGAGCATCCCATACAAACGACTTACCCTTACAGGTTAACTGAGTCAACGGCAAAGCTAATTTTGAGAATCCCTCAATAAACCTGCGGTAATAACCAGCCAAACCCAAGAAACTTCTGATCTCGGTCACCGACTTCGGAGTCTCCCATTGCGACACTGCCTCAACCTTTGAAGGATCCACTGCAATACCACTTCCAGAAATAATATGGCCAAGAAAACTTACTTCACTTAACCAGAATTCACACTTCGACAATTTGGCATACAACTTCTTCTCTTTCAATACTCGCAACACAATTCTCAGATGTTCTGCATGCTCTTCCTCGGTTCTCGAATAGATCAAAATGTCATCAATGAACACAACCACAAATTTATCCAGGTAAGCATGAAAAATTCTATTCATATACTCCATGAACACACCAGGCGCATTAGTAACACCGAAAGGCATCACCTTATATTCGTAATGACCATATCGTGTCCTAAAGGCAGTCTTCTGCATGTCTTCATCTTTCACCTTGATCTGATGGTAACCTGACCTCAAGTCAATTTTACTAAAAATCTTGGCACCCACCAACAGATCCATCAGGTCGTCAATTCTCGGAAGAGGATATCTGTTCTTTATCGTAACTTTATTCAACTGACGGTAGTCGATACACAACCTCATACTACCATCCTTCTTCTTTACCAACAACACAGGCGCTCCCCACGGTGAGACACTTGGTCTTACAAACTTCTTGTTGAGTAAATCCTCCAACTGTTTCTTCAACTCAGCAAGTTCAGATGCCGACATACGATAAGGTGCCATCGACACCGGCTTCGTTCCTGGTACTAGATCAATGGAGAACTCAACCTCCCTCTCTGGTGGTACATCGGGGATCTCATCCGGAAAAACTTCAGGAAACTCATTCACTACAGGTAACCTGTCGATCACAGCTCGGTTTTCTAACGAAAAACATGCCATTAGGGAATACATCAGAATCCCATCTCGTTCTAGCTGCTTCATCTCCTTTGTAGATAAAATCTCAACTCCACTCTCTTCCTCAGCAGAAGAAAAATGCACGGTCTTGTTAAAGCAGTTGATATGAACTCGGTTATACTCTAACCAATTCATCCCAAATATGACATCCATCCCCGTCAGTGGTAAGCAAACTAAGTCTACTTCAAAATCCCTACCAAACATAGATATAGGACATCTCAAACAAACAAGAGAAGTAGTCACTGAACCCTTAGCTGGAGTTTCAACGACCATTTCTCCTTTCATATCAGACACAATCAAACCCAGTTTATAAGCACACTCTAAAGCAATGAAACAATGCGTAGCACCAGTGTCTATAATAGCAATTAAAGGGATACTATTAAAGAAACAAGTACCTTTGATAAGTCTATCTTCATTCGCGGTTTGCGTACCAGCCAAGGCAAACACTTTCCCACCGGTTCTAACCTTCTTCGGTTGAGTGCACTGAGAACTGATATGACCCTCCTCATTGCAGTTGTAGCATACAATATCACCACGTTTACAATCAGCTAACACGTGACCCTTCTGTCCACACCTGAAGCACTTCTTCTCATCCTTGGTACAAACATTACTTTTGTGGCCCTTCTCGCCACACTTAAAGCAAACTATCTCAGCAGGAGTGTCTCTTCCCTTGGGTCTTCTCTCATCATTCAGTCGTTGCTTTCCCTTACCAGCAGGAGCACTATACGGCTTAGGACGACTCTGTTGTCCCTTGCCCCTCCGTTCACTCATCACCTTGTAATGAGCCTTTGAATCTTCCTCATAGATTCTGCAGCTACTTATCAACTCAGAAAGAGTTCTCATCTTCTGATAGCCAATGGCCCTCTTGATGTCAGCTCTCAACCCATTCTCGAACTTAATACACTTGGAGAATTCAACCGTCTCCGCAGTATAGTGAGGATAAAACTTGGCCAGCTCCGTGAACTTAGCAGCATATTCCGTGACAGACATGTCACCTTGCTTCAACTCTAGGAATTCAATTTCCTTCTTGCCACGGACATCTTCCGGAAAATACCTATTCAGGAATTCCCTCCTGAACACAGCCCAGGTCACCACCGCACCATCTTGTTCAAGTACAAGTAATAGACTTACCCACCAATCGTCAGCCTCCTCAGCTAGCATGTGCGTCCCAAACCGCACCTTTTGAATTTCAGAGCATTGCATGACCCTGAAAATCCTCTCCACTTCTTTCAGCCAAGTCTGAGCACCATCTGGGTCATACCTCCCCTTAAATACCGGTGGATGATTCCTCAAGAAGGTCTCCAGCATTCTCACCTCTCCGTTACCAGCAGCGGGTTGTTGTCCTACAGCTTGAGCAACAGCCTCAAGTGCAGCAGCGATAGCAGCATCATTACGACCAGCCATTTCTAAATTCTACATAATAAATAACAATTCAGAACAAAACAAAACAACATTAGAGTTTGACACTCTAACCTAGGTGGCTCAATACGACTCTACTACACGGTCGGATGGACCAACCTGCTCTGATACCAATTGTAACACCCCACTCCCAAATATACTTTATTTAAATAAAATAAACATACATCAGAGTCATAAAAATCCACATGGGCATGTCACACTTGCTAATTCAAATTTCTGAAATAGAATATAAAAATATATTATAAAATATCCAAAGAAAAACCGTCGTTTGATATGCAGCGGAATATTATCATTGAAACGTCAACAACTATTAAAACTCCAAACAATATCTTGGCATAAAAGCCTCAACCAGAATAATTCATCAAACGTAGGGCTACAACATCATTAACCAAAAATTGATACATAGAATGAAATAAAACAATAAAATCCCATCCCATGTATCAGAGCCCTAGACACTTGAGCCACCACCTACTACTCAGGATCACCTGCAAGTTACCCATAGGAAGGGCAACATTTTCAAGCAGAAGGGGTGAGATTCTCAATCAATAAAAATAATATATAAAAGCATCAACTGAAAATCTATCACCTTGCAATATCAAAGATTAATCAATAAGCATAGTTATTTTATAATCAACAACAGTCATGCGTAATAGAATCCAGTCAACAAAATACAACTCATGTTATGACACGACATCCCCATCTAATACTCCTCAATAAATGCAAATATGCATGTGGTACCATAATTCAGGGCCGTGACCCACACCGCTGTCGAATGGTTAAAGCATTCTCAGCAGGACCTAAGTCCTCACCGCTCCACACCGCTTTGAACAACTAGTGTTCCACCGCTTTGAACGACGAGGCGTTCCAGAGCCGAAGCTCTCCCACTTGATGATTATGCAACTACCCAACCAGTGTATACCTACATACAACTCTACTATTACATATGTATTCATATGACTCACTACTCTTCTTAATGTAACAGGTTCATTTACCTAGTTCACCCTTTTCAATATCTTCAAAATTCACAGAAATCAACCAAATCATTCATCATTATGTTAAAGTAGGATTAGTTACCCTAACAAAAGTTATACAAACTAAGAAAACACATAAGAAGCACTAAAAGGGGTCACCTAACTCACGAACAAGGTTCAGAAAAAGGCTAACTAAGGTTCACTTCGCTTAAGCGACGGCTAGTTCGCTTAAGCGACCAACTTACAGTAGGTTCTGGGCTCAGTTCGCTTACGGGTCGCTCACGGTTCGCTTGAGCGAAATTTGGACAGAATCAAAATGGTTTTTCGCTCACAGGGTCGCTTACCATTCGCTTAAGCGAATTCTTGGCAGAACCAAACTTAATTTTCGCTTACCAGTTCGCTCACGGTTCGCTTAAGCGAACGGGTAAAATCGCATTCTGGGCAGCTTGCTTGAATGCTCGCTTAAGCGACGGATGCTTCGCTTAAGCGACCATTCATCTGGACAGTGTAAAACCTACGGTTTCAGACTTCTTCTCACTCCAAAAACCCCATTTTAATCCCCTGATCACCCAAAATGTTTTCCAACAGATGTTTACAGGTCCTATATACAACTAGGCATTATAAAGAAACACAATTCAACCAACAACAACAACAATTACAGAATCATTCTACCATCATCCAAATATTCATCAATTCATCAAAAATTCAATCAATTAGTGGATTGCAGCAACAGCATGGATTAAGCTTTCATTCTTAACATTAAATTCCGAGAAAACTAACATCATCTTTACTCATTCCATCAGAATCATCATCAAACCCTAACTTTCATATTATTTTCCAAAACTATTCAATTAGGTCAATTTCAGGAATTATAGATTATGATTATTGAGAGATAGTCTCACCCTTACCTTAGAATTGTAGGAAGAATTAACACAGCAAATCAGCTCCTAAGTTTTCCCCTTGTTCTTGGTTTCTCTTGCTTTCTCTGGTTTTTCTCCCAACACACAATGTTTTCACGTACTATTGTTTTTCCTAATCTTTCTTTCCTTATTCCTTCAAAGTGTAACTTCCCTTATTTCATTAAACCCCTCCTAATTACCATTAATTTCCAATTAATCCCTAACCTCCTAAAATAATTCATTTTCTCTTATTACTCTATTTATATTAAATAAATTATATAAATAAATTCCACACACCACATAAATCATATATAATACTTTAAAAACAACACACAAAAGACCTTAAATAATTCTAAAATAAATAAAATACTACTAGGGCGTTACAAATGGCCCTGTTACAGAATGATTGTTTAGGATTTTGCGATCTTTGTCGCACGAGTCGTTGAGAGTTGAACTTTGGGGTAGTAATGAAGATTGTTTAATATATTAATGATGATCTGTGAAGTTGTTATAAGATGATTTGATGTTGTTTATAATGTGATATAATTGTATATACATTACTTAAATTATATATGAATATTTGAGATGTTGATGATTCGTATTTGATATTGTTATATCATGCTGTTTTGCATACTGCCTATGTTGCTGTTTGTTATTTAACTAAGCTGCATGAGTCGGTCTAAGATGAAAGAAGATGTTCCAAATTATTGGACTTATATAAGAGGTTGTTGATCTATGTTGTTGAGTTGTTGTGTCCATGCATTAGCATTCATTGTTGGGGGCTTGATGCTCTGGAGCCTTTGCTCACCACGTTGGGGGCTTGATGCCCTAGAGCTTTAGCTCAACTAAGTTGAGGGCTTGATGCCCTGGAAGTATATTAATACTTATTACGTTGAGAGCTTGATGCCCTGGATTGGTACCACATGCATATAAGAGTTCTAAGTTGCATAGTCGAGTTGGAGTCGCATTTGTCGAGTCAAAGTTGTTAAGTTGCCAAGATCTTATGTTGTGATTCTTTTATGAACTATTAATGAAGTGATATGTGATATATATTAGTATATGAAGAAATTAAGATGTTTTCATGTTGTTAAATATAATTGTTGAATTATATGTTTAATATTATTATTTTGTGAAATCTCACCCCTTCTGCTTGGAAATATTGCTCTTCATATGAGTAACTTGCAGGTGATCAAGTTTAAGTAGCTGGTGCTGCTGTCGTGAGTGGCTATCCCTCACTCAGTCCTTAGGTTGCTCTGATACGTAATGGGATGGGATCTTTTGTGGCTATTTTCTGTTCCTTACGTATTTCATTAATGATATTGATTAATTAAGTTGTTTAACTGAATTTATGAGATGTTTTGATGAGGCCTACGTGCCAAGACTTATTTATGTATATGAATTTAATCCACTGCGAAGTTTGAATTATTATGCTGAAGGATAAATTGTTATTTATCTCATTTATGATTTAAGAAATGTAGCATTCCGTTTATGTGTTGATTACTCTGATAAATGTTTATGAAATTTATAAGTTGGGAAAAACGGGGTGTTACATAAATCCATAAGCAATACGTAAGGAATAGAAAAGCATGCAATAAAGTCTCATCCTGTTACGTATCAGAGAACCTAAAGACACACGTGAGAAGGAAACCACTCAGGACAACAACTACAACAACTTATTCTCGATCACCTGTAAGTTACTCATACGAAGAGCAACATTTCCAAGCAGAAGGGGTGTGATTTCACATTCAATAATAATAAGCATATAATTCATCAAAAACATTTAACAACTTATACTTCATCAATTAATAACATTACTCTTCTTATAATACTTCATTAATAACTCAATCAACTTCTAATCATCATTAACTTCATATTCATCACATTATACACAACGTCATATAGTAACATAAACATCACATCATAAACATCATTTTATAACATCATATACTTCACATTATAAACATCATCATATAACAACATAATCACAATATAAACAACATCATAAATAACATAACAACATCATAATCAACATCATAAACACTTCATTAACGACACATGAGTAAATAACAACTTAACAACAACGACACGACTTCAACTCGACAATGCAACTTAGACATCTTACACATCTTGAACCATCTAGACAAAATGCAACTACGACCTCTTAATCATGTATGTGGTACCAACCAGGGTATCAAGCCCCCAACGTATTGAGCGTAAATAGGCTCACAGGGCATCAAGCCCTCAACATAATATGTATAAATATACATTACAGGGTGTAACACCCCGTTTTCCCAACATAAAAATTTCATAAAAATAATAAGAGTTTTCCACGTAAACGGAATGTCACGTTCTTTTCTTAAAATCATCAACTGAATAAATAACTATTTATCCTTTAAAATTCAATAACAAAATCTTTAATACTTCGCAGCGGAATTTATTCAATAACTAAAACAGTCTTTGGCACGAAGGCCTCTTCATAGATGTCTCATAAAAATCCAATCTAAAAACATAGTCATAAATCTTCAAAAACAACACGTAAGGAATAGAAAAGCAATAACAAGTTCACATGCCGTTACGTATCAGAGCATCTTAATCATAATTCATATACAACATAACAACATCATTAATTCTAATTCATATACAACATAACAACATCTTAATCATAATTCATATACAACATAACAACATCATTAATTCTAATTCATACACAACATAACAACATCATTAATTCGTAATAACATTTTTCCACCAAGCATCTCATTAGCAACTCATAATAGTAGACAACTTAGCAATTATACGTAAGATCATCGATTCATAATAATACTTATTCATCAAACATCTCATTATCAATTCATGAATAAAAGACAACTTATCAACTTAACATAAACATCATCAAGTACACTTAACAACTCATAGATATCATCATGTAATCATCATCACTAATAACTTTATAACAACACAATGTAATCAACATCTCACTATAATAATAATCATATACGACACAACATAAATCATCATCTTATAATGACATGAACAACACATATTAATCATCTTATAATAATATAACAACAACATATACATCATCTCGTCATAATATAATAATATAACAACAACATATTCATCTTCTTATATCAATATAACAACAACGTATTCATCATCTTATAAAAATATAACAACAACATATTCATCATCTTATAAAAATATAACAACAACATAACATAATATTCACTTAATAATAATTAATCATATATAGTACAACATATTCATCACTTAATAATAACAATTATATACATCACAACATAAACATCATCTTACAACAACATAACATAATATTCACTTAATAATAATAATCATATATAGTACAACATAATCATCACTTAATAATAACAATCCCAACATGTAGCTTCATAATAACGTCATATAATCAACATCGTAAACAACATCATAACATTATAATCAGTATCATATAAACATCATAACAACATAACAATATCATAATCAATATCTTAAACAACATCATAACATCATAATCAATACCATATACAACATCATAACAACATAACAATATCATAATCAATATCTTAAACAACATAGCAACATCTTAGTCAACATCATACAATTCACATCATAAACATCGTATAATCTTCATAGGTACTTCATAGTATTAATATACTTTAATCGTCGGGAGGACAAAGCTCAAATCGTGGTGAGGACAAAGCTCAATGTATGCTAATGCATGGACTCTATCAAAAAAACATCTTAATCATCAAATCACTTATACATCCAATAATTTGGAGTTCATCATTAACTTATTCAGACTCATGCAACTTAGTTAATTAACAATAGCAGCATAATCAGATCACATCAACAGCTCAATATCAAATTCATTTTCAACAACTTCTTGATCATTCAATAATAATTCAAGTAATGCAATCAATCAATAAATCACATTATAATCACTTAGCATTTCATAATAGCTTCACAGTTCTCAGTTAATATCTTAAATAGGTCTCATTAGTACCTAAGGTTCCTTTCCTAATCAATTCAAACGAATCAGGTCTCAAACTCCTCAAATGCACTCAGTTCTGGAAGTGCTCGCGAGGCGAAAGCATCTGCTCGCCATGGCGAGTACTAGCCAGATTCCCAACTAAGGTTGTTCCAGGTTCAATCTTGTTCTAAATCATTCTCTAATCTTTAATAGACACCTAAAGGTACTCAAAAGCATCTAAGGTTCGACTCAAAAGTCAAAAACTCAGAATTCGACATGCTCTTTGGTCATGCTCGGTATGGCGAGTAAGGTTGCTCGCTGTGGCGAGCTACGACTTGTAACTGATGAGTCATTTATTGACTATTTTAATATGCTTTTCAATCTAGTTTTATTTATATTTTATTTTATTTTATATTAGTATTATCTCCTTTTTAGGATAGTTTTTTTTAAATTGCATTTTATTTTATTTCAGGAATGAATATTGGATGGATTGAGTCTTGGAGCAAAAGAAAGGGACTTGGAGCCGATTGGATGCAAAAATATGAAGATTGAGAGACAAAAATATGTCTCCCCCAAGTCAGTAGCCTGGCACAGCCGTGCCACCCTCCAGTGTCACTTTTGCTACTTTTGCTTAGATTTTAAGCTACTATATTTTTAGCCCAAATGTAATTGCTTAGATTTTAAGTCAAGTGTATGCTATAAAAAGGGTAGCCATCCATCACAAATATTCATCTTTACTTGGAATTCAATAAGGGACAACTGCTTTTCTAATTAAAGTTCTTTTCTTTTCCTTTATTTTCTTGTCATTTACTTTTATGCTTTCTCTCTTCTCCCCCATGTCTACGATGAACATGAGTGCGTAGACTCCTCCTTGTCTTGGGATTGTTGGATAAGTCTAAATGACATAATCCGAATCAAGCCAAGCTCTAAGCCTTAATCTTATGTAACCCTAATTTCTTATCTGAATTCACCGTTTTAACATGGATCAACCATTATCAAACTGTGGAAACGAAAGTCGAGGGTTTGATAATTGTTTATCCATTATTCCAAATATCAATTCATAAAACGAAAGTGGAGCTTTGATATTGAACAAGTGAATTCAGACAAGGATTGCAAAGTCAGCGAAATAGGCTTTGCAATCTTTGAGACATATAGTTTCGATCTTCAAGGGAACTAATAACAATCAAGTCAGCGAAATAGACTTGGTTGTTAGAGGAACCAAAATCTAATAGTAATCAAGTCAGCGAAATAGGCTTGGTTGCTAGAGGAACATAAGAGAAACTGTCTTGAGAAATTAGGTCTAACATAACATTACAAGCTTATAGTTTTGGTTTGAGAAAGGACTTGTTATTTAGACGAAACCAACGATCCCAAGGCTCCTTTTATTATACTAATTTTCAACCGTTTGAAAACCCCCAAGTTATAATTCTCTTCTTCTCTAATCATTTCTAAAGGTTAATTAAATGGAACTACTCCTTGTCGGAACGATACTCTTTTGTACTACTTCGGTAAGACCGTGTACTTGCGGTTTTATCCCATCAAGTTTTTGGCGCCGCTGCCGGGGAGTAAACTAATTTGATTAACTCTTTCTTTGTGATTAGAACTCTCTTCTCTTCCTCTTTTCTTCTACTTCTTCCTTTTGTATTACCACTAACTTCTTGGGTTCTCGGTTTCTTATGCGAAGAAGTAAAAGTCTCGGAGAATTTATTCCTGAGATCGAAAGGTTTTTGCATAAGAAAAAGAGAGAGGCACAAAATAATACTGCTATGGCTGAACGCACTCTCAAAGAGTATGCTACTCCTTCAACGGAAGAGCCACAAGCTATTATCGTGTACCCAACGGTTGAGGGTAATAACTTCGAGATCAAGCCTGCACTACTCAATTTGGTGCAGCAAAATCAGTTTTCTGGATCACCCACTGAGGATGCAAATCTCCATATTTCTTCCTTCCTTAGACTCAGTGGCACCATAAAAGAGAACCAAGAAGCCGTAAGACTTCACCTCTTTCCCTTTTCCTTAAGGGATAGAGCTAGCGCTTGGTTCCATTCCCTAGAAGTCGGTTCCATCACTTCATGGGACGATATGAGGCGAGCATTCCTTGCCCGATTTTTCCCCCCATCTAAAATCGCTAAACTTAGAGATCAAATCACGCGTTTCAATGGGAGTCTCTCTATGAGGCTGATGGGATAAAACCGCAAGTGCACGATCTTACCGAAGTAGTAAAATATGAGTATCGTTCCGACAGGGAGTTATGAATTCAATTAACTTTAGATAATGATTAGACTGAAGATTTTATAAGGTAGAAAGGTTTGTATTTTTATATATTTAAAAGAAAATAATAATAAAAGATAAAAGCCTTGGGATTATTGGTTCATCCTAACGACAAGTCCTTCTCAAACCAAACTATTAAACTTATAACTTTATGTTAGACCTAATTTCTCAAGACAGTTTCTCTTTTGTTACTCTAGCAACCAAGCCTATTTTGCTGACTTGATTACTATTAGATTTTGGTTCCTCTAACAACCAAGCCTATTTCGCTGACTTGATTGTTATTAGTTCCCTTGAAGATCGAAACTATATGTCTCAAAGATTGCAAAGCCTATTTCGCTGACTTTGCAATCCTTGTCTAAATTCACTTGTTCGAATATCAAAGCTCCTCTTTCGTTTTATGAATTGATATTTGAGATGATGGATAAACAATTATCAAACCCTCCACTTTCGTTTCCACAGTTTGATAATGGTTGATCCATGTTAAAGCGGTGAATTTAGATAAGGAATTAGGGTTACATAAGATTAAGGTTTAAAGCTTGGTTTGATTAGGATTATGTCATTAGACTTATCCAACAATCCCAAGACAAGAGAAGTCTACTCACTGACGTTCATTGTAGACAAGGAGAAGAAGAGAGAAAATATAAAAGTAAATAACAAAGAAAGTAAAATGAACTTTTATTAGAAAGACAATTGTCACATATTGTATTCCAAGAAAAGATGAATATTTGTGATGGCTAGCTACTCTATTTATAGTACACAATTGACTTAAAATCTAAGCAAGTATATTCCTAGAATATTCCTCGGTAGATTGTGCGCCAAAATAGAATAGCTTGGAGTCCAAGCAAAAGCAGCAAAAGGTCTCTGGAGGGTGGCACGGCCGTGCCAAGGCTAGCACGGGCCGTGCCAGGCTTCTGACTTGTGGGAGATATATTTTGTTTCCCAATCTTCGTATTTTCGTGTCCAATCTGCTCCAAATCCCTTTCTTTTGCTCCAAGACTCACTCCATCCAATATTCTTCCCTGAAATATAACAAATTGCATTTTAAAGTAAACTATCCTAAAAAGGAAATAATACTAATATAAAACTATATAAAATCTAAATAAAACTAAACTAAAAAGCATATTAAAATAGCATATAAATGACTCATCAAACTCCCCCACACTTGAATCTTTGCTTGTCCTCAAGCAAAAGGCATAAACATAGTAGCACCTACAGCTATATCAAATGACAATTCAATTAAAGCACATGTCTCCTCAAGGGCTTAAATCCCAAATGTACACTAATCACAAACTCAAGTATTTCTTGAAATCTTTATTCTACCCAACGATCAAGTTTCAAGTGAGTGTGTGTGTGTGAAGTCCAACCCTTTTCTTGCTCCTGTATAAGATAGGCATTATGAGGAAACATGGTCTAATCCTAGCACTAAACCAACCAAGAAAGATTCCTTCTATAATTCATATAAGAGAGATGGGAGTAATTGAGAATCTTTGTTCTTTGCCATTTGCACATTTAAGTTCTTTATTTAAGGAACAACATCTTCACGTAGGAAGTCGGAGGGCCTACCCCCTTCCCCAATCTAGATTCAATGGTATCCCTTAAAACATCATCTTCACGTAGGAAGTCGGAGGGCCTACCTCCTTCCCCAATCTAGTTTCAACGACGCTTTTTAAAGTTTTTCTCAAGATAACAATCACCTTCATGTAGGAAGTTGGAGGGCCTACCTCCTTCCCCAATCTAGATTCAGTGATGAGATCTTGGAATTTATTTGGCTTTTAGGCTTTTTATGAACTCCCTTATACTCACTTATACTACTGGCGCTTTGAGAATCTTTAAAGGTTAATGCACCACTAAGATTAAAACGTTTTTCCTTAAAATACCTATTCATACATTTACTCAAGGGAAGCAACTTTGTGTTTTTCTCATTGGAGAATTTTATTCACTTTAAAACAAGATGTGGGTATATCAAGAAGACTTAAAACACAAGAGTTTGCTTTCATGTACAAGAATCAACAAAATAAGAGGAGACAATGAAAATTTTTGTGTCATCATTTTTTCAATAAAAATTAGCTACTTAACTATGCCTTTTACAATAAAACAGAACAAAAGAATAAAGTTCAAGGGAGTTTGGAAACACTACGACTATTGACACTTTATTAGGCTCCCCCCACACTTAGGAGAAGCATTGTCCTCAATGATTTAAAAGGAGAAGAAGAAAAAGAAGAAAAAGAAGAAGAGGATGAAGAAAGAAGAGAAGTAGAGAAGAGTAAAGGAAGAGGAGAGCTCACAATTTTATTGAAGTCCTTAAGGTGGACCTTGGAGGTGAAGATGTTGCATCATGTATCGGAACATTTGATTGTTTTATTCATTTATTTGATTGCCCCTTAGGACATCGTTTCTTAGCCCGATCATTTCAACACCTTGTCTTTGTTGCTCGGTGAATATTCTTTGAACTTTGGTTTGCATCCATGCCCACCGTTCATCATTATAGTTTCCACCGGCTTTTTGTTCATGGTGCAAGTTTGCACCTACCTCCTCTTCATCACCACCATCATCACCATCATTGTGTACCTGTGGGTTAGTGCCAACATAAACAAAGTTTTCTACCACCTCCGGATTAGTAATGTCCGAATTAGGTAGAATAATCAAGCAATTAGCATTATTGACTCTCCACTCATATAGGTAATTGTGAGAAGGGCCATGGATTCTAAAAAAACATGGTAGTGAGGGTTTCTAAGTCTAGATAGTAGTTTCCCTCAATCCTATTTATCTCTTTGTTCACATTTAACGTCACTTTTTTTACAATGAAAGTGATGATTACACTTACCACTATGTCATCTTTATATCCGGTTTCTTTTTAGCAATTGAAAAAGGATAATAAATCAAATAATAGTAAATGTTAACATGGTGGTTATAAAGCATAGCCCACAACAAAAATAGCTCAACATTCCTCATCATTCCTACCTCTTTTCTACCCCATATGGTGCAAGCAATAACCGTGTGAAGATACCTAAGTACAGGGTTGTGAATATATTCAACAGCCTAATCAAATGCTCATCTATTTCTAGTCTATCCAAAGCATTAACATCTGGGTACCTGCAAGGAGAGATAGTTCTAGAGATTAGAGAATTATACCTATTTCTTTGCTCGGAATCCTTGAATTGGATCCCATAATTGCGGGCTGTTGATTGTTTCTTGCTTGCACCTCTTCCGGAGGCTTCAATTTCCTCACCTTTCGTTTTTTATGCCATTGACCTTAGCTTAGTTTGGGTGTGGGTGGATGATTGTTGGTGAAGTTTGGAGAGAATTATAGATGTTATTTGATATGGATACGGAAAAAAATAAAAATTAAAAATTAAAAAAAAAAATTTTTTTTTTTTTTTTTGCTGATGGGTTGGCACAGCCGTGCCAACATTCTGGAAAAAGAGGGATGATTTTTTTTTTTTGTTTTTTTTGGTCAATGGCTTCAAATTTCTTTCTCTTTTTCACATCATAGTTGGGCAAATACCTACAAAACAAAATAAAAGCAATAAAACTCATGGGTTGCCTCCCACGAAGCGCTCTTTTAGAGTCATTAGCTTGACGATTAGAAGGTTTCTCTACCCAATACCCAATCTTTCCCAAAGGGATAGTGGCGTCAACCTGAGATTCGCTCCCAAATCACACATAGTTTTTTCAATGGTTTCACTCTCAATCACACAAGGGGTGGAAAAACTCTCAATCACTATGAGGTTAGGCTTAACAAGCCTTTGTGGAACATGGATTTTGAGTTTATAAGGTGGTGAAACGATTGGCTTATCACTCTCTCCTATGACTTTCTCACCTTGTTGCTTTTCACTCTCTATCTCACCCTCAATTGTCTTAGTTTTCATAATGGGGTCCTCTAACTGCTTACCGTCCCTAAGTTGAATAGCATTTATAAGGCCTTTGGGGTTGGCTTCAGTTTGACTTTGAAAGACATCGGGGGTTTGAGAGGAAGTAGCTACTTTTTGGGCTACTTGAGAGATTTGAGTTTCTAGCATTCTAATGTGAGTAGCAATGGAGTCCACTTTAGATGTAAGCTTAACAAAAGAGTCATTCAAAGATCCAGTTTGATTTTTAAGTTCTTGAAATTGCTTGGATTGCTCCATAGCATGTTTTTCTAGTAAAATTTCCAAGCTGGATTTCTGAGAGACTCTTTCGTTGTTTGCACAAATGGGTGTTGTTTGTTGTCCAAAGGTATAAAAATTTTGCTCGGGACTTTTAGCAACACTACCTAGTTGGCATTCAACATCAGTATGGTCAAATATTCCACAAAATTCACAAGGTGGTGAGACAAGAGCAGGTGTGATGACACTTACAGTTAATTTATCAAATTTTTGAAGAAGTGTGTCCACCTTAGCAGATAGATGATCAAGGGTAGAAACCTGGCACATACCTTCCTCTTTTTTAGAGGGTGGAGGAGTACCTTCAGTGATAACTCTCTCACTTGTCCACTGATAGTGGTTGTATGCCATGTCCTCGATCAAATCATATGCTCCTGTGAAAGTTTTATTCATTAAAGCTCCACCTGCAGCTGCATCAACATTCATTTTTGTGGAAAACAAAAGACCATTATAAAAAGTGTGGATAATAAGCCAATTCTCAAAACCATGATGGGGGCAAAGCCTAAGCATTTTTTTTAAACGCTCCCACGCATCGTAAAGAGATTCACCATCTTTTTGAGTGAATTGTGTGATTTGACTTCTCAATTGAGCAGTTTTACTATGGGGAAAGAATTGGGAGAGAAATGCCTTCCTCATTTGGTCCCATGAAATTATAGAACCAATTTTCAATGAATTAAACCAAGCACTAGCTCTATCCCTCAAGGAGAAAGGAAAGAGGTGCAGCCTTACGGCCTCTTGGTTTGCCTTCAAAGTTCCACTGAGTCTTAAAAAAGTTGAAACATGAAAATTCGGATCCTCAGTGGGTGATCCGAAAAATTGATTTTGCTGCACCAGGTAAATAAGTGCAGGCTTTATTTCAAATTTAATATCCTCAACCGTTGGATACCCAATAGCATCGTACGGCTCATCTGAAGATGTGATTGCATACTCTTTAAGAGCACGTTTCTCAGCCATATCGTTATTACTATGTGTTTCTTTGAGCCATCCCTGAAATCAAAGCGGTTAAGGATAGAAAATAAAAATAATAAAAATAAAAATAAAATAAAATAAAATAAAATAAGGAGAAATAGAGGGAGAGAGATTTTATATATAAATATATATATATTTTTATTTTTTTATAGAGAGGGAGATATATATATATATATATATATATATATATATATATATAAAATAAAAATAAAATAAGAAAAGGAAATAAAATATATTATAAATATATATATATACTATTTTTTTTATATAATTTTTTTTTTTTTTTTTTAGACTAACCATTATTAAAAAGTTAATCAAATTACAATAACTCCCCGGCAGCGGCGCCAAAAACTTGATGGGATAAAACCGCAAGTGCACGATCTTACCGAAGTAGTAAAATATGAGTATCGTTCCGACAGGGAGTTATGAATTCAATTAACTTTAGATAATGATTAGACTGAAGATTTTATAAGGTAGAAAGGTTTGTATTTTTATATATTTAAAAGAAAATAATAATAAAAGATAAGAGCCTTGGGATTATTGGTTCATCCTAACGACAAGTCCTTCTCAAACCAAACTATTAAACTTATAACTTTATGTTAGACCTAATTTCTCAAGACAGTTTCTCTTTTGTTCCTCTAGCAACCAAGCCTATTTCGCTGACTTGATTACTATTAGATTTTGGTTCCTCTAACAACCAAGCCTATTTCGCTGACTTGATTGTTATTAGTTCCCTTGAAGATCGAAACTATATGTCTCAAAGATTGCAAAGCCTATTTCGCTGACTTTGCAATCCTTGTCTAAATTCACTTGTTCGAATATCAAAGCTCCACTTTCGTTTTATGAATTGATATTTGAGATGATGGATAAACAATTATCAAACCCTCCACTTTCGTTTCCACAGTTTGATAATGGTTGATCCATGTTAAAGCGGTGAATTTAGATAAGGAATTAGGGTTACATAAGATTAAGGTTTAAAGCTTGGTTTGATTAGGATTATGTCATTAGACTTATCCAACAATCCCAAGACAAGAGAAGTCTACTCACTGACGTTCATTGTAGACAAGGAGAAGAAGAGAGAAAATATAAAAGTAAATAACAAAGAAAGTAAAATGAACTTTTATTAGAAAGACAATTGTCACATATTGTATTCCAAGAAAAGATGAATATTTGTGATGGCTAGCTACTCTATTTATAGTACACAATTGACTTAAAATCTAAGCAAGTATATTCCTAGAATATTCCTCGGTAGATTGTGCGCCAAAATAGAATAGCTTGGAGTCTAAGCAAAAGCAGCAAAAGGTCTCTGGAGGGTGGCACGGCCGTGCCAAGGCTAGCACGGGCCGTGCCAGGCTTCTGACTTGTGGGAGATATATTTTGTTTCCCAATCTTCGTATTTTCGTGTCCAATCTGCTCCAAATCCCTTTCTTTTGCTCCAAGACTCACTCCATCCAATATTCTTCCCTGAAATATAACAAATTGCATTTTAAAGTAAACTATCCTAAAAAGGAAATAATACTAATATAAAACTATATAAAATCTAAATAAAACTAAACTAAAAAGCATATTAAAATAGCATATAAATGACTCATCAGAGGCGTGGGAGCGTTTCAAGGAAATGCTTAGACTTTGTCCCCACCATGGCCTAGAGAAGTGGCTTATAGTCCATACGTTTTATAATGGCTTGTCATATACCACTAAGATGTCTGTTGATGCAGCTGCAGGTGGAGCTCTAATGAACAAAAACTATACGGAGGCTTATGCCCTGATTGAAGACATGGCTCAGAATCACTACCAATGGACCAACAAGAGAGCTGTCACCGCTCCTACTCCCTCTAAGAAAGAGGCAGGTATATGAAGGTAAATCGACATAATCAGAATAAGCAGCGGAAAAATTCGATTTACTTTCCTTGGATCATTACGAATTGAAACTTGAACCAGTGATTCGATTGTTACCTTAATTCGGTTGGTCTGAAAAACGAACGGTGGAATCTGCGAACCGGTATCACGATCACAGCCAAGCAATTAGCAGAGCCTCTATCAAGTCCACACGAACAGTGCTCTTCCAAAACCTCGGTGCTAGCCAAGAAGACGGAAGTCAGAGAGCTTGGGTTTCTGCAAAAGAACGTAACCGCAAACTGTTGCACTAGGGTTCTATTTATAGAACTCCTTATGTGCTTTGCAAGTCAAACTCGTTCTTGACTTCATTAAGCCCAATACGAGTTTAGTAAACTTTGCTAAATCATTAGCATTATTTACTAAGCGCACCCTTTATAAGTCGTACTTATACATATCTCTTTTGACTGTTCTTTGTGTGTGACCCTTTAGGTTCTAGTCACGTTGGCAATAATATTAAATCTAATATTTAATATTATAAACTATGAGCGGTGTCTAGCAACACATCATGGCTACCCAAGTGACAAGAATGTCAAGTGATCTGACGAAACCTTTCATGATAATACATATGTGTATAATTACCCCTTTGTCTCAATATCGTCATTGATCCCAAGGCATAGATAGTGTCACCCTTGTATAGATCAATGTTCATTTATCTTGATTCCGAAATATACTATTTAACGAATAAGTCCAATATCTTATATTGACTTAGTTCGGCATGGCCATGCATATTTATAGTCATATTTCATCAAGAGGCCTAAAGATATATCTCCTGTTTATGAGGAGGGACAAATCCCATCTAGGACACTCATGACCCTCAGCATGATTCATCAAGTGCTCATCAACCAACGTTATTGTTATCCTTTTACAGACAACGTTAGAATGGCAACAAAGCACTTGAGTCCACATCTAGAGATCATAGTGGTTTCAGGTCCAAGAGCGATATACATTATTATCATTGTGAGAATATCTTATGACAATTTCATAACTTACTATGTAGTATTCTCACATTGGGTCAATCCAATATAAATATTACTCCTAATATTTATATCTATGTATAGACTTGATATCTCATATCTATGACCCATGAGATGCGGTCATCAGTCTACATACATAATAGTCTCGACGCTTTATTATTATCCTTTATTCATATTAAAGCTTTGACTACGGATACATTTAAGAATAGCGTTCTATAAGATAATGTAATCTCATGATTAAGTCACACTTAATATATTATTACACGAACTATCTATTCTAAGGACTTTATTAACATTATCTAAATATAATAAAGAGTGCCATATATTATTCAATAATAAAAGTCATGATACATAAGATAGGTTTAACATAAACTATTGGCCTCTAGGGCTTACACCAACAGTATACACGAAGTCTCTGAATATAACCACCTTGCTGCTAAGGTTGAGGCATTAACCCAAAAATTTGAAAAACTTAATGTTAATGCTGTCACACCTTCTTCTGCATCCCCTCCTTGTGAAATCTGTGGTATATCCGGTCATATCGGTGTTGATTGTCAGTTAGGTAGTGCTGCCATTATTGAGCAACTGAACTACGCTCAATATAACCAAGGAATGAGGCCAAATCAAAGTTTTTACAAAAACCCTCAAGGTTCCTATGGAGATACAAACAACCAGAGAGTGGCTCAGAAATCTAGTTTGGAGATTTTATTGGAGAATTGCATAGCTAATCAAAATAAAAATCTTCAAGAACTGAAAAACCAAACGGGATTTCTGAACGACTCTCTCTCCAAACTCACTACCAAGGTTGATTCTATCGCCACACACACCAAAATGCTTGAGACCCAAATCTCCCAAGTCGCCCAACAAGTGGCCACCTCTTCTCAAACACCAGGAGTCTTTCCTGGTCAACCTGAAACAAACCCCAAAGCCCATGTCAATGCTATCTCTCTTGGGGGCAGTAAGTTAGAAGAGACCGTTACTAAAGCCAAAAGTGTCAAGGGAGACAGTGTTAAGCTTCTAGGTGAGAAGGATGCGATAAAGAAACCACTTGATAAGAACAAGGCCCTTAACCCATTAAGGCTTACTAAGCTCAACTTGGAGGCTCAATTCGCTAAATTCTTAAACATACTTAAAAAGATTTGCATTAAGATTTCCTTTGCTGAAGCTT